>NW_027555847.1:559244004-559844004 GCF_003287225.1 Phascolarctos cinereus
AAGATCAACTACAAATTGGCCAGAGAAAACATTCCAGCAGCTGTAGTGAGCACAGATCAAGATAAATATGTGCTCTGTGAGGGCTTTTCTCTCTCCAAATACAAAAAAAGAAAAAATCAGTTTTCAGTTGTCATTGCATTGCAAAACAAGCTTTCAGTATTTGGGAATTTTACAGTGTGTGTGTGTGTGTGTGTGTGTGTGTGTGTGTGTGTGTGTGCGTGTGTGTGTGTGCTTAACTACAAGCTTTGGGAAAACAGGACACAGAGAAGATGCTCAATAAATACATGCTAAATTCAGTTGAATTGAAAGACTGAAGACTTTTTTTTCTTACAAATAGACTCAACCCAGGCAATTGCAGCAGGCTGGCCTCTGAGATTGTAGGTAATAGGATTTTTCAAATTGTCCAACCCAAAAGTGGAATTTGATCTAACAACCTAAGGGAGCAGGCTATTTCTGGGTTGACATTAGCCTTTCAAGTCTCTGAAGATCTGAAACAAAAGATCTCTTACGTTTTTTCATAGGACCCATAGAGAATACTGGCTCTGTAGTCAAAGGTCTTGGGTTGATATCCTACCTTTGATGCGTACTGGATGACTTGGGCAGGTCACTTAACTAGATGGAACTTTCCAGCTCTGGAATTCTGATGCTATGACCTGTGTGGATACATGCTAAATTCAGTTGAATTGAGAAACTGAAGACTTTTTTTTTTCTGGAACCAAAACAGTTTATTATCTGGTTATCCTTCTGGTGATAAGCCCTCCCCCCACCCCTATACATAAATATGGTAGCAGGTGAGAAACCAAATAAATCTCAATAAACCAAACCATCAAACTTAGATCACATTAACCATCTGGCTGATAATAATAGCTAGAATTTATATAGGGTTTTAAGGTTTGCAAAGCACTTTACATATGTTACTTCATTTGATCCTCACAACAACCCTGGGAAGGAGGTGTTAATATCATCTCCATTTTACAGATGAGGAAACTGAGGCAGATAGAAGTTAAGTGGCTTACTCAAGGTCACCCAACTACTAAGTGTCTAAGGTTGAACTTAATTAGGTCTTCCTGAATCCAGGTCCATTGCTCTACCAGCATTGCACTACCTAGCTTCTACCTAACATCTCACTGCAATATCTATTTCAGAAGCAGGGTACAAAATCAAGAACCAACCTTGTAATCAAGAAGATCTGGATTCAAGTTGTGCTTCTAATATATAGTAGCTACCAAAGGCATGCCTAAAAAGGTATATTCATATACCCAATTCCCTTGCAGAGAAAAGGGGAGAAGGGGGAGGGAGGAGTACTGTCAGGACTCTACTGCACAGAACATCCAATTCACTCTTCTAGGCAGCAGCTAGATGGCACAGTGGATAGAATGCCAGGCTTGGAGTTAGAAAGACTCATCTTTTTGAGTTCAAATCTGGCTTCAGACACATACTAGCTGTGTGACAAGTCACTTAACCCTGTTTGCCTCAGTTTCTTCACCTGTAAAATGAATCGGATAAGGAAATGGCAAACCACTCCAGTATTTTTGCCAACAAAATCCCAAATGGGATCATGAAGAGTCAGACTGGATTAAAAGACACTGAACTACAATAACGACATGTTAGCTGGGTGACCTCGGACAAATCACTTGACTTCTTGATGCTCCCATATAACTCTGAAAAGACACTAAGTTCTGTCCAAGTTCCTAAGAAGAAATCAAGAGTCTAGATCCCTCCCCAAAGCTTTAATAAGGGAAAAATCACTTCCGTTCCTTATAGAAGTTCTTGCTGTCCACTAGTTCATTTATCTGGAGTCCTTTCTGGGATGTTGATGCTAGCAACATTGCAACGATGCTGAAAATGTCACGTTGCCATGGCAGCTTTTTAATGCTCAGAAGCCTGGGGCTCAGGAGGCTGGCCCACAAACTAAGAGTTCTGCTTTCCTGTCCTTGATTCCCCATGAACAGGGCAGAGGAGGAGGGTTTAAACAGCCATCCACTTCTGCTTAGAGTTCAATACTTCTAGTCTCACCCCTCCTCAAACTCCATGCAGACCGAGAAAGTGGCGGTGAGTCAACTGTATCAATTCATGCAAGATTTTAAAAAAGATGTTTATTTTGTGTAATTTGACCATGATTTCCTCTACTGGTACAAATGAACTTTAAATACAAGTAATTATAAGTAGATAATAGGATTTTACTTTGAAATAAACATTCCATCCTATGATCTCTATTTTCTTCGCCGTATGGATTTTTTTTAATTGGACTGTAACAATTGATGCACTTTGGTCCTTTGAGACAATCTGAAATTTTGGTCCCTTATAATAAATACTTCCTTGTATCATAATGCCACATCATTGATCCAGACCTGGAAGGGACCTCAGAAGCAAAACTCAGAAAGAAGCAAAGTTGGCTTTCCCTATCTCCTCCCCAACAGCAGCTGTCAGCCACCCAATGTCCTCCCAGTATCTCCCCCAATTCCCTTCTCCAAAAAAGGTTAGGAACTAATATGTTATTGGTCATCTATGGCTTAGAGATGAGAGTATTCATACACCAGTGTATTTGCATGTTAAGCCTTATCTTTATTTGCAGAAAGACTTTCTCCACCTGGGGAGGAGTTAGAGACATTTGGGAGGGAAAAGGAGTGAGATAGACTGGGATGGTACTCTTCGCCTACCTTTAACATTAAAACATCTAGGGTAGTCCAGCCTTTTGCAGCCTAGAAAATTACAGATTTGGAGAACCTGGGAAAACCTACCAGAGACCACTTCATTCATTTCCTAGGCTCTAGGCTGAACCCATGCCTTCACCTTTACAGATAAATCTGGTTTCTTGCCTAAAGGCTTTTGAAACTAATGTCCTACAGTCTCCTTGGGTAGTGTGCTGATGTGTTCCAGAGAAAGTCACTTAACCTAACCTTGCATGTAGATTTTAAAGTGCTAATGAACCCACATTTTAGCCACTTGTAATTTCTAGAAGACTGCATTTATTATTGCTAATTATACTGAATCTAATAGTGATGAAAATCACTGGTTAGAAGAAATACTTCTAATAATATATTATAATAATCTAAAATAATGTCTAAATATTTAAAAAAGCACTTAAAAATTTTAACTAATGTATCACCTTCCCCAAATGTGCCCTCTCTTGGTGACCCCAAGATCCATGTTCCCAATCCACTAATCAAAATAGCTAGTGTTTATATAGTGCTTCCAGGTTTGCAAAGCTCTTTACAAACACTATCTAATTTTAATCTTACTACAACCCTGGGAAGTAGGTATTATTGTTATCCCCATTTTACAGATGAGGAAACAGGTTGCAACTTGCCCATGGTCACATGGCTAGTGGGTGTCTGAGGCCAAATTTGAACTCAGTTCTTTCTGACTCCAAGTCTAAAGCTCTATCTACTGTACCACCTAGTTGCCTAATCCACTGCCCAGGAGCCCCAGCACCACTGACTATTACCAGAATAAACCAGAATAAATCACATGACAAAGAGTAGAATTGGAGTTTAAGAAAAGACCCTAAGATAGGATGCAAAGTAAATAATAATAATAAATAAAATAATAATAAAGCACAATATAAAATAATAACAGTAAATCAAATAGTGCACACTTGAGACACTCATTTCTCAAAGCACCACCTCTCCATTACTGGTCTGGGTTTCTTCTACCACCTCCACAATACAGTAGGAGCAACATACATCAAGCTATCTACAGTAGGATGCTTGTTAGGTCAGTATCTATAGCAACAGGTCTGGGTGAGCTCAACTTCATGGCCTATGATCCCAGCTAAGGACATTTATAACATGGTATTATCCCAGGAACTGAAAAATACTGGAGAAAGCATTGTTGCCTCCTATCACAGCATCCAGGCAAACAGAAGATGAGGACTAGGCCTGAGTCACCATTACCTCTGTGTCTCATTCTCTCATTTTGCCACCCAGGTGTTGGTCCTTGTCTCAGAGATTCCTTTTATTGCTGTTGAGTCATTTCAGTTACATTTGACTCTTTGAGACGCCATTTGGGGTTTTCTTGGCAAAGATACTGGAATGGTTTGCCATTTCCTTATTCAGTTCATTTTAGAGATGAGGAAACTGAGGCAAACAGGGTTCAGTGACTTGCCTAGGGTCACACAGCTAGTTTGAGGCCTAATTTTTTTTTAGGACTTGGACAATTTTTTTCAGGCTCCAGACTTTGGGTCCATGCTAGTTTTCATGTTTAACTTAACTGCCTTTTTTCTCTGTAATAAGGAGAATAAAGACCAGGATTGACATACGTTCCTAATTATTGAGAGGGATAATACCCAAGCAATTGTTAGAGACTTTGCAAATATACTGCCATGGCAAAACTATACCAGAGAGTTAGCTTGACAACACTTCAGCAACTTTGTTCAGACTTAGCTTTCTGTTTCTAATTATGCTTCTCACCTAACCTGATGATTTACCCTTTTCTCCTGCCCCATAAGCAACATAATCAGGTACCAGAAGCTATCAAACACTAACTCCATTTAGGTCTCAACATCATTTTCTAGCCACAGTCAGGATGAAGATGCAGCCTGGAAACTGTTCCTGCAGGTGCTTCAGTCATATCTTTCATAAACCCCCAAAAGAAAATTCTAGTCACCAAAGTGTTTGGCAATTTCAAATGGTTCAATAGCAGAAACTGATATTATTTTTTCAATGGAAAAGATACTTCAAAAGAGACCTCCCCATCTACTTTGCCATTGTACTCTGAGGACCATGGAACCTTTCCAAGTGACTTGCAGCTGAAACCTTCCATACATGACATCTTCCTTGGGAGCAGGAACTGTCTTACTTTTGTATTTGTGTTTCCAATGCTTAACACAGTGCTTTGCATAGAGAAAACACTTAATAAATGCTTTATTCGTTTGCTCATGGTCCCATGTTCTTCCCCTGTTGGAAGGTAATATGGGAAATGCTATGTGACCTTGGGTGAGACACTTAACCCTATTTGCCTCAGTTTTCTCATCTGTAAAATGAGTAAGAGAAGGAAGTGGCAAGCCACCCCAGTATCTTTGCCAAGAAAATCCCAAATGGAGTCACGAAGAGTTGGATACAACCAGTTGACTAAACAACAGTGGCAACAAATGGGAAATGCTGATAGAAGACACTTACTGATATACCCCAACTTTTCCTTTGTCCTTGAGGCATCTGATAAGTGGGTTTGCCAGGGACAGCAGATTTTCTAGTCTCATGTTCTTCAGATATTTTGTTATAAGGAAAAAATTCATAGTGATTAAGACAAGACTGACCTGAGTGATATGGGTCTCACTCCTGCCAAACTAACCTGTATCTTAAATCCTGGATGTTGTACTAATTGGAATCATCTGTGATACCTTATGGAAACCCACTATTTTGGTTAAGCTGTTTTTCAGGTATAAAAAAAGAAAAAGCCAATGATGGAAAATGTTGTAGCAAGTAGGAAAAAAAAACCCAGAATTTTTGTTTGGTTTCCTCCCTGTTTCCCCTCCCACCCTGGCCAGGTGTCTCTCCCGCTTCATTCTCAACACAGTCATCCAAATGCTTGGGGACTGAAGTAATATTTTCCCATCTTGAAAGTCTAAGGTGGATCAAGTCCCCCCCCACCCCCAATTCCAGGCATCTGCATATAGCAATTAGCACCCTTCATATTCTCTCCCCATAACTCCAGCAGCTTTCTACCCGCATTGCATCTACTTCACAGCTCCACGCATGCCAAATCACACACTTTTGAAGGACTTGTTGCTAGCAATAGATCTCTCATTCTCAGTTCCCAAGTACAAGCTATATTTGGAACAACTGTTCACCTGCCTTCTCTTTCTCCCTCTCTCTTTGTCTGGTCATCTTAGGGCTTTTAGGCAATTTATTCTATGTTTCCTTGGGTCCTACCTCTTAACAGCACTTCCAAAAATAAGCAATGTATTAGTACAGCTTAAAGAAAAAAATGAGAATGGAGCTCTATTACTTCCTCTTTTTCTTTCCTGTTAATGATCACTGAAAAAAAAAAGATTAAAATGCCCTTACTTAGGATCAAAGGTCAAAATTCTAATTTTCATCACTAGCCCTTCTATCTCCATTGAGAGAAATCTAAGGACCCAAGTGGTGTAGTTACTTTTTACTTGGATTTAAGAATTCCTTTTTTGAAGAATCCTATCTAAAAGTACTTGAGTGTCTCCAAATACGGCCATGGCCAACATTTCTGAACCGACTGGTAGGCCTTGTTAACAGGAACACACCTCTGCTTAGAGTTCATTCCCTCTTCTTCCTGGTTTAGTAACTCTTACCTCAACTCCCCATGTTGACAGAGAGAGTGTCTACCTTATCATTCTTCAGCGATATAAACATGACTGCTTCCCTAGAAGGATCTGGTATATCAATCAATGCAAAAATTTTCTTGGTCCTTTAAGGTATTCTTAAAGTCTAGTCATTCTAATGTTACCTTCTATTGTATCTCCTAGTTACAAGCATTCTTAACCTTGGATCCATTGATTTATTTTTCAATTTAATAATACTTATCTAATATTTTTATAATAATAATGAGCATATGTCAATACAATTGTTTCCTTTGTGATCCTATGCATTTTACTTTATGCATTTAAGAGACATTATTTTGAGAAGGGGCCCGTAGTTTTCATCAGATTGACAAAGGGGACCAGGACACACAAAAAAGGTTAAGAATTCCCATCATATCTTAGGTCTAGAACCAGAAAGGACCTCAGAAGCCATCTAGGCCAACCTCTTTGTTTTATAGATGAGGAACCTGAGTTCCAGAGATGGTTAGTGGTTTACCTAAGGTCACACAGGTGGCAGGTAGAAGGAACAGAGCCAGGATTTGAAGTCAGCACAGCCTCTCAGATTCAGAGTTCTCTCAATCCCAATACCCAAGTACAAGCTATTGGTACACATGATGAGGACATGCCAGTTGGCAATGCCTGACAGGGCTGGCCCTGCACAGGAAGGGTAAATAGGTTCCCTTCCTTTTAGGCCCTTCTCTGTTCCTTTTGGCTTTCCTCTATGCTCTAGGAATGTTCAGCATGTCTAATACCCCGCTCCCCTGCACAAGGGCACTTGAAGACTCAGAATGTTAGATCTGTAAGGCACCTTAGATATCCTTGCATTATAGTGGTTTAACAAAAAGGGGATTAGAGTCACTGGACTGGGGTTCAAATCATTCCTTGGATGCTTGCTATGTATATCACCTTGGGCAAATGACTTAACATCAGGTTCTTCCTTCATAAAATGAAGGGTTTGTACCAGATGGTTCCTGAAGTCCCTTCAAGCACTACAATACTCAGATTTAAAGCTGGGAGGGACCTTAAAGATCATCTGGTCCACTCTACGTCCCTGCCCCCACCCCCATTTTACAGAAGAACGCAAGGTCTTATTTGTTCATTAATGGTTGAGCTGAATCTGGAACCCAGATCACCTGATTTTCATCTCTGTACTCTTTTTTTTTAATCCCATTATTTTATTGTCATTGATTTGCATTTTAAAATGAACACTTGATTGCTAAGTAGAAAACCCCACCCTTTACACGAAATGGGGAGATTTCCCCAGTTACAAACTCTTACTAGAGCATATCCTCCCCTTGAATTAATATTGAAAATAGCAAATTTAAGATATTTGCCTAATGCATATAAGCATTCTTCTTGCTAATTCATCTTAATCAAGTCCACTAAATGTGGTGAAAGGGGTGTCTTTTTTTATTTTTATTTTTTTTATTTTTTCATAATATAAATTTATTTATTTTTAGTTTTCAATATTCACTTCCACAAGTTTTTGAGTTCCAAATTTCTCACCCCTCCCCCCACCCCAAGATGGCATGCATTCTGAATACCCCTTCCCCTGGTCTGCCTTCTCTTCTATCTCTCCCCCCTCCCTTCTCTTATCCCCTTCCCCTTCTATTTTCCTGTAGAGCAGGATAGACTTCTGTACCCCATTTCTTGTATTTCTTATTTCCCAGTTGCATGTGAAAATATTTTTTTTAAAACATGTGTTTTCAAAACTTTGAGTTCCAAATTTTCTCCCTTCCTCCCTCCCCACCCACCCTCATTGAAAAGGCAAGCAACTCAATATAGGTTGTACCTGTGCAGTTATGCAAAACACTTCCTTAGTAGACATGTTGTGAAAAACTAACTCTATTTCCCTTAATCCTATCCTGCCCTCCCATTTATTCTATTCTTTCTTTTGACCCTGTCCCTCCTCAGAAGTATTTGCTTCTGATTACCCTCTTTCCCAATCTGCCCTCCTTCATCCCCCTGCTCTCTTGTCCCCTTCTCCCCCTATTTTCCTGTAGGGTAAGACAGATTTCCATACCCAATTGAATGTGTATGTTATTCTCTCCTTAAGCCAAATCCTATGAGAATAAGATTCCCTCATTCCCTCTCACCTTCCCCTGTTTCCCCTCCACTGTGAGAGACTTTTCTGTTTTTTTTTGTGAGATAATTTACCCCATTCTACCTCTCCCTTTCTTCTCCAGTATCATCCTCTCTCATCCCTTAATTTTATTCTCCAGATATGACCCCTTAATCTTCAACTCACCCTGTGCCCTCTATCTATCTATCTATCTATATACATACATACAATTTTTTTCCTTCAACTACCCTAATACTGACAAAGTTCTCATGAGTTACAAATATCATCTTTCCATGCAGGAATGTAAACAGTTCAATCTTAATAAGTCTCTTATGATTTCTCTTTCCTGTTTACCTCTTCATGTTCCACTGGAGTCCTGTATTTGAAAGTCAAATTTTCTATTCAGCTCTGGTCTTTTCATCAGGAATGCTTGAAAGTCCTCTATTTCACTGAATGACCATTTTTTCCCCTGAAGGATTATACTCAGTTTTGCTGGGTAGGTGATTCTTGGTTGTAATCCTATCTCCTTTGCCCTCCGGAATATTATATTCCATGCCCTGGTCCTTTAATGTAGAAGCTGCTAAATCTTGTGTTATCCTGATTGTGTTTCCACAGTACTTGAATTGTTTCCTTCTGGCAGCTTGTAATATTTTCTCCTTGACCTGGGAACTCTGGAATTTGGCTACAATATTCCTAGGAGTTTTCCTTTGGGGATCTCTTTCAGGAGGAGATCTGTGGATTCTTTCAATTTCTATTTTGCCCTCTGGTTCTAATATATCAGGGCAGTTTTCCTTGATAATTTCTTGAAAGATGATGTCTAGGCTCTTTTTTTGATCATGGCTTTCAGATAGTCCAATAATTTTTAAATTCTCTCTCCTGGATCTATTTTCCAGGTCAGTTGTTTTTCCAATGAGATATTTCACATTGTTTTCTAATTTTTCATTCTTTTGGATTTGTTTTACAGTGTCTTGATTTCTCATAAAGTCACTGTCTTCCAATTGCTCTATTCTAATTTTTAAGGAAGTATTTTCTTCAGTAATCTTTTGGACTTCCTTTTCCATTTGGCCAATTTTCTTTTTAGGGCATTTTTCTCCTCATTGGCTTTTTGGACCTCTTTTGCCATTTGGGTTAGGCTGTTTTTTAAGGTGTTATTTTCTTCAGTATTTTTTTGGGTCTCCTTTAGCAAGCTGTTGACTTGTTTTTCATGATTTTCTTGCATCACTCTCATTTCTCTTCCCAGTTTTTCCTCTACTTCCCTTACTTGCTTCTCAAAATCCTTTTGAGCTCTTCCAAGGCCTGGGACTGATTCATATTTTTCTTGGAGGCTTTGGATGTAGGAGCTTTGACTTTGTTGTCTTCTTCTGGTTGTATATTTTGATCTTCTTTTTCACCAAAGTAAGATAATATAGTCTGACTCTTTTTGTGCTGCTTGCTCATGATCCCAGCCAATTACTTGAGTTTTAAACTCTTTGTTAAGGTAAGAGTCTGCTTCCAATGTGGAGAGTGTACTGTCCCAAGCTTCAGGGGTTTGTGTAGCTGTTTTCAGAGATACTTGTAGGGACCTGTAAATTTTCAGTTCTTCCAAGGTGGTATGATAAGGGGCGAGGTGTTTACTCCTTTCCTGGCCTGTGACCACAAGTATTCCTTTCTGTCCTGTAACTGTGAGGAGGGGTTCCTCTCCACAGCCACTACAAGCTCCACCACGCCAGTGCTCCTCCTCACCCCAGCACTGCCGCCAAGAACTATGACCCAGATCCACACATGGGCAAAGCAAGAGATTCCTGCCTCAGCACTGGCAAAGAGATCCCTGCAGTCCCTCTCTGATCAGCCACTGGATTCCCCCTCAGTCTGTGGGCCGGAAGCTCGGGAAGCAGCTGCTCCCCCCTAGGGCCACGCTCTTGGGGAATGGAGCTGAAACCCCACCTTCCTGTCTCAGCACCGACAGAAACAGACTTTTACCACTGACCTTCTAAGTTGTCTTTAGCATTGGTGGATTGAGGAGTCTGGAAACCTCCACAGCTGCCCGAGATTCAGTCCTCCAAGGCCTGCTCCAGGTTTGCTGTGGCCTGAGCACCCACGCTGCACTGCGCTGAGCTCCCAGCCCGGAGAGTGATACACCTTTCTGATCAATCATCCAGGTTGTCTTGGGCTGGAAATTTGTTTCACTCTGTGTTTTTGTGGGTTCTGCTGCTTCAGAATTTGTTTAGAGCCATTTTTTATGAGTATTTGGAGGGGTTTGGGGAGAGCTCAAGCAAGTCACTGCTTTCACTCCACCATCTTGGCTCCACCCCCATCTCTGTGCTCTTTTCAAGGTGCTTTACTACCTCCTAGAGTCAATGTGGACCACCAACAGGAACCTTTGCTCATTTGTTCATGGCCAAAGGATTTCTTCCCCTGAACTCATAATGTACATACAGCCTGTTTACTCATTTGGTCACCTAGTTCTATCCTGCCCTATCTGGTTAGTTGTTTAATCCCAGCTTTCCTCTCCCAACAACATTGTAAGATGCTTGAGAGCAGAACCTTTCTTCTCTTTTCCATCACGTACAAAGACACATAGAGCACACTGGTCTGTTAATACTAGTTAATACTAATACCAGATTGAACCAAATTTTGATTCACTTAACATCAGAACACTTGTTCAGGATGGTGTCAGGTGATGCAAAAGAGTGGGGCTTCTAGATCCTAACTCAAGGCTTTGCCCATAATTCCCTTCTCATTCCCCCAATAGACCAGGATTGCCTCAGTTTAGGTAGAACTGACCCTCATGTGCCACACATTGTTGTTATACAAAAATACCAAACAATGTGACTACATTGTGCTAATGAGAGGATAAACATGAAAAACTTTTCCATGTAGTACATGAGTAATGAGGTGATGCCCTTTGAATACTCTACATATTGTCAGCAAACATGGCCTGTGGTAGAAGAAGGAGTATTTCCCCAAATCAAAATTATCATTTGCACACACACAGACACACACAGCCATCCCTAACAACAGGCACACAACCCTGTGCTAGGAGCACTACCACATAAATTGGGTACCTTATCCATGTAAGAATGGCTAACTTAAGGGCAGCTAGGTGGCACAGTGGATAGAGCACCAGCCCTGAAGTTAAGAGGACCTGAGTTCAAGTCCAGCCTCAGACCAAACACTTGACACTTACCAGCTGTGTGACCCTGGGCAAGTCATTTAACCCCAATTGCCTTTAAAAAAAAAAAAAAGAAGGGCTAACTTAGAATCATTGTAAAAGGCTCCTGATAGGGCTGCCATTTGTTGGCAGAAGAGAAGCCTAAAGGGAAAAAGTAGCAAAAATTTCTGGTAACAACGTTGCCCATAAAGTTACCCCCTAGGGCCCTTCTGCCAACAGTCGGGATCTCTGCCAGGAAGCAATTTTTGTTTTTGTTTTTCAAAACAGCAATTTACAAACCAGCACCAGAAATTTCTCATTGCTTATGACTCTGGCCACTTCCCAGATTCACTGGGCAAGAGGGATCTTATGCTGACCCAAGGAACTCCACCTCCACATTATCTGGTATTTGTCCATTTATTTAAGTGTCTGTGTTTTGACTCTGGGTCAGCACTTAGGCACTAGGCCAGGGGAGGTCCCACCTCCTCTATTACCCTCTTGTTTGAATTCTTTCCCTTGGGATCTTCCCATTAAGGAGTAGGACCAGTGAGGCATATCCTGTCTTTGTCTTCCCTAGAGGATACCCCTGGATCCTACTAATGTAGATCTGTCTAATACAGGGAACTGGCCTGACTTGAGATTGCTAGGGATGGCAGCTATTAATAAGAACTGGTCCCTAAGAAGGTTCACTAGGCTTGTGTCTGAGTATGTGGCCTTAATGATTCTGCCTTTATTCTCTAAGTCTGATGCTCAGGGATGACGGAGAGTGCAGGTGCATGGTGTGGTCCTATTGGTTTTAAATGTCTGCAGGTGGCAGGAAATTAGGAGGCTGAACTAAACTGGACAGGTTGCCAGGACAGTGTTCTGTGATAAGACAAATCCAGTTATACCCCTGCCTGGAGAGTGGTTCTGAAGCTAAGTAGCAGTCTTAGCAGGAGGACCTAAGAACAGGATGCCATCCAACTTCCAGGAGCAGCTGGTAGGTGGCATAGTTGATAGAAAACTAGGCTTGGAGTTAGGAGTTGTATGACCCTTGGCAAGTCACTTAACTTCTGCCTCAGTTTCCTCAATTGTAAAATGGGCATAATAATAGAATCAACCTCCTAAAATTGTTATGAGGATCAAATGAGATATCTGTAAATCACTCAGCACAGTATATACATAGCAGCAACTATATAAATGCTTATTCCCTTCCTTTCCCTCCCTCTCTCCCACCAGAATCTGACTCAGATACTATGAGTCAGAGAAGCAGAGTCAAAACATTTGTCAAAACAAGAAACCAGACAGCAAAAACTGCAAGAGATCACCTAATGTCCAACCATGAGAAAAAGATTTGTCAGATCAGAACAAAGCTCATTCACGAGTCAGAAAGCAATACTGAACCAGGCTGATGCTAAATCCAAGTCCAAGAATAAAATCACAGGGCAACCACAGGGTGATAAGTCAAATAGCTGAAAGCGATTCTTCCATCCATTGGCACCGCACTGGCTCCACTCTGCGTCTGCTGCCCTGATTGGATTTTTCAGCTCTGTGGAACAAGATGCCCACTTCATCCTACAGATTAAGCTCCTCACCTCTAATCTCATCACTTGACTGACACCTCCTTCCTCTGCCTCCTTTCCCTTCTGATTGGAGTGCTGAAGAGAGGAGAACCAAACTCCTCCCAATGCCTTCCTTTATAGAGGGCAGAAACTGGACCTTCTTAGTGCACTCCACTCTGCATCTGCTACCCTGATTCCTTTCAACTCCCTGACACAAGATCCTCCCTGGTGTCCCCCCACTTCCCCCACCTTTTCTGCCTCCTTTTGTGTGCTATCTCCCCCATTAGATTGCAAGCTCCTTGAGGGCAAGGACTGTCTTTTGTTTTTATTAATTATATCCCCAGAGCTTAGCACAGTGCCTGGCATACAGTAGACACTTAATAAATGTTTATTGGCTTGTACTTGGGCACTCACCACATTCCGACTTGTATCATACTTATTCATAGACATATATCCTCTTCACCAGCCCATAAGCACTCTGAAGGAAGGAACTATGCCATTTTCTATTTTCATACTTCAGCCCCTAGCTCCTAGTGATTGCATACAGTAATCACTTAATAAATGCTTGTTGAGTTGAAATTAATAAAAAGAAGAGGGCAGAGTTTACCGATTTTAGCAGTTGTTGGCATTAAAGTTCATAGAAAGCTAAACTGGTACAACCCTTAGGGTGTCCCGGGGTTCTTAACCTGGGGTCCATGAAAATATTTTTCTATTTTGATAACTGTTGTTGTTTCAGTCATGTCTGAATCTTCGTGACCCCATTTGGGGTTTTCTTGGCAAAGGTACTGGAGTTGTTTGCCATTTCCTTCTCCAGCTCATTTTTTAAATGAGGAAACTGAGGCAATCAGGGTTAAGTGACTTGACCAGGGCCACAGTACTAGTGATTGAGGCCAGATTTGAACTCAGATCTTCTTGACTCCAGGCTCAACACTCTATGCACTGTGCTAGATAATAACATTTCAGTGTAATCAGTTTACTTTGTAATACTATGTATTTCATTTTATGCATTTAAAAACATGATTCTGAGTCTATAAGCTTCACCAGACTGCCCAAGGGGGAGGTCCACAAAAAGTTAAGAAGCCCTGATCTAATCTACCTCCTTCACTTTGAAGATGATGAGTCTGAGGTACAGAAAGTTAAAATGTCTTTGTGTCTTTGCCAAGATCATAGAGCCAGTAAGTGACTGAGGCAGGATTCAAACCCAGATCTTCTAACTCTAAGAGCCTAGAGCTTTTCTCCTTATACCGGTGGTTCTCAAAGTGAGGTCCAGACACTCCTGAGACATTTTCAGGTGATCTTCAAGTCAAGTAATTTCTAATATTGTAAATACTGAAAAGTGTACCAAGAGTGTTTTGGAGCCAGCTCAAATTGACTCATGAGAGCTGGTTGTTGACATTTGAAAGTGAGCATTTTAACTTGGAAACAGGCAAACTCTATCAATCAGGACTAGTGTGTTGTTGATTGTCTAGATATAAGAAAGTGATAGAGAAAATGTTAATAATGAAAATTAAACTTAAAAGTGTGTTGAGGTTGGTTGGTGGGTGGGTTTTTGAAAGCTGGTTGTTAAACATTTACCAGCACACCACTGGATAAAATCCACCTAGCAAAAACTCTTTGGAGTCCTCAGTAATTTTCAAGGGTGTCAAGGGGCTCTGAGACCCAAAAGTTTAAGGACTGTTACCCTAAACTATAGTAGTGATAGTATCACTTTCTTCAACTTCTTCCCCTTTGAGCTGCTGGGTGAGCTGTTCACTGGTGAGGGCCTCCAGAAGAGTCAGTGGTTTCACAGTCATTTAGCATTACAGAATTTGTAATCTGGTTGATCAGGGGATCCTTGGATCTGTTAGACTAGAGCACCTCCCATGGAGCTGGGCATGCCCTCCAGGTCCCTGGGGATACCCAGGTCTTTCTGGGAGATGCTGTCACCTAGCAGATCAGTGTTTCCCCTGCTCACCCCCACTACAATCAGGTAGTTGGGCCATCAGCAAACATTTGATAAGTGCTCATTATGTACCAGGCAGAAAGACAAAAAAAACACTGTCCCTGGCCTCAAACAGCTTACATTTTAATGGGAGAGGCAATATGCAAACAACTACATACGTACAAGACATTTCCCAAATTTCAGGTCTCTTGCAGTAGTAAGTTACAAAAATTTCCTCCCCCCACTACCCTCCAGATCTCAGAAAATAGCATACTTACTTCCCAGCTATTCTATAAAGGGGATGTTCTATAAGGTACTACAGGGACCCATACAATGAGTGGAGTGTGAAGTAACAGATGAAAAAGGGAACAGTTCATATTTTACAGGGGTTGATCAAATTTATTATTCTCCTTGGCTCTCTCCTGCTATTAAGCTCTTCTGGATCTGGGCCTTGATCTTAGCTTGATTCTACTTCCATGGCTGTAGGATTCACAACCAGGGCTGCCATCAACACCTTGCCACAGTTGGTCAGCCTAGCCCTCAGTATGTCATGAGAGGGTCTAAAAAGGAACTTTTCTCATATTTCACCCTAGCTCAGTCATCTTGGCATTCATTACACTTAATCCACTAGCTAAGAATTGGGAAATCAACCAACCAACCTATTGACAAGCCCCTTGAAAGCACCTACCACTTCCCCGGTGCTGGGGATGCAAAGGGAAAAGAGCTCTTAAGCTTCTGAGGGAGACAACATGTAGGCATATGTTTGTTGTTTAGTCATTTCAATCATGTCTGACTCTGTGACTCCATTTAGGGTTCTCTTGGCAAAGATACTGGAGTAGTCACCATTTCCTTCTCCAGCTTATGTTATAGATGAGGAAACTGAGGCAAACAGGGTTAAGAGACTTGCCCAGAGTCATATAGTTATTAAGTGTCTGAGGCTGGACTGGAACTCATGAAGATAAGTCTTCCTGACTCCAAGTCCAGTGCTCTATCCACTGTGACCCCTAGCTGCCCCCATACAGGTATATACAAAACATTAGATATAAGGTAACTTGGAGGAAAAAGGCACTAGCAGAGAGGGAGGGAGATAAGAAGGTAGAAGGTAGTGCCAGATTTCAGCTTTGAGTTCCTTACGAGGCTCATCCTCCTTCAGAACCAGTGCTCACAGAATGAAAAAAAAATTGTCCCTATCTGGTCCACAAAGCCATCTGCTCCTATTCTTACCCTATCTAGAAATCTCCACACTCCAGTTCCTTAAGAGGCTCTGGTTTCCAGTGCATAGGTCTGGCCCTATTACTCTGTTCTGGCTTTTCCACCTGAAGTAGAATCTATAGTCCAGTTCTCCTGGCCTTAATGAAAAATACCATTGTGTTCACTTATATGTTGTGGACCTGGACCTCAATAGCTTAGGTCTATAGACCTCTTTTGGGCAGCGAGGTATCACCGTGTATAGAGCATAAGGCCTGGAGTCAGGAAGACTCATCTTCCTGAGTTCAAATCTGGTCTCAGACACTTAGATGTGTGACCCTGGGCAAGGCACTTCACCCTGTGGGCCTCAGTTTCCTCATTTGTAAGATGAGCTGGAGAAGCAAATGGCAAACCACTCCATTGCCTTTGCCAAGAAAACCCCAGATGGGGTCATGGAGAATTGTACACAACTGAAAAACAACTCAACAACACAAACCTCCCTTGAGCCTGACTGACCACATCATTATTCCATGGCTCATCGTCTCCCCGTAACTAACGCTCCAGTTCTGAACCTGTGATCTCCTGTGGACCAGCCCCCAGCTTCCCACTGTTGGCTGAGCTAAACAAGGGCCAACAGAGAGCAAATAACTTTCCTTAATTTTCAGGTAAGGATCGAATCACTTCCCCGTCTTTGAATCTGAGTTATTGTTATTGCTTGTATTCCCTCTTTCCCCCACTCTTCCCAGAGGTGTAGCCTAAGGACTAGATACTTTTGCAAAAGTGAACAGCTTAGCCTAATGGAGAGAGCATTGGACTTAGAATTCAGAAGCCCTGAGTTCTAATCTGCTGTAGACACTAACAAGCTGTGTGATCCTGTGCAAGTCACTCAACCTCAGCTTCATCCTTAAAATGAGGAAAATAACAGCACTTCCCTCATTGGGCTACTGTGAGGATCAGATTAAATAATAGATCCAAAGCACTTTGCAAACCATAATTATACAGATTATACAAATGCTTACAATTTTTATTATCACTATAATTTTATATAAGAATTTACGGGTATATTAAAATACCAACATTATCTTTCCCTCTCCCATTTACCTTCCTCTCAAACACATGCCCAGTAATTAGGCAGGGCCATTTCACCACAGCATTATTTCATCTCTATTCTAGGCAACTATATGGTGTATCAGAGAATGGAATAGAGTAAGGAAGGCCTGAGTTCAAATCCTGCCTCTATTAGCTGCTGTATGAGCCTGCACAAGTCACTTAACCTCTGTCTGCCTCAGTTTCCTCATTTGTAAAATGGGGATAATAATAGTACCTATCTCCCAGAGTGGGGATTAAACGATGTATTATTTGTAAAGTGCTTTGCAAATCTTAAGGCACTAAATAAAGTCTATTACTATTCTTGTTATCCTACCGTACCTAATCCTTCCTGACCAACAAGAATAAATCCCTCTCCCCGCTCCCGCCCCCACTCTCGGGTTGGGATGAGAGAACAAGCCATTTTCAAAATAGGTCTTGGGGATTCCCACTGAATAAGCTGTTGAGCAGAAGGGGGACTTGTTGAAAATCTCACTTCTGGGTTCTGTTTTTGTAACCCCTCACCCTAGATCTGTTGCCTGATGCTGATATAGAATTTCCCATATGGTAGCACTGATGTCATCCCCAAGTGGCTGTGGAGTAGAGTGGTCACAGAAGAAGATCTGACTCAGCGTGCTCATAGGATGATCAATTCGGAGCCAGAGGGGACCTTAGAGGCCACTGAGTCTAATCCTTTTATTTACAGATGAGGAAACTGAGGCTCCTCATAGAGTACCTTATCAATCCCTCTCTGTGTCCAAAACTGAGTTCAGCATCTTTCTTGCCAGATTGGCTCTTCTTCTTGACTTCCGTACTTAAGGTTGGAAAGCCCAATCATCTTTGTCTCCTTCATGTCTCCCATTTCCCCCGACTAATCAGTGACCAGGTCCTTTGGATTCTTTCTGGCAATCTCAAAAGGATCCTTTTCTATTGACATGGCTAACACCCTGATTCAGGCTCTTACCTCTTTCCTGGAACACTACAGTGGTTTCCTTGCCATCGGTTTCATTGACCTCTAATCCTTTTGACAAATCACAGCTTAGTCTCCTACTACATAGCTCTGATCACACCACTCCCTTACTCAAAAGTCTTCAATGATTCCTTGTTGCCAATGGAAAAGAAAGTCTGTCTTTAGCTCTTCATAGCCTGTCAACTCTCTGCTTTTCTAATTTTATCTTATATTTTGTTCAATTAAATTCAATAAGCGGAAATTCAATTCAGAAGCAGAGTTCTTGTCCTCAAGGAGCTTACATTCTACTGGGGAAATAGCACATAGACACAGACACAGATAAATTTAAAGAGGGAGAGAACATTAACCACTGGGAGACTGAGAACAACAAAGTGGGAAGGGATACTCTAGTGGTGTTGGAAGGGCACTGAGGAATTTAAGGGGCAGCAGTAAGGACGGAGCACAGGCACGAATGAGGAGAACAATCTGTGCAAAGGTCAGTGAGGAGATGTCCCATTTGGGGACTGTTTAGCTAATCTGGCTGGAATGTAGAGATGTGCAGGGCCATAACATGAAAAAAGCCTGCAAAGGAAGGCAGGAACCACATTGTAGAAGACTTTAACTATCAGGCAGGAATTTGTATTTTATCCCAGTGACAATAGGGGTCACTCTGAAGAGGAATGGCAAAGGGAAGGAGTCACACATTGAAAAGGAGAATGACATGGTCAGACAATTAATCTGGGAATTGTGTGGTTGATGGATTAAAGAAAGGAGAACCTGGAAGCAGAGAAACAGAAAAGGTGGTTAGGTCTATTAAGCTACTGTAATACTAACAGGAGGTAGTGAGGGCCTGAATTTGGGTAGTGGTCATGTGACATTGAGAGAGGGGACAGATACAAGGGATATTGGAGAGGCAGAATCAATAAAACTTGTCAAATGAAAGGCTATGGGAAGGGAGGAAGAGAGAAAAGTCAAAGCAGCCTGGAAGAATTGTAGTGTCTTCAAGAAAGAGCCAGTGACTCTTTCCTCTCTCTCACCTCTCATATCCCATCAGTTACCATGTCCTGTTTCTTCTATCCCAAATTATTTCTCATTCAATCACTTCTTCTTTACTCTTTCTGGAGGAATGGAGGGAGGGTGACATGCCTTTAGATTTATCTCTCCAGTAAATTGTAAAATTCTTTGTCTTTGTATCCCTATCGTCTAGCACAGTCGTTTTCACATAGTTAGTATTTCATAAATGCATACTTAATTGAATTGAACAAATACAGGAAGTTTGGAGGAATGGGAAGATAATGGACTCTATTTGGGACCAATGAGATATTTGTAGGATATCCAGGATATCGATCAAGCAATATGTGATATGGGACTGGAGCTGAAAAGAGAAAGAGAATTCAACAACTAGGACTAGGAGAAGGTCATCAGATGTCAAAATTATGAGGCGGTCACTTGGTAGGAGGAGAAGCCAGATTGCAATGGGGTGAGAAGTGAGTAGGAGGAAAGGAAGCAGAAGCCACAAATATAGATGACTAAGAGTTTGACTATAAAAGAGAGAGGAGATAGAGGTTAATAGCTTGGTGGGAGGGTGGAAGCAAATGATTCTCCTTAACCACTACTTCTCTATGGCCCAGCCAAACCGAGCAACTTGCCATCCTCTGTATATGATGTCTTTTCCTGCTTTTGTTCATATTTTCCTCCACACCTAGAACTACAACCCTTTTCACAACTATTCTTTAAAACCTCGGCTCAAACATTGCCTGACCTAATAATGTTCTATTCCCATCCACTCTAGCCCTCGTTGGTGCACTTATATTATAATTACTTGTGTACGTGTCATATTCCCCAGCCTATCAACTCCCCACGGCCAAGATTACAGGAAACTGGAGCCTCAGTTCTCTAAGAGCCTTGCCTAAAGTTATAGTGAATGGCAGCATCATGATTCAGATCCAGGTCCTTTCCAAAGCCAGGGCTCTTCCCACTTCACTTTGCTGACTCTATCTAAACTTTACATGTCTCTCAGAGCCTAGCACAAGGCTCTTTGCATGCAGGAGGTGCTTTAAAAATGTTTGCTAAATTCAGTTGGATTGCCTGTCATTAAGGAATTTGCAGCTGAGGAAGATTGGACATCATAGGACATAAAATGATGAGAAAGGAATCCAGTATAATTTTAGCGGGCCAGACAAAATTAACCTTGATCATAGGTATGAAGGGAACAGGCAATATTAATGGCTCTGTGGGAACTTTTAACTAATGTTCTGTTCATGTTGTGAAGCCCAATATACTGGTGGACACATTTTAATAGTATCCACTTAGAGAGATAGCAAGACAGATTCTTGTCCCAGGTCAGTGACAAGTCGTCAGCACCTGAGGACTCATGTATTAATTAACCAGTCAGTCAATCAAAAAACATTTCTTAAGCCTCTGCTACGTGTCAGATACCATGCTGGTTTCTGGGGATACAAAGACAAAAATGAAGCAGGCCTGCCCTTCAGAAGCTTACATTCTAATGGAGAAGAAAACAAGTACAAAAGCAAATCATTTACAGAATAAGTATAAACACACACACATACACACACACACACGTGCAGAAAAAACCCAGATATACTACCAAAACCCAGATACATGCACATTGCTTTAAAAAAAAAAAGATAAAATAAACATTCTTTAAAAGATCTCTGAATTTTAAGCAATAAGGCTCATTTGTAAATGTAGGAGTTACATTTGCCTAAGGGCAAGTTCCAAATCCCGCAGACACATGTAACCAAACAAGTCTGTTTTATTTGCTGTCAAACATGATGACTTCAAGCTTGCTTTTCTAGATGTACTTCAGTCTTCACAAATGGAAACCTACAGTCAAATATTATTAGGAAAGCCCCGTCCTCTCCTTGGGGAAGCCAACTCTATAATTTTGTAATTTAGAAAAGGATCTCTGCCAGATTGAGGTGCACGTGTACAATTTCCTTTAGGATTTTTTAAAGTCCCCCTCTCCCCCAAATTTCCCTGTGGTCTTTAGATCTGACAACAATGCCTTGCATCTTGCCTTCTTTATCAAATTTATGTAGCTTGCCAATTTCAATCTACCTCTTAGCATAGGGTAACATCCTATACTTTCCCTCTTTTAAGTGCAGCATCATTTTATTCCTGTGCAGCACCCCACCCCCCCAACAGAGAGAGAGGGAGGGAAGAAGTGAGGAGAGGGGAGAGAGAGAGAGAGAGAGAGTTGTTTGGCTGTTTTCAGTTACATAGTGGTTTGCCATTTCCTCCTTCAGCTCATTTTACAGATGAAGAAACTGAGACAAGCAGAGTTAAATGACTTGCCCAGCATCACACAACTAGTTAGTGTTTGAATCACATTTGAACTCAGGTCTTTCTGACCCCAAAGCTCGCTCACTCTCTCTATATATATACACACATACATACATATGTATATGTATATCTCTGAGTATATGTATATATGTATGCGTGCATGTATGCATATATACACACACATATATACACAATATATGTGTATGTAGTTTGCCAAGTTATATATTTATATAATGTATTCATATTTCAAATTACATATTTATATAATATAATATAATTATATATGTATATTATGTATATATGTATGTGTGTGTATTAAATATATTTAATTATGCCAAAGTTAGTATTTTGGCAAATACCAGATGTTGAGTAAATTTCTTAAAAACCCATTCTAATCAAATTCTTAAAGTTCTATCAGCCCAGGCTTTCTTAATTTCTTTACATTTCAAAATAATTTTATCCAATTTATTCTCCACACCGTGGCCTAACAGGTTTGTTTCCTGCAAAGGACTATCCATTCTCATAGAGTTCATCAAGGAGTGATCAGCTAAGCTCCCCAGCGATCCCTGATGTCCAGAATAGAGCAGCAACAGGGGAGCTATTGAAAGATTGTACAGTGATCGCACGGACCCTCCAAAAATTAGTCTCACAAACTGTCCCAAAAGTCTATGAAAGCATGTACAGGTCTGACCTGCTGCGGTTTAGAATTGAAACAACTGATGTGAGCAGCTATTCTGTGACAGGTCAAATACTGACAAGTAAGCGCACAGAGAAATAAAGATAAAAATCTTTTTTTTTTCCTGACTGGCCAAAATAACGAATTTCTCTACAGACAATCCCAAGCATTTAATCAAGGGATGGCTCAGGAAATGTGTGTGTGTGTGTGTGTGTGTGTGTGTGTGTGTGTGTGTGTGTGTGGTCATGGTCCAGAGAGGGAATCCTGGACCTGGAGTCAGCAGCCCTGTATTCAGTTCTGTGCTGGTAAATGTTTAACAGCTGGCTATCTGGAAAACAAATGTACGCATGACACATTTTTTCAGTTTAATCTGCATTATTAACATTTTTTCCATCACTTTCTTAAGTCTAAATACTTTAAAAATGCTTTGAAAAAGCCCTGATTTACAGCACTTGCTTACTCTGAGGTATAAATGCTCACTATGATAATTTAACAATTGACTGATTGCTGAGGTGCAAATACTCATACGGAAAATTTAACAATTGGCTCTCCCTCTCCCAATTCTCTCTCTTTATTTGTGTGACCCGGGGCAAGTCACTTAACTTTACTGAGCCTTAATTTCCTCTTCTCAAAAACTCATACTTCACCTACCTACCTGACACGATTCCTATAAGGAGAGAACACTTGGTAATCATTATTTTTCCCCCCAGATCCACTGGAATATGTTTCCTTCATTGCAGCTGCTTTTTGCATTAATGAGGGGAAAATGTCTCTTATCTTTTCATTGTAGAATAGTGCCCTGATTAATGTGCTTCTGTGTATCCTCTTTTGAAGGTTTTTCTGAAGATTTGGCTTGCACTACATACATGTGAATTATTATTTCTCTTTGATATTCTGACACAACATTAAGGTTAGGTTCTCCGGGAATTATTGAGGTGCATTAATGCCTAATAATCTTACCAAGGCTAGGGCTATCAGTTGAAGTCCCTGTGGTCCTCTGCCACAAAATTCCTCCTCTGTGTAGCTATAACTGAGAGAAAAAAAAAAGGATATTTGACTTTCCTGAGGAGTCCATAGATGCATGGGTCAGAGGATTATAGATTTAGACCCAGAAAGGACCTTAGAAATCACCCAGTCTAATTCCCACACTTGAAAGACGAGGAGATTAGGGCCTAGAGAAGGTAGGTGATTTGCTCAAGGTCACACAGTGGACCTAAACTCTTCCAATATCCAAATCCAGTGTTCTTTCCTTTGTACCACTGCATAAGCATTTTAGAGAGCAGAACCATTGTCCCCCTTTCTTCAGTTTCCTACCTGTGAGATTCACATTCTTGGCTTCTTATTTCCTTATTCTGTTTGTAATTTGTCTGTTGGTTTGTTCTCAATATTTCTCAATTCATCTTCATCCACCTTGAGAATAATATTCGATCGCCTGCTCAGGAAAAGAAACACAAAGTAGCAAAGGCATCCAGGAGCCCAGGTGCAGGTTTGCCTGGTTGGGTGCATGCTCCCCATGGGAACGCCAGCAGGTAGAAGGAAAGAGTTCCCCTCGCATCCTTCATGGAGAGACAGAGGATGCTACTTGATACAAGAGACTATTTCTCCTCTTAAAGGGGCCACTGAATCATCATTTCTTTCCTTTAACACTCAAGGAAAGGATTGCTTTGTCATTAAAATGCCTACTTCCGTTACCATTGAGACATGCTGAGGGAAGCATACAGGTAACCAAAAACTGTCACCATGACTCTGGAATCCCTGAAAGTTTCCAAGGGAGTTCTGGGCCCATAATCCCTGGGATCACCAATACAGGCCAACTTAACCGCATCCATATTATACGACTTTAGAGCATGTTCCTTACCCGATGCCCTTTCTAAACCACAGACATTACTTTTATGCCTCCCTCTTCCCTGTCTTCAGCACTACGTGTCTTACGTTTAACTTCTAGTTACCCTATTTCCTTCCCAAACAAACAATCTGTCCCCAATCATTTAAAACATTTTCTGTTGGAAAGTTTTAAATATGTTTTTCTTAGCTGCAGCTGCTTTGAATTAATGTAGGGGGAAGTGTCTCTTATCTCTTTATTATATAGTGCTCTGATTAATGTGCCACTGCGTATCCTCTTTTGAAGACCTTTTTGAAGGTTTTGTGTGATACTAGTGGAAAGATACCCATGATGCTGAGTTATCTGTACCCCCCCGTCTCTGCTACCCCCTCCAATCAATCATATCATAATACATTAATAATTTGCTACTTCACCCTACATATGCTTTGGATGACAGAATGTGGGGCCAGGATATATGAAAAGACAGGAGGAATGGGGAAAACAGGGTGGAGATAAGATGGAAAAATTAAGGACTGTTTTCATTTAGATTAAATGGGCAAAACACAAACCTGGGGAAAGAAAGAGTGAGCAAGAAAGAACTGGAATGGATTTAAGATTTTTTAGGAAGAAATTCACATTCTAGATCAATCAGACCACCAATCGTTTATTCAGAGGTTATTATGTGCCAAGCATTTTGTGAAGTGCTGGCAACACAAATACGAACAAACAAAAAATTCCCTGGCCTCGAGGAGATTACACTCTAATGGGAGAAGAAAACACATAAAAGGAAGCTGAAAAGCAAGAGGGTTAAGGGAAATATATGTGTAGGAACATGGTGGTGCAGTCCAGAGAGTCAGAAGCAGAGCCAGGTGAGGACTGCAGGGTGGCTGGCCTGGGCCCTTCCTCCAAATGAGGGTTCCTGAAAGAATTCACCAGGGGAAAAGGGGGCCACAGGGATGAAGAGATATGCTAGGGTGAGAAGGCCACAAGAGCCGAAGGAAGCTCCAGGTTGAGAAGGCAGGAGTGACTCATCTATCGTTGTTGTTGGTGCTTTGTTCTGGAAGAGGTCCAGTGACATCAGGAGAGTGAGAAGAAGAGCAGGAAAGGAAGCCATTTGAAGAAGTCACTGCAACCTTTTGGGCTTCAGCTACTTCATCTGTGAAACAAAACCATTGAACTAGAGCTTCAGCAGCCTCTCATGGATTTCACAAAGGAATGCAATCTTAATAATTTTGATAGGTAGTAACACTGCAGTGACTTGAATAAATGATCCCAGAGGTGAAGATACCAAAAAAAAAAATATGCTTGGGGAATGGCCAGTAAAAATCTGAATTCCTTGAGGTAAAGAGTGATTTTTCATTTTTTGTATTTGTATCTCTAGTACCTAATACTTTTCTGGCCATAGAAGCTTAATAAAAAATATATATACATACATACATATATATATATATATATACACACACACACACACACACACACACACACACACACACATATATACATATATATATATATATATATAAATACATAAATATTTATATATAAAAACTGAATTGAATTGAAGAGTGAAACCTTGTGTATGCAGTAGTCGGATATAAGATTGGAAATCAGTCTTTGGTCAGATTGTGGAAGAACTCTGCTGCCAAGCTGAGAAAATCGCTTTATCCTGAAGACAGTAGGGAGCCACTGAACATCACAGAACAGGTGAGTGATGTGAAGAAAGTGGCATTTGAAGCAAGTTAACCTGGCAGCAGTTACAGCACATTTACCTGTCATTCATGTCCTGCAATAACCCCAGAGGTTGGCTAGGTTGATTTGCACAGCTGCCTTTTTCCCCCCTTTTTTTAGGAATGAAATATGTACTGGGTGGGCTTTAAAAAAATAATTTTGGCTTGTTCAGTTCTTAAGCAGCTGCACTTCGGATGGCCAAAGTGATTCAATCATTTCCTGCCCCTGCAGTTAGTTCTGCCCCCAGAAACTTATATTCATTCCTGCTCTTGGCGTGTGCATTGGGCACACATCCCCAGGTCAGCACCTTAGTGAGGGAGCCTTCTGGTTTCTGTGGCTAGGGGGAGTTCCCTTGGAACAATGTAGGTTTTACTGGCAGAATTTTCCCACAGTGGGTGGTCAACTTTCTTTTATGCATGATGCTAAACTCTCTTGCCACATATGCTATTGGCTTCAAAATGGATTAGAACTCTGGGTGGGAGTCTCAGAGGTAGCAACAGAGACTTAAGATGAGGCTGATGAGAAAGCATTATTTTGGTGGGTCCATGGTTCATTATTGTAGGCATTCCCTCCCTCCACCATTATAGATCATAACCCTGTGGTGAAATTTCAGCCTGTGTGATTCTTGCCTGCACTTTTCAGAGAATCTCCTGTGAGGACCCAACATGTTGGAAGACTTCTTCTTGTTCTTTTTGTATTGTGGGGGTGCCATTATACCGCTTAGACTTTCTATCTATTGTCTCTTATTCTTGCTATGCGGCCAGGCCACTGCTGTTTCTGGTTAGTCAGCCAGTAAATAAGAGTTCAGTAAGCACTTAACTATGTGTCATATGGGCAGCTAGGTGGCACAGTGGGTAGAGTGCCAGGCCTAGAGTCAAGAAGACTCATCTTCCTGAGTTCAAATCTGGCCTCAGCCACTTAACTAGCTGTGTGACCCTGAGCAAGTCACTTAACCCTGTTTGCTTTAATATCCTCATCTGTCAAATGGGTTGGAGAAGGAAATGGAAATGGCAAGCCATTTTAGTATCTTTGCCAAGAAAACCCTAAATAGGGTCACAAAGAGTTGGACATAACTGAGAAACAACTAACCAACAAAGATGTCTCATACCCATGTATCTTTTATGTTATGTCTCATGTGCAAATCATCATTGCCAATAGGCTGTATCCTACTTATGTCCATCATGGGCCTTTGGATTGCAATTTGATAGCCTGATAATTTTAGTTCTTCTGATAGGATAGTATTCCTTACTTTGTAGCCATAGTTTTTCTAGAAGAATACTGGTATTGATGAGGCAAGCTTTCGTGTGACTGAGTGTTTGGATTACTGAAGTTACTTAAATTCCCAATTCTTCTTCTAATCAATTACTATCTTAAGGCTCAGTTCATTGTCCATGGGCAGCACGATCCAACAGTACATATTGTTGTGCTAATTCAACAAGGTCTCTATTTGCATACCATCACCTAGACCACAGGTATCAACACACAGCCTACATTGCAGCTGGCAACACTCATCAATTTAGCTGAATCAGATTAAGATGTAATTATGCAACATTCAAGAAGATTAAAAATAGGATGCAGTATAGATAATGTTGATATGTGGTTTTCTAAGTAAATGTGCAGCCACTGAGGTCCTTATGTAAAGGCCCATTCCTATTTCTCTGACATCTCTAATTTGGACAATATGCTGTTTTCACCTACTTTGTTTTACAGTATGAGTGATTGGACCAATGTGTTTCATGTTGCTTCTTATCTCCATGAAAGGGCTTTGCTGCACTCTGGGATTTATTGAAACTAATATAGTCTCATTTTTGAACAAGACCATTTGGAGAACTCTATCATTAATAAAGAATCCTCCTTTTTTTAGACTTTGTAAAAATCATTGTCTATGACAGTGGCAAACAACTGAGGTAAACATATCTTTCCCTGTTTAACACATTTCTCAGTGTCAATAATCCAGCAGATCACTGAAGAAAATTATTTCTGATTTGCCCATCATAGAGACTATGAGATTTTGATTTTTTTGTGAGAGACAACTTGTTGGAAGAGAGCCTGTAAGGTTGCATCTTGCTTTACTGAGTTAAATGCTTTCTTAAAAATCAATAAACAATAAACCCAGCGGAATGTTATATTCTATAGACTTCTTTGTCAGTTTGTGACTATGAAGATGTGGTCTATGTAGAAAATCTTTGCAAAGAATGCCCTTTTCATTTCACTGAAGATACCCTTGATGAATGCACAGATCATTCTTCTATTTCACAGAGATGAGATAGCAGACTTATGGATAGGTAGTTGTTGATATCTTTTCAGTCACTCTTTTATTGTTGTTGTTGAAAGAGAACTTTAATCTACACCTTAACAATAGCAAATTCCCTTTATGCCTCATTATACTTCCTTCACAAGGACCTTCCCTGTAGCAAGAACTAGAGCTGGCATTTCCCTGGTTTCACTAAGGAGAGCTGAAAGTCCGCCATGCCTCACTTAGAAGAGAGGAGGAAGTAAAAGTGGAATAGCCAGTTGATATAGTATGTTAAGAGGGTGGGTTTTCAAGATTACTTAGCGATGGTTAGAAAAAATCAAAATGGCCCTATAAAAAAGGTGGAAGTAATTTCTTTTACATTAGATTATATTTATTTTTATCATTCTTTTCTGATTAAATAGAAACTTTAGATTTATTTTGTCTTTTAAGAAGTTTGCTTTCATTACTCATCCTCTTCTTTGGGAGGATAAAATTAAGATTTGTTTGTGTGCTTGTTGATGTTTCTATACACACTAGTCTTTGGAATCAGTTGGGCCTTGGGAAAATGTGAATGGGGCCAAAAAGGGAGAACAGGATAGGATTTAAACACACATTTGAACACAGAGATACATATATAAGTAATATAGAAGCGCATCATGTGTACATATCTGGAATGGTGATAAGGACTGCATCTGTGATTTCATTAGTGTAAGAAGCTCCCAAGTGAGGAAAATTCCTTCTGTCAATGCAAGTCTTTATCTTCTTTGCAAATTATAGTCTTAGAGATTTGCCTAGGGTCCTGAGAATTTATGACTTAGGTGCAAAAGTATATTTCATAGTCTAGAAAGGTTTCCAGAATCTAAGTCTGTATAACATGAAATTTTGACGAGAAGCAAATTATACATACAAACATATCTATTTATCTAGAGAGAGGCATATATATATATATATATATATATATATATACACACACACATATACACACATGAAAACATATATATGTATGCATATGTATATATACACACATATATACATATATACATACATATATATTTTATATATATGTGTGTGTGTGTATATATATATATACATATATATATATATATATATGTATACATATATATATATATATATACATATATATACACACACACACTAATGAACTAAATGACATTATTTTCATCCATTTTGTTTATTGGTGTAGATACACAAATTGGTCTCTTTTTAATGACTGTAATGTTTTCTAGAAGGCCGTGGATTTTTCCAAAGCTCATCAAATCAGCACAGTTATTTGCAAATAGGAGCATCTGGAAAAACTCACTGACAACGTGAAGAAGAAGGTCATATGTGTTAAGCAATCTGAACCACCACCACTTTGACCATTCCTTTCACTTAGATTCCAATGGACATAATCCAAGAGCCTGAGCTCAAGAGCTCTTGCCATGGCAGTGCCCCCTTTAACTACAAGCCCTGCTTCCCATCCAGCCTCCATAGTCATTATCCAGGGGAGCAATTCTTGTGGAGATGGGAAATTGGCAACTGCTTCTGAAGTTGCTGTAGCCTGTCTCCTTAATAGCTATAGCTACTAAAGACCTAGAAGAGCAAATTCTCACCACTAAAGTCCTTGGCACTGTCAAATAACTCAACATCAGAAACCAGTCATATCAAGGGATATCACCTTAAAGAAAATACATTATAATCTGCTTTGCTACTGCACCCTAAAGACCACTAGACCTTTCTATTGGATTTGTAATGGAAACTTCCTATCGATGTTGTCTCCTCCCATTAGAATAGAAGTTCTTGAGAGCAGGAACTGCCTTACTTTCCTCTTTGTATCCCCACGACTATGCTAAGACCTGGTTCCTTTCCTTCATCACTTGCCATTCTTTCCAGTACTGACTGTACTTTCCCTCAGATCCTACTCCTCCAATGCCTCACTTCCATCTTATTAGCCATGATAAAGGAGTCAGAATATTCCTTGTTCCTCACTTCCATTTTCAGAGTCTCCCTCTACCATCATCACTCAGCAACATCTCTTCCTTTCAGGTTCATGTTATGCAAATTTATTACCCATCAACCCACAGGACTCCTTTCTTCCTCAATGGGTTCAATGCTTCATTCATAGTTTTTCTACCACAACCCCTACTCTCATACTAGAGGACTTCAACATAGATATTGTATCCCTCAAATACCCATATTTCCAAATTCTTCAATCTATTTAATTTCCATGACTTATTTCTCCACTCCACCTCAGCTACACACAAGATCACCACACCCTTGACCTTGCCATCACTCACAACTATTCTATTTCCATTTTTATGAGCTCTGAAATTCTTTTTTTTAATCATAATATTTTGTCATCCCATCTTTCCCTATGCCTTATGACCCCTAATTATGTTCTTTGTCTACACTGTGACATCTGTTCTTTCTACCCCTCAGTTCTTTCTTAGGTCTTCACCTGGGTATTTTCTCCTCCCTTCTTTTCTTTTACCCTTGCATAAACCAGTTCAACTCCACACTGTCATCTCTTTTTAATACCTCGTTCCCTCGTTCTATCACTAATTGTGCCATGCCAAATCCCAAACATGGATTATTCCTACCATCTGCCTCCTTCATTCCTATTCACATGCTACTGAATGGAGCTGGAGATAGTTATGAAACCACTGAGTAGGTCTACTGCAAATTTATATTACATAATCTCAACTGGGCCGTCACAGCAAGGCAATCCATTTACACCTCCCTAATAAATTTGTTTTCCCACTTATAAAAGTGGCTGCTCTAAGCCTTTCTGTCTCTCCTCAAGTCTCCCACCTCTTTATCCCCCTCCCCTTCTTCTTCTCAGCACGGTTCTTTGCCTCATAAGTCACTGGAATAAGTCATGGTTCTTTGCCTCATAAGTCACAATGGAAACTATTTGACAAGAGCTCTATTTTCTTGCCTCTTCCTCACCTCACATTACTTGCCCTCCTTCTCTCTTCTCTTTGCTGAAGATGTGGCTCTTCTTTTTGGCAAGGCCAAGTCCTCTATATGCATTTTTTTTATCTCATCCACTCCTGACTTCTCCAGCAGATTTCCCCCACCATTATCCCAATTCTTTCTCTAATCTTTATTCTCTCATGATCTACTGGCTCCTTTGCTTCTGTCTACAACTATGTCCATGTCTCTCCAGCTTTAAAAAAACCCTCACTTGATCCTACATGCTAGTTATAATCTAAACTCTCTTTCCTCTTGTTGGCTAAACTCCTTGAGAAAGCCATTTATCCTAGGTGCCTTCCCTACTACTCATTTATAAACTCTCTACAATCTGTTTGTCAACCTTCTTTACTTCTTTGAGGGTTTGCTAGAAGAGTATAACATCTAGAAGTTTCGACAAAGCTGCCAAGACTTTAAATAGGGTCCTGATGATAGAGCATGTATGCTGTCTTCAACTACCAATGATCTCTTAATTGCCAAATCTCATGGATATTTCTCAGTCTTCATCCTCCTGAACCTCTCTTCAGCCCTGGGCCGTGTTGATTACCATCTTCTCTTTCCTCTTTCCTCCTGTGATTTTGTGGCACTGTTCCCTCCTGGTTCTCTTCCTACCTGCCTGATGACTCCTTCTAACTTTCTTTTGTTGGACCCTTGCCCATGTCATGTCCTTTAACTATGAATGCCTCCAATGCTCTGTTCCTGGCACTATTCTCCTATTATAGCAGTAACTCTCAAACTTTTTGGTGTCAGGACCCCTTTATACTCTTAAAAATTATTAATGAATCTAAAGAGGTTTTTTAATGTGGAAAAAATATGTGTATTTATTTATATATGTATACACATACATATATATGGAAAGAGAACACTATTTACTAAATTAGAAATTAAAACTGATAAATTTTTAAATATTTGCCTATTAATTTATTTTAAAATCATAATGATAGACTTATTACATGTTGGCATAAATAATATATTTTATGAACATAACTGTATTTTTATTTTTATAAGTTTTTAATGTGTTTTGTTTTAAAATTACAAACATTTACAGATTATTTCCATTTAATGAGAGGTCCCTCTGTAACAAAGTAAAACACTTAAGTAAAACTAATAATACAGTGACTTCTTCTGAAAGTACATGCAACATTTCACATCTGTAGCATCCCACTACCTCTTTATTTTTTTTAAATTAAAAGAAATCTGTCTCCCCTCTGGCTCCACTGGGAAAAAAAACAACAACAAATTTCTTGTAACAATTATGCTGTCAAACAGAACAAATTTCTTCAGTGTTGGTGTACTTTCTCTCTGTCTCTGTCGCTGTCTGTCTCTCTGTCTCTGTATCTATCTCTCTGTTTCTGTCTGTCTGTCTATCTGTCTGTATCGATGGAGAGACAGATATAGATATCCATAGATAGATGGATCGATTGATCAAAAGATATATAGATAGAGTTCTCATTCTGCATCCTATATCTATCACCTCTCTTTAATAGATAGTATGTTTCATCATTGGTCCTCTGGAATCATAAATGGTCATTGTACTGATCATAGTTCTTACAGCTTCCAAAGTTGCTTGTTTTTATACCATTGTTATCATATAATTTGCTCTGCTCTGCTTACTTCATTCTTTGTCAGTTTATAAAAGTCTCAGAATTCTTCGTTTTTATAATATTGACACTACAGTATAAATTGTCCTTCTGTCTCTGCTACTTCTTTCTGCATCCACCAAAAATGCTCACATCATGATAATATCTTCTCTGCATCTCTCAGTCAGTTTTGTGACAGTAAAGATGTGTTCTGCTATAAAAATGTTCTCTGAAAACATTTTTATCAGGTATGCCATTTGTATATGACAAACTATTTTAATGAAGATTTTATACAGATGAGAAAGCAGGCATATTGGTTAGTTGTTACAGATGTCTTCTTAGTTGCCTTTATCTGGTAGTAATACCATCCATGATCAGGATTCTTTTGGGATCTTCACCATTTGTGCTATCTTGAAAATTGATCTCTAAGTATTTTCAATGTTGTGTTGCCTACAATGCATTTTTTTCTCCTTTTGTATTTGGTCCAATCACTCTTTCTAATTTTCCTAATCTTCTTAAGGGTCATTGCCCTTTTTTCATAGAGTACTTGGGGTGGTGAGAGATCAGAATCCAAACATTATGATTCTATTATCATCACTGCTGAAAATAGATAGCTTTAGGAATATGAGTAGATTTGTTGCATTTCATAGCTATTTTTGTTTTATTTCCAGTTTTAGCTATGAATGGTTTTTCAGGATCCCACCAAATTTACTGCAGGCACATTTTCTCTCACTTGCTTTTCATTGCTTTGTGAGTTGATTATCTCTTTGATCACTGAATAAAAATCACATAAGACTAAGAACTTCTATGTCTTTTTGTAGCTAAACATGCTCTACCCTTAATCTCCCTCCTTATCTCATCACCCAGTGACCCCCAGTATTTAGCTAGGCTGGACCTCAGACAGCAGACAGAGTCTACCATCAGGACCATACTTTACAGCTTGGCAGAAACTTCTAGATGTTAACAATCTCCTAGCAAAACCGCAGAGAAGTGAAAACTATCTCCACAGTCTGCTGAGTGATTGACATAAAATTAATAATAATAATTAATAATTAAGATAGAAATTAGTAATAATAGTATTTATGTAGTGCTTTAAGGTTGGCCAAATGCTTTACATATGTTATCTCATTGGGTCCTTTGCATAGGACAAACAGCCAGTGTGTATATTTGTGTGTGTGTGTGTGTGTGTGTGTGTACACAAAGTCTGCTTGTCCTATGCAAAGGAATTATATATATATATATATACACACACACACACATTCACATATGTGTATAAATAAAACATATACACATATGTATACACATATATGTATATATTGATATATGTTAATATATAGCAATGATATTATATATAATAACTAACATTCATATAGCACTTATTACATTCCAGGCACTGTGCTAAGTGCTTTACAATTATTACTTCCGATCCTCACAACAACTCTGGAGGTAGGTAGTATTATTACCCCCATTTTACAGATGAGGAAACTGAGGCAAACTGAGGTTAAGTGACCTCTCTATATCCACATATATACACACATATGTGAGAATATACATATATGGGGAGGACATCATTGCAACCGGACACTGAGTTTAGGCTACAAGTGAACGGAAGAAAGTTGGCTATGTAATATCACAGCACTACCTGATTAATTTTCCTAATGTAGCCCTGGGCCCCATAGGTGCCCATATGATTCTGGGACTTCTTGTCATATCATAGGTCCAGTCTGTAATCTTGGGTCTTTAAGTAGCTAAAAAAACCCTTGATCTGAATCCCTGTCAATGAACCCATGCCACACCATGCAAAAGACATTAATCCTAAGAAGCAAAAAGCATTTAATTAAGACAAAAGCACTTAATTGGGACAAAATATTATAATGACTGCCTACCACCAGAAAGCACATTAAGTATCAGCTGCCTGTTACTCTCAGGGCATCTGGTTGTCACCCACCCACTTTCCCGCCATGTTGGTTATACTCAAATTTTGATGTTTGTGTACCAATCAGATCACTCAGCTCTACCTTCTCACTAAGCATATTCCTTTGACCCTTGTTAGTAAGTCTCTTTGAATTGCCTTACTAAGATGGTTACTTTCTAAAGTGCTTAATCAAAGTGTTAAAGAAAGCAGAGTATACTAATATCAAAGCATTGCATGTATCCCAGATGACAATCCTTCAGTCCGTGCTCCAATCTCCCCAGCATCAGGGAATGGAAACCTGGAAATTCAGTTCTGTGTGGCAGCCATCTGGGTGGTGTGCTAAAAAGGTTTCCACTGGTGTTGGAACCAAGGGGTTGTTGTCTTTTCTGTTGTCTCTGAGCATCATATATGCTGGTGTAAGTGGAACTAGGGTCACTTCCACTTTCCCCAAAGCCACTGGCAACTCCTCCTCACCTCAGTTACACACTGGCCATGTCTCTCAGGTTAAACTGGGTATGTGCATCTACCTCTACCTTGGTCTATTTAATAATACAATAACATCTCTTGGGCTTATACACAGAGAGGTAGTTTTCTCCGGGGCACTGATATACCCCTCCACAAACAGCATGAAGGTTGTGGCGATCTGACATATTCAATCCCCAACACTCCATCTCTATTTCGATGTTCTTCTTTTTACAAATCATCTGTCTTTTCAGTGTCACCATCAAGGGCTTCCCCTGAGCCTTGGGAGTGCTTCTCTGGATAGTCTGCTAAACAAGGAAGTGAATCAGGTAATGCCTTCTTTGTAACCATACACAAAATGTATGCAATGTCCCACACCCCACAAGGACTAGAAGTGGAGGTTCTAAAGACTCTTTGCCACGGCTAGCAGACTATTCAGCTTATAGATTTAGAGCTAGAAGGGACCAAGGAGCTCATCAAGTACAGCCTCATTTTACAAATTTACATCTTACAACCCTTATTTTACAGATGAGGAAACTGAGGCTCAGAGAGGTTAAAAGACTTATCCAAGATCACAGAGGCAGTATATGGTAGAGCTGGGATTCAAACCCAGGTACTCTGACATGTTCTTTCCAATGTGCTGTCTCTTCATAGACCTGAAATTATGATGCCGTGACTAGGTCATGCCAGCCCTATTGCTCCACCCTTACCATCTTCCATCTTCTAGCTCCCATAGCTTTTGTACCACTTGGTTCTGGTTCTTCTCCTGATTTCCATTTTTTGTTCTCTAATAGTCACTTTATAAAGCTTCTGCCCTTCATCCATGTCCCTACTTCCTGTTCTTCCTTCTCATGCAATTACTCTCTGTTCCATGTAGCTAGTATCTTCTTTCCAGTTTGTTTCTGACCAATACACTCCTGCATCTAAATGAAAAATGTCCTGGGAGTCTAACTTCCCAGAACTTTCTCCCATGTGCATTGCCTATGTTAGCTACATTGGAGAAGGTCCATTAATGAGGAAAGGAATGGGTTATTCCTCTACTCAAAGACATTCAAGGACTCCACTGTGCCTGAAGAATAAAGTCCAAACTTCTTGGTCTGGCATTCAGGCTGGTCCCGATGTGCACTCTAGCTTACCTTCTCATTGCTCCTATAAATGAATCCTTCATTCTATCCAAACTCTCTTATTCATAATTCTCTTAACATACTTCAATCTTAGATCGTTACACTTTTATTTATGTCTTTCTACTTGTCTGGAACATTCTCCTCTCCACCTTCTACCTTTCTAATTCTGATTTCTCCTTTAAGGCCCACTTGGAATTCCATATCCTCAATGAAATTTCAAGCCACCTCTCTGCTTTCTAAATTCCAGCTGCATCTATCTGTACAATCCATTTGTCAGCTAATGACTCACTGCTCTGCAATATTATTGTTTTGAACTGTTTTCTAAATGCTTTACTGTTATTTAAAACTGATCACCTCTGTTCTTTACTAGATACAGCGCCCATAAAAGAGGAGACTGAGAAAGATTTAAATATGGCTCTGATACATGCAGCCTGTGTGAACCAGGGCAAATCATTTAATCTCCCAATGCTCCAGGCAGCACTCCAAAGATTCTAAGTTACAGGGAAGGTGCCACACTACATTGCAAGAGAGACTTTCCTCCCTCAGAAATTCTCTTTATCAATGACTCACAGGTCTAGTCCTTAATCTTATTGTTATTTAAAAAAATTCTGCTGCTTACTTAACAATAATAGCTAGCATTTATAGGACACTTTAAGGTTTATGAAGCACTTTACAAATAGTGACTCATTTTATCCTTACAACAACCCTGGTGCTATTATTATCCCCATTTTACTGATATGTAAATTGAGGCAGGCAGAAGTTAGATGACTTGCTCAGGGTCACATACCTAATAAGTGACTGAGGCAGGATTTGAACTCAGGTCTTCCTGACTCTAGGCCCAGCACTTTGTCCACCTGGATGCCCGAGCTTTGTGGCTTTAACTTGTATAAGTAACTGATCCTCCGTGGGACTCAGTTTTCTCATCTATCAAAGGGAATAATAGTATTTGTCCTATTTACCTCCCCAAATCACTGGGAGGATCAGAAGATATTGTGTCTCAGAAAACATTTTTGTTATATACAAAAGTAATCATTATTTCTAGCATAAAGATTGCAAATCTCCTTGAGTTCTTATAATTTAATTTGAAATGAGTATGATATTGATGAGTATATTCCATTTTTAATTTAAATAGGTAAATTGCCTGGGACCCCCAACATGGTCAGACACAGAGCAAGGCAGTGTCTAGGCTGAGGTCCTGGGGACTTTGATATACAATCTCAAATACTAAGGGGAAAGCTAGTCCCTGGAACGAGGAAAAAGAAAAAGGATAAGAATTTCCACTTGTTTTATGAAATCATGGCTGGAACCTGGAAGCTTTTTGCATCAAAGGGTGCACATGTTGAATCACCAAGATCTGTAATAAGAACACAGATGGCCCTAGAAGCAGCAAGGCCAGGGAGAGCCCTGATTCAGTGTTTCCTTCAGAGGTCAAGTTTGTTTCTTACCTTAGGTTACCAGGGTTTTATCCTAACAGAGCTTCCTCCCTCTCCCATGGAATTAAAGAGGTTTCTGTTTTGTGGAAACTAATATCTCCCGCCCGTTCCAAGTTACACAAAGAACCACCAAAAATAGTCCTGGCAATTTCAGAAGACCTTGGGAGTTTATTTAAGGAACAGGACTGAATCTAAGGGTGAACTCACTGAAGTAGCAGTCCCCAGAGGCAAAGCAGAGCTTCTGAACAGAAGATGCCTATCACTGCTGCGCCAAGTCCCACTTGGCCCTCTTGGCAAAGTCTTGATTCTTTCTGCTCCTGGTGTATGAACATACTGTGTCCAAGCTGATCTAATTCCAGACTCAGAAGACAATTAAGGGAGGCAGTGTGACTCATCGGGCTGAAGCACTATTGCTTCGTGGGCTAAGTCACTGCCATCTGGGGGGCTTCTAGGTACCCCAGCCAACAAGCACCTAGATGACTTCAGATTTCCACCCCACCCCTCAGTTCAATGGAGACAAGGGACCTGGGAAAGGTATTCTTCTTTTGCCAACTAATTGGTGGCTAAGAGGTTGTCAAGATATTGCTTTGAACCCTCATCTCTGTTTATTGTCTTCATCACAGCTCTCTTCCATTCTGCAGCCATCGTCATCATCATCACTAGCATTTATACAGAGCTTTAAGGTTTGTGAAGTACTTTACATATGTTATCTCAATTAGTCCTCACTAAAACCCGGTAAGGTGAACATTTTACAGGTGATGAAACCAAGGCTAAAAAAAGGTTAAATGACTTGTCCAAAATCAAGCTGCTAGTGTCAAGATAGGATTTGAACTCAGCTTCCTGACCCCACTTCCAGCACTCTATCCACTACACTACCTGGGTGCCATCATTACACTATTGCTTTTGCTAAACCCTTCCATTTGCCACCCTGGGGCCATGCTGCCCTGGTTGGTTAGAGTCTACCTTATTTAACTAGCCACCAAAATGACAATTTTCACCCTGATATTGGATGCATACTACCCTCTCTGTGGGTAGAGGAACTTTAATCAAATCAATATTACCAGGCTTCTGGGAAGGGTTTGCCAATTGCTGCCCTCACCAGCCCAGAGACCTCCCAGACCAAATCATCCTTCCCACAACTCTACTCCCACAAATACTAACTTCTATTAAAATGTAAATTCCTCCAAGGGAAGTGCCTGTCTCTCCCATTTTGTATTTAGGTCCACAATGTTTTGCACAGTTCCTAGCACATGAAAATGCTTTTTAATTCATTCATTCACATAATGATAATAAACTTCTTTGAGTGTATAAAGGCTTAATCAGGGGAGCACTTGGTCAATTTGATGATGTCCTCAACCTGATGAGATTACAGGCTATGAAACTTCATCCTGGAACTCTATTTGGATTTCCCTGTGTTCTACAGAGAATCCTTTGGATACTCTTCTCTCCACCTTAGGAACTTGAAATGTGTGTGTGTGTGTGTGTGTGTGGTTTGTCCTTTGTTCTCAAAGAGGACCATGACATCATGAAGTTGATGACTTGACTTGCAATGGAATTGGATTTGAGGAAGGGAGGGCTGTGCAAAGTCACCAGCCTCACTTTCTCCTTTAGACCATCTGGGAACTTGAAATTAGCTTGCCCTATGTACTACAGGGATCCTGTGTAAAATTTTTCATACACAATAATTTGGTTTCTTACTTGAGGATGATAGATTTACTTCCAATTAAGCCCAAGTCTCAAATCCATTTTTGTAGAGTCCTATGTATTGGGAGTAGGAAAATTTGTTTACACCCCCCCCACACACACATTTTTTCTTTTCTAAAAACAAACAAAAAACAAAACAAAACACCATTGTTAGTCGTGTTTAACTTAGCACAGTGCATTGGATTTGGAGTCAGAAAGATGTGGGTTCAAATCCTACCCAAGGCACTTACAATCTTACCTATGTGAACCAGGGCAAATTGGCCTGAGTCTCCTTATCTATAAAATGGGGATAACAGCATCTATGTTATAAAGTTGTTGAAAGAATAAAATACGATAATACACATATGCTTTCCAAACCTTGCTATTGCTGTTGGAATATGTCCTTATAAACACTATTGCAAAAGCAATAGTGTAATGATGGCACCCAGGTGGTATAGTGGATAGAGTGCTGGAAGTGGGGTCAGGAATCTGAGCTCAGATCCTATCTTGACACTAGCAGCTTGATTTTGGACAAGTCATTTAACCTTTTTTTAGCCTTGGTTTCATCACCTGTAAAATGGGTTCACCTTACTGGGTTTTAGTGAGGACCAATTGAGATAATGTACATAAAGTACTTTGCAAACCTTAAAGCTCTGTATAAATGCTAGTAACGATTGTAAAAATTTCATCTGCTTGTTGAATTCACATAATTATGCATTGGAGTTCAGAGGGGCAAGTATAATCACCAGATTTACCAGCTATGGGAACTCCTCAAAAATTTAACTCTGAGAGTATTTTAGAATGACAGGCATTGCCAGCAATTAGTGCAAAGCCCTGGGGAAAGCAGTCAAAGAGAAGACAACTAGCGGAGCTTCTCCAAATTGCCAATAACTATCAGGAATTAAGAATACAAGCCAATATACTCCAATCAGTCAGTCAGTCAGTCAGTCAATAAGCATTTATTAAGTGCCTACTATGTGCCAGGCACTGTGCTAAGGGCTGGCTATATGAAAAGAGGCAAAAGACTCTCTCCTCACTTCAGGAGCTTACAGTCCTATTTTGATATGTATGGGAAGCGAATATCTAACTAGGGGGAGATCTGAAGCGGGTGTGATTAGGGGAGGTTCTGATGAGTTGGATAAGTTATCTCATGTAGGCTGCCACAAAGCACCTACATGGCTTCTCAAGGCAACTTAGATCCAACAATACTCATGGTATTTAGACAAGGGTCTAGGAAACCAGACAGGTCTAAGCTCTCAGTGAGTCTAAGATTCCAATGAGTCTGAATACCCAGAATCTGGGCTGTGAACAACTAGGGGAGGGAAAGGGGTAGGGACTGGACCTGTCATCTCATTGGTATACTACAGGAGCTCCTGGATAAGGAAGTTTTTTCTTTTTCTTTTTCTTTTTTTTTTTGCTTTTTGGTGAGGCAATCGGGGTTAAGTGACTTGCCCAGGGTCACATGGCTAGTAAGTGTCAAGTGTCTGAGGTTGGATTTGTACTCATGTCCTTCTGACTCCCAGGCCAGAGCTCTATCCGCTGTGCCACCTAGCTGCCCCTGGACAATTTTTTCTATCAATGCAACTCAGCAGCTTTGCTGCAGTTGGTGGTCTTAGAGAGCTCTTGTTCAGTTGTTTCAGTCATTTCTGACTCTTCATGACCCCATTTGGTGTTTTCTTGGCAAAGGTACTGGAGTGGTTCTGCCATTTCCTTCTACAGCTCATTTTACAGATGAGGAAACAGAGGCCAAAAAGATTAAGTGACTTGCCCAAGGTTGTGCAGCTAGTAAGTGTCTGAGGCCAGGTTTGAATTTAGGAAGTTGAGTCTTCCTGATTCCAGCTCTGGTACTCTATCCACTGTGCCATCTTAGAGAGTTATATAGAGCATTGAAAGGTTAAGTGACTTGCCTAGGACCACAAGCCCCCATGTGTGAGAGGTAGGACCTGAATTCAGCTCTTTCTGGGTCCAAGGCCAGCTCTCCATCCATTACACCCCAATGCTTCTCTCAATAAAAATAACTGGTAGAAGTAAAATTATAAAATGCTTTATAAAAATATCACAGAATCTCAGAATTGTAATAATAACAGTAGCTAACGTTTATGTAGTGCTTTAGGGTTTGCAACGTACTTTACAAACATTATCTCATTCTATCCTTATAACAACCCTGGAAAGCAGGTGTTATTAATATATTCAATTTACAGATAAGAAAACTGAGGCTGAGAGACAGGAAGTAATTTGTGCTAGATCACACAGCTAGTAGATGTCCGAAACAAGATTTTAATTCAGATCTTGATTGGCAGAGACAGCCACGTGGCACAGCAGCTAGAATAAGTGCCAGGCTTGGGGTCAAGAAGATTTATCTTTCTGAGTTCAAATCTGGCTCAGACACTTACTAGCTGTGTGACCCTGGGCAAGTCACTTGACCCTGTTTGCCTCAGTTTTCTTATCTATAAAATGAGCTGGAGAAGGAAATGGCAAACCACTCCAGTATCTTTTCTCACCCACACCACCCCTCCAAAAGGAAAAAAAAAACAAATAGGATCACAAAGAGTCAGATGAGACTTAAAAATGACTCAACAACAAGTTGATTGACAGTGACCTCAGAGAAAATCTGGTTCAGTGAATCCCTGAGTAGGTGCTGCACCAGGTTTCATTTGCAGGGCTCTATGCCTCCCAGTGTGTCCATTACATTTTTTTTAACTGACATGATTGTGGATGAGAAGTCTAATGACCAGGTTATATAAGAGAGCATTGACAGAGCAAAGCAAAGACGAGGGGGTGGGATGGAACATGAAAGCTCTATTTAAATATTTGAAGGACTTTCTCTCAGAAGACAGATTAGATTTACTTTCTATAGCTCTAAAAGACAGAGCCAAAAAAATGTACATATGTTACAGGAATATAGATTTCAGCTTAATATAAGGAAGAATTTAAAAATAAAAACTAGTTCTGTCCAATTGAAAGGTCTGCCTCATGAAGTAGTGAGCCTCCCATCACAGAAGAGCTCACAGGCTGAAGGACCATCTGTCAGGAATGCGGTGTAGGATCCTCAAATCATAGCTCTAGGAGTGAAAGGGGCCACAGAGGCTATCCAATACATCTCTCTTGTTTTTCAAAAGGGCAAACTGAAATGTAGGAAGTTTAAGTAACTTGCCCTTGGTCACATAGCTAGTAAATGGGAGAGGAAAGATTTGAAGCTAGCTCTTCCTAACTCTAAGTCCAGCACTCTCTCTACTAAGACATACTTCAAGGGGCCCTGGAAAGGTTTTCTAGGGTCTTTTTGCACTGTGATAGGGCATCTGAACTGGAGAACTTTCTAAGTCCCTTGTGATTCAAAGATTCTTATTCTTTGACATGAAAGGGACCAGAGAAATGACTAAAAGAAGCTATTGGCATATCTTGAGCAATTTGTATTGGTCAGAGAGGGGAAAATACCTAACAGATCTTGCCTTTGACTAGTCAGTGATAGCTGTGGCCACATAACATATCCAAATATCAAACAGATGCTGACATTAGCTGTCACTTCACAGGGTGGGATTCAGAAAGTTGGGGCAGCGATTTCTTCACAAATCCTACGCTTGATCTTCCCCCAAAGGTACAGAAGTCAATCCAGTATATCATTAGGAACTTTCCACTAACTCATTTGGTTCAAGGGGAATATTATACTTGCACCGAATGATAAGCCTTTGGTTACTGCAGTACAGACAAGGGCAGTGAAGTCTGGGAACTTAGTTTTCTGGTGTTGGGAGCCTTAGAAATGGTCCTTCCCTGAAATCCGATGAGAACTGCATGGCAATAAAGTCTTATCTTTTAGTCTCTGTTGTTTTATTCCTGTTCCAGGGGCTTTGAAATGGCCTGAATGATTTCTGTGTGTGAGCTACATATTTATTGATCCTGCCAACTCAGGTCCTTGTGAGATAGATTTTGAGATATCTTGCTCTCCCAAAGGCAAAGAAGGTCTTTCTTTCTGTACGTGTTTGTGATAGGAGGTAGGGAATAAAGGGGAGGTAGAATTTGTAGCAAAGTTTTCCCCTCTCCCTTTTCTTTAGCTTGTGGGTACATTCCCATCAAGGGGGACTCCCCGCAGTTAACAGCATCTCTCTCGCCTGCCCTCCTCCCCTTGCTTTGACCAGATCCAAAGAAGCTATGCTAGCTTGGGAGTCGATTCTCTGTGAGTAAATCCCATTAGCAATGAAACTATCTGCCACTCACCCAAGTGAGTGATGATAACCAAAGGGATCAGGCTGCCAGAGAGCAGGGGGATGATGCCCCCGAAGAGTGGTATCACAGCTCTATTCCTTTTCCTTGACTTCTACCTTTCCTATTAGAAGAGATTCCCCTATTTCCCAAATACACAGAGACATACTTTGGGGTCTAGTTACCTACAATCCAGTCAGTCAACATTTAAATTGCAAAGGACTGAGAAAAAGAAAGGCAGGGTATGGGTAACATCTAGGTTGTGGTATAGGAAAATACAAGCACTCCCTTCACATCAGCTCCTCTCCCCTTTCCTACTTCATCCCTTTTGTAGCTCTCCAGGTAAATAACCTCAGATGTCATTAAGCCATTGCACCGGTAACAAAGAGACTATTTCTCTAATAATAATAATAATAATATTGGTTTGGCTACCCTCAGCAGTGATGTGGGAGTGGTGGTCATGAGCTGTTGGTTAGCAAAACACTGATGAAAGGCAGAGCCAAGAGGGTGACTTCAGTGACTCAAGAATGAATGGGATTCTTTATCCCAAGGATAGGATCCAGTGGCATACCCCACTTTTCCTCTATTTTGTAAGGTTTTCGTGTTTTTCTGGTCCAGTGCTCAAGGTATCTGTCCAGGGCATGCATGTTTTGTCCTTTGTGATTCTGAGAGAGGATGAATTCCTGGTAGGAGTCTGCTTGTCTAACAGACTGATTTTGGTCTAATGATTCATCCCAAATCCCCCAAGCCAAGTGCCATAGACATAATCTCTTTTTCCCATCAATGACTTGAACAACCAATAGCCCCTTCACTACATTGGCAGACAAAAGTAAAATCAACACTAATTTTTCATAAGGAAGAGATAGAGGACTTTTGAATGGAATCAAATAATACTGATGTAGAGGTGATGAGAATGAGTGACTTTTCTTCAGTAGCACTCTCTACTGTCAGATATCAGTTGAGCCTCATGCATTAATGAATTTCAATAAATTAAATTGATTAATAAATATATTCTTTAACTATTCCATTTAGGCACCTACTATTTGTGTAGCAAGAGTTGGTCTCAGAGTTAGTAAGACCTTGAATTCATGCTTTATCTCTGACACATACTGGCAAATCACTTAACTTACCAGTGCCCTAGGCAACTCTTTAAAACTGTAAGTTGCAATTGGTCTAAATGGCTCCACTCACTGCCTCTATTTCCCAGAGCAAAACAATTCTTCCTGGCCTCTACTGCCTCATGTGAATTGTACCCTCCTATTAGAATGCAAAGTTTGTGAGAGCAAGACTATCTTTTTTTTTTCATTTGTGTACCCAGGTTAGAATAGTGCATGACACATAGGAAGCTCTTAACAAATGTTTTTTAAAATTCATTCCTGAATTTAGAAAGTGCCAGCTTGCATTGGTGAAGGGAATTTCCTCACATGGGAATTCCCTAAATCAGTGAAATCACAGGCCCAGTCACTATCTCTATCCCTATCTGTATGTGCATAACAACGAACAAAGTGCTACAAGAGATACAAAGATAACTAAAAATCTAGCTTTCTTATGAAACTTGAAATTCAAGAAGAAGGATATGACATAAACACAAAGATATAATACTAATCCACAAATAAATAATATGTTCAATAATTACACGCAGAGTACAGTGTAGTACAGGTATTGGATTGACAGGTCACATGAGAAACAAGATAGTGGACTAGATATTTTCTTTGGTCTCTATGACTTCTCAAAGCTCTCCAAGAAAGAAATCATGTACCAAAGATAAAGCAACTTCAACTATTTCTATGGTCTAGGATACACAGAATCCCAAAAGAATAATTTTTTTTTAAACTAGAAACTAAACCTGGGCTCACTGACTCTAAGCTTGCTTAGCACCCCTCCTTTATTTTCCACACTACTGGTAGCAAGGCCACACTAGCAGACCCAAAGGTACAATACAGCTTTACATCAAAACTCACTGCTGCACCCCATTCTTTTCTTCCTCTTTCCAGTGCTGTAGAGACCCTGGTTCCAGGCTGAAGAAGTTTGCTTAGGCCTCAATAGCCAGCTTAGTTATAGTTAGTTAGTTATAGTCCATCAGGAGCAAAAGCATGCTGGGAGCTGCTACGTGGAAGCACCAGTGCTGCAGAGCTCTGAATTTCTAGTGCCTAGGAAAGCAGGCTCTGGACTCCTGGTACTGGGCCAGAGAAATGGCAAACAGAGGCAGTGGCACAGGTCACCTGAACAGGACACTGTACATGTGAGGAGCCGGAAGGAAAAAGCACAGCATTTAGTTGGAGCCATTTCTGGCCATCCAAAAGTCAATTGGAACAGAAACTTAGGCTGGTGAACCATGAATTGCCCAGTGCGGGAAAAGACTGAGGCACTTTGAGATCCAGCCCCCAAGAAAACCACCATCAGGAGACAGGGAATCAGGAAGTGAGTGATAAGGAAAATAAGGGAGGGGGAAAGACTGAAAGTACTTAAGATTTCAGGAAGAAGAAATCTCAAAGATCTTGAAAACAAATAGATAAGTCAATAGGGAAAAACAATAGTCAGAGAAGGAAATATGGCCTCCAGATCTAGTAAATGACTTTAGGCATCCATGAATAAACACTGCAAAATGAAGAAAAATGATCCAACACTTTATGAGAAAGATGACCCTGTGGAATTTGAGAAAAGGAACCACAACACTCTATTCCTGAGTGGTTTAAAAAGAAATGAGAATTAAGAGAGAAGAATCATGTCCTGCTTGCAAAAATAATGAACAGTATAGAAAAATTTGGATCTGCAATGGTGAGTCTCACCAAAGAAACAACAGAGAAAACAATTGGTTCAAAATGCAAATACGTTGAAATGAAGGACAACCCAGAAGAAGAAAAGCAAAAACTCAAACATTAAAAGAAAATATGCTCACTACACAAGGAAAGCCTACAAATCTCTCTCTCTCTCTTTTTTTTTTCCTTTTTAGGCAATTGGGGTTAAGTGACTTGCCCAGGGTCACACAGCTAGTAAGTGTCAGGTGTTTGGTCTGAGGCCGGATTTAAACTCAGGTCCTCCTGACTTCAGGGCAGGTGCTCTATCCACTGTACCACCTAGCTGCCCCTAAGCCCACAGATCTCAAAGACAGTGTGCATAGGTAGCATGAGTTTATACGTCTCACAGAAGAACATGACAGGACAAAAAACCTTAACACTATAATATAAAAGAGAACCACTCAGAACTTCTGAACATAGAAAATTAAATCCCAATTTAAAGCATTCACTGATCACTTCCTAAAATAAATCCCCAAACTACCAACACCAAGACACATAATGCTTAAATTAGCACTTCAGTTCAGAAACAATCATTTCTGTAAGACACAAGGAGAAAAGACCATCTCATACAAAGTAAAGGACATTTGAATAACATAAGACTATTTCATACCTCCTAAAAAAAGGAGAAGGAGATGGAATAATGTGTTCCAAAGATCATTGGAGTTCGAGATGCAGCCCAGGTGACCTATCCTACAAATTGGAGCTTAACCATACAAGAAAGAAGATGAACATTCAATAATAAAGAACAATTTGAAACAGTTTTAGAAAGAAAACCAGAAATGAAAAGAATATTTGCTTTATAAACACCCCAATAACAGAACTGCAAGAGGAGTGAATAAATGCAGACAACAACAGCAAGAGTGGCAACAGAAAAGCCAGTAAGAAATTTCTTTCTAAAAGGGCACAAGGAGACAAGGGTGAAGGGGGAAATCTGGTAGAGGTAATAGTAAAGAAGCAGACAGGGGCTATCATGGACAAGACCTGGCAACATGCTGCCTATAGGGAAATGCTTCTTTTGTGGGACTACACTACAACATGGTGGGTACACGATGTGGGGAGGGGAGCAGGCGAATAAAAAAGAGTGAATGGCCCACCAGAATCAAATCAAGAACTCACAATGAAGGAAAGGTGACCTCTGTGGTCTTCAAAAGAGAAGAGCCTACATGGGAGTAGGAGAGAAAGGGGAAAGAATGAAAGAAGGGGGAAAGGAAGAAGGCTTTACTTTGGAGGTGGGAAGGTGTTCCACTGACAAATTCCCCCATGGATAAAGGGAAATTAGGACCTTACACTGGATGAAGCCTGAAGGATTTTGGTGCCTGAAAAGCCTACTTATTCTGAGAGCAGGAGAGGTGGAACCCTTGGGGGTGACTGGCACCTGGAGGAGTGAGAGAACATGAACATAAGGTAAATGTAGAGGGAGGGTGAGATATGCCCTACCATGAGGAAGTGTCCTCTCTGACTGTTGCAATAATTGGCATTGTTCTGAGAGTGGGGTGTAATGGAAAAGGGAACACATAGGGTAAGTTCTACAAGGCAGTGGCAGCAAGCATCTACAGGACAGAGCCTACAATGGATACTTTGGAAGCTTTGATTGTTTTGAAAATACAGAGAAAAGAGAGAGACCAGATGATTACAAGGATCATGATTCAGAGAATGAGGGCCTAAAGCCAAGAGAAAAAGAAGATGGATGATAAAGAGAGTGAGAGAAAAACTTTTCTGAAAAAGGCATAAAAATTAAATTAAAAAAACTGATGAGTAGGACTGGCTGAAAGGAAGGAGAGGAAGGGGGAATCTACCTGACTGAGAGGAAAAAAGAGGGGAAAGAACTATGTGACTAGATAAAAGCAGGAGAGAGGAACAAATCAACAAAACCTAAATGGGAAAAGAGTAACAAAGAGGAAGAGGGGATAGGGTGGGATGGGGTGAGGGTAGGGGGAGGAAGAGAGTAAGAAGAAGGCCACCTTATGAAGATTAAAGTAAAATAATTGAAAGAATATAGTACTTTACAGTAGAAGTGGTGGAAAATAATAATTTGAAAAAAATTTTGAGATATGTGGAAGAAAATATAAATCTCTTATAACTTTAAATGTGAATGGATTAAACAATCCAATAAAATGAAAAAGAGTGACATACAGGATAAGAAAACAAAACCTTATAATCTATCAGCTCAGGGCTGACCAATAACAGTCACCTTTGGGGCTTTAGTCATCCACTCAAATAGATGCCCCCAAGAAAGCCCTCACATACTTCACAGATAGAGATGCTCACCAGCTATCCATTGCTAATCCAAATCCAGGAAATACATCTTCCCTGGGTCAGTGTATAGACATAATAATGATCTATGTAGAAACACACATATTCACAACATGAGAGTAGGACTGGCATCTAGTCACTGCAGGGATGAAACTAAACAATGCCACCACACCTAGATGTATAACTTTGCAGACATCTCAGTGAAGCTGGAAAGCAGCCAGAGTCAAGGATAATTAAACTAGAGGATCTTGGGATCTATTACTTTATTTCAAAATTTTATCTGGTTTATCTCCAAGACAGCTGCTATATCCACCATTCCCTCCATGTTCACTTTGTAGTCATGACAATACATCACAACCTCTCTTGTCCTGATGGCATAGATGTGGGTGTGAGGCATCACTGGGTATTCACAATCTAGCAGCCCTAGCCTAGAGCTTATGAGTCTTGGAGGCCTAGTTATCCCTGGGATGTTAGTCCCAGCTCAGAGCTGATAGTATTTAGAAGCAGCCTGGCCTAGAAAAGAGAATCACCATTTCCTTCTCAATCACCTCATTCCTACAATCCCATTGCATTTCATATATTAAAGTTGGAGATCTTTGGTGTGGCTGGTGTAATCACCAATTACAATGTAGAAACTAAGGGGCATGTACTTTAAAGGAAATGGGGGGCGGGGAAACAGTGCAAAGGGTCTGCATGTGTGGGAGAGTGATTACACAATTATATGAAAAGACTTCCTCTATCATGCAATAATTTCTAAAGTTGCCAAACTCTGCTTCTAAAGTATTTGACCTAAAAATGTGTTTCCTCCTTGGCATTATCTGTTTCCATCTGGAGAAGAAACTGAAGATAAGGGGAGGGTATGAACCTGACTCATTGACAGACATTATAAAGGTCTTTTTCTGAAAAACTCCTTTTAAGTCAGGAGAGGGGGGGTGATTGGGAAGGGCATTTTATCTAGAGTTATGGCAGAGACGGATGTTCATGACCAAACAGTTCATTTGGTCACTAAGACACCCAACACTCAACCTACTCTATTAGATTTTTCTTTTTCTTTTGGCATCTACCACCATGTTGTCCATAAATGAAGTTGCTGTCTGTTTTAGGATGCTATCTCCTAGTTACTAAATGACTGTGACCCTAGATGAATAATAACAAGCAAAACTGTCATCTTCAAAGGTGAAGGATGTGATCAAAAATCCTGCACATCTATCTGCTTATGCAAATGTATGAATCGCAAAGAACCCAGTGTGTGGCAATTGGAGAACTCCTATCAAAGTCTCTACAGGAAGGGTATGAAACTTCATTACAAACATTCATAACAAACGTTAATGTTACTGAGCTAAACCAAAGACAGAAATATTCTTGGAAGACATATGGCTTCCTCTTAATCAGAACAGGACCTGACTAGGAGAAGTAGCTACTCTTCCTCCAGGACATAACAGGACACTTAGAATCTTAGGTCCTTACTCTGTTTTGAACTAACAGCAGAAATTACTCTTAGTTTGGTTTCTGAGTATAATCCTGCCCCAGAACAACAAATAGACAGGTCTCCAGATATGGTAATAATTATTTTCTGAGAGATATTGTTCTCAAGTAACTTCATAAGGTCCCATTTTCTCTCAAGTTTTCTCTATCTTCTCCTAAAATTTCATATTTCTGACCTATTATTCCCTAATATTCAAAAGAGATACTATTTATTTCCTCTAAGAAGCTCTCTTGGCCTCAGGAATAGAGGGAGAGTAAATACTTAGCGTATGCCCAAAGAAAGCCTCTTGGCCCATTCTGTGACTGGTCTAGAGATACTCTGTTTATCTGTAGATACCTACCAAGCTAGGTACCTCTGTTGGACCAGGCAAAGGAACCTCAGCCATGAAAGCTAATATAGTTATGCCTAATGCCATTCATTGGTTTTGGGGGGGGGAGAGGAAAAAAATTATGCTAGCCAAAATAATGTTACAGAGTATTATTAGTTTCATAGAAACATTGTTATAAATGGCATAAATTGGCAATGATATGAACAAGATCACAATGGGCTTTTGCAATTAGGTTTGGGTTATTATGTTGTGTAGAATGTTCTTTTTGCAAAGCACTATTTGATGGTGTAACATTATAAACTGCCAGCAATGAAAAAAGGGAGCTGGACAGCAGCATCTTCTGAGCCATCTGAAAGTCATGTGAAAGTGCCTGCTTTATATCCATAAGGACAGACAATAGGGACCCTCACTCTGCGTAACATTGGACAAATAAATTGCAGTAACTCTACAAGCTTCAGTTGCTTCACCTGTAAAATAAGGGGTTGGAAACATCAAAGTTTCCAAAAATCTCTGACTCCATGAACCCATGATTCTACCCTTCCCTCCTCTCTGGGAGCCTCTTTTTTTGCATATAGTATGCTAAATATTTATTGAACTGGCTCAGTGAGGAGATTGCAGTTTCAATCACGTATGTTCTTTTTTCCTCTCTAGATAACTTCGTGCCTTTTAGGTAATTTGCCATTTTTAGAGCTAGACCAGACCTTAAGAGATCATCTATTCTAAACCTCCCATTTTTCAGATGACATTGAGGATAAGTGAGAAAGTTAAATAATTTTTTCTTTATTAAATGACCTGAGCTAGTTAGCAGAACCATCACTAGAACCAAGGTCACCTGACTCAAACACCAGCATTCTTTCCAATACAAGCACATTGTCTCTTATTTACATGCAGAGCAGGTCACCATTTTAGGACTCAGTAAATCATGTTGGCTTTTACCTCTTTTCCATCTCCATAGCTTTACATCTGAGTAGTTTATATTTTAGAGAAAGAAGCCTGGACTGGCAGGAATGAGATAGCTACTAGAGATTTCCCCTGATATTTATTCAACCTCTATGTAAAACATCCCCTTCCCCCTTTTTTTCTAAACACTCAGACATCTGTCTGAGTGGACATTCTTCTCATTGATTGCTGCCACTGGGAGGTTATAGCAGGGTGGAGACAGCAGGACTTATCCTTATGGAACCAGAGATTCCATAAATCTGTCAAGTCTGAATTCTCTAGTGGTACCTCATCTAGCTTACCACCATCTTCTTTTTTATTTTCCTTTCTCTCTCTTTTTCCTCTTTTAAACTCTTATCTCTGTCAACTTCAAGTGACTTGCAGTTACAAAGAAACTTTGATTTGAATTCATAATTTGATTGTATCTTAGAGAGCTGGTGCTATTATGTCACATGCGGAAGATCAGTCATGGAGACTGCTTCAACTATGATATTCAACCCCTCCTCCGCATCCTCAATTGCCTCTCCCCTCAGATTGGAGGGCTAGAGGTTCGAGCAATATCCTCCCGAAAGCTCCTTTTACGGAAGGCTCAGAATTTTCCAGCTAACATTATTTTCCATCAGCTGCTCTGCTTGGTTTCAACTCCAGGAACATCATGGAGGGGATGGAGCCTCTGGGTGGAGCCCCTTCCTTTTTCAGCTTCCTTTTGTGCATTGTCTTACCTCACCAGATTATGAACTCCTTGAGGGAAGGGATTATCTTTCCTTTTATTTGTATCCCTAGCCCTTAGTATGGTGCCTGACACATAGTAGGCATTTTAATGTTTGTGTATTAAAATTTTATCATTGCTTAATGCTATATATTAAAATATTAATTATAACATTAAATGATTAATATTACATGTTAAATAACATCAATTAATGTTAGTAAGTAATATATAAATATTGACTATTGTTTATTAGCTGCCTTCTTGTGTGTGTGAGGGCACACCTATGTATATACACCTTCCACTCACAGATTTAATCTTAATCTTGCACTTAAAGGAGTTAGGATCACAAACATTTCTGTGATTCCCTTGTTATTATGTATATTTAACATTTCTATTGACTGGGGCATAAGGGAGCTCCATCTTTTGAAGGTACAAACACACAGACACATAATGCTTTTGCACTTTATTTATCTCTGACCTCCCCTCTCCCACACACACTTACATTTATATGTGATTCCATGTCAACACAATCAAAAACGAATAAATACAAAATTCAGTAGGCTTCATTATGTGCAAAGCACCATTCTAAGCATCAGGGATGCAAGTAGAAAAGTGAGACGGTCCCTGCTCTCAAGATGCTCACATTCTAAAAGGGGAGACAAAGCTCATAGAAGTTAGATGGAAGGATCCCATGGTCCTTAAGGTTCCACAGCAAAGCAGACATTAATGCCTCTTCCTTCATGCTATTTCCACTGATAAAATCATCTATCATATCAGATGTTACCTGGGAAACACTTAGTCACTGTTTTGCTGTTAGGCACTATATAATACCAGTGATGCTTCCCCTTCTATAATGTTTAAGGTTTACCTAGCACTTTCTTCACTATTTCTCTAGGCAGGGCTAGGTGATACTGGCCCCTAGCAGCAGTTGTCTATTTAGAACAAGCGCCTTTATTTGGCCACTAACACAAAGGCCATGAAGTCAGCAAGGCAGTGGTTTCTAACTGGCAAATTAATAGACAGTCTTTACATCAGATACAGGAACAAGGGCAAAGTCCGCTTAAGTATATTTTAGCAGTGGCAAGATAAGATCCTAATGGGGGTAGCAATAAGGCATGGTGATGGAAAGCCATATGCTCTTTTCTAATCAATCTAAAAAGGTTTCGTAGAAGTGTCATTTGGAAAATTATTCAAATGTGTAATAGGATTTGCTCCCACCTAATGTGACAGGCTCCCACATGTGACAGGTCTCCTGTTTGGATAGGACAGACAACTGTCTCAAAAATACTGCCTTCTTCCTGTTACTTGGAAATTCTAAATAAGGTTATTTGTCACATCCACCCACTGTAAATGTCTCCTGTTTGGGTGCAGCTGCTAAAATTCACTTATGCCTCTGGCCATAGTAGAGAAAAGCAGTTTATTTAGAGAAAAAAAAAAAGCTTGGTAATATCATGACGCATCACAACAGTTAGCAGCTTTTCCTCTTAATTCTTGGGTTTCTCCTGAGCTAAGAGAGAATAAACCTGTAGCTTACCATTAAATCTGCCTTCTCCCCACACAACAGGAGTAAGGATCATCTTAGTCTTTCTCAGCAAAATGGCAGGGCAGGACCTGAGTACACTGCAGAATTTTTTATGATTCTCCTAGAGGTTCAGTTCCTAGGCAAACAATCTCAGGACTGACTTCCTGCTTCTGCTCTATAGCCCTTAGAACTCCAGTTTTTCCCATTGTACTTCAAACTCAAACCTTCCCAGCATGGAAGGGCAAAGCCTCATGGCTAGCGGCTTTTCTCGTGGAGGGGCGAGTGTTGAAGCAACTGCCAGAGACAACAAAAGCAGAGCCTAGAATCATCAATGTTTATAAACCAACCAAAGCTAGAGGAAGCCTGACTAACAGAAATCTCTTAAGTCTGTGCCTCTATTACTTTCTCCTTAGTTTTCTCCTTTCCCACTTCTCAACTTAACCTTCATGCTACATACTTGTCTCTTCTGTTACGTGCACATGGCCAACCAGTTTTGGCGCAGAAGCCATACTAGAAATGTAAGGTCAATTGTTAGGGAAATATCACCCAGAGGCTCCAGGGCCACATCTTAACACAAATGTCTCCCATTCATTTGATAAGAGAGATGATTTGGTGGGTTCAAGAGAATCCAGAAGGTTGAAAGGGGCAGTGGGGTGAGTTGGAGACACAAAGACTAAATGTGATTGAATTGAGTACAGGAAGCTGTCTAGGACTTCAGAGTAGATAAAGTCAGTGAGGTAGACAAAGAATCCTGGGGGAAACGATTGCAAACACTGAGAAGAGATATTTTAGGTCCATGGGAAAACATCATTTAATAACCTAAGGCAAATTGTATGATAGAATGGCAATGGAGTGGTGTTGTCATATGTCTCGTCTCTTTCACCCCAAATTCTGAGAACTCTTTAAATTACTCAAGACTTTTATTCTCCTATGGTAGATATAAAGACTGATGTTTAGGGACACAGGTAAAGTCTTGCCATGTATGACTGATTAATAAAACAGGAAAAATATCATAGAATTCTCTTATTTAGTTAGTGTCGTGTTTCAGTATTAGATAATGCCAGTCCCTGAGTCAAATAGATGGATCAAAAACAAAAGTTTGGCTCTGTCATTTATGAAATGTTAAGCAAATCACTTAACCCTTTGTACCTCAATTTTTTTTCTCTGTTATATAACAGGATTGGACTAGATGAACTCTGTGGTCACTTTCAACTCTAAATCCTATGATTTATGATTGACTGGAATTGTGGGAGTGAGGCCTGCTGGAGGTGGAGAATCTGGCAAAGAGAAGGTCACATTAGTGCAGGGAAGAGATGACAAGTACCTGGACTAATAGAGAGAAAAAGATGGGCACAGGAGAATGTATCTGCATGTGGAAGGGGGAGGAAAAGTGTCTTGATTTGGCAACTAATTAGCTGTGAAGAGCAAAGGATCAAGAGGAGCTGAATATTAACTCTGAAGTCCATTACTTAGGATGTCAGAAAAATTATGGTGTTACCTGATGGGATGGGGAACTTGGAAAAGGGAGACAGAAGCTGACAAATTCCATCTTGACCATGTTTAGCTCAAGTTGATGGTGGTACAAACAGCTTAAGATGTCCAGAGACAGAATGCTACATGAGACTGATAGAAGGAAGCTAGCCAGGAGTTTAAGGAAAAATTATGCATCATCTGCTCATAAAATAGTAATTGGAATCCATGGGAACAAAACGCCTGGGGACTAGAGTCTTGGTGTAAAATGGGAAGAGCAAAGGGTCATGTTATGAAGAACTGAATGACCCCTACAGATAGTAAGAAGTGATTTGGTATAAACTGTTGAAGGAGACACTGTAGAAATGGCCATAAAGATATGGGGCCAACACAGGAAGATTTGTATTCTGGAAACCTAAAGCATTGCACCAGATTGCTGGATTCTAAAGTTGGATTTTGGTATAAAAACAGTGTGAAATGAACCAATTCCTCCACTGAACCTGGGGGGTTGGTGGTTAGTACTTTGATTTCTACGGCAATTTGGGGGATCCTGCTCACTTTTTTGTTTCAAGCAATGTACTTAGTACATAGTAAGTACTTAATAAATGTTTGGGGTTTTTTATTCCCTCATCCATTCAGTTCTTCAGAATAGATATCCAGTGGCTAGAGAAAGTGAGGGCTAAAGGCAGATCAAAGTTTCCAGTGAAAGAAGCATCCATAAATGAGCTGGAATTTGTCAAGAGTATGACTTTTGATTTAACAGGTACCCCAAACCACCAGTCACCTACAATCTAGCAAGATACTACATTTCTTTATGTTTCCTTAGGGACTCAGTGCTTGCTTCAAATAGTGTTGTTTTCCTAGTGAATAACACTCATCTTAAAGTGGGAAGCAGAGTCCAGAACTGCACTTTGAACTGAGAATTCTATAAAATAGATTTCTATAAAATATTAAATCACAGACAGCTTTTTTTGGGGGGTGAGGGAGGGAGGCAGGAAAGTGGAAAGCTATTTGCTTCACAATTGAGACCAGAAGAAACTTGATGTAACTTTTGGTTAGACTCACAGCTTATAAACTAAGAACATTACCATAGTAAAATAGATTTTTTATAGAGGGAGAAGATTGCCTATTTGCCCTGTGAGTCTTACCAGTTTAAGGGGGGCCCATGCTTCTAAGGGCACAATTGCCCCAGGCCCCATGCCACCTAGAATGTGCTACTACAAGGAGTATCTTCCTACTCTCTCTCCTGGCCCTTCCCTTCCTGGCCTTCTATTTCCCAGGCAGCATGCCTGCCAAGAATCACTGGCAGCAGCCTGGCATTGCCCAGGTGTGATGCCAGGTAGCTGCATCTCCTCTCTGTGTGCACTCCGTTGGCCCTCTTTTGAACATGGTTCGTATCCATCTGCTCCTTGCTCCTTTCCATGCGGCAGAGCTGAGGCGTTGCTTTGTCCCCTGGAGGAAGCCCATATTGTTCCATTCTTACCATAGAAGAAACTTATTAGGAGCAACAAGGAAAAATATGGAGCGTAAGCATGTGTTTCCAGGTCATCAACATGCAAGCAAACTTGCATGAAAATGAGTGTTAATTTACTGCATGATTCAGTGTTTGCAAGACTATCTTTTCCCGTAGGCTGCCCAACAACCATCAGATGGTAATGAATTTCTATTATTACCCATGTATGATGATTGAATCAGCAATCTAATGAAAAAAGAAAAGAACAAAATAATAACGATGATGATGACAATAATGATATTGTAATAATTAATTCTCAAAGGCACTTGCAACAAGGGTCAATTGAGCAATGTTGTTCTTTTGCTCAGCTACAACACATCTAATTTTCTTCTTCCCTTCTTTGGTGGGTTTTGCTGCCTCTGTATTAAACATTCTGAATCAGAAAATAGATACTACAGCCTCACAATCCAGGCAAAGCGAGTTGTGTTTCCTTTTGTCTCTTCATGTATGATTTTTGGAATTTTTTTTACAGAATCTTGGAACTGTTCTCCCCCAGCTGCAATTCTATGACTTGGATAGCTTTGAATCGTGCTTTAAAGCCCCCTCATACTTAACCTAATCGAACCCTCTTATTTTGCAGATGAGGAAACTGAGGCCCACAATAGAGAAGGGTCAGATCTGCCCACACTCACACACATTGTAAGCACCAGGATTTAAGTTCAGATGCTCTCACTTCAAATCCACCATATTATGCAGCCCACCGTGACTGGAAAAAAAAAATCAGAAAACAGAAACTGGAATTCTTGCTTTGGGCTCCCTTCTTCAAATACTGGATAATGGGGCCTACTGCCAATTCCTTGAGTCAGACAGGCCTGTCTTTAGACCTTGATTTGTTGTTTATATGAAAAATCAGAATTGGCTGATCCACTCAAATCAATTATTTAAAAACAAAGCCATTGTGAAGGTGGATAGAGTCAACATGCTTCCCTTTCCTCTTTTTATCTTTCTTTCCATCTTTTCTCTACCTTCTTTTATTTCCCATCTTTCTTTCCTCTCTCTCTCTCTCTCTCTCTCTCTCTCACCACTTTTCTTTCTTTACTCTTTAACTAAGAAGGTCTTGCTCAGTATCTGCTCAGAAAAGAGGGTTATCTATGGCCCTTGGCCACTTCCCACCCTTAATTTTAGCTGGGCTCCATTCTCCCTTGGCCACGTGGTCCAGGTCCCTAGCATTCTATTACCTCACAGACTACTTGGCTACTTCTAGATTTCTCCCACAGTCTTTCTGCATATAAGGTCCATCTTGTCTCCATTAAGGTGCTCAGATTCGTATAATCTAGCCAATAGCTTACTAATGTTCAGACTCCTTAAGAGTCTGCCCAATATGAAGGATGTTCTAATAAACCTTGCCTTTGGCTGGAAAAAAAAAAAAGAAAGAAAGGAGGGGTGTTAGCCAGTCTGGTCTTAGGCTAATGACCTCTCTAGTATTACCAGGTTCTAGCCCAGAGCAAATATTTACAGTTGAGCCCTCAAGCCCAGAAAACTCTGTGTATGTGTGTTGTGTGTGTGTGTGTGTGTGTGTGTGTGCACAATGGTAGCCAGGAGGTAATGAAAAGAGTTGACATTGTCTTTAGATTTTGAGGCACCAACGGAGTCATCACAATGAATCATTCCAAGACAAACTAGCGGATGCTTACTGAAAGAATGCCTTACCTCTGTTAAGCAAAGGTAGAGAGTGTTAAGAAGCTGTGGGGACTGTGATCCTTCAGAGCTAATGGAGCAAGCTTTTTACAGACAGAAGGGCTATGCTTTAGTCATAGTGGTAAATCTGTAGTGACAGACGTTTGTTCTATATTTGTGAATGACCTGATTTGGCATGCATGCAGTTCGTTCTACTGACAATGATGATAACATGGCGTGAGGGAGTGAGGAAAGGAAGGAGAAGGGGAGGGAAAGAGCTGGGGGGAAATGAGGGGGTGAGGAGGGTAGAGAGATATACAATGAGCCAGACAGGAAGTTAAGAGGAGAAGCAAAGGTGGAAATCTAAGAGGTGTTCTGGTACAATGGTGTCCTGCCTTTAATATCTGCTATTTTAATGTAGGCAAAAGTCTTTCATTTACTCTAAATCAATTCTGGGAGGAGTGTTTTTCTGTCCTCCCTCTCTCCTTCCCTCTTTCTCTTGTTCATCTCCCTTGTAATCTCTGGGGGATGGTGTTCAGACAGCTGTCAGGACTGTGGGAAAGGGCTGCTCAGGAGTCCAGAGCGTCCTATGATCTGTGAAGGTCAGCTAGGTGGTGCAGTGGATAGATTGCTGGCTCTGGAGTCAGGAGGACCTGAGTTTAAATCAGGCCTCAGACACTAGCTGTGTGACACTTAACCTTTTTTGCCTCAGTTTCCTCATCTGTAAAATGAACTGGAGAAGGAAATGGCAAACCACTCCAGTATCTTTGCCAAGAAAACCCCAAATGGTGCCATGAAGAGTAAGACATGACTAATTGAATAAACAACAATGATACGATCTGTGAAATCACCTGCCTGGCCATTCTCTACTGCTGGCCCATAACCCATAAGTTATTGCACAAATGGAAAGACTTAAGTCCAAACTCATAAATGGTATAATGGGAAGATTTGAAGTTAGCAGACGTGTCCAAATCCTAGCCTTTTTGTTTGTATGAGTAAGTCATTTTTCCTTTCTGGGCCTCAGTTTTCCTTATCTGTTAAATGAAGTGATTGGACTGGATTATCTTCTAGTTCCAATCTATCATCCTAAGGAAAGTAAATAGGAGCAAAATGAAAGGGAAAAGACCTTCCTTCTACCTCCCTTGTCCTAATTTACCTGAAAATGCTAGATATAAAGAAATTGGAAAAAAAGAGAATAAATCACCAAAAGTTGACACTGCTTTTGTGTGGTGCAATGAAAATAGCAAAGGAATGGGAATTTGGAGGCTGGGGGCCTAAACCTGGGCTCTGCTGCCAATTGGCTACATGACTGAGAATTTCTGCTAATCAGTTTTCTCATCTGTGAAATGAGAGGGTGGGGCGAGCTTAAAGTCCTTTCTGAAGTTCTTCTTCCTTCCTGTCTTATTACCAATGACGAATTTGATGGGAGACATGATATAAAAGACATAATCAGAAAGCTACCTGGTAGCTAGAAAGGGAGGTGGGCCAATTATGTAGTGAGAGTGAACTACAGACTGCCTGGAATGGTCCATGAAAGAAAGGCTTCCTTCAGCCCTTTAGATGGATCCCTTGTTGGAAGATACGTGGAAAGAGGTGAACAAAAGTTGTATAGAACAAAAAGGTGTGGGTGGGTTCCTGTTTGCCTCATACTTTATCAATTACAAAAAAATTGAGACCAGTCATCTAGGGCTCCCTCTTCTCTCTTCCTCCTTATCTTATATCATTAAGACATCTTCCTTGACTTTCTCCTCCTTCACTCTGGTCTCAAATGAAGAAGTGGACTTTCTTTTTTTGTGAAGGCAAACCCCACTACATGTACCTTTAATCCCTTTCACTAGCAAATTGTCTCCATCATCTTCCTTCTTCTTTCTTATCCTCATTTCCCCCCTATCTATTGGCTCCTTCTCTGTTGCCTATGCATATATTCATCTCTCCACCATTTTAAAAAATGCTCTTTCAATTCCACCATTTCCCCTTGGTTATCTATAACTTTCCTCCAATTCTTGGCTAAACTGCTTGGGAAAACCATTGACATTAAATACTACCACTTCCTCTCTTATCAATCTGGCTTCCAACTTCATCATTCAACTGAAACTACTCTTTCCAAAATTATCAATGATGTCTTAATTGCCAAATCCTTTTCTCATTGTCCTTGATCTCTCTGCAGTATTTGACATGATTGAACCCTCTTTCCCGAATTCTCTCTCCTCTCCAAGTTTTTGGGACACTATTCTCTCCTTTCTATACTATTATCTGTCAGATGGTTCTTTACTTATGTTACACCCATTAACCATGAGTCCCTCAAGACTCTCCTGAGCCCCTGTCTCTTCTCTAAATTCTGTAAACTCTCATTTAGTGTTCTCATCAGTTCCCATGGGTTTAATTATCACCTCTAGGCAGATGATTCCCAGACCTATGTCTTCAGTCCTATTCTCTCTCCTGAGTTATAGTTAGGCATAGACAATGAACTGAATGCATTGTAGGCATCTCAAATCCAACATGTCCACAACAGAACTCATCTTTTTCTCCAAACTCTCATCCCTTTCCTCACTTCCCTGTTATTGAGCTCCCTGACTTTCTTTAAGTACAGACTAAAACCACACCTTTTATGAGAAGCTTTCCCTAACTGTTCTTAACTCTGCTTTCTTTTAATCATTTCTTGCTTATCTTGTAGATAGCTTGCTTTGTATATATTTGTTTGCATGTTATCTCCCCCATTAGATTGTGAGCTCCTTGAAGGCAGGGACTGTCTTTGGACTCTTTTTGTATCCCCAGCATTTAGCATGGTGCCTGGCACATAGCAGGCAATTGATAAATGTTTATTGAATTGAATTATTGGTGAGGGTACCACCACCCTCCTTACCACCCAGGCCCACAAATTTAGTGTTGTCTTTGATTCATCACTCTCATCTACCCCACATATCTAAGATATCACCAAACCTTGTGATTTCTAACTTCATAACATTTTTCACATATATCCCCTTCTTACATCCCTACAGCAACAATCCTGCTTCAGGTTCCCTATTTGTTGTTGCTGTTCAATCATCTGTCATGTCCAGTTTTTCATGACCCATTTGGGGATTTTCTTGGCAAAGATACTGGAGTGATTTGCCACTTTCTTCCCCAGCTCATTTTACAGCTGAGGACACTGAGGCAAACAAGATTAAGTGACTTGCCCAGGGTCATATAGCTAGTAAATGTGTGAGGCTGAATTTGAACTCATGAAGATAAGTCTTACTGATTCCCAAAAAAATCCTGCATTTGGCACTTAAAGCTATTTACAACCTGGCACCTTCCTACCTTTCCAAAATGCAAGTATCATTAATCCTGTTTCCCAGATAAGGAAACAGGTTCAGAGTAAAAAAAGGACTTGCCCAAAGTCACAAAATTAAGAAGCAAGATTGACACTGAAGCACTAGTCATTTGGCCTAAAGTGCAATGTACTGGAATAGATGGCTGTCTGTGTTAGGGAAGAGGGTCAAGGGAAAACTGATGGAATGTGAATCTATTTATCCCTTCCTTCAAGGCACTTTCAGGCCAATAGGATAGGTACTTAAAGATCTAGGAATATCCTCAAAGAAAACAGGGAAAAAAGTGCAGACCCAGAAGTACTGGAGGGATGTATCAGTAAATGAAGGATCCAAGTAATTAGAATCAGATTGAGTCAGCTAGGGAAGGTTTGATGGAGGAAGTAATTTTTGCTACTTTCCTTTTGGGGTTATCCTCTATAAACTAATTTTTTTTGGAGTGAGGCAATTAGAGTTAAGTGACTTGCCCAGGGTCACATAGCTAGTAAATGTCTGAGACAGGATTTGAACTCAGGTCTTCCTGATTCCAAATCCAGTGTTCTGTCTCCTGTGCCATCTAGCAGCCTGAAGACATCTTTTACCTGCTGAGTATTTATAACAAAGGCAAGAATGTCACCCAGTAGAAGGGTTGATAATAATCTTTGTTCATGCCTTCTTCAACCCACTCTTTTTTCAAGGGAGAGCCAGAGTTCTTGGGGGCTGAGAGGAAAGAAGTGCTTCAGATGATTCCTTCAATAAACATTTATTAAGTGCCTACTATGTGCCAGGCACCATGCTGTACCCTGGGTATGCAAAAAGAGATCCACATAGTTCCAATTGGATTTATTTGGCAGAGCCCTCTGAAAATATTTTAACCACAGAGCATCCCCAAAAGGAATTAAACAGTAGTTACAAGGTATTCCAAACTTTAAGTCAGATAGTAGATCAGACAATGAATTGTGACTCAAAAGCAGAAACAGAATAAATTTAATTTTGGCCTAGTAGCACTTTTCATGGCTTTTATTTGGGATCTCAGCTGGGCATTGTAACTTAAAGCCTTATCTCTGACCAAAGAGTTTTAAGCCTTCCCTAATCAAAGAGAGGATTTCTTTTTTTTTTACGTCATTATATCGTGGTAAAGAGGAGTCAATTTAGCTAAGAGGTATCTCTGAAGAGCCAAGTTTAGCCTCTGGCCTCTAAGCTAAAACAAAGATGGCAGAGGTTATTGGTTTTCTTCAGCAGGAGAGGTAACCACTGAGCAGGGGAGTACAGCTGAAGTCCAGTAGGGGGCAATAGTGAGAAGCACCTAGGATAGAAAAGAAGGTAGGGTTTCTAGTGGTTTTTCCCTTTTGTTCTGATTCTTCTTTCACAACATGACTAATGTGGAAATATGTTCAATATGATTATTCATGTATAGCCCATGCCAGATTGCATGCTGTCTTGGGGAGGAGTAGTGGGAGGGGGAAATCTGGAACTCAGAATCTTATAAAAGTCAATGTTGAAAACTAATAATTAATTATTTAAACAAACAAAGACAGAAAAGAAGGTAGGGAAAGATAAAAAAAAGGGAATGTAATACCTAGCAAGGAATAGGCCAAGATGTGATATGGTAACCTAGGGCAGGTCCAGGTGAGGGCAGTCAGAAATAGGCCCAGAAAACACACATCATACCATTTTCATAAGACTTCTGTAATCCTGTGGCATCAAAGGCATGAGCTTCCCTGCTGTATATGTGGGTTTGGATTCAGAGGACCTGAGTTCAAGGCCCTGCTTCTATGTGAATCACATAACCTCTTTGGCTTCAGTTTCTTCATCTGTAAAATGGAGGAGTTGGACAAGATGATCTTTACATATATAAAAAATATGAAACTGTATGAGTCCCACTCATAATCTCTAGGCATATTTATGCCTTGGTGGAATGTTTTTGGTGGGAGAGTGTTACCCCAGGCTAATGGAAGTAATGTTGGTGTGGGGGCTGAGGAGGTCTGACATTGAGTAGCCGTATACCCCACCCAACTTTTCTGGGGGTGTGCATTTGAGAGGGGTCACCTCAGGTGCTACTCAAGGAAGTTGGATGGGGCAGATCTTACCCAAGTGCTGATACCACATATTCAGAAGACACCAAGAAATTAGAACAGAAACTCTCGACTCAGAGCCAATTGGGCTATGTTGTAATTGAATGACACAGCCTGGGGCAGTGGCACATCCCTGCTCCCTGGCAGTCTGAAGTCTGGTATGGAATTTCTCATTTGAATACATTAAACAGGGCATGTATCTTTTACCTATCACCCCCTTGGTATGTCCACATCTTCATGATCAAACTCTGTTTTCCAAGAGAGGGGAGCCTCCAACTCCCATTATAGTCCGTCTCACGTTACAGCTGAATGCATGGCATCTAGCCTTGGCCCCATTATTTTTCTTTTGTGGCTGAATTAGACTGAAACGACCCGTTTCATTTGTTTGTCTCTAAATGTAGTCAGACTTAGGTCCTCCCTGTACCCCTTCACATCCTCTAACCACTTTGGAGCTAAGTGAATAGGGTTTTCCAAATATAGTTCAGCAGGCAGTTTGTTAGTCCTTCTAATGAGCCACAGTAATTGCTTCTGCGATTTTCCAGAATGAAAATCAACCTCTGAGGAGCAGCTGGTTAGTTATGATGCTGCTGCTGCCTCCAGTGCTTCTGCTGTTGGAAGTCACTCAAATGGGGGCGGGGCTGGATAGAGTTGGGGGGGAGGGGAGGAAGAAGTCCGACCCCACCGTCTTATTTGGAGGAAGGGCCTGGGGGAGCCAGGAGGATGAATGTGCTAATGGTAGCAAACACACTGAAGAAGAGAGGAATTGACATTGTCATTTTAAATGGAAGAAAGAAAAGGAAATAAAAAAGAAGAGATTTTGTATTTCCATGATATTTTTCATCTCTGTATGCATTACTAGTGGGTCAAAAAGGATCACTTCAAGAATGGTAGTTCCACCTAAGTGAAACTCATAGCCCAGTTGTCCTCAGGTGACCAATGGCACTGACTCCTTCTTGGCATTGTTTTGTGGCTCTCATTCTTTTCTTTGCCTCCTTTTTCCTTGAGCTATTTGACCTAACTTCTGGAAGATTCATTGCAAGTGGATTGTAGTAGACCACCTCCTCCTTGGCCTTACTACCTCTGTGACCTTAAATGAATCATGGGCTGGAATAGATTGGAGTGGGGAACCTGTGGTCTCGAGGCCACATGTGGCCCTCTAGGTCCTCAAACATGAAGGTCTTCAGGTGAAGTTTGGAATCAGCCAAAGGGCCGCACTTGAGGACCTAGAGGGCAAAAAGTGGCCTCATGGCCAATAAGAAACTGTGAGTCCCACCCACAATCTCAGTGCATGTCCACTCTTCCCATTGGTGGCATGGTTCTTGTGGAAGAGTGTACCCCAGATCCAGGGCTATGGGACTAGAACAGTGGTGGGGAACCTGTGGTCTCAAGGCCACATGTGCCCTTCTAGGTCCTCAGGTACTATCTTTTGACCGAGTCCAAGTTTTACAGAACAAATCCTTTTATTAAGGAGATTTATTCTGCGAAGTTGGATTTAGTCAAAGGGCTGCATTTGAGGACCTAGAGGGCCACATGTGGCCTTGAGGTCACAGGTTTCCCACCCCTGGACCAGACTCTGGCTTGACCAGGAGGTGGATGCTTTAAGGCCCATAATGACCTTAAGGGCCTGTGAGGATCCCAAGGGATCTCTGGTGTGGGAAACCAGTGACTGACCTTACGGGTTCACTGGTGTTCTTGAGGATACCAGATATAATATATGGTACAAGAATGAACTTAAATAATTATCCCTAATTGTTAATTATCCCTAAGACTTTCCTATTTTTGAGGGCTTTCCAGATTAGGTATAAAATAATAATAGCTCATATTTGTATAGTAATTGAAGGTTTAAAAACAACTTCCTCACAGCAATCCTGAGGTAGGTAATATAAGAATTTTATCCCCATTTTATAGATGAGGAAAGTAAGATTCAGAGCAGGTAGGAGGGGGTTCAGATGATTTGCCCCTGGTCCCTAGTCCCTACAAGTGTAAGAGGTGGAATGCGAACTAAGTTTCTTAACTCCATTCCGACACTTTTACCACCATGTCACATAGGCTGGTCTCATTAGGCTGGTGCAGACTGCAACGTCATCAGATTATAAAATAATAATAACTTTAGAGCAGAAAGAGATAATAGAAGCCATCTACTCCAAATGCCTTGTTTAATACAGGAAATCGAGGCTCAGAGATATGAAATGGTTTGTCAAGGTCACCAGGCTAATAAAGCATCAGAGGCATGGTTTGAAGGACCCGGGCTGTCTGAATTCCAAGGCCAGCATTCATTCCATCCATTATGTTGTATTGATTCTCTGGCCCTGCCACTGGGTCTATCCTAAGCCAGGGCTACAGACAAGAATAGCCTGATCCCCTTGTGTGTGGGGCAGGGAAGTTGGGGAGAGAATGAGATGTGAGTGTTCTTCTTGCAACACCCTCCTCATCTTTGTTTCTCAATGCTTTTGCCAGGCCAGAGTTGGGGGCCTGTTCTTACCCTCGCCCAACCACAGGGCCTTGATTCAAATGTTCAATAAAAACAAAAACATATATGGACTCCAAATCATGGAGAAAACAAAAGATCAAATTTCACAAAAAACTAAATTGTCCTAGTGGTCCAGGTTCATCAATCGATCAGGTATTGATTGAGCACCTGTTCAATAGGAAGCCTTGTGCTTAGTGTTGCGGGTGATGAAAAGAAGGCACAAGAATCCTGCCTGCAAGGCACATGCAGTAAGTTTAGTTGGAGAGATAACTGAAATGTGTGAAAAGATAGCTGATAACACAAGGCAGGTTATGAGGGTACCAAGAGAATAGAATTGGGGAACGGTGCTCTTGGAGTACAAAGAAGGGAGTTATTTTTGTGGCTTGGATGGTCAGGGAAGGCATCACAGAGGAAGAACATGGGCTGCATTTGAAGGGGTCACTGGGAGCACACTGAACACCAGAAAGCAAGACAAGTGTGGCCTGAGAAGGTCACATTTACTGAAAAAGTCAGCTTTGGGAAGACTGATAAATAAGAAAAGATGGCACAGGGATAAGAAAATAGATGCTACATAGGAAACTCTAACAGAACAACAGCAAATAAAAGTAGATCTAGAAACTATTGGTTGTCCCAGTTCAGACTTATGCAGGGAATTAGATTTTCCAATTTTGCACATTCAAAGCAAGTTTTACCAGGAATGTTAATGCCCTGACGGTGAGTCTAATTATTATTGGCTTTAATTAGCAGTCAACAAGCTGTAACATTCTATACCTGCAACCAAATGGCTTTCAGAAAGGTGTGAAATTTTTTCGTTGGCCTTGAAAACATTAAAGAAATGGTTCCCTATTTGCCTTCTTTACCCTGAATTTGCCAAGCGATCAGGGACAAAATGAGAACAGCAGAAGGAAATTACTTTGAGGAACTCAATTTGGGCCATATGACCGAAAGGCAAGCTCCAGTTGCGACCATTAAAACCAGACTTATTTGCTACATGCACATGTATGCACTGATTGATTAGATGTGCCCCCAGAGCTGATGGTCTATCTTGAGATGATAGCTAATAATAATAGTTAACATTTATATAGCATTTACTATGTGCCAGGCACTGTGTTAAGAGCTCTAACATTATTATCTCATTTGATCCTCATAACAACCTTGGAAGGTTGGTGCTATAATTATTCCCATTTTGTTGTTAAGTCATTTCAATCATATCTGACTCACTGTGACCCCATCTGGGGTTTTCTTGGGAAAGATACCAGAGTGGTTTGGTATTTCCTTCTCCACTCATTTTACAGATGAGGAAACTGAGGCAAACAGGGTAAAGGAACTTGCCCAGCGTCACACAGCTATTACATATCTGAGGTCAGATTTGAACTCAGGAAGAGATGTCTTCCTAACTCCAGGCCTGGTGCTCTATCCACTATGCCACCTAGCTATCCCCATTTTATAAGTGAGGAAACTGAAACAGAAGTTAAATGATTTACCCAGGGTCACATAGATAGTAAGTGTCTGAGGCAGTATTTAAACTCAGGTCTTCCTGACTCCAGGTCTGTTCCTCTATCCACTGTGTCACCCCATAGGCTTGTAGTATAGTAGAAAGAATGCTCTATCATTAGGGGGACCTGAGTTCTGATTCTGATTCTGGTACTGTATACCCTTGGGTAGGTTATCACTTCTCTGGGCCTCAAATTACCTCACCTGTAGAATGAGGATATTGGACTAGATGTACTCTCAGGTTCTTTCTAGCTCTGAATCGTATGGTTCTATTTTCACCTTTCCTGAAATTAATTATTGAACAAAGTGGGCTCCCTGAAGAGTGAAGATGTTGATATTTCTATACCTTGGGCTTGAAATCATTTGCCCTTTAATACACACACATACACACACGTATGTATATTATATATAAAAATATACACACAAATAGCATGTACATGTATATGTGTATATACATATATACCCATATATGTAGATATATAAAATATGTACACAAATATATATAAAATACACATATATGATGTACACACATGCATGTTTACATATACATGTATGTATATACACACATGCAATATGCATATACCTACTCATACACATATGTTTACATATACATACATATATATATGTATATGTGTATATATACACATATATACAGAGGCAATATGGTATAGTGGGGAAAATACCTGCTATGGAGTCAGGGGACTTCTGATAACATCTACCTATGTGACTTTACACAATTAACTTTATCTCCCTGGCACAGGAATGCTTAGACCCAACCTGCATCTATGGATACCTATGCTCCCTCAGCTACTGATTCTACAATCTTTAAATGATGGGGAGGTTGAGGGGTGGACTATTTAGCTACTAATTTACCTTCTCCTTCTAAATCTGTGACCCTAAAATTTTCCAGGTGATTGACTCATTACTCAACCACCCAAAAACAATATCAAGAATTTCATAATCATCTCAGGCTTCCTCTATTTTGAATTATATCCTCTGGGATGAAGTTCTGTGTATTGTCAGCATCTTTCAGTGGAAGTCCAAATGTCTAGTTAGTTATAGAGTCACAGATTTGGAAGGGACCTCAGAGGTCATTTAGTCTGAACTGCACCTGAAAAAGAATCCTTTTCAAAAAAAGAGCTCAGAGAAGTGACTGCCCCCCTTTTCCTCAAAGACCTTTAAGTCAAAAAGGGGAAACCTATACCTGCTGTCCATTCTACTTATGGCACATCTAATTTTCCTCAAGACCTGATCTGGATGCATACTACAAAGCACACACATAGGCAGTGAGAAAAGTGCATTGTAAGTGTAAAAGTTCAACGTAAATGAGTTGTAGTTCTTACCTCCCCATGACCTGTCACTGTACCTTATGCATAGTAGGCATAGAAGTCATACCTATATAAAGAGAAAGTCTGCAACCCAAAGTCATTTGAATGTTTCACACAACTTCACACATTTTTCTATGAAAATAATTGGGGGCTTGGGGATTGGTTTAATTAGCTCTTTTAATTTTTTGAGCTATGAGCTTTGTAGTGAAAAAAAATGTCCATAGGCTGTAGAACAGTAATGTGGATTGAATTAACACAGTTTTGTATCAAATGGCCACACTTTATATAATTGTTAATAATTCCATCTTCAAGTACACAATCCTGCAAGACATGCTGCATCCATCTGAAATGAATAACAAAATAAGATCATTATGTTTTAGGGAAAAGATTGTTTAAAGTTGACCCAGTTTTCTAAGCACAGAGGAGAAGAACAAGAAGAAAAAAGAAAGATAGCAAGGAAGAAGAAGGAAACATTAAGGAGCGAGGATTATCCAACATGGAGAAGGATAGTCAGGGGGCTAAGGAACTGTCAGATTCAAGGAAGGGCGCCTCTATCAAGCGAGCTTGCTCTCCTCACCCATGGGGAGGCTGAACATGAAAGAACAGGTTTCAAGTGCCTGGCTGGGGATTGGCAGGGATAGAATCTCAGATGTCTGACTGGTCTTCATTAATGCTCCAGAAAGCCTAATCAGACCTCTGGGGAGAGGCCAAGCTCACTTAGGAGGCATTTCTCTTGAGAAGGCACGCCACTTTGTGTATTTATGATGAAAAAATATGTTGCCCCAAAGGGGCTCAAGAGCTTTTGGAATCAGATCCTGCCAGCTGCTTCTTTCCCCATGGTGGACCTAAGACCAGCCTTTCTTCCTCTCGACCCTATTTATGTTACTGTCTCATTTTCACCATGTCTAGGTCTGGTCTGAGTTTCAGGTCATGGTGATGGTAGGGCAGAATGACAGTGTGACAATTATCCAAATTATAGAAGATTCAACAGTCATGATCAGTCTATCATTTGGTAATTATTAATAATTACCTACTATGTGCCAGGTACTATGCTAGATGTTGGGGATACAGAGATAAAAGTGAGATAGTCTCTGCCCTCAGACAGCTTCCATTCTAATTGGGGGGGATAGCATACATATAGTAAGTAATGGCCAATGAAGGGGGTTTTGATCTAGGCCACAGATTCTTAACCTGGGGTCTTTGGACGTGGGTTCTTTTTCTAGAGGGGATTGTTGGTTTTTTTTAAATTATTTTGATAACTGTTTTATCAGCAACTCATAGAATGTAAGATAATTATATGGAAGTAAAAGCTATACCCATGAAATTACAGGTTTTTCAAAACATGAATTACATGGTCACATGTTGCAATCTGGCGCAGTGGGTAGAGAGGGCCCTGGGCCCTCTCAAGGCTCTGGGCAACTCAATCAGTCAATATGCATTTCATTCTGGGCACTGGGGATACAAATAAAAAGAATGAAATCATCTCTACACCAAAGTTTCTTAACCTGGGGTCCATGAATTTTATATATATATAAAAAGATGCCTTGCTAATTGCATTTCAGTATAATTGGCTTCTTTTGCAAACCTTTTTATGCATTTAAAAATGCATAAAACACACAAAATGCATTAAAAAACACAGGTTTGCAAATTTTCGTGTTAAAAAAATTTAATTCTGAGAAACAGCCCATTAACTTGACCAGAATGTCCAATGGATCTATGACATAACCCTGTCGAGGCTGTCACAGGAATTGTGAATGGAGACCTAAGGCAGTCAGTTGTCACTCCCTTTCCAGTAGCAAAGATAGCATTGATCTGATTAGTACTTCCAGAGCCTAAGCAAGAGGGGGAAAGTGGTACTTACCTAATGGAAGGGATTCTGAAAAAATCCCCAGGCTGGGTAGACCCTGGTGTCCTGATAGATGGCTAGCTGGACTGTAATGTGTGCTCTGAGGATGGCTAGATATGGTGAGCTGAGCTGAACTTTTACTCACTCACCCACCAAAATGGATCAAGCATTGTGGGTTGAATGCATGAGTATACTTACACACTGGTCCTAAAACCGGTGCTATAGCTGGGCATTGAGGGCCGTGAATTCATAAAGAGCTCTTGGACTTATGATTAATTTCAAAACCAAACAAATGTTGCAGTGTCCCTGCAAAAGCAGGGAATTAGACACACCTTTGGGGAGAAGAGGTAGCTAGCAGGGGCTGTCTTCCTTGTCCTGACCCTTGCTTACCCTCATAGTCCTTTGAACTTTTCCATGAAGACTAGCCAGCTGAGTGGATACTTTGTGGCCAGAACCTCTTTTAAGTCTGGATGAAAATGAGAGGCAACATTGGGAGAATTGTCGGATTGGGAGTCAGTAGATCTCGATTTTGTTCTTGGTCCTGCCACTAACCAGCTGTGTGACTTTGGGCAAATCCTTCAGGCTCTCTGAGCCTCAGTTTCTTCATCTATAAAATGAGGAAGATGAACTAGATAACTGTTGATGTCCCATCTACTTCTAACATTCCATGAATGTTGTCTATGAGTTTAACTGAAGTGGATGGGGAAGGCCATCTGTGTGGTGCCTTGGACATTCTGCAACCCTCAGCAAATAGTTCTTGTTAAACTAACAGGCTCAGCCCCAGTTCCAGCCATGATGACTTCCAGGGTTATTCTTCTGGGGTCCCTTTAACTTCTAGCCTCTTAAGCTTTCTCGAGGATACATTTCTCCTCATACCTGAGGAAAGCTAGGATAATGGCATAATGGGTAGAGCACTGAACTTGGAGTAATAAGGGCCTGGTTTCAAATCTTGCTTCAGACATTTCTCAGTCGTGTGACTCTAGGCAAATCAGTTAACCTCTTCGGGCCTCAGTTTTCTCATCTGTAAAAGGAAGATATAATTGTATCTATCTCACAGGATTGTTGTAAGAATAAAATGAAATTAGAATAGCTAGCATTTATCTAGCACTTTAAGATTCACAAAGCACTGTAACTATGTTATTTCATTTGATCCTCATAACAACCCAATGAAGCAGATGCTATTATTATCCCATTGTACAAATGAAATTGACAGAGGTAAATTGACTTTCCAAGAGTTACAGAATTAGGAAGTTTCTGAGGTGGGATTTGAACTCAAATCTTCCTAACTAAAGGCACCTAGATGGCGGAGAGGATAAAGAGCCCAGCCTGGAGTCAGGAAGACTCATTTTCCTGAATTCAAATCTGGCCTGGGACACTTGCTAGCTGTGTGACCTGGACAAGTCACTTCATCTTGTTTGCCTCAGTTTCTTCATCTGTAAACTGAACTGGAAAAGGAAATGGCAAACCACTCCAGTATCTCAGCCAAGAAAACCCCGAATGGGGTCGCAGAGCATCATATATGACTGAAACTGCTGAACAACTTCCTAACTACAAGTCCAGTCCTCTATCATTGCACCTCCTAGCTGCCTAAATAGCAGCTGACTTCCTTTCCTTCCTTCTTTACTTTCTTCCTTCCTACCTCCTTCCCTTCCCTTGCTCTTCCTTCCCTCCCTTCTCTTTACTTCCCTTCCCCTCTCCTTTTTTTATCCCTTCCTTTATTTTTCTTTCTTTCTTCCTTCCCTCTCTTCCTCTTTCCCTCCCTCCCTCCCTTCCTTCCTTCCATCCTTCTTTCCTTCACCTTTCTATCCCTTCCTCCCTCCCCCTTTCCTCTATCCCTCTTCCTTCCTTTAATCTTTTTCCCTTTCTGTTTTCATTGCTTCCTTCCTAGATGGTCAATAAGAACGCGTGTAAAGAGTTTCACAAACCTTAAAGAGCTATGTAAATACTAGCTATTATTATTATGCTGAAAAAATAATTTTTAAAGATAAGAGGCTCCTACAACAAATCTGTTAAACCCACCCCATTTCTCCTAACCTACCACATCACCATTATCAAGAAAAAGTAAAAAAAATTGTCCCTGTCTTCTTTAAGATATACTCTTCAAGCATTTTGTTTGTGAGTTCTTCTCTCTATCTAAAATGCCCTTATGTTGGGGCAGCTAGGTGGCACAGTGGATAGAGTACTGGCCCTGAAGTCAGGAGTGCCTGAGTTCAAATCCAGCCTCAGACCAAACACTTGACACTTACTAGCTGTGTGACCCCGGGCAAGTCACTTAACCCCAATTGCCAAAATAAATAAATAAAATGCCCTTATGTTTCATTTTAACTGGGCTTTATCTGCATAAAAAATCAGGAGCAGGGAATGGAGAGATATCACCTCAATGCATGATTTGCCCCACATAGGCATCCCTTTGAGGATGGTCAAAATAACAACTCATATTTACATAGCCCAGAGACATACAGAGAGCTTGGGGAGAGAAGGGTAGGGCAGCGTACTTTGGGGTTAATGTTCCCATCACTCATTCATAATGCTCATGCCGGGTATGTCCATACTCCCAGCCTATGCTCTGCTCATACTTTGATGTAGCTCTTTAAGGACAACAAAAGTCCTGTGGAGTAGGTAATACAAGTTCTATTCCTGTTTTATAGATGAGGAAACCAAGGATCAGAGCCAGGTTAAATAACTTTCCCAGGCTTACACAGCTCCTAAGTATGAGGGTCAAGAAGGCCTTAGATCTAGGTCTTCAGACACCAAGTTGAACCTTCTTCTCACTACAGCCCATTGCTTCAGCTAAGTCCAGGAATACCTAGGCTCTGTGTTTAAGGATAAAAGAATTGAGATGAAAAGGGATTTTGTAGGGCTGATGGAGTGTCATTCATCTAGATTGGGAGCCAAGGAAACCGGCTTAACTTTTGGCAGGAAGGATTTAGGATAATTAGGAAGAATTTCCTGACTGTAACAGTGATGAGACATGGGAATACTAATCTAAGAGGAAGATTCCAAGTAAAAAACTTGGGAACTAGCTCTCCAAGATGATTTTGGCCTTTCTAAAGGCTGAGGCCTGGAACTAGGTGTTCCATTGATATCGTCAGGGTCTGTTGTTAGGATTTGAAGATGCTTTACTGAAGAATCAGATAAGCCAAATAATGCTTAAAGCAATCACCCCTTTCTTTAACAGGTTTTAAGTAAGGCCACATATCTGGAGACATCCAAGAGAGCACTGAGGAGAGACAGGGAAACCAGGGAAGGATACTAGGATGGCATTTACCCCTAAAGTGCAGCAGCAGCTATCTCCTACATACTAGGGCAGCTTGCTAACGCTTCCCCCCCCCCCCCGCCACACATTCATATTGAGGCCAAGTCTGACACCTTCAGAACAGGCCTGCTATAAGGCAGAGAGAGGATACACTGGTTCCTGAAAGCCACAGGCATGATAGCTTTCAAGCTATGGCAGTAGTAAAAGATGCTATCAGGACCTGGCACACCATCACACCCAATTCTCCCTGGTTTTTCTGGGTCTACCCTCATTCTGAGGACCAAGTCAGCTTTTGTGTTTTATAGGGAAGGGTGGGAAGTGGGGGGGGGGAGAAATTGAGATGGAGGAGCTGAAGGAGAGAAGGCTGAGATGTGGGAAGAGAAAATGATTTCAAGAATTTGAAAGGCTGTCATATAGAAGATGGCTTAGCTTTGTTTAGTGGGGCCCCAGAGGACCAAACTAGGAACAATGAGTGGAAATTGCTAAGAGGCTGATCTGAGCTTGTTGTTAGGAAATTAGAGCTATCCAAAAATGGAATGGGCTGTCTCAGGAAATAGTGAGCTCCCCCTGACTGGAGGTCTTTAAGCAAAACTAGATGACCTCTTGAGACCCCTCTACCTCTGGAATTCTGTGATTCTGGGAACTAGGTTTGATTAGTTTTTCCCTTCGGATGTAGAAGTCAAAGAAGTAGGAATTAGCTAAGAAACTGGACTTTACAGGGCAACTAGGTGGCACAGTGGATAGGGCACTGGTCCTGGAATCAGGAGGACCTGACTTCAAATCCAGCTTCAGACACTTACTAGCTGTGTGACCTTGGGTAAATCATTTAAGCCCTATTGGCTCAAGAAAAAAAAAAAAGAAGAAACTGGGATTTAGAAGGTTCTAAGCACAGACCCCATGTATGTTTGGTTCTAGAGAAGGGGCAGGGAAGAAGGGTGGGATGCCAGGCAGGGAGTGGAAGGATGGTCAAGGCATAGGCAGTTTACTGGCCTGAGAAAGAATAGGCCTCCAATGCAGAGATTTCTTTAGACTCCAAGGTCCCTTTCAGTCTTATGATTAGATTGCTTAGGCTATTCAGTGCCTGTTTTCTCAGAGAATCTAAGTGCTTTGGAGGTATCCTAGAGATTAGAGTAATTCAGGCATAATTCTCCTTAATTCCCTTTAGTTCATTTGTTATTACAATTAGCATTATGTCAGTACTTTAGTGACTATGTTAGAGCATATGTCAGAAAGTCACCAAGACTCAATTCAATAAACAGTTATTAAGCATTCACTATAGGGACAGCCCTGTGTGAGGCCCCAGGAATACAAAATGGAAAAATGGCAATGCCTCGCCCATGAGGAGCTTAAATCTAGAAGGAGGAAAAACAACAGGTCCATAAATAACTGTAAGATAAGTTAAAATACGGTGAAATGCATAGGAGGGGTCAAAATGGCAGGGATGGAAGTAAAATCAGGTGGATTTTGCAAATGATTCAGTGAGTGGGTTTGAGAGACAGACAAACTGATTAAAAAAAAAAAGGTCAGGTCTCTGAGGCTTGGGACCTGAGTAACTAGGGAATAATGGTCTGTATCTTTGACTGAGACAAGGATGTTATGAAGGAGAAGGGGCAGATTTCAAGGGGAAGGTGATTAGTTCAGAGCTCTTTGGTATCATCATGGGTCCCACTTCATTTTATATATAAAGCCTAGTGAAGATAAGGGACTTAGCCAAGGTCACAATGTGGCAAAGCCAGCAGTTCTGTCAACTCCCAATCCAGTGCTCTTTCTATTTATCAGAGAGCTGTCTTGAAACTTGGAAGCTTTTCTTTGCCGAGAATTGATTGGGGTGAGACCCCTAGAGCAGTTCCCTCAGACCGTCTAGTTTGGTAAGCAGCCCCCGAGATAATATAGCCCATGTTTATTGTCTTTGTTTGGAAATATGCAATCCAGCCAGAGAACCGACTTGTGGCCTGGAGTTCAGGGCTTGGAGCCATGTTCCCCCGAACACTGCCCGGTGTGTCTATGTGTCTTCTTTATTCTCATCCATCATACTGTTCTTGCTAATTACATTGGCTACATCAGTGGCACAGACTGTTCATTTCGAGAAGCAGATAGAAGGGACTACCCAGAGAGGTGCTAGACCTCTTACAGGAGTGTCAGGTGTCACCCTGTAGGATATTAAAACTGACTCAAGATTGTGTCGAAAAATATTTTCTTTTTCAGTATGCTAATAGGAACAAGATCATATCGATGGGTGTGGAGCATGGCAAGGTTTTCTTGCTACAGCTTGCTGTGGTTGTAATTTTCATCAAACATTTCAGTTCTCTAATGAACAGCACTCTAATGAGATTGGAGAAGTCTGCCCTCCACAGCTATCTGGCGGCCAAAGTTTAGAGACCTTCTTTCCCCCTCCCCCACCCCCTTCAAAGTCCTGGTTTTAATTTTTTTTTAATATGAACCATTAATTGGCCATTAAGTAAAACAGGAAAGAACACAATGGATTTATGATATTTTGAGAAACCAAACCAGATCTCAGGCATTCTGAGAAACAGGCTTTGCTTTTATGAGGTAATTATGATTTAGTGTTTACTCTCTCCCTATTGAGTCTGTGGGCTGCCTTTAAAGTGGCTCTGGGATGGATGTCAAAATCGGAATTTACAGTCAAACCTTTTCAACATATAAAACACAGGAGGAGTTTATTGTTTTTTTTTCCTAAGCAATATTTCCTTCTGCATTTCTATGCTGTTAGATTTTGTGGGTTTTTCCCCCCTTGAAATGGTACCTATAAATTACACCTCATGATAAGGCTGCTGTATCATCAGAAAGTGATTGTTTTTGCAAGTGATCATGAGAGAGCATGTCAATTGAAATAATTTCTTCCTTTCCTTCTCTTCTCATCTTCTTGCTTCACCCTCAGCCCGGAAGATCCCAACATTTGTGGCTCAATTTTTGCAGCCTTTCAGAAATGAGCAAGAGCTGATTAAACTTGATCAGCATGAAACTTAGTGATCTTCACCCCCAACTCCTCAGGCTCTCTCTTCTTTTTTTTTTTTCTTTGTCTCTGCAACCAAGGAGTATGTGGGCTGTGTCATCGTGTAGAAGCTGTGGATTGTTCTATAGCAGGACATACTATTTTCTGATGAGCAGGCCCACTTGGTTAGAGGTAGAGTGATTGTGGAAAATGGTATTTATCTTTATTCTGGAAGCTTATGGGCTGCAAGGGCCCTTTTGAGGCAGCTAGGTGGCAGAGTGGCTAGAGTGTCTGACGGAATACAGAAGAGCTGAGTTCAAATCAGTGTGTAACTCTGAGCTAATTAATCGCTTAACCAATCTCACTCAGTTTCCTCATCTGCAAAATGGGGATAAACCTACCTCACAGGGTTGTTGTGAGGACCAAATGAGATGACACATGTGAAGCACTTTGCAAACCTTGAGGAACTATATAAATGCTAGCTATTATAATGATTTGAAGGGGAAAAGGTCCAACTATCATATTTCCAAACCTCTGTCAAATAGTATATAACAAGCTATGGCAAGAGTGATCACAGCTATAAAGTTCATTGGTGGAGCTATCTGGTAAGGAAGGAGGAGTTATCTTGGAGGCAGGGGCTTTTATTTCAGCAAGGCAATTTTTTATATCTCTGTAAGTGGTTCCCTATCTCATTTAACCCAGTGCTATTCCAAACCTCCTCTTCCTCCTCCTCCTCCTCCTCCTTCTCTCTCTCTCTCTCTTTCTCTCTCTCCCTCCCTCCTCTCTTCTCTTTTCGATCACCTAACCCTTTTCCTTTCTCCTTCCCAGAGTCAACCCTGACATGGACAATGTATCCCATCCCTTCTCATCTCCTCCATCACACTGCTACTTCAATCACCCCTCCCCACTTTAGTCCATCCTACACATTGCTGGCAAAGTAATTAGGCATACATCTGACCATGTCACTCCCAACCCTCACTCAATAAATTTCAGTGGTTCCTTATTGCCCTTAGGATAAAATATAAACTCTTCTATTTAGCTTTTAAAGCCCTGTATAACCTGCCAGATTCATTGGACATTACTCCCAATTTGTACTCTCTGATCCAGCCCAATTGACCTCCTCTCTGTCATTCACACACAACCGCCCCACCTCCCATTTTTCTCATTGACTGTCTCCCACTCCTGGAATGCACTCCCTCCTCACCCTCCTCTCTTTCTTCAATATATAGCTCAAGCACTGCCTTCAGCTTGAAGCTTTTCCTGATCACACCAATTGCTAGTGCCCTGTCCTCCCAACTACTTTGTAATTAATTACTTTGTATTTATACTTAATTACAAAGTAATTGAGCTAAACAAAGACTAGTCCTTACATGTGGAACCTGACTACATATGTGGGATCCATACTCTCCTATTGCTACGTCTTTATTCCTTTTATATTTATTCTGAATATATTTACATATGTATTTGCTTAGAAGTAAGCTCCTTCTTAGTTGGGCAGGGATTCTTAACCTTTTTTTTTTTTTTAGTGACCTAGACCCCTCTGACAATCTGGTAAAACCTACATACCTTCTCTGAATCATGTTTCCAAATGCTTAAAATACATAGGATTTTAATAAAGCTGATTATTCTGAAATACAGTTCTCAAAATATTCTAAAAAATAAAACCTCTGTTGTGCAGATTTTTTTTATTTTTTCCATTTGTATCCCCAGTGCCTAGCATAGAGTTTGTCCATGTTTGTTGATCGATGGCTCAATAGAGACTTTCCTGGAACCCTGAGAGTTCAGATGTCTATCAGCTAGCTCACACTGTGGCATAGAACTACATAACTGTAGCTTATATTTTGAAAAATCTGTGATTTCATTGGTAGAGCTTTCTACCTCCACAGATGTATCTCACATTTTATAAGTTGCTAATGAAACACCATCACCTTACAGCCAACTTTCTGGTTGAATCTCCCTGACCACACATAGCCTAGCCTGATACTTCACTGACATACACATTGTCCACTGCTGGGCTGGGCCCATTCTTGAAGCTTTTTCAGACTGATTAAGCCCCCAAGAAGCAGTTTGTTGGTGGCAAAAGAGCAGAGAATTTAGTGCCAGAAGTTGTCATTCAGCCATTTCTCAGCTTTGTCTGACTCTTTGTGACCCCATTTGGGATTTTCTTGGCAAAGATGCTGTAGTGGTTTGCCATTTCCTTCTCCAGCTCATTTTATAGATGGGAAACTGAGGCAAGCAAAGTTAAGTGAATTCCCCAAGGTCACACAGTTAATAAGTGTCTGAGGCTGGATTTGAACTCAGGAAGATGAGTCTTCCTGACTCCTGGGTCTGGCACTCCATCTACTGTGCCACCTAGCTGCCTAGTGCCAGAAGACCTGGGTTCAAATGTTTGCTCTTCTATACTACCTCTGTGACCTTGGCCAAGCGACTTAGCTTAATTGGATTTCAGCTCCTCTCCCTGTATCAGGAGGGGGTCAGACTCAGGCCTCTGAAGTCCCTTCTAGCTTTAAATTTATGATCTGTCCCTCTTGCCCCACATCCAGTCTGTTCCAAAGTCCTCTACCTTCTGTCCTGGAGACTCCTCCACTCTCAACTTCTTTCCTCTATACTTTTACAGGGGAGAAGCCATTCTCTTTGCCAAGGTTAAGCTTTCTCATGAACATGATACCATCTCCTCTCATCTCCTCCAGCTACTTCAGTCTTCTCTCCCCAAGTCAGTCCATTGCTAGCAAAGTAATTAGGTGTACAGCTGAATATGTCACCCCCTATTCAATAAACTCCATTGGTTCCCTATTACTTCCAGTTTCAAATATAAAATTCTCTGGCATTCAAAGCCCTTCACAGTCTGTCCTCTCTCTTACCTTTCTAGTCTTCATTCGCCTTATTCTCTACCTCCTTCTCTTGGATCCAGTGACGCTGGTTTCTCTGTTATTCCTTGACCAAGACACTCTATGGCCAGACCTGGGGCATTTTCACTGGCTGTCCCTCATGCCTGGAATTCTCTCCTTCTTCATCTCTACTCCCTGGCTTCCTTCAAGTTCCATCTTCTAGGAGAAGCCTTTCCTGATCTTCCTTAATTATTTTTTCCATCTATCCCTAAATTTGTTTGCACATAGAGGTTTGCATGTTGTCTCCCCCACTAGAGGTGACCTCATTGAGAGCAGGAACTGTGTTTTACCTTCCTTTCTATCCCCAACATTTAGCATAGTGCCTGTCACATAGTAGGTACTTAATAAATGCTGGCTGACTAACCTACCATAGGATATACTTAGCTGCCCAAGACTTGGTGAACCCAAGGGTCACATTCACAGTGAAATCTTATTAATATAAACATTACCATGTCTTAATAGTACCCTGAGTCAGCCCACTAGGTCCAACTGTTAAATCTTCAGTGTGAATATCCACACCAGTGGTGGGGAAGCTGCAGCCTCAAGGCCACATGTGGCCTTCTAGGTCCTTGGGTGCGGCCTTTTGACTTAGTCCAAGTTTTACAGAACAAATCCTTTTATTAATGTGATTTGTTCTGTGAAGTTTGGATTCAGTCAGAGGGCTGCAGTTGAGGACCTAGAGGGCCACAAGTGGCCTAGAGGCAGCAGTTTCCCCATCCCTGATCTACACCGTAGAAATCAGCAAACATTATATACATCAGGGCTTGACTTACTGCTATGTTGATTGTCCATTCTTGAAAGCGTGATGAAGAAAATGTTAATAAGGCAAATTAAACTGAAAAGGATGGGCTGGGCACATACGCTTTTTCTCTGGGACTGTGGTTAAATATTTACCAACAGGCCCTGAGAAGGTAGTAGCCCCTTTTTTCCTCAAAAGCATCATTTCTCTTTTCCGGGAAAAAATTAGGCCACACAGAAAAGTAATGACAGAAAAACTAAAATGAGTTCATAAAATGAAGAGAATCATAGATGAGATATCGCGAAGTCCTAACCCTAGAGTCCTGGTAAACCTGTCCCCACACATCCACCCACCATCTCCCTTGAGTGTCTAGTGGGCAATCACTCTGTGTCTCTTTAGCCTCTCAATTCTTCTCAGCTGGGGTAATTGGCTCCTGAGTCTCCTTTCCCCCAAGTCTCTTTCTCACATGTGCCAACATCTCTAACACATAGATAATTTATGAAAGCAGAGTAGGCAGTTTTTAATAATTAAGTAACAGATAATGGGACGTTTAAAAAAAAACAAAAAACAACAACTATGAGGACTTTGGAGTAGAGTGGAGCTCGACATGACCTCTACCCCGTTCTTTGTTGTATTTAGGGAGGCCCAAGAAAGCCGCCAATCTTACTCTCCTTAACCGCCTCCCGGAAAGTTTGCTTATTTTTGTACCCTGCATCCCTCCTCCTCCCCATCCCCAGGCGAGCGATCAGCGCCGGCGCTGCGAGGCAGAGAGCCAGCTAACTGCCCCAATCTAAATCACACAGCATCAACGCGGCGTATTCTCTCCAAATTACAGGGCAAACAATCACGCAGGTAAAATTAGCCAAGGCACTAATTATACAGAGCAAGTGTGTAAAGGATATAGAATGATAAATGGCAAACAGCGAAGCTTGTGGTGTCATATCGTGTAATCTCCCTTGCTGAGAAGCGGAAGAACAAAGGGAGAATTGTGCCTTGTTTGTCTAACATGCCCTATATCACAAATTGGAAATCTTCCTAATTAAGATATTGTTAAATTTCCTTTGTTAGTAGATTTTAACAATGTTAATTAGGAGGTTAGAGTGATCATTGTTCTTCTAACAAACAATTAGGGTGATTTGCATTGTAGCGTTTGAGAAAGTTGGAGCAACCAGGAAGTTTATTTATTTGGGAGGAGGTATTTTGGGGGATGGAGAGTGTAAGGGGTATTTTGTTTCTTTTTGACGCCCCCCAGTTGCCCTCCCCAGGCTTTTTGAACTAAAACCAGGCATCTGGAAATAGTAACACTGTAGATGTACCAAGGAGCAGCCTACTTAGAAACCGGTATTGGAGCTAAGTAACCCCTACCTGTAGGTTCACAAGCCGGCCTTCCTCTTTCTCCAGTTCTCCATGATTCTAATCTTGGAAATCTGACAAAGCCTAGACTGATGCTGGTGGAAAGGATTCAGCCTTCTGAGAAAGGCCAAAGCCCCCACAATAAGCTGCCCATTGAGGGCTGTTGCCTGAGAAGGGAAAAGAAAGGGGAGGGATGGAAAAGGAATAGAAGACGTGAAACCCATTATTCCAGAGATCATGTTTGCACAGTACGCTGCTCTTTTTCCCAGGACCCTGGAGCTCATACATTCTATGGATCCAGTTTTCAGTTTTGTTGATATTTTTTGGCATTGATGTTTTGTTTTATTTTGTTTTTTGAACTTATAGAACTGCATAGATGGATGGGCCTTCATCAAGTCCGGCCTTCATCCAAAGCATGAATCTCATCTTCCACCCCTGAGAAGTGGCCATCTAAGCACTGATTGAATATCTCCAGAGCCCTGGAACTCATTTCTTTTTGAGGCAACTCATTCCATTTGGGGATAGCTCTTCCTCACAGACATGTAACTCCTGGTTAGGTTGCTAGTAAAAAAAAAAAATGACTGTTGAGTTTTTTTTGGGGGGAGGGGGCAAAGTTACATTACAAATTTAGTAACTTTGATATTTCTTCTATTGACTGAAGCCCTATTCCAATGCCTCTTCATTTCTTAGAGGTGACATTGCATTCTCCAAAGCCTATGCCTCTGAAATAAGTTCTGGCATGTCTTAGTGAGCTGGAAGTCTTCAAGTACTGACCAGGGGATAGAAAGGACCAACAAAACTAAGCTTGGAAAAACTCACTCGAAGAGCATTGGCCACTACTGCCAGATGATAAATTCTTTTGACTGCAGCACACCCTGATATTGTCTACAAAGGCATGGAGTGGGGTAGAATCTATGCCAGTGGTGTGGGAAGGCCCATATCATGGAAGTCACATTTTTGAACTTTTAAATTTAGTAACTTGAATATGTAATCTTCTAAGGACTGCTTTAAGCTTCATTCCAGAAATGTTTTCTTATGGTTCTCATTTTCTTTGATTAAATTTCCTGTGGTTTCTATGATTTGTTTTTTAACCCAACTGTTTTTTTTTAGAATTAAATTATTTAGTCTCTAATTTCCAATCCATTCTTTGAAAGCTTTTTATTGAATGTAGTCTGTTATGGTCAGTAAATGATATATTTAATATTTCTACTTTTCTGCAGTAAAAGTCTGTTTGTGGGGTTTTTGTAACTCAATATATGGTCAATTTTTTGTAAAGGTGCCCAGACCAGCTGAGAAATATTTAAAATCCTTTCTGTTTCCATTCCATAATCACCAGAGATCTACCATAACTAACTCTGAAAAAAATTTTTGATGCTTAATCTCAACAAACATAAATAGAGACAATATGAACTAAAACCCCCAAGTAATACCATACCATTGGAATTATTTTTAATGAGTTATAGAGAAAAAAGTTTAAGCTCACTTACACTTCAGTTATAATGATTAATTTGCTTTATATTCCTTCCAATTTTTTTTCCATTTGTGTTCTTGCTGTATAAAGTTTCGTTGTCATTATATACTCCCCTCCTCTACATATATATGTATATATATATATACACATATACACGGAGAGATGTATAAACATGTAATATATGCATACATATATAATTATAGTCAATGTGAATATTCTTCTAGTTCTAATTTTTTCATTCTGTATTACTTCATATCTTTCTGTATTTCTTCATATTTGACATTTTTTAAAACTCAATAATATTCTACTATATTTCTAGCCCACAGTTTATTCAGCTGTTCTTCAAGCACTGGATGTTCCAACGTTTTGGTATTACAAAGAAAGCTTCTATGAATTATTTGTGGTTCCTTATTTTGATCTAATCTTGGTAGTGAGACTACTGGTTCTAAGGTTCTGATCAGTTTTATAACTTATTGTATTTGGCCAGATTGTTCTCCAGACAAATACATAGCCCTACTTTGGTCGCATAATATAGGACTTATTGGAAAACACGTTGGTGTTGGGAAAGATTGAAGGCAAACAGAAAAAGGGATGGCAGAGGATGAGATGAATAGATAGTGTTGTGGAAACAGTGAGCATGAGCTGGGACAGACTTTGGGAGATAGTGGAGGAAAAAAGGTATATTTCTCACAACTCTTCCAACATATCTTTTCATGATTAGCTGTTTTTGTCAATTTTACAGGGGTAAGATGATAATGTCCAAGTTGTTTTAGTTTACATTTCTCTAATTATTAGAGCTCAGATTGAGGAGGGAGGAGTATTTCCACTTGGTAGGGTGACTGGGACATCTTTTTACTACCTTCCCTTTATACCTTCAAAGTAAGGTGTATGGGTGTTCAGGGAGGACTAGCACTTCTGGTGTGAGGGCTTGCCAAGCTCTTTTCAAGGCTGCTCATCCACTTTTGGTATCTACCTGGCACTGAACTCCCATCTCTGTCTCCAAGAAGTTGCAGCATGCGTGGTGGCTGCAACCCAGTAAACTCTCTTGGCAAATGGGCTAAACCAAGTTGAGAGTAACCGTGAGTTAGGAGGGTGTCTACCTTAAGCATGTGAAGACTTCCTCTTGGTAGAATGGGTGGATGGAAACAATTTGTTGCAGTGGTCATAAAGATGGCTGAAGCAGGTGCTGCGGAGTGCTTAGAGCTTGGTCAGACATTGAAGTCACCCATCACATCCTGGGTCATTGCTATTCATCCAGACTTTTATCTTGCTATTGGGCTTCAACAATGCTAGAAGAATAAGACTGGCAATTTTGTACAGCTCTATCTCACTTAAATCTACTTCACACAGGATTTAAGACATCACCCCATGATGTCATTGGTCCTCTTCAAAAATGAAAAGCAAACAACAATACCTTCAAAGTCATGAGAATGGAAGAAAAGTAGATTTCTATCCTTGGCATCGACAGGCAGCCTGGAAACCACCAAAGTGCTAAAAGCTACTTCAGGAAATCCACTCTCTTATGGGAAAAAAAAAAAAGTTTCCTTGAAAAGGCAGCCAACATTCCTAGTGAAAGGAGGCATTGAATCAGGAATCAGAGTCAGTGACACAGAATCTGAGTCCATTTCTTTTCTTGGTTTGGCCAATGATATACCACAGAATGATGAACAAGTCACTCAACTATGTAATATAAGAATAACAACCTACTTCATAGGCCGTGTGGGGCCTTGCAATATATTGATCCTGTGAAAGAACTGGCTAGTTCTTCAGGCTAATGCTATGTCTTCCCGATGGCCACCATTTCAGTCATTAATATTTAGCCCCCCAGGACAGCGGTTCTCAAACACTGTCTCTGTGGTTGTCTGAAGAGGACTATTTCTTCAGACAAAGACCCACTAAATTCCTAGCCCAGCACAATACTTATCCTGCTTTTCAACAAGAACCCTAACTTAAAATAATAGGAAAGTAAGCACTGCTTTTGATGAAACATGAATTAAATGATTAGTTCACGGCAAACAAAACACTGTTATTTCATAAATTTTATCCCCTCCTCACACTTAGATAACTAAAATAACCTACTAACTGGGCTGTTTGATGAGTCTCTCGTCTCTCCAATATTGCATGCAGCTGCCACTTTAATTTCCATTTAACATTACTTTCATTGTGTCACTACCCCTCTAGATAACCTACAATATCACCTTAGTCCTTACTGTCTTGAATAAAAAACTCCTTTGCCTGTTTTTCAAGGCTAACCATAATCTAGATTCCCCCCAACCCTGACATCTAGACAGTTAAGGATTAGGAGCCAGGAGAAATGGGCTATAGAGCCAGCAGTTACCCATTCACTGAGTGTCTACAAGCAAGTCACCTTATTTCTCCAGACCTCAGTATCCTCATATGTCACACATGAATTTGAAGGGAAGCTCTACAACTTTCTGCTTCTCTGACTTAAAAACAACCCCAGAATTTCCCAGAACCCTGTCATATTCACCACATCTTTGGAGAAGGTAGCATGGTGAGATGAAAAGTGTGCTTGATTGAGAATAAAGAGGACCCAGGTTTGAATCCTGGTTCTTCTACTTCTCTTTGTGTGACATTGGGTAAGTCACTTAACTGTTTTGGACCTCAGTTTCCTCATCTGTAAAATGAGGATGATCTCAAAGTTTCCTTCCAGCTCTTAACCTGTAAGCCTTTTGGTCAAACTATTCTCTTTCCTGCCATACAAATGCATTAGGCTTATCTATGCCTTTGTTTAATCAACCACAAACACCCAACATATATTTATTAAGCATCTACCATGGGCAAGGTGCCATGCTCATATTTTTTTCCTCTTTTCTTCAAATGTTATCCATCCACCATATAGACTCTATTCTCCAAAGCTCCTTAGCTTGCAAGGATAAGCTCAAATTTGATCTTCCCTTACCATGCTAGACATCATTCATCTCCCTCTCATTTTAATCATGGAACTTCAGAATCAGAGAAGAGCTCTACAAAATCCCCAGCAAGTGATCATCCTGTGATTACTTCACTCTTTTTGAGGATCTGGCACATAGTACATGCTTAATAAATGACATCTGACTGATTGACTAATTTCATCATTTAACTGTATCTTTTAGCCAAGCTGCCTACTCTCTCTTCCTCAACCTCATGATTTGGTCCCCTATTTCTATGCTTTTCCATGAACTGTCCACCATCCCTGGAATAAATGTACTAGCTCTTTTCCACCTTTCAGAATGGCTACCTCCAAGACTGGGCTTTCATTTTCTACAACTATGAAGCCTTTTCTGATCCCCCCAGTTAGTACTGTTTCTCTTCTGAGATAGTCACGTTTATTTTTGTTTACATTTTTTATTTCCCGAATAAATTACATGCTGCTTAATGGTAGAGGCTGTTTTGTTTTATAATTCTGTCACCATTGCTTAGTACAGTGTCTTTGCATATGTTGTTCAGTCAGGTCCAACTCTCCGTGACCCCCTTGGGAGTTTTCTCAGAAAAGATACTACAGAAATTTGCCATTTCCTTCTCAATTTTTTAATTTTTTTTTTATTTTTTGCTAGGCAATGAGGTTAAGTGACTTGCCCAGGGTCACACAGCTAGTAAGTGTTATGTGTCTGAGGCCGGATTTAAACTCAGGTCCTCCTGACTTCAGGGCCGGTGCTCTATCCACTGAGCCGCCTAGCTGCCCCCTATTCCACTTTTTATAAGTCTTACTGTAAGGGTATGTTTCATTACATTGAGCTGAAAGATGCCTTCTAGAACTTCCATCAATTATTACTAGTTTTGCCCAGAGCAGAACAAATTCAACTTCTCCTCCTTGAACTTCAAAGACTCATGCTCTAACATACACAAAATTAACAGAAAGCAATACAAGACAACAGAATGTTGCACTAGACTGTGTCTTGCAGTCTTCTTTTCCCTCCTAAAACGTAATTTCCTTTGTCAGCAGGCCACATCAGCCTAGGCATTTTTATTCCTTATCTGATAAAGTCCTTCCTAGCATCGAGGGCTGGCAGATAGGAGAGATTCAATAAATACTTGGTGATTAATTATAAAATGATTCCTTATCCATCCAGCAATGCCCCTCCCACATCACACTTTGAGAACCATTGCCTGAGTTGCAAGACTGTAGCAAACCCCAACTTCTCACCTAGGAACATCTTAAACCTAGGAACTAGGGTTACCTCAAACAAACTGAGACCTAAGAAGGACCTTAATTTAGAAAGGCCAAGGTCAGCCATTGTATCCTGGGCCATCGCCAGTTGTCCTGACCTTTGTCTTGCTGCTGGACTTTGATGACTCAGGAGGAGAGAGGGAGGCTGATGATTTTGCACAGTTCTGCCTCACTTAAACCCAGTTCAGGTAGAAGTCAAGACATCACCCTCATGATATCATTGGTCCTCTTAGAGAATGAAGGACAAACAACAACACCCAATCAGTTGCTACCTTTTCCCCCCCCTTTATTTTTCATCACTTTCAAGATGCCTTGTGAGTGTGAGCAAGTCACCTAACTTCTTGGTGCTCTGAATTAAATTATTAATTCATCACTTTCATGATGTCATTGGTCCTCTTTGGGAACAAAGGATGAACGATAACAACGATGACAATCTAATATAAATCCCTTGAAAGACAAGGTTTTCTGTTAAAATTACAATGATAATTAGAGGAAAATAGAAAACTATTAAAATAAAATTGAACTCAGTTATCTAGTGATTAATATGATGTTCTCCAATGTGGAAAGCTTTTAAACAATATCCTGGCCCATTCACAATTAACACCTGTCGTGTTCTCTAAACGGAAGACAGAAGACCCCACCGGACAGGAGATTTCAGAGGTGAGGAACTCGCTCTATCCATAAGGTCAGCCACTTCTCTGCAACTCATAATCTTAGAGAGTTGTTCAGAGCACTGAGAAGTTAGGTGACAAGGCATAGGTCAGAACTTGAACCCACATCTTCTCGGCACCCAGGTCAATTCTAAATCCACTATGCCAAGCTGCCTTTAATCCATGGATGCTTCTAGGAAAGCTTCACAGGTCAGAGGCTGGCTTTTCCATTTCTCAGACAAGGAATGGTTTTTTTGAGGAAAAGCATAATGCATTCTGAACCTTTAAAACCCCTGCACCTAACCTATTTGGCATCCAACTTTGAACACTGGCCATCTTTAAATGGGTAAGCTTTTTCAGTCCCTTTTCCTCCACTGAAGGATAGAGACAGGGAACCAATTAAAAAAAATACCTGGGGTAACAAACACACAGTGAGGAGTTGAGAGAATATTCAGGCTGTGAAATTCTGATAGCTGATTACCATGACAAAGGTTGGAACAACTTGGATGGAAAAGGCACAAAAGGAACCTACCATTCCCTTTGCAATTCTGGAATTGTATTTGTAATCTCTCTTTGCCAGGAAAAAAAAGGATACTGTATTGAATGACTGAAACACAATAGAAAAGGGAATCTACTCTGATGGAGGGGAACTAACAGGATCCGTGCATGTGCATGCATGCACAAGGTATTGTGTGTATATGCATGTATGTACATATATATGCCTATATAATATAGATAACTATGGATATGTATACATTGGCTTCTATATCTATATTTGTGTGTGTAGATATACTATGTAGATATGCATACACGTACCCTGCAGAAGAGATTGAATTCTTGTCGTGAGTAGTAGCTGAAAATTATTGAAAGATAAGATGGGTTTAAAAAACACACAACACGAGTTGAATACCAATTTGAAGTGGAGAAGCATTTAGGGAAATGACTAGGCTGAATAGTAGCATTTTCATGGTATGGAATGTGCCTCTTTAATTTGCTCATTTGACAGAGTCTTGAGTCGAAGCAAGCACTTGTAATCCGCTAAGTAAAATGCTATGAACATGATTAATAGCATAGAGGTGAAGATCCTGGCTCACTGGGCTGTGCAGTTTGGGGGTGTCACAGATGCAGGGATTGCTGTAAGAGGTACTGACAATTTGGGCTCACAAGGGGCACAAATGAAGCAGGTGAGTGTGCCCAGCTTTCTGGGCCATCCCTTCACCACCAAGATGAAACTTTGCAAATAACCCCAATTCATTACAGTCTTCTCTCCTTTTGTTAGTTATTCTGCTGGAGACCCATAGCAAGGGAGTGTGTTGTTTCGGGGAGCCCAGGATGACACAAAGCAGCCCAGGCTTCTGTACAATCCCTGGAGCTGTCCCGCAAAGCATTTCCTTTTGTTCAGAAAGAAAAGAAGAAAAACCAGGTTCTAGTCTATTGTCCTGCTGCAAACTGGGCTTTTAATTGGCATGTTGGTGTCTGTGTGTGAAAGGGGTCTGTGATGACAGCTCAGAAGTGAGGCATCATGGGGGCAGAAGTGACTTCACCTCAGGGTTAATTCTGGATTGAGGTAGGGGTGTGTGTGTGTGTGTGTGTGTGTGTGTGTGTGTGTGTGTGTGTGTGTAGCTTCTTCAGCTGTTACTGGCTCTTAGGAAATGTGAGTGGTTCCTGTTAGCTGGGGAGCAGACAGCATTGTTATTAGATTATAGGCCCACAGTTAATATGTTACATTAACAGAATGCTTGGGTGCATTGATCTTTCCCCCCATTCCTCCACCCCCATTACTTCGCCCCTGACGAACATTAACAAAGCTGGAGTGTAAACCAAACCTTTCAGCCTACTGTCTTTGGTTCCTCCATCCTGGAAGGTGCACCCATGAATAAATAAAAATGTCAGTGTATCAATTCCATTTACATTTACAAAGTGCCCCTCATGTAAATAACTGAGGATGGTATAGATAGTTAACATCAGGACAAAATCAATCAGAGGAGCTGAGTCATTAATGAGAGCATTTTGATGACTTTCATGACTAGATCAAGGTAATTCATCTTCTACTTAGTCTTCTGGTCCTCCATCCCTCTCCTGCCTGCTATCCCCCAACTGCATAATAAACAAGCCTGTGCTTTGAATGGAAGAAACTAGATCACAGTCTCCAGTGCTGGAAGGGATCTTGAGACCATCCCTATCCTTTGGTAGATGGAGAAATTGAGGCCCAGACAAAGGAAGCAGCTTGCCCAAGATCATACAATATACAAGTAACAAGATGTAAGATTGAAACCCAGGTTCTTTGACTCTGGAATACACTACACCAAATTGATGCAGATTTAGTATTTACCACCACTCCTTTAAGCCCACCTCCAATTCTTCCAATTATACTAGGTCCTTTCACAGTAATGTTAGATTAATGAGACTTAGATACCTTATGATGCTTCACTTCCAAACTTGAGATAAGGATGGGCCGGGAATTGCAGGGATCTCTTTGCTGGTGCAGGATTCTCTTGTTTTGCCCAGGCTTGGATCTGGGTCACAGTTCTGGGTGGCAGTCCCAGGGTGAGAAGGAGCAGTGGAGTAGTGGAGCTTGTAGTGGGTGTGGAGGGAGAATCCTCCTTACAATTCCAAGACAGAAAAGAGTACTTGTGGTCACACATAGACCAGAGCACAGGCCAGGAAAGGAGTAAACACCTCACCCTTGATCATAGCACCTTGGAAGAACTGAAAATTTAGAGGTCCCTAGAAGTATCTCTGAAAACAGCTACACAAAACCCCCAAAGCTTGGGACAGTACATTCTCCACACTGGAAGCAGACCCCTAACTTAACAAAGAGTTTATAACTCATGGAATTGGCTGGGGTCATGAGCAAGCAGCGCAAAAAGAGTCAGACCTTAGAATCTTACTTTGGTGACAAAGAGATAAGGATAAACATATACAAACATAAGTGAATAGGGAAGAGGAGTCCCCAAATGGGGGCAACGGCCTCAAATTTCAATGTCATTATTGCTTTCATTCTAACCCATCCCATTGCTAAACATAAGTAACCATGGCATTGCATTCTCCAAGGCTGATTGGGTTAATGGTATTCTGGCAAAAGGATTGTTTCAGAAAAGCTGCACCCAATAAGTAATTTAATGTCTGTGTAATGGGTCTCTCTGGCTCATTCTTCTAAAACCAAGCCAGCTACTTCTCCCACTTAGGGATCAAGAGGTTCTCCTAAGGGGTTGGGGCCATCTTTCCTCTAATGCTGTCATTTCAAACCCCTAGTATTCCTAATGCATACATCTCCACTTGTTAATTGCCGGTGGCTAGGGCCCCGGTTCCATTTAAGCAATTAACATCAGCTAACTTTTACAATGGGATATTTACATCATCAGTATGTATCAACAGTACAAAAGTACAAACATTTCTCCTCAATACCTTGGAGGGAAACAATCTTTGGGGAGAGTGGGCTCAGACTTAATGAAGTTTCCGTATGATCTTGTACTCAAATGGTTCACATTTGAATGCAGCATCAATGCCAGGTGAGTCCTCATTTCAGTTATGACAGCATCAGGGCCTAAAGGTGAAAGTTGTTCACATCAATTAATATTGACTGACTGACATAGCCACAAAACCTGGCACAGATAAAACTGGAACTCCTAGATCTTGGGTGGCTCATTCTCTCCCTTTCCCATTCACAACTCAAAAGTTAGTATGGTGAAAGAACAGATGCTTAGGCAAAGAACTCAGATTTGTAGTCATTCCACCACATGTTGGACTTGGATGGGGAAAGCCCAAGGTCTCTCCTTCCATAGCATTGTCTCTTACCAGAATTCCACCAGACTAAAAGTCAAACCAATAAACTGTTGGAGGCCAGCACCTGGTAGTGGGCCCCTGACCCCGTGAGAACACCACACCCCGGGCAGCTTGCTCTGGGACAAACCGTACCATAACGTGCCAGGTCAACAGAAGTGCTAACCGTAAGATGTTGGCACACCGCCCTGGAAAGTCCAGGAGGCCTATTTTCCTCTTTTGCCACGCCAACAGAAGTTTTGCTCCTCCCCGCTTCGCCCTACATAAGCTTGTAATGCTAAAAAATAAAATTAGACCTTGCCTACCATCTTTTTGGTCTCACTCCTCCTTTTCACCCATTCCCTTCAGCCAGGGTCCTCCTCGACCCCCCCACGTATACTGGCCCTGCAGGTCGGGGCAATAAACAGTGAATAGTTGAATAGTGAATATGGTCCTACACAGCCACAACCAAAGAGGTTCATCATTATGGTGAGTGGTCCAGAGACAGGTACAGAATGTCCGCCACTTCCATGGCATGTCATCATGACTCTTTCAGGAGCACACTCCGAGACTCTTTCATGTGAGGAGCTGCATCAGTAGCACCCTGTGCTTGTTCACAGGGACTAGGACACAGTCTTCCTGGTACATCTGTATTCCAAAACTTTCAGTAACAACTTTTTTATTGAAAAACTAATTTTATTGCAAAACTAAAGGGAGAAAATGCTATCCACATCCAGAGAAAGAACTATGGAGTCTGAATGTAGATCTAAGTACACTATTTTCTCTCTTTTTTTTGTTTTTTCTTTCTTGTGGTTTTTCCCTTTTGTTCTGATTTTTCTTTTACAATGTGACTAATGTGAAAATATGTTTAATATGATTGTGCATGAATAGCCTGTATCAGATTGTGTGCTGTCTTGGGGAGGAGAGAGAGGAGAGTGGGGAGAATACTTAGAACTCAAAATCTTATAAAAGGGAATGTTGAAAACTAACAATAAATTGAGTAATTAATAAAAAAGAAAGATTAAGGGATGTCAACAACCTCTTCATGACACTTAATCTGTTTTCTTAAATAGGGTACCTACCTCCCAAGTTACCTTATTATTACAGGACATAGAATATATTTTAGGGAAAATAATCTTCACTAATAAGTAATAATGCCCTTTTCATCTGGAAATGCCATATAAAGAGCAATTCTGGCAGATTGGATATCTCTATCATTCAGTAATAATAACCATCATCATCATCATCATCATCATCATTATCATCATCAATCTTATTGTGTGGACCTGTTATTTCACAGCCACCTCAATGAGGAAACTCTCTCTACTAACAGATTAGCAATTGTTTTGTAACTGATACAGTCTAGGGCACCAAGAGGTTAAGTGATTTGCCCACTATCAGAAAATATAGTCATCCATTCCACATTGCAGGGATTAGGAATTTGGTGTCCCCACAATCTAGAAAATTCATGTAAAATTTTCTTGCCCTCCCTTCATAGCAGAGAAGAAGTCTGAATTATTATTGTACTAAAAGATAAAATATGTTGAGTTATACAATACCATACACGTATTTTATGTATTTCTGAGTTTCTAAACTTTTTCTATGTCATCTATCGGCCTTCTCAGGTCATCTGTAGCTTCCGCAAAACTCCCCCCAAATTCCCATTTAATTTCTTATACCAACTCATGATAATCCCCAAACTGCAATGGGGAAAGTCACTATGTGGAAAGGATAACTGTAAATACGTGTTAATCCATATCGATGTGACTCTAAGGCCAACTCTCTTTACTCTACGCCTAACTGGACTTTCTAATAACAATAACACTAACCACAAAATAAGCATCATGTAATACTTTAAAGTTTGCAAAGTCTTGTACATATATTATCTCACTGAATGAGTCTTACAGCCACCTGAATATGTAATGGTTACTTCAAATAATGATAAAGCTATTTTGAATAATATATATAGTTTAGCATCTTTCCACTCAAAAAGTTCAATGTGATGTAAATTGAGTTCACATTTTTCTAGCCTGTCATTTCAATTCAATTCCAACTAAGAAGAAAAACAGTAGAGAGAAGAGAGCCAGTGACAGAACCACTTGCCTTTAACACATACTAGATGTGTTACTTTGGGCAAGTAATTTAATCTCTTGGTGCCTCAGGCAACTCTTTTAGACTATAAATTGCAGACTATAAGTTGCTAATGTTCATTAGCAAAGAGACTTGTTCTGCTTGGCCCAGAAGGGGAGAACATGGAGCAATGGCGGAGAGACAGATTTAGACTTGATGAAAGGAAAATCTTCCTATTAGGGTATCCAAAAGTGTAAGGTGATTGCTGAAATCTTGACAGTAAAAGATGTCCAAAGAGTATAGAAAGAGAAAAAGGAGAGATCTGAGGACGTATACTGGAGAATGCCAACAATCAAGGGTCAAGAAGAGAAAGGAGACAGAGGAGTTGCTGTTAGAAAGGCAGGAAGAGGTCAATCGAGAAAATGTGGCATTTTGGAAGCCAAGGGAAGAACCACTGTTCCAAAGAAGCTATCACTTCCTTGTTCTGGACACTGAGTCTCTCAGTGCAGCTAGTTGTTGTTCAGTCACATCTGACTCTCCATGACCTCAATTTGAGGTTTTCTTGGCAGAGATACTGGAGTGGTTTGCTACTTCTTGCTCCAGCTCATTTTACAGATGAGGGAACTGAGACAAACAGGGTTAAGTGACTTGCCCAGGATCACACAGGTAGTAAGTGTCTGAGGTTGGATTTGAACTCAGGAAGATGAGTCTTCCTGACCTCAGGCCTGGTGGTCTATCCACTGCACCATCCAGCTGCTTCATAAAGCAGGTCAGCATAATCCTTTCTCAGGCTCATTTGCTGCTTCCTCTTTGATTTCATGCTGTCTGAATCCTGGGCCCTCTTCTATTCTCTCTATGCACTCTCACTTGGTGAGAAATATCAAAATCTGGAGGGAAAGATAGACAGATAAAGACATAGAAATGCAGAGAAAGAGAGAAACAGACAGATATGGAGAGAGAGAGAGAGAGAGAGAGAGAGAGAGAGAGAGAGAGAGAGAGAGAAAAGGAGGGAAGGAGGGAAAGAGAGAGACACAGAGAGAGAGAGAGGGAGAGGAAGAGAGAAGGAGGGAGCAAGACAGAGAGAGAGAGAGAGAGAGAGAGAGAGAGAGAGAGAGAGAAAGAGAGAGATTGAAAAATTAGAATTGAGAAAAAAGCTATTGATAAAGAGGTAATTAGTGCATTGGTGAACTCTGAGGAATTGGTTTCAGTGAGTGGTAGGGCTGGAAACCAGCCTGGAAGGGGCTGACAAGTGATGAACAAATGAAGGCATTGGGTTTAACCACTGTTAAGTTAGTCCATGGAGGGGAAAACAGATGAGAGGGTTGCTGGATGAACTAGCAGGGTTAAAGTCTTTTTTAGGCTTAGAAAGACCTGAACATGTTTGTAGGCAGATGGGAAGGAACTAGTGAAGAGAGAATGTTTGAAGATTCATGAGAAAGTGACAATTGGCAGAGGGAGAGCCCAGAGGATGCGGAAGGACATAGGCAGCAAGATGAGCCTTGTCCAGGATAGGGCTAGCTCATTGTATGAGACAAATGGAAAGAAGAGTCAAGTGAATTAGCAATTAAAGGGTTGGGGGGTTCCCATCAGAAATACTTGGTCTTTTCAGAGAAGTAGAAGACTAGGTCATCTGTTCTAAATCTGGGGGTCGAGGGTGTAGTCAGGGCCTTGAGTAGAAAGGAAACTATTCAGAACAGTTGATGTGAAAATAGAACATAGAATATGGAATCAACATGTGTGGAATAAAAGGATTGCTGAGCTGAAGGCCCAGCAGAGGGTAAGCAGCATGCATTTGGAGTAGGTGAAATTGATTTAATTTTGTAATTTTCTTCAGTGAAGCTCAGGACCCTGGAGATGGTGGAGACTACCCAATATGGAGGATTAGCAGATTGGAAATGATGGAAAGAGATTGCCACTACACCATACTGTTTCACAAATAAGATACAGCTCTCAAGAAACTTATGAAGTAGCAGAGGATTAAGAGATACAAATATGGCTATAGAAGTATAGATATCTATATCTACCTATAACTCTGATATAGAACATGGTAGGCATAACAAACAAAAACAATAAGAGATCCTCAAAGTGTACTCAAGTCCCTTGTGTCAAGAGGACCATTAGGTGGTTCAGTGGATAGAGCATGAAATTTGGAATTAGGAAGACATGAATTTGAATCTTGCCTCAGGTATTCCCAACTACATGGCCCTGAACAAGTCACTTAACTGTTCTCAGCCTCATAAGGGTAGTAATAGCCCCTACCTAAGAAGGTTATTGTGAGGATCATATGAGCACTATGTAAATGCTGGCTCTTAGGAGGAGGAAGTGACCTCTATTACCAGGGTTTCAATTAAGCTACCATTCTATGGGATTGGTATGGGAAATGGAATGAATATAAGATATGGAAGCAATGTGTGTGATGTGGATACAAATGTAGCTAGAGTGGTCAAGGCATTTCATTTCTCAAGGATTTTTACTAATCTGTAAACTGGGTATTGGAATAGATCTGTGGTTCTCTCAGTTTTTTACTACTGTGAAAATTTGGATTTCAAGTTATTATAGGTAAAAGACAATTTATAAATAATTTTGTTTAATATAAATATTACTTGCCCTACATAATATGGTAAATCTAGTACACAAAATAAATGAAACTCGCCTGTTTTATAAACAAAGTACCCTCAAAACACATCAGACCTTGAACTTGTGAAGAACTCAGCAAAAACAACTGTTTTTGTTGAAGAAAAACTGAGCATGTGCTTGGTTTCCATACTTTCCTATAGTTTTGCCAACTTAAACATTCAATGTGATGTGATTCCTCACAGCAAAGAATACTGTGCCATGAGCAGGAAAAAAAAAAGGTTTCAGAATCACTGGATTAGATGATCTTTATATTCTCTTCCAGCTCTAACAATCTGTGATTCTATGATTTTTCACATGTGAGAACCATACCAATGAATGAAATTTCCCCTGTGGGTAAAATTTGTCTCAATAGCTTGATACCCTTTTATTCATTCACAAATGGCATACATTTGTAACAAAATTGGCAGGGGTTAGTGGTCTAGCCTTTGGCCATAAAAGAGAGCAAAGTTAATGGGTCCATGCCGGGATTAAATCCAAGATATTAGCAATCATGGCACAAATGGCTTCACAGTTAGAGATCTCGCTGGGTGTAAACCATGATTGTCCTACTTGGTTTTCACCTGGGGGCCACTGGAGACCTGTATGTCCCTGTACAACTGATACACAGAAGCCCTTGCAGAAAGACCAGAAGTGCTGTCAGGCGGCTTTTCCATTTATGTATGCTACATATAAGTATCTTTATCAGAACCATCTTGGAACCTAGCTTTGGGAATGCTACAGAATGAGGTGATAACATATGAAGTTGACATGTGCCTCCCTAAGAGTTGTATAGGCTTAAGGAAGGTCAGCTTCAAGGTCAGTGATAAAAATAATCATCTAGAGCAGCATTTCTTAACCTGGGATCCATGAACTTCAAGTGTGTGTGTGTGTGTGTGTGTGTACGCACAGTTATCCCTTCCACCTTGTAGGCATTAGGGGCATGGCATCCCCACAATCTGGAAAATCCCTGTAAAACTTTTTTACCCTCCCTTTATACCAGAGAAGAAGTCTGAATTTTTTCTTTTTCTTCTATGGGGAGTTTACAATACCTTATTGAAAAATTTGGGTTAAGTATTTGGTCACAAGCTCTGTGTCATCTGCTGGCCTTGCATGTCGTCCTTGGCTTCTGCAAAACTCCCCCAAAATTTCCATTTAATTCTTTATGCTGACTGTTGACGTATGGAAATCGTGATGGGGAAAGTCACGATGTGGAAGGGATAATTGTATATACAAAACTATTTCATTATAATTCTTTCATTGGTTTCCTTTGCAATCTTACGTATTTTTTTGTACATTGAAAACATTATTCTAAGAAGGGGTCTTCAGGCTTCACTAGACCGCCAAAGGGGTCCATAACATATACTCCTATTCTAGAGGTTGCCAGTTCATTTTGTGAAAGGCTCTAACTCCAGCTTCCTTAACCAGGATTCATTGGTTTCATTATTAATCCCTTAATAGGCAGGCCACACTTGGACTAGGCTGCTCTCCATCACTTCATGTGTAAGTCACAACATCTCAAGTATTAACTGCACCAGTCGCTAGAGTTTTACCATTCCTGGCCACTCATTCTCTGAGTTATACAAACATCAAGCAAGGGAAGGAAACTTTGGCAGTGAAACAGGAGAAATCTGCAAGACTTCGTTCCATTTTCTTAAGGAGGCAGGAAGAGAAAATCCACAAAAGTGGTGGAGAAAAACTGAAGCAGATGCGTGGAATATTGTTTTTGTATGTGTTCCTAAATAAGGTAATTTGAGAGCCACATAAAGGCAATTGGCAAAAAGGGAAAGATACATTTTAAATGGATTCTGGAATGAGTCAAAACAAACAGGAGGCAAACAGTGGTGTCCTCTCATCTGTTCCTATACTTTCCTGTCTGGCATAGTCTCATGCTACTGCATGTAAAAAAAAAAATTTAATTTTTAAAAAACCCTTGATATTCCATACTGTATAACTAAAACTTTACATTCAGATATCACCCCAAACTGACAAAGAGGCAATCAGTTCCAAATTCACCCTCCATAGCTCCCTACTCCTTTTTTTTTTGGGTCTATTTTCCTTTTATTTCTGCTCTTGATACAATCATTCAACTTTCTTCCTTCCCATACTTCAAGCCCCAGAGATCCCCTCATGATTATACCATCTTTCCTACTCTTCCCATGTGTTTTTCCTGCATTGGAAATCTCCCTCCTGGGTTTATCATGGTTCGTAACAACTCTCTTTTCCTGTTCTAATAGTTCCCTTTCATTCCTACCTGTTCTCTCCTCAGTGTCTCTCCCTCCATTCTATCTTGGTCTTTTTTTTTCCCTATCCCCATTCCCTTTCCTTAAGGGCAGAAAGGTTAGAACAGTCTTAGCTCAGCTGTGAGCACTTTAGGAAGCCTCTTATAGCCCATCCTTTGCTTTGGTGAGGGGGGCAGGCTGGCACCAGCCCAAATGCATGTGTAAATAATGGGTATGCCAGTGCCAGAAAATTAAAACACAGCGTGGAATTGCTGAATTCACAATTTTATTGTCAATGATTGCCTGGTGGCTCTGTTTATCTGGGAAATCGTCACAGCTTCTTCCATTTTCCACGACTTGGTTATTGTTCGGTTAATTCTAGCAGTAAACTTCATCAGGAAAAACAGCCAAAAAAATTCCTTACTGTCACTTCATTTACTGCCATATGAGGTAAATTTACAAGAGGCAGATTTGCTTAGTGGTTAGAGAGCCAGTCCTTGGAACCAGGTGGATCTCTGACACATACTGGTTGCATGACCCTGGGCAAGTCATTTATTTGAACAATTAACACTTAATGCTTAACCGTGTCTTAGAGTCTAAACCAGTAGAATCAAACTCAAATAGAAATGGCACCACTAAACTGTATGTAAGGATCCCTTTGGCTCCAATATTGACTCAGAAAACCAGATTATCTATATTACCTATATTTTATTATATTTTTATTTATTTTATTAAATATTTTCCAATTACATTTTGATCTGGTTGGGGTACATTAAGATGTATTATAGGCTTATTAGAATATGTCTGCCCTAGACAATTCTCTTAGACTATGGGGTTTGAGAAGGTGCTGACCTGCTAAGTTTCCTCTACTAAGGATATCAGAGGTTTGGTTCCTAGTGGAACAGACACTGGATTTGGAGGCAGAAGACCTGAGTTCAAATTGTGGACTTGTTTCTTCTTAGCAGGGTGACTTCTGTCAAGTCATGCCTCTTCTCTGGGATATAATTTCCACACCCATAAAATAAAGGAGTTGGATTAGATGACTTTTGGATCATTCTAAGTTCTAATTCTATCAACCCATGAATAGTTTTAGTCTACTTTAGAGCTAGAAGGAAACTTGAGAGAGCATTTAGTCTGACCCTTTCAGGAAAATGAGTCTGAGAAAGGAAAGGACTAGTTGAGGGAAATAGCTAGTTAGTAGCAGAATTAAAACTTGAACCTAGGGTTTCTGACTCCAGATCCAGTGTTCCTTATGATAGTGGCAGTTAGCATTTTAAGGTTTGCAAAATATATGCACTTTATAAATATCAATGTTCTCCTGGGAGGAGAGCATTATCCTTATTTTGGTAAAGAAACTGAGACAGACAAGTGACTTCTCCAGGATTACACAGCTAATAAGTGTCTGAGACTGGATTATGAACTCAGGTTCCTCAGACTCTAGGTCTAGAGTTTTATCCAATGAGCCATCTAGACACCTCTTACTTCTACTCCTCTGGTACCTAGCAGCAAGGGCCTGGAGTTAGGAAGACTCATACTGAGTTCAAATCTGGCCTTAGACACTTACTAGCAGTGTGACCTTGGGCAAGTCACTTAACCCTATTTGCCTTAGTTCCTCAACTGTAAAATAAACTGAAGAAGGAAATGGTAAGCCACTCCAGTATCTTTGCCAAGAAAACCCCAAATGGGGTCACGAAGAGTTGGACACTACTGGAATGACCAAATGACAACTTCCTGCTGGTTAGTTCATTTCTTTGCCAAAGTTACCCCTTCAAGAAAGTCACATCCCTTGGACTTGAGATATTTATGCCTGTTCCATAGAGATCTACTTGTATAATCCCATTGTGCTGCATTTAGAGGTGCTCTGGAGAGAAAGGTTAATATTCAGACATCTAAAACATATCTCAAGGGAATGATTTTGGGATCAGTGGCCTGCTTCTGAGCACCTCTCAGTCAGGAGTGAATAAATGTTTTCTCTTGAGCAGATAATGGAAAATAATAACCCTCTGCTAAGATAGTGACCTTCTCCTGGGAACAAGCGCTTAACATTTATGGGTATGTCTTTCAGGCTAGAGAGCATATCTTTTTCAAGATAGAGGGCAAATGTTTTAATTTTCAATTTACAAGTTGGGGAAACTGAGGCATGGTTGAATGAAATGACTTGGCCAAAGCCCTAGAATGAATTCAGAGTTAGAAATTTGCCTGCTACCAAAGCAAGGAAACCAGCAAACATGTCAAAAACACTGCTACTGTTCCCTCAAAATTCTCAGTGAAAAAGCCAAGTGGGATCTGAGCTCTCTTCTGCCCTCTGCTTCCAGAAGTGGACTGTTACTAAATCAGTGGTGTCAGCCACTGTCATAAGGAACCCTGTGGGCACACATGATGACTTCAAACACCTCATATTAACTATCTATTTTTATTATACTTCTATTTATTTTCTTAAATATCTTCCAATTTCATTTTAATCTGGTTCAGGATACACTTAAGAGAGGCCCTCTGGCAGCCTGCTTGACACCACCGATCTAAATCAGAAATCATAGTCAATTAGTCAGTCAATTAATATAAATACCTTCTATGTGCCAGGCACTGTGTTAAGCATTGGGGATATCAAAAAAGGCAAAAGTTTCTGCCCTCAAGGAGCTCACTGTCTAGTAGGGGAAACAACATATAAACAGCGATATACAAACAAGATTCATTCAGGATAAATGGAAAATAATCAACAGAGGGAAGGCACTAGTATTAAGGGGGACTCCATAAAGATTCTAGTAGAAGGTGAGACTTTAGCTGAGACTTGAAGGAAGCCTGGGCCACCAGTACATGGGGACGAGGGAGGAGAGAGTTCCAGGCATGGAGTTCAGCCAATGGAAATACCCAGAGTCAGGAGATGCAGTATTTAGTGTAAGGAACTGTAACGGGGCTGGTGGCACTGGATTGCAGTGTGTAGGGATGAGGGGTGGAGAGTGGGGAGGTAGGGGAGAGAAGGTTACAAAATAGAAAAAGACTGGAGAGGTGTATTGGAAGGGAGGAGGTAGGGCTTTGAACACCAGACAGAAGATTTCATGTTTGATCCAGATGGTGAAAGTGAGCCGCTGGAGCTGATGGAATGGGGTTTGGAGGTGGGGGATGATATGCTCAGACCTCAGCTTTAGGAAGATCACTTTGTTAGCTGAGTGGATAATGGACCGGAGTGAAGAGATTTCAGGCGGGGAGACCAACCAGCAGGCAATAAGTATGAGGCAAGGTCATGATGGCCTGAAACAGGTTGGAGGCAGTGTCAGAGGAGAGAAGGCAGTGGCTGTAAGAATCACACATTCAGAATCGTCAGGGGCCTTTGACTCTCTTCTGACCTCCAGAGAAGGGAAGAAGTAATTTGCCCAAGGTCTTCATGTAATTAGTAAGCATTAGTATTAAGAATTTGTACCCAACTCCTCTGCCTCTACTTCTAACATTCTAGAGCTCTTCAAATCAAAGATAGTCCTTCTAGGTGGTGGTTTACCTTTTCTTGGGACATGGACTCTCCTTTGGAAGTCTTGTGAAGCCTATGGACGCCATCTCAAAATGATTTTTTTAAATGTATGAAATGAAATGTATAGAATTACAAAGGAAACCAATGATATTGAAATAAAGATATACTTCTTTCCCATCCAAGATCATAGACCCCCTGAAATCTATCCATAGACATTGTGGGGGTTGATGAACCCAAATTAAGAACTATCCCTCTTAAGCGCTATCTATGTCTTACAGAAAGCTGGGTGTTCCTACTGTTACTAGTGGCCTCTTTCTTATTAAAGCAAGAAACAGCACAGGCATAGTGGAAAGAATATTAGGTAGGAATCTGAGATCCTGGGTTTTAGTCCTGACATTTCCCCTTATTAGCTCAATGATGTTTGGCAAATCATTTACCCTTCTGTCAAGGAAGATAACCAGACCTGAATTATTTGATTCACATGAACAGTAGAGAGACTGTTGTCAGGGAAAACCATTAGAAGGCTATCATGATCGGCCAGGTGAGAGGTGATAAGGTCCTGAACTAGAATGGTCACCATGTTAAGGGAGAGAAGGGGAAATCTGGGAGAGATTCTGTAGAGGTAGAAATAACATAATTTGGCAATGAATTAAATATGTGAGATGAGGGAAAGTGAGGCTTTGGAAGATGACTCTAAGATAGTGAAATCAAATAAGACACAAGTCAATGACCATTTATTAACCATCCTCTACGTAGCAAGCATCATGGGAGGCACTGGGAAAATACAGACAAATAAGAAAACAGTCCTGGACTTCATGAAACTGACATTCTACTGAATAATGTATGGAAAGGTCCTTGTGACTATCGCTATATAATTGTCAGTTGTTCTAATTATGAAAGATTCAAGTTTCCTTGGAGATCAGCTTGACACTGTTGCCAACATTCAATTCAATTAAACATTTAAAAATGTTTGACCATCTTAAATCAATGCTGGCTTCCTAATGCTGACATTTATGTATTCCTCAAAGAAAAAAAAATGAATTGCAAGAAAAGAGTCCTGAGAGTTGCATGGTGCCCTCACAACCTGGAGGAAGAAAATGTATTGTAGGTAGCACCCTACAGTAGAGAAGGTAAAATGGAGGCTGAGCTCAAAAGCCTTTTGAAGGATACCCCAGATAAAGCCATAAAAGTCATGTGGCCTCTAAAGTATGTACAGGCATACTTCGTTTTATCGCACTTTTCTTTATCGCACTTTGCAGATACTACATTTGTTGTTGTTTTGTTTTGTTTTTACAAATTGAAGATTTGTAGTAACCCTGCGTTGAGCAAATCTATGGGCACCATTTCCCTAACATCATGTGCTGTGTCTCTGTGTCACATTTTGGTGATTATTACAATATTTCAAACTTTATTATCACATCTATTATGGTGATATGTGATCAGTGATCTCTGCTGTTACTATTGTAATTGATTTGGGGCAACATAAACCATGCCCATATAAGATGGCAAACTTAATTAATAAATGTGTGTTTGACTGCTCCACTGACCAGCTGTTGCCCAGTCTCTCTCCCTCTTCTTAGACTTTCCTATTGCCTGAGACACAACAATGTTGAAGAATAGTACACAAACTTAGTTGATAAAACCTCAGCAGGGTTTGAGAGAATTTACTTCAATTTTGAAAGAAGTTTTACAGTGGGTAAAATGCTATCAAACAACATCTCATGCTACAGAGAAATCTTTCATGAAAGGAAGAGTCAATCGATGTGGCGAACTTCATTGTTGTTTTATCTTAAGAAATTGCCATAGTCACTCCAACCCTCAGCAACCACCACCCTGATCAGTCAGCAGCCATCACCAGCAAGTGAAAACCCTCCACCAGCAAAAAAAAAAAAAAAAAAAGCTACAACTTACTGAAGGCTCAGGTGATGGGTAGCATTTTTTTTTAGCAATAATAGCTATTTGCAAAAATTTAACAAAATAAAATATTTTAAATTAAGGTATGTACATTAGTTTTTTTAAAAATATAATACTGTTGCACACTTAATAGACTACAATATAGCATAAATATAGCTTTTATATGCATTGGGAAACCAAAAAATTTGTGACTTGCTTTATTGCAAAATTCATTTTATTGGGGTGGTCTGGAACTGAACCACAATATCTCCACAATCTCTTCACTGTAATATCACCAAAAATGGCCTCCTTCATGTACTTAAAAAGTCTAGAGAAAAATACACTGGCATTTGCTCCTAGAAAGAAGCAATGGGTTCTTTGTTTCCCAATTTAAAACAATTTTGACATAAAAATACCCAATTACTACATTTAAATAACAATGCCAGGTCTGATAGAGACTCACAGGAAACAAGGAAATCAACACTTAAGACTGAAAATCTGGAGTTGACATGGTGACCTTGGTTCAGACTGTTAGGCCAACAAATAAGCAAAAGAAAGAGTTAGGACCCAAATTTGGCAGGCTAGCATTTGGGAGGGCTGACTGGGAGATTCATGGCTGGGAGAGGCTGTCCGAATTTTTGCTCTGCTTTAATGAAATATTTGGGAGCTCGGTTCCTTTGTTTTCTTTTAGGGAAAGGGGTGTATTTTATTTTTAAGAAAAATGACAATTTGAGTGGTTGAGTCCAAGAGAAGTGAATACACCATATGGTCTATTGTGGAATAAGTAATTACAGACTTATTAAAAATACATGTTAATTTTACTCACTGACACTACATGATAATAGCTTCCACAGGACTGAATCCATTTTGCCTGCATTCTCTGTTTCCAGCTCAGAAACCTCTATGTCTGACCATGGGAATAGATAAGACCAAGCTGACTCAGTTGACCTTTGGTGATTCAAGCAATTTAAGATTGTTTTCCTGCTATTGTTCCATAGCAGGCCATGTGGTGAGGTGGAAAGAGAGCTAGAAGTGGAAACAGGGTTCTCAGGTTTACGTATGGACTCAATCGCTTATCACCAATGTGATCTTGGGTAATTGACTTAACCTTGCTGAGATTCATCATCCTCATCTGTAAAATGAAGGGGTTGTTCTAGAGCAAAGGTGTCAAACACATGTCCAGGGTTATCCCGGTGGAACCAGATTAAAATGGAATCGGGAATGTGTTTCACAGATAAACAAGCAGGTAACACCATTTATTGGGCAGGAGAATGCAGGAGGGCTCCTAACACTAACAGGTTCCCTCTAGCACAGGTTCACTTTTGATCTGGTCAGACAAGAAAGCAGCTTTGGAGAAGTTAAATAAGCTTACTTTATTCTAGTCTAGTCTTCTCAAAAGGTCTGCTGATAATGGGAGCACCAATTCCTACAGCATTCCCTAACCATCCTTCTCACAGAGGCCTACGAGAAGGGAGAGACAACTACCCCTACGTCTCAATGTGGTCAATCGAGTCGGGCACAGTGTTCCAGCTTGCACGCTCCCCTAAATCCCCTCAAGCCTTGATGGGGACCTATCAAGGCAGGTAGAGGCATTCCTCTATGCATTCCCCAAATCCCAAAATGGGTTCCCCACTCACTGACCAGTATAAGCTTCTTTTATAGGGTAACAGGCAAAGAAGGCATCTTGCCAACATTAGGCTCACAGGTTAACTTTAACAACATCATCATGACCTAGCACAACACAGGCATACATTATGTCACCTCTATATCTTTACTGCGACTGCATGGTGGAAGTTGTTTTCAACCATAATTAACGGGAAGTATTATCTAAAAAGAAATAAGAAAATCCTCCTTACACACACTAAAATTCACCTTACTTACAGAAGGATTTAACAAAATGAACAAAAATACACTAGAATATAGATGTTAATGTGAAGTCAATGTACAATCTGCAGGGATCCCTATGTGAGGTGTAATGGCCCTGGTTTCTCTTTGAATTTAACACCGCTGGTCTAAACCTCTAAGATACTTTCTATTACTTAGTCTTGTTTGAAGACAAAATGAGAATACTTAGTAATAATAATAATAGTAATAGTAAGATAGCTAAAAGGTGAGAAGATGGTATTTGAACAAGAAAATTAAAGAAAAAGAAAAGCAAGAAATTCAGAGTCATTTTTACTTATAAGCAAGGGTTGTACTGGAGGCCACTCACACCAGCCTGTGAAAGCCAGTTATCAAATTTTCAGTATGAGCATTTATATCTCAGAAATTGGCAAATGCTACAAATCAGGGGTTGATGTATCGTTTTGTTGATTGTTTAGACTTAAGAAAGAGATAGGGAGAATATTAGTAATGCAGACTAATTTAAGAGTGGCTTGAGGTTATCGTTTTCCCCCCAAAAGCCAGTGATTAAACATTTATCAACATATTTCTGCTTTTATGTATTAATAAATCACAATAGTATTTTCTAGAGATCTTTTAGAAGACAGTCAATAATCATAATGCAGTTATGCAGTTTGGAAACCTTCAGAATGATGCAGTGGAAAGAGAGGTCTTGGGTTCAAAAGCCACTTTTGAGACAACCTGTGTGACCCTGGGGCAACTAGGTGGTACAGTGGATAGAATGCTGGCCCTGGAGTCAGGAGGACTTGAGTACAAATCCAGCCTCAGACACTCACTAGCTGTGTGTCTCTGGGCAAGTCACTTAACCCTATTTGCCTCAGTTTCTCACCTGTAAAATGAGCTGGAGAAGGAAATGGCAAATCACTCCAGTATCTTTGCCAAGAAAACCCCAAATGGGGTCACAAAGAGTTGGACATGACTGAAATGATTAAAGAAAGAGCAACAACAACAATCTGAAACTAATGATGATGAGGGGGATAATACCTAGCACTTCAAAGTTTATATATATATATATATATGTAAAATGTGTGTGTGTGTGTGTGTGTGTGTGTAATCTCACTTCATCCTCACATCAACCCTGCAAAATAGATGCCGTTATTATCTTAGCATAATATTAATTACTAGGGTTATTATCCTAATATAACATTGCTAGGATTATTATAATAATATAATATTATTAGGATCATTATTATCCTATTCACTTTATTGATGAAGAAACTGAGTCTTAGAGAATCCAAGTGATTCGCTCAGTCTCGCAAAGCTAGTAAATATTTGAGGTAGGATTTAAAGTCAGTCTTCTGGACTCCACACATAGTAGGCACTTACTAAATAGTAGTTGATTGCTAGTTTACTATGTATCTACTGTACAATCTAGCAGCTGTGTTATTGATCTTATTGACACAGGCAGTATTTTCATTGCTGCTGTTAATTGAATATAGAAGAATAAGGCGCACCTGCAAAGTGAAATGCTAGTTAATGTGATGCTCAAGAATGGGATTTGTATTTCTGGGCTACTGCTTAAGACAGAGGAATGATGGGCTCTTGGTCAGGTACAGTGTGCAGCTAATGAAGGCCGATAAAAATAGATTTCCCTGGGGACTTGTGAGCTTGAACAAGACAGCTTTAAGCTGAAAATGGAGGAGAAGGAGAAAAACTGCCCACATAGCCTCACCAATTTCAGATGCCACAGTGAGTCACAGGTCTGACGGAGGAAGAAAATCAGTGGTCAGGACCAGTAACTCACAGGAAATAATATCCAAGATGAGGGGCGGTAATGAAACTCTTGACCTTGGATGTCTCTGCACTCTGTGTGGAGTAGGGGTAATAAACAAGATGAACTAGAAAACTTAATGCAAGAAGGTATTTTTGACCTCATAAATATCACTAAGACTTAGTGGGGTGTGATTCCTAACTGGACTAAGACTATGGAAGGAAGATATTAGACGAAAGAGGCAATGGAATAGCATTGTATTAAAGAAGGTACAATCACGTGATGAAATCCATGAACTAGGCTACAGAGGCACCAGTCAATCAATCAATAAACAGTTAATGTTGCTATTGTTTATTTTTTTCAGTCATATCCAACTCTTCATGACCCCATTTGGGGTTTTCTTGGCAAAGAGACAATCTAATGGAGGTGACATGCAAACACATAGATACAAAGCAAGCTATATAGAGGATACATAGGAGTTAACAGAAGGAAGGTGCTGGAATTGAGGGGTTGGGGAAGGCTTCCTGCAGAGGGTGGGATTTTAGCTGGGACTTAAAGGAAGCCAGGGAGGTCATCAGTCAGAGGAAAGGAGGGAAAGTGCTCTAGGCATGGGGACAGCCAGAGAAAATGACTGGAACTGAAAGAGTGTTGTGTACATGGAACAGGAGAGAACATTTGGGCAATGATTAAGATAAGGACAAATTAAAAAAAGATATTGTGCTGTTAATATACCACACTAGTGATAATAATAATAGCAACAACTAGTATTTTTATAGAACTTTAATGTTTGCAAAGCATTTTACATATATGACCTCATTTGATCCTACAGCATTCCTCTGAAGTAGATACTATTATTTCCATTTAAAGTTAAGTGACTTGCTCAAGGTCACACAATTAGTTAAGTATCTGAGGTGGATTTGAACTTGCCATCCTAACTTCAAATGCAATGCTCTGTCAACTCTGCCTCCTACCTGCCTATCCTGGAGGAAACATAAAAATTCAGAAAACAGATCGTAAGTCTAGCCAGGAGGCATGATGCACTAAGGCACTTCAAGCATTAGAACACAAGAGTATCGTCTCTGTGTGGTAGAAGCAGAAGAGCTAAACAATTCTTGACTTGCATTCATGATAATTTCCTCTTCAAAGTCAGAGGAAACAATAAAACAGCTCTGATGGACCCAGTCACAACCCGTAAGGAAGAACTGGTGGCTGATGTCTTGGAGTTCATGATCAGTAGATAGGGCATGGTGTAAGCTCTCTTCCAGACTTGAGCAGATTTCACAGAGCGCAGAGAAAGCAGAGTGAAGAACCCATAGCTTAAAATTCTGTAGGAGAAACCAACAGGACAAGGAGAGGTGACAGCTGTGAGGCACTGGAAAGGGAGAAGTCATGTAGTCAGCTGACCTGGTTTTAAATCCTGCCTCTAAAGTTTGTTCACTTTGTGATCTTGGGGGAATTACTTTCCTTTTCTAGAAATCATTTTCCTCAACAATAAAATGAGGAGGTTGAATTATATCCCTTCTGGATCTAAGTCTACTTTCCTTTCAAGAACAAAATTCTAATGATATGAACACACAACTTATCCTGATAGGAAAGAGAGAACTGTCTAAATAGACCAATGTGGATGGACTGAAAATCCTTTGAACAACTTTATTTTTACTGATTAGTTTTTTTAGACATTGCATAGAAAACCAATGTAACCTATAATCATATGCCCCTACCATTTACAATGCCCCCCAATATGCCAAATTATTAACCAAATAATTAATCAATATCATTAATTATTGATGATAAAAGAATGGTTGCAACTGATAGTTCATTCAACCTTATGCTTTAGTAATTTTTGTTTGTTTAAGATTTTATGCTTAGACTTCAATAAGTCAGTACCAACATCAATGTATCATATATGTGTATGTGTGTGTATTATATACATGTATATATGCATAATATACATATACATATATACTGTTATCCCTTCCACATCATGGGGTTTAGGGGTGAGGTACCCCTATGAGCTGGAAAATCTGCGTAAAATGTCTTGGCCCTCCTTTCGTACCAGAGAAGAAGTCTCAATTATTATGGTATTAAAAAATGAAACATGTTGATATCATATAATACTATATACACACACACACATACACACACATACACACACACACACACACATATATATATTATGCATTTCTGGGTTTCTAAACTTTTTCTGTATCATCTGCTAGCCTTTATGTGTTGTTCAAAACTCCAAAAGATTACCATTTAATTTCATAGGCCAATCCATGATATATTGAAACCGTGATGAGGAAAGTCACTATGTGGAAGAGATAACTGTATACACATATGGTGGTGTTCAATTGTTTTCAGTTGTGTCTGACTCTTCATGACACCATTTGGAGTTTTCTTGGCAAAGATACTAGACTGGTTTGCCATTTCCTTCTCCAGCTTATTTCACAGGTGAGGAACTGAGACAACCAGAGTTCAGTGACTTGCCCAGGGGCACACAGTTAGTAAGTGTCAGAAGCTAGATTTGAACTCAGGTCCTCCTGACTCCAAGCCTGGCACTGTATCCACTGCGTGCCACCTAGTTTCCCCTTATACACACACACACACACACACACACACACACACACACACACACACACACAAAATTCTAGGATGTATTTGTAGCCTTTATAAGCTCAAGGAGTCCTCATCTTAACACTTGCTTAAACAAATAGCTAGCTGTAAACTCTAGGGGTTCTTAACCTGATTTCCACTCTCACTGATGGTTGTGTCCTCCAAGGCAAGGCTAACTATGCACTCTGGGTTTCTGATCCCAATCCCCATTCTCATTGGCAAGTCCAGGCTACGGGGGGTAGCTAGCTATAAATTCTAGGGGTCCTTATCTTAACACTTATTCTCATTGGCAAATCAGATCCAGAGGGCAAGCAGGTCATTCAACAGGCTCAAGATCCACAAATTCTGGCATGGAGTCCCACAATACTGCAGCCTCATTCTTCTGACCTTCAGAAGCTCACATAGTAGTAGCCCAGTCCATTCTTTCTGCAATATTCTTTTACTGAAAGCAGAGAAGACAAGATACACCAGAGACAGAAGCAACATGAGGGCCATGTGCTGATGGATTCATGTAGACCCAGGTGGGAAGAAGAGGTCTCTGCCTCTGTCTCTATCTCTCTGTCTCTTTTTGTCTGTCTATCTCTGCCTCTGTCTTCCTCTGTTTCTGTCTCCCTCTTTTTCTGTCTCTTTCTGTCTCTGTATCTTTCTGTTTCTGTATCTTCCCCACCCATTCCCTTCCTTTTCCCATCCCCCCCACCAAGAAGTTTACAGAAATCCTTTTCTCTTCATTGAATTCAGCTAAGGAGAGAGAGAGAGAGAGAGAGAGAGAGAGAGAGAGAGAGAGAGAGAGAGAGAGACACAGAGAGAGACAGAGACAGAGAGACACACACACACAGAGACAGACAGACAGAGAGAGATAAAGAGAGAGAGACAGAGAGAGAGAGAGAGAGAAACTGCTTTGACTACTTAGTGCCTTTGGAATGCACATCAGGCTCCAGTTCAACAATTAATCAAAAGTTAAGCTGACAGGAAAGAATAAGAATTATGTAGAATGCTAGTGCATGCTCTAAAATGGAGAGCTGGGCCCTCCGTTTTGCGTCATCAGGTGCTTCCAAAAGCAGGCTAACCAAAAGCACATGCTCCCAGGACCAAACCCTCACTGGCTAGTCCCCCTTACGTATTACTAAAGGGATGGTTTATAAACATTTAGAAAGAGAAGTAGGAATCAGTAAAAAGCCAGCATGGCTTCATAAAGGGTAAATCATACCAGACTAACTCAATTTCCTTTTTTGACAAGGTTACCAGACTAACAATATATCAGTGGAATGCTGTAAATGTACTATATGCGCATTTTAGTAAGACACCTCAAATTCTTCATAATATCCTTATGGATAATACGGGCAAAGATAAACTGGTTTATTGATTTTTAAAATGTCTCCATTTTTTGAGCCATTAAAAATGGTTGACCCCAAAACTAATAATTAATGGTTCCAGTTTGACCAGTAGACCAATAGAAAACTACTGGGGAATTATTTATCTTTATCATTCTTTCCCCAGAGCCTAGTGCAGTCCTTTGAACTAGTAAGAAAAGTCTGTTGAACTGCTTGTTGAACCCTAAGGGTGGTTTCTAGTGATAAGCCTTAGGTCCCTTCCTATGACTCACATAAAGATATTGATGGCATAACTTAAAAAGCTGCCAGATAACACAAAGCTGGGAAAAATTGCTAATTTCTTAGGTAACAGAGTCAGGATCCCAAAAGTACTAATAAGTCTGGAATGAAGAATTAAATCTATAATAAAATAAATTAATATTAAATTAAATTAAATTAAATTAATAGAAATAAAAATATACATGGGCTCAAAAAATCAACTGGACAAGTATAGAATAGTTGAGGAAAGGATAGAAAAAAGTTTGTGTGAAAAGGATCTGGGTGCTTTAGCAAAAATAATGATGATGATGATTATGGTGATGATGATAGCTAGCATTGTTATAATGTGTTAAGGTTTGCAAAGCACTTTATAAATATTTTCCCATTTTAATGGACTACATAATTTTTATCTTATGTTTTAATGGACCATAAACTCAGTACAAATTGATGGTATGACATGACCTCAAAACAGTTAATGTGGTCTTAGAATAATGTTCCTCTGTTTTTGTTTTGTTTTGTGTGTGTGTGTGTGTGTGTGTGTGTGTGTGTGTGTGTGTGTAGTATTGCACTGGCATCTACAAAATACTATAAGTCACACAGGCCTCCAGCATATTGAGTGTATCTATATGAAGGACTTATGGAAGCACATAGGTAAGAATTGCACAAGATGAGAAGGAAGAGATTGCTTGTGATTTGCACCAGTGGAAAGAATACTCACGCTAAAGAAATCACAAGATGCACTGTTATACTGAACTGTATAGTCATGCTAATAAGAATGAAGAGTAAGTACAGATTATTTTTGTTCAATTTTTTCAGTCATGTCCAACTTTTCATGGGGGCAAATATACTAGAGTACTTTGCCATTTCCTTCTCCAGCTCATTTTACAGATGAGGAAACTGAGGCCAGCAGGGTTAAATGACTTGCCCAGGATCACACAACTAGTAAGTGTCTGAGGTCAGATTTGAACTTGGGAAGATGAATCTTCCTGACTCCAGGAATGGCACTCTATCCATTGTACTATCTAACTGCCCAAGTATAAATTGTACAATCAACATTATATGTATAAAATGATATAAGCTCCTAGAAGTCAATGACCGTATCACATGTATATTTTGTACATTCTCCATCACCTAGAGGAGATTCAACCAACAGCAATTAGCAAGCAAAATAGCTTTGGGTACAATTAAGTTACTTACTAGTGCAACTCACTATATCAATTAAATATCACACTGCTGCGAATAGTTTCTAAGATTGAACAAAAAAGGTTTTGTTATTACTCTACCGTGAGCTCTTTTATAAGCTCAGTTACATTGCGTCTCCCTTCATTTTTTTACTGCACAGTAAAATTTAATTAACTTGAACTCAGTAATTTGGAATGTATAGTAATTAGGACACATATCTATTTATTGAGAACAGGGCTTACAGTAAATAAAACATACTTTAGGACCTTTGTGTTTATGAGGTGTGCACATATGACATAAGCTTAGTATGAAATGCAATTTTGCATTAGTTCATGTTATTCATTTTCCTATTCATCTCTTAGTGTATGCTATATGCAGTATTTGGAAATTCTAAAGCTTTATTTTTCCTTTTAATTTATCTAATAATTTTCAAATTATTTCATTGGGACTCATCACTGCCTTTTCTTCCAAATCAATGAAGTCACAATTGTTTTTTTCTTTTGAATCAATCATCTCCCACCAGATTTCCCTAAAACATGACTAGAGAGGTAAGTTATCTTACTAAAGAATCTGGAACCTGGTTAATCTGAGCCCCCGCTCCCAAGGTACTTTTTTTTTTTGCTTTCTCCACCACACTCAGGTTTCTAACCACCACCATCCCTATTCTTTGGAAGGAATTCCTTAACAAGCACACAGCTCATGTAATAATTCAAGTTCCGTATGGTGGCACAATGGATAGAGCACTGGCCCTGAAGTCAGGAAGACCCAGTTTCCTGAGCTCAAATCTGGCCTCAGATATTTACTAGTTCTGTGACCCCAAGCAAGTCACTTAACCTTGTTTGCCTCAGTTTCCTCATATGGAAAAGGGAATGGCAAACCATTGCAGTATCTTTTCCAAGAAAACCCCAAATGGGGTTATGAAGAGTCAGATGACTAGAATGACTGAGCAACAAAATACACTCACATATAAAACTATGTAGCATCCTTTGCCCCCTTTGCTACCATGGTTACTGAAGAAATAGAAAAGGGCCATCAGATTGGGGGCCACCATGGCCATAGCATCCGTTAGTGATTGTGAAGAGCCTTCGGGGCTGGCACTCGGAACACAGACCTCAGTCTGTTGGATGAGGAAATATACAGAGAAATTAAAAAAGGGAGCACAATGACACACATGAAGAGAAGGCACAATGCTGTAAATGTCTATTCCGTTGATCCCAGCCTTCTGTCATGTCCTGATAGTTTAGAGTCCTTTCCTCTGCACAACCCTTTTAGAATTCACTTCTCTAACCCTTAGCTCTGGATGCAGAACCTTTGGGCTAGATAGGTGTCCTCACTTCCTTCCTATAAACTCTCCCTTCTACCCCTCCTCTTCCATCCTTTTAGCTCCTTGCCTTCAAGTATCTTCTCCTCAGGAATGGACTCTAGCAGAGTTTATTCTTTCTCCTGCCTCTCTGGATGATAAAGATACTTTCCTCTTTGTTCTTAGGAAGACTTCTTCCCCTTTGGGTTTTTGGCTATTTATCTCACCTGGCTAGTGTCTAGTCACTCCTTTCCTTTGCTAGAGTTCATCAAATTGTAGGACTTAACACTAGAAAGTACCTCAGAGATCATCTAATTTCACATTTTCATTGTACAGATGAGGAAACTGAGGCACACAGAAATTAAATGATTTGCCCAAGGTCATACAGATAGTAAATAGCAGAGACAGAATTTGAACCCAATTTTCTGACTAAACAAGTGCCCTTGTTATTTACTTAACTGCTTCTTTTTATGAGTCTAGTCTCTGGAAGCATTATCTTGTCCCAACCTCACTGTAGTTGTTTATTTAAATGATTATTCTAATTCCTTGCCCATCCAGTTCCAAACTATACCTCTTGCCTGGTATCTGTATCCCTCTCTCTCCTGTGTAGCCACCCTGGACTACATGGTCTAAGCCACCATGGTCTCTCTAAGCTGATTCTTGTCGCTAGAAGTGACCTATTACTTGATTAATTGTTCCTCCTATTAGAAACCACACATTCACTGAGGTTCTTCCTATCAGTTTCCCTACTTCCCTGCAACAAATTTGCTGATGGGTCTTCCTTCAACAACAGATGTTAGGTCCAATCAATGCTCAATAACTTTTCTTGGTCCTTCTTCATGTTTAAGGCCACCCTACTCCAACTTCAAGACACAGAGTCACTAAGGGCTATTGCTTTTATAGATTTCTGTTTCATTTGACATTCAGAAAGCACCTAAGTGCCTACTATATGCCAGGTACTGGACCAGACCATGGAGAGACAAAGACAAAATAGTGTCTATCCTTGAGGACTTTATATTCTAGAGGGAAGGGGGACAGACGTGGAAAAAAACTAAAAAATATACATAAAGTACATGCAAAGTAATTTCAGGAGTAGAGAAGAGTACTGAAGCCTATAGGGAGCTAAATAGGCTCCCTCTATTAGATGGCACATTAACTGAGCTTGCAAGGAAGCTAGGAATTCTGTGAGGCAGAGGTAAGAAAAAAGTGTATTCCAGTTACTGTCGATGACCTACAAAAGGTATGGAAACAGTAGAAGGAATGCCACTTACAGGTAGCAGCAGGCAGGTTGCTTGGCTGAAACATAGAATGTATGAAGGAATTTACCATAGGCCTGGAAAGGTAAGATGGGTCCAGAACGTGAAAGGCTTTAAAAGTCCAATAGAGGACTTTGAATTTTATCCTACAGGCAAGATGGAGTCACTTCAATAGGAAAGTGACATTGAAGAATATCAATTTGACAGATGTGTAGAGAAGGAACTGGAAAGGGGAGAGACCAGAAGCAAGTATGCTATTGTAATGGTCCATGCAAAAGGTAAATAAGTGGAGTGGGGGTAGAAAGAGGTTCACAAATACAAGAGATATTGTGGAAATAGAATCAATAAGACTTGGCAATTGTTTGGATATGATGGGTATTGAGGGTGAAGAGCCAGGGATGAATCCAAGGCTACAGGATAACCTTTACCTGTGTTAGAAGGATGGTGGTACTCACAACAGAATTAGGGAGGATAGGGAAGCCAGGGAGCAGAGACGAGGAGGAAAAGATTTCCAGGCATGAGGGACAGCGATATAGAGAATCAATTAGAGAAGAGTAGAAAGGCTTGCATTGATAACTCAGGTGAGTTTACATAAAATAAATTTGTAGTAAAGGTAGGTTTCCATGTTTGTGAAAAGATTAGAAGAATGAGAGGAATAGGCCTAATATGGAGGCCTATCTGTTAACAATAGGGCAGGTTCTATAGGGCACAATGAAGTGGGATGAGGAGATAGGGATAAGGCTGCCATGGATGAGGGGGCATGGAGTGGTAGCCAAAGAAGGGAGTTTCTGCTGAAGTAAGCTAAAGCTCTGAGTGACAGGGATTCTAAGTAAAGTCACAGAACAGTAAATTGTTATCTCCTTCCCAATAACAGTGGTACTGTAGACTTGATTATAACTCTCAGAGCAGGAAATGGTGATGGTGCAGAGGGGGTTGTTCACGCAGGAGCTTATTAATTCTCTAATCATCACCCAGGGCAGCTCTAAGCTAAAAGAGAAAGGGAAGAGTCCACTTCTCTTATGTATGTGTCCCTCCAAGTATGCTGCCTAGATGTACCCATTCTTTGCAATGATGGTGTGTGCTCTTGTGGGAAAGTATGTTCTAGGTTTCTGAGGTTCTATTGCTAGTTTTCTCACTATGTAACAATATTTCATTGAATGCTTCTGTTTTGAGTTAATTGTCTGACTAATAAACATATTGGTGGGAGCTTCTGGGTTATAGTTTTGAGTGATATACCCACAGAGTACCTTGAACTTGGAATAGTTCATCTGGGGAAGAGGGGTATTGGAGGTGTGGCTTTAATATCAGCATCCTTTTAGTTTAGGTTCAACGTTGGGATGAAACAAGATACTCACAAGTCACTGAACACTTGCTAAGGAGGTTTACCTTACCCTAACACAGGGCATATGAAGCTAGGATAGTGACACCTAATTTCTCTGAACGTGGCCCCTTCCTCTCCATCTGAAAACACATACGATCTATAAGTCATCAGAATATGGCAACCTGCGTGGTCTTAGTCACCCACCAAGTCTTAGAGGCCCAGACTCCACATAGCTGGGCCGTTTTTTGCTCCTGGGTGACCAGAAAGCCTTATCACAGAAGCTGGGGTCAATCACATCCCAGGGGCAGCTTCGTTCTGAGACTATTCCATGTTGGCTGGAGTGGGGGGGTAACAAGAGGTGGGAAGAGGAAGATGCACGTGGGAAGCCGAAAGCAATCAGGTCCCAGGGCAGCTTAGTCTAAATATCACAGTGGGCATGGACAACCACCTTATTCCATTAATTTTTCCAACTGGTATCGCTACCCTTTAGGAAGTACATCCTAAAAAAATCCTAAGAAAAATCACTTTATCTAGGGAACTCCCCAAAAGTTATTTATAGCAAAGCCTACACTCTTTCCTTCCACATACACCCTATTATCTATCACGTGACTCTTCTTATTTTCTCTTACATCAGCCTCCTGATTTGACCTTTCTTCCTTACTTATTTTCACCTTCTTCCCTCCCCTCCAGAAAGGAAATCTTGATGCTTTTAAAATTATTGTTATTGTTGTTGTCGTTGCTGTTGTTATTATTTTGGTGAGAAATTGAGAGAAGTCATGGGAGGCCTGGCAGAGATCAGAGGGAAGAAGGTTTCCCTATAAACTACTGGTTCAGTTTTTTCATAGACAGAAGTTTGAACAGCAAACATTCTGCGGGTTTGGTTCTTCTTGGAACCTGCCTGAAGTTAGAGGAAATTCTACACAAAGGACAAGTCAAAAAAGTAAAGAGAGAAACCCAATCAGGGAACTGGATCAGATATTTGGAATTCTCAGTGTAGTAGCATAAGGCGTGTACCTGAGGTGGCATAGTTAAAATCTTAATATACATACAACTAAATGCAGTGAGAAATTTGGAGTAATCTTCAAAGTGTAAATTCTCCTGAAGATTAAATAATGGTTTCAAAATAGAGTTATTTTTAAATGCTCCTAAAACCAAACCTACAACTTTCCTGATTTCACTATTTGCCTCCCATTCTGACCCATCACACAAAGTCATTTCCTCCTAGCAGCCCTTAGGAAAAGTAGCCTTTGGCCTTCCAATCTTAAAGAAACTTGCAAGAAGAACAATTATTGGCTCATCTTTGGAGGGAGGGAAAACTCCAAAGATTTGATAGTTTCGAAACTGCTGCCCTCCTGGGAGCTACTAAATGGCTCATAAATACAGCCAGAGGAATATTGCCTCCACGTTTTTTCCACTTAAACTTACCTTTTCAGATTCTTTTTGGTCCCTTGGGAATCGATAAGCGCAATAACAGGCCTGCTGATATATTAATTCTATTTGCTGATCTAAGCTATTTTCTACATAGAATGAGGGGTGAAAGTATGGGAAGGGAAATCTATCCCAGTATGAAATTAGTGGGGAAAATTTAATTTCTAGGCTTTGGGAAATACACTCAACATTTTTCTTATATGTTCTCTGAGACATATTGATGTAGTCTCAGACCAAGGAACTGGAACATATCTTGCTACTTACTGGGTTCTTTTATCCTGGTAATTAGGAATGGCTAATTCAAGCTTTCAAAGCTTAAAGATAAGAAAGTTGGCAGATAAAATCTGTCCAGTAATAGTGAGGTGCTCTTTTCAGAATTGTTTGCCAACTCTGCAGTAATCATATCACTCATTGTACTGGATTTTAACATGTCAAAAGAATAATAATTCTTTCATATTATCTAAATGCATCTGGGCAGCTAGGTGGTGCAGTGGTTAGATTACTGGGCCTAGAGTTAGGAAGACCTGAGTTCAAATCCAAATTCAACTAGCTTTGTGATTCTGGGCAAGTCACTTAACCTCTGTTTGCCTCAGTTTCCTCATCTGTAAATGGGGATAATAATAATGCTCACTTCTCAGGGTTTTCATGGAGATCGAGTGAGACAATAATTATTAAGTGCTTGGCATAGTAAGTTACTACATAGTAAGTGCTATATAAATATTAACTTAGTAGTATGATATCAATGAATGGAACCAATTGAATCTATAAAGTGGACAAAAGTACAAAATGGCCCTTAATACTGTTGTGCCCCTTTCCACTTCCATATTGATGATGGCAGAATGAAGGAAAAGGGTACAGTTTCTGGGACCATCTACAAACATTTATTTAACTGGTCATACTTTTAATTTTTTAATGTGGTCATTGTCCAAGGAACACATTGCTGGAGAAAGTGCACCCCATCTAAATTGACATTCTTGCTAACAGTCCAGTCAGAAGATTAAGGAAGATCTACCTAAATAGAAGGATGGTAAAAACAAAACAAAACAAAACAAAAAACCAAGATGTTGATTCTAACTATAACCACTTCCTGGGAAATTAAGCTGACAAAAAAACAGTTGAAAAATGAGGAGTCTGCAAAATTTCCAGAAACTATTGGTTAAACCACATTCAGAGTACCAATAGGTCTCAAACATGGGGATGTCTACTTAAAGCATGTGAAGACATCCCGCCCCATGGAATGGGCAGATGAGAACAATTTGTTCCAATGTCCACAAAGGCAGCTGAAGCAAGAGCTGTGCAATGCTTAGAACTTGGTCAGATATCAAAGATGCCAAGGTTGACCACTGCCTCCCTGGGCATCACCAGTCATCTTGACTATCTTCTCACCCCTGGACTTTGATGACTCTGGAAGAGAGAGAGAGGCTGATGACTTTGAGCAACTCTGCCTCACTTAAGTCCAGTTCACACACAAGTCATCTTCTTTGGTCCTTCCTGAAACAAAGGATGAACAGCGATTGACTTCCTAAGCTGTGAGCAGTACCAGATCAGAGCACACGCCCATCTGTAAAACATTGTGAAGGAAGAATGTGAAAGAGTATAGCGAGCACCATCGCTTTACAAACCAGTAAAAAGTATATGAGCAGAAACCAAGGTTTAAAAGGGCTTAATGTGAATTCCAACCAATCCAGATGTACTGAGAGTCTTGCTAATTACACTTAAAAGGCAGCAAATAGATATGAAAAGGAACAGATCTGATGATATTTTTGTAGTGATCAATTTTCAGCAGTAACAATAGTGGAACCATCATAATTGGACTCTGCCATTTAAGAACCTAAAGTATGATGTAAGAAAGTGACAATGGGAAAATTAGGAAAACATCTGTATCTGACCAAACATGATGAGAGGAAATCGAGCTACAGATAATACAACAATCAATTCCATGCCTGGGTCAATTTTCAAGATATCTCAAAGATGAAAAAAATCTACAAAATAGAAAAGACCACAGATTGTGCTTGTAGCAGAAAAAAAAGAGAGCAGCAACTACTGATCCACATTCTTGATTTTTTTTTATCTCTAGAAAATCATTACGAGACTTGTCACCGATGCATGATGATTTTTTTGAGAGTCCATGAGGTTGTGCAAAAAGAGAATTAGATTTGCACTCAAAGGCCTGAAACTCATATCTTGCCTCTGCCACTTATCACCTATGTGGTGTCAAGGAAGTCGCTCAACAACTCTGAAAGGAAACTTCAGTTCCTATATTTGTAAAATTAAGAGATTTACTTACTGACTTCTGAGGTTCCTTCCAGTTTCAAAATATGATGTTATGATCCTAAGAATACCCGAGAAGCAGATGGAAAAGCTCCTGCAGATGATTTTCTGAAGCAAACTATATCTCTATTGTCATATGACTCTGAGAAATATACAAAATATAAGATTTAATTATACCTATTTTTATTGATTAAAAAAGAACATTTGACTTTCTCAAATAAAATGAAGCCGTAGTGTATCTCCTCCAACAAGTATCTCTCCTGCATATGTTATATCAGAGTCAATGACATTTGGGATTGTGAAGGTAATTTTGTCAAGATCCTCTAAATAGTGACATTAAGCAAGCTGCAAAACAGAGAGACAAGCACTTACCTAACCTGTTATACAATGTCCTTCATAAAATCCAAACAGAAAAAGGATTCCTCATTAATGGCAAGGTGCTGCAACTACTTCTATTTTCATTAGACCTTGTGCTAATTGGATCGAAGCTCACACCAAAAACTTCCTCAGTGAAATACACAGCAATGTACAAGAAACTGGTCTAATCATCCAGTGGGAAAAACAAAGTGGATGAAAAGTGGTTATTACACAGACTATGACATGCAACTAGATGGGCTGACAGTAGCTCACTGATTTAGACCATAAGAACATATTTTTGGGCGTATTGGGGGAGCTGAAGATAGATTTGGGGAACACATGTTCAGAGGGTGGGAAAAGAGAAAATTATTTAGGGGAGAAATGTAAAGAATGAGAGAACCAAACTCTTAAGTTACTGGGTAGTGGTAGATTAAATGCTTTCTTGACTAGGATTTTCTCAAGCAAAATGAGGGCTGTTTTAAAAATCTGCTCATGTGAAACATGAATAATTTCTTTGATTTTGCCAGAATAGACCAGCTGCTTTTGTTGGTTTGTTTTGCTTTTTCTGTGACAGGCTGTGTGAAGGGAGCAGCAGTAAGGTAAGTGGTAGATGTAGATAAGGAACTCAGACTTTAGTTACTTGTTCATTCTTTTCAAGGCTCTTCCCTGTGCTTTAAAGACCTTTCATTCCAAATGAAGTTGAAATTTGCCCCCTTGATGGCTTAATTTGACATCCTTCTATATATGCTCCAATACCCTAGCCTACTCAAGGCTTGGAGCAGACGCTCCCTGGCCCCTGAAGGCCCTCCCTCCCCAGGAGGGCTGGTTGTGGTAGCAATCATCACAACAGCTCTGGGGTACAGTCTTTGACTGTTCGGATTTATTTATTTATTTAAGTTTGAAAGCCAAATCACCCACTTAGGAGGGTTTCTTTAGGCACACTAGAGCAAACGAGGGCATTCTCTGTTTGTCTGCCTGTCTGCCCTGGTGAGCCCGAGCTGTGCGCTGTGTGTCGGTCCCTTCCCCTCTCCCCTCCTCCTACCACCCCCAGCCAATTTGATGTCTCCTTTCTTAATGCCCATTTTCTAATTAAGCAGTAAGTCCTGACAGATGGTGTGGTAGTACTGATTAATACACACTTTGGGAGTGTACTACAACACCTGAGGTGTACATTCATCAGGAAACACTCACCCATCATCTGAAATGGCTCATTGTGATTCTAAAGTGGGTGAATTAAGAAAGGAACCCCCCCCATACACACACACATCAAACCATTGAACAAACAAAAAAAATGCACTTTGAAATTTAGTGTTTTAAACACACACACACAAATAAACATATACATGTGTATTTATGTATGTATGTATTCTTATGCCAAAGTCTCTATTCTCAAATTAGTGTTTTATAGGAGATGGGGGGGGTGCATTGGAGGAGTTATAGAGATTTTCCTCTCTTTCCAAACTAACCACGAGCTCAGAAACTCACTTAATTATTCCCCTTTCCTGTCTGACCCTGTCTTATGGCCCTGACCTCCACACCCCCACATAAAGAAATGGGGCCTCACTTTCACTGGGGAGCAGGTGACTGGTGGTGGAGCCAGGGTGATTACAGAGCCCCCTACGGCGCTCCTGGGACTAGCCAAGAGCTCTGACTGCTCTTTCCCCTACTAGCCCAGCCCTGCAAAGTCTCACCAAACATAACTCTCACCAGATGGAGACCCACTGTCTCCCTTTTCATAGGCCCCTTCCTAAAGATTTACTCAAACAGCCCACTTATTTTCCCCATTTCCTGGCTCGCTGCCCAAAGGATTTTTCTATCGCTTGATGAACGACATTTCTTTTTCAGTCAGCTGAACAGATAACCCGGTTACCTGCGGGTTTCCCTACTGCCAACACCACAGCTCCTGCCCACCTTCCCTCTGTGTTTTCTATCTCCTATTCCCAGTGGATGCCTCCAAAACAAACAAACAAACAAAAACAAAAAACCTACAACAAAAGACTGGAAGTTGAGGAGACAGGGTTCTTATTCTGAACACGGAGGTGCCCTTGGCCAGGCTTCATCATCTGTAAATAACAGCTCCTACGTATTCCGGGCTTTAAAGCATTTATTTCAATTAGATAGAGCAAGTGCCATTACCCCTATTTTACAGATGAGGAAACTAATTCTGAGTTCAATTGATTTGTCTAACTTCATACAAGTGTGTAGAAGAGGCCTCTAGGCCCCGTGCTTTCCCCCCTCGTATCAAAAGCCTAGCTGGTCTCTAAGTTCTGGTCCAGTTCTCAAATTAACTCTTACTGTATAAAACTTGCACGCCACAGAAGCACAGAGAGTCTTTTGATTAAGTCATTTTTTCTCTGTTCTTTGAAATTATCTTCCTCCCCAGCCCCTCCCCCTTCCCCATAACAGAACTAGACTATCTTGACTCCACACAATTTTTTTCTCCTTTTTCCAACGCTGGCTGTGTCATAAGCCCCCTATTAAAGGAACAGATCAAATGTCAAAAGTTTGGTTGTAAATCAACAGGGAGTCTGTAAGAAGCAAAGGAAGTGGGGAGGAGGGGGTGAGATGAAGGCCCGGGGCGGGGGCAACCGGCAGTCAAGGACACAAATAAGCTTGGTTGCCAAGTTATTAGAAATGAATACTTTTCAGATAAGCCTACTTGAACTTTCTTTAGGACAACTTAGTAACAATAACAGTGATGCATTACTTCTGTCTTGGACCCCAGCCAGACCAGCCCTGGGAAGTGTGGTCAACCTCTCTAACTGAACCTGTCATCTGGAAATAAAGCTAAACCTCCCTGACAGTACGGAGAGTTTCCCTCTGCCCACTAAACTGTTTGCAAAAAAGAGTATAAATGTTTTAAGATTCTAAAATAAATAAACAAGGCAGGCTTCCTTACGGGAGGGTTGAGGGGAGGAGGGGCATCATTTCCTACCTTAGGACTTCCCTGGCCATGCTCCCCTCTTACCAGCACTCGCCTCGCCCCCATCTCCCTCCCCCTCTTCTTCTTTCCACTGGATAGAAACCACATTCCCCTACTTACTCCCCTGACAATTTCATATAAACTTTCTAACTTGGCCTTTCATAAATTTTCACAACGGATGCCTCAGTTTCTTCCCAGCAAGGACAATTTAGAGCCTGTGCTAGCTTGGAGTATACTGCGCTACACCAACCATACTGTTTAGCTTCCCTCCAGTCAAACCCACCAGCTCCCCCCTCCCCCACCCAATCCCTATGCCTAGCAAATGCTTTATATTATGTCAGAGCTAACATCCATGAACAGGAAAATGCTATTCTTGGAGTTACCAGGCAAAACCTGATGAAAAAACTCACTCCCTCTTCTCTCCTGCCCCCCTCTCCAAAGCCCTCCACCTCATTTTCCCTACCCTTTCCAAAATATACCACATAGATTCAGGCCATCCTAGAACTATAGTCTTTCCATATGTGAGCCCCACATCAAGAAAATCAAATAAAAAATTCAGGCTTACAGAACAGATTTCATTAGGGGGTGATTATCTATTCATACTCTTTATGTACTGGGAAGTTTTCTTTTATTTAGAATGAACTCCCCTAATGTATTTTACAAGAAGATGGAATTTACAAAATCTTTTTTTGTAGGCTTCTTTACAAGATGGTTCTAGGAGTGGGAGCGTGGTATAGTGGAAAACATTTGGCTTTGAAGTCAGAGAATCTGGGTTCAAAACCTGGTTCCGCCTGTCACCTTCCTGGGCATATTTCCTTAGCTATACAACAGACACGATCATAATTCCGATAGTTATCTACCTCCCAAGGCTGTTGTGAAGACTGAATGAGATGATGTATGCAAAGCACTACATAAATAGGAGCTATTATTGTAATCGCTCACAGATAGACGCCTCAGCTCTGTGTGTGAGTGCTCATGTTTCCCTTGAGGAGATACAGAGTATGATGATGGCAGAAGCAGAACAGTTGTAAATAAGAAATGAATCAGGAACACAGCTATGAGAACAACAAAAAAGCAAATATCCAAGGGAGAATCAACGGGGTATAGTGAATAAAGCAATCAACTTGGGGTCAGAGAACCTAGATTTAAATCCCAATGCTACTAGACCTTGTGTGACCTTGAGCAAGTCACCACATCTCTTTGAGCCTCAGTTTCTTCATCTGTAAAATAAAGGGATTGAAATAGATGCTCTCTAAAGTCCCTTCTAGTCCTAACACCTATGAGGAGCTACAACAGGAGAAAAAAAGTCAGCCCATAAAAATTTCTAAATCAGAGGAGCCCAGATTCACTGGAATGGTGGGTTTATATAGGAGAAATGTGAAATAAACAGAAACTGCAGGTTGAGTCCTGAAGATGGAGGGTTTGAAATACTAGGCTGAAGAATTTGTATTTTATTCTGGAGTCAATAGGAAGCCACTGAAGATTCATCAGCGAGGGAGTGTGATATGTTCTTATGTGACTTATAAGTAGGGGAACAACATAGTCATATCTATGTGTATATCTTAGAAAGAGCATTTCAGCAGCTTGTGGAGGATGGATTGAAGAGAAATACTACAAGAAAATACAGCAATTTGGCAGCTTTATGAGTTCAAGTGAGAGATGATGAAGGACTGAATTAGGGTGATAGCTGTGTGAGGGAAGAGAAGAGGACAGAGATGAGAAATAAAGGAGGGTAAAAGTGGCAACTGATTGATTATTGTTATTCATCTTTCATTCTCGAAGAGGACCACTGACAGCATGAGGGTGGTGTCATGACTTGCCTGTGAATTGGATTTAAGTGAGGCAAAACTGTACAATGTCCTCAGCCTCACTCTCTCCTGGGGTAAAGGAAGAGGGGGTAAAGGTTATGGACAAGGGTGACTGGGAAAATGCTTGTGCTCTCAACAGAAACAGGTAAGTTTGGAGAAAAAGTGGGTTTAGAGGGAAAGATAAGAAGTTCTATTTTGGACATGTTGAATTTGAGTTGCCATTGGACAATTAGGTGTAATTGTTAGTATTAAGCATTTATTTAGTGCTTTCTATGTGCTAGGCACTGTCTTCAATACTGGAGACAGAAAGAAAGGCAAAAAGAGCTCCTGTCCTCGAGGACCTCCTCCTCTAATGGGGTAGATAATATGTGTACAAACAATATATATGAAGGATATTTTGGAGGCAATTAATGGAGGGAAGGCATTAGCATTAAGGGAGAATAGGAAAGGATTCTTGAAGAAGTTGGGATTTTAGATGAAACTTGAAGGAACACAGAAAGTGGAGATGAGGAAGGAGAGCATTCCAGGCATACGGGAGAACCAGAGAAAATGACAAGTTAGAAGTGTCTTGTGCAAGGAATGACAAAGGATACATGGAAAGAATAAGCCATAGAAATGGCTTTAAAAAGTTATGAAGGGCTTTAAAAGCCTAATAGGATTTTATATTTGATCCTGGAGGTAATAGAGAGCCATTGGAATTGAGTGAAAGGGGTGTGGATTTGACATGATCAGGCTTGCACGTTAGGAGGATCGCTTCGATAGCTGACTGCAGGATGGACTGGAGTGAGGAAATGTTTAGAAGGTAGATAGAAATGGCTGAAGCTGGCAATAAATTGCACATGGAAGGCAAGAAAGTGAGGAGTTGAGGATGGTAATGAAGTTGAGAGCTTGTGTGATGAGGATGGCTCTCGATAGTAATAAGGAAGGTAGGAAGAGTGGAGGGTTTGGGGGAGGATAATGAGTTCAGTTTTGGACATGTTGAGTTTAATATGTTTATAGAACATTCAGTTTGAAATGTCTAGCAGGAAGTTGGAGATGCAAGATGGAAGTTAGGAGAGAGGTTAGGGATAGATATATAAATCTGAGGATTATTTGTATAGCAAAGATTATTGAATCATTGGGAGCTAATGAGATTACCTAGTGAAATAATATAGAGAGAGAAGAAAAGAGGACCCAATTTTGTAGGATACTCAAAATTAGCAGGCATGACTTGCATGAAGATCCAGCAAAGGAGGCTGAGAAGAAGTGAACAGACAGGGAGAAGGAGAACTAGGGAAGAGTAATGTCATGAAAACTGAGAGAGAAGGGAGAATCAAGAAGAAGAGGGTGCTCAACAATATCAAGTCTTCAGGAAGAGGTCAAGAAGGAGGACAACTGAGATAGATTTGGCAATTAAGAGGTCATTAGTAACTTTGGAAAGAATACTTTCCATTGAATGATGAGGTCAGAAGCTAGGCTGCAGAGACTTAAGCAGAGAATAAGAGGAAAAGATATACAGGCACCAATAGTTAACTTTCTCAAGCCACAAAAGGAATAGAGATATAGAATGATACCTAGTGGGCGTGGATGGATCAAGTGAAAGCTTATATATAGGAAGAGATTGAAGATTAATGAGAGAATAGGGATGCTAGAGGAGACCAATTTGCTACAGAAGATGAAATGGAATGGGATCATGGGCATTCAGAGGGGCTTGTTTTGACAAGAAAAAGGGTCACCTCTTCTTGGGAGTCAGAGGTAAAGGCAATTGAGTGATATAAGATGAGGAAGAAAAAAGAAGTGATAGATATCAGTGAATGGTCTCAATTTTTTCACTGAAATATGGGGCAAGGTTCTTATCTGAAATTGATTAGTAAGCCACTACCTAATTGATTAGCAGCAACTAACCTATTGATTAATTGATGGAGTAGGATTGGAATATAGGAGAGAAATTATGGACATATATGTGTGTATGTACATACAAATATATATACACATGTATATGTGTGTGTGTGTATATCTATAACCACATATAAAACTTATACACATATAGGTAATGGTGGACTGGTGAGGAGACATCAATGTGCTTAGGTGATGCAATCCCTCACATGGAAGAGGCTGGGGAGTCTGCTTCTGGAAAGGCATGATGATCTGTAATGGAAATGCCTTGGAAAGATTTGAATAATGTATAGATATTCTGTAATTTGTTCTAATCTGCTAGCCTTGTGGTAAGAGGAACCTTTTTTTAATTAAATTTGGCCATGTCCAAAATTTTACACACACACATACACACACACACACACACACACACACACATGCATATGTGTATGTGAATATATGTATAGACATATATACATGTGTGTATATATACATATATATGTATATATATGTGTGTGTATATATATATATATATATATATATATATATATATGTCTCATTTTGCAATCTGAGTCTTTCATCTCTCTATCAGGAGGTGTGTAGCATGTTTCACCATTAGTCCTCTGAAATCATGGTTGGTCAGTTAGTCAACAAACAGTTATTAAGCATTCACCATGTGCTAGGCATTGTACTAAGCAAAGGGATACAAAGAAAGGCAAAAAACAATCCTTGATCTTAAGGAGATCACTTTCTAATGGGGGATATAAAATGCAAACAACTATGTATAAACAAACTACATACAGGATAAATTAGAGGTAATCAACAAAAGGAAGGCACTAGAATTAAGGGGGATTGCAAAAGGCTTCCTGTAGAAGGTAGAATTTTAGCTGGGACTTGGAGGAAGCCAGGGAAGCCATTAGCCAAGAAGAAGAGGTCATTACACAGATCAAAGTTCTTGAGTCTTATAGAGTTCATTGACTTTATAATATTGTTGTCTTTGTATAAATTGTTCTGGTTCTGTTTACTTCACTCTGCATCCTCTCATACAAGTCTTCCCAGGTTTCTCTAAATCCATTCCATTCGTTATTTTTCACCACAAAATCATATTCCATCATGTTTCTATCATAACTTGTTTGGTAATTCCACAGTTGAGCATTTTTTCAGTTTCCGATTCTTTGCCATTGCAAAAAGAGCTACAAATATATTTGCATATGCTTAGCTACAGTTTGTTTCTCATAGGACTAATCCCTGCCTTAAACTATCCTCTCTTTAATTCCCTATTCTCCATTCTCCTCTTCCACCCCTACTTCCCTGTTGAGTGAAATGTAATTTTGTACTCAGATGTGCGTGTGCACACCCACACATTTCCCCCTCCTTTAACCAGTTCACATGAGAGTGAGGTTCAAGCATCCATAACTTCTTCCTACCTGCTCCATCTATGCCTTCATTTTTATTCATATAGACTTCTACTTGTGCATCCTGATCATATGACATAATCTCCCCCATCCTTTCTTGCCCTTGCCTCTTCCCCACTTCCTTTCCATTCTTCCCCTCCCTTTGCATTCTTCATTTAAGACCATCAAGACATGACAGAACCATTCCTAGACCTTCTAATTAGACTCCCTCTATGACCATTCATGGTAGTAGGGTTCAGAGGCAACACATGCAGGTCTTTCAGTCTTGCCAACATCTACCTCTCTGCAGCTTTTAGCCACCATTCTTAGTTCTGCCTACTGAGGCCAAGCAGAGCAAGTCTATCCTTTTTATATGACAGCCATCCAAACACCTAACAACAGCTATCACGTCCCCTACACATCTCCTCTCCTCCAGAATAACCAAATGAATTAACTGAAATGCTGATCTATCACTTTATAATTAGAATTAGAAATGCTAAGAAGGTTCATAGGATATGGAATTAGAAGGAGCCTTAGAAATCATCTAGGACAATAAGGTCATGTTGCAGATGAGGAAACTGAGGCCTCAAGAAGTGAGCTGTCTTGCCTATGGTCATACAAGGGATAGGCAGCGAAACAGAATCGATATCTTATGGGTGCACATGCATGTGTACATGAGTGAGGGGAGTGTATCCTCTTCCTGGTAGGAAAGTATGGAGGATAGTCACCTCCATTGACTTTCTGCGTGATAGACACATGCTCATTACTGGAGCTTTGCTTTTTTGCTGGTCTCTACTTCTCAGGAATCAGCTTTCTCTAACTCCTTCCCCACCTCTGTCCCACCCCCTAACCTGATTTCGCACGGAAAGGGCCTTTATGTACCTTTTGCCATAGGCCCTGTCACTCTCAGAAAATACTTGGCACAAGACCATCTCAGGAGAGATAAATTATCTACTCAGCTCAGGAGCAGATTTATTGGCGCCCATACCCAACCAACTCCTATTTGAGATGATGGATTGCATGATACACATTGCTTTCCCTTCTGAGATGGAGCCCGAATCCTGTTAATTACTAATGGCAAAATTTGTTGATTTATGTACCCATCCAGCTGCCTGGAACAAAGGGAGGGAAGGAGCCTAACTCTCTCCATCAACAGGAATCATTTCATATGCCAGCCAGAGGTCTAATGTAGAGTCGACATAAGGTCACTTAGCACAGGATAGGGACTGACCAATCACCATTTCAACAGATGATCTGGACTAACTGATGCTCCTCGTGTGAATACATCTCTGGTGAGACTAAAAGAGCATTAGACAACAAAGGGAAACAGGCCAGAATGTCATCGGAGCAGCGTCCACCATGCCACCACAGATATTAAACTAATAGGGCCCTCACAGCATACTTCAAAGTAAGGGAACCTCAGGTTAGGGACTCACTATGCTGAATGGGACTGCCACTTTGGGGTGGTGGGAATGGACCACAGGGCCATTGATATTCTGTGTATCCTTCAAGAAACTTCTGTAGCTTTAAAAATCTCACTTATATTGCCATACAGCACCCTCTAGTTCAAACAGCTATGTGGCACAGTGGATAGAGTGCTGAGCCTGGAGTCAGGAAGATTCAGCAGCCTGAGTTCAAATATGGCCTTAGACACTAACTAGCTGTGTGACCCTGGGTAAGTTACTTAATCCTGTTTGCCTCAGTTTCCTCATCTGTAAAATTAGCTGGAGAAGGAAATGGCAAGCCACTCCAGTATCTTTGCCAAGAAAACCCCAAATGGGGTCACAGAGAGTCAGAAACGACTGAAAAATGACTGAACAACAACAACTAATTCAAACCCAAGCACTAATTTAATCTTTGGGCTAACTCAAAAAATCCTAAATGGAAAACCTAATTAATATCACATGCTTCTCAGGGAGACTAAAGTCAGAGTAAAGAGACATGAGCAATAAATGTATAGTCACATTAGTATGATGCACCCCTTTCCACTCTGGAGACAAGCCTGCCAAGTGGACTAGATTCTTGTGTTGGCTGGTCAGGGCACCCCCTCCCCTAGAGGGACAGAAAAAGGGGTACACTGAAAAATTCTTATTCTCTTAATCTCCTTATTCATTATCAGTCCCTGAAAGCTTTAGTCATCACAATACAGCCTCATGACAGACGAGTTACAATTTCTGGAATTATGGCTTATTTTACACTACTTACATTTTAAATTGATGCCTTTGCTTTTTGAGGAGGCCCCCTGGTGAGATTTAAGGAGCACCCCAGCTTTCACAGCAACATATTTTCTAAACCATCTCTCAGGGTGGGCTTCTTTTGCAGCTGGTAAATCTCATCCATTTTATATAGATTATTATTAGCTTCAGTGCAGGTTACCTTTCCTAACCTGGTGTTCCTCACCCCATGTCCGTATGGTGCACACAATTTGGAGTCTACAGTCCTCTGGGAATTAACTATACTTTTAGAACATATTCTTGTTTAGAACATATTCCAATTGGCAGGGCACAGTTTTCATGGCAAAAATGATCATAGTTTATAGATCTCCAGCTCTCTCATTTTATAGATGAGTAATTCCATACCTAGAGTTCAAATGACTTACCCGAGATTATATAGAAATGAAAACTGGCACCTGGGATTTGAACACAGGTCCTCTGATTCCTGCCACAGATCTTTCCACTGATCCATCTTGTTATTGTGGCATTGAGTGCTTACGTTACACCATGGTGGGCAATCCTGCAGAAAAGAGAAGCATCTTGGAGTAACAGGTTGAGTCAGCATCTAGGAGATCTGGGACTCAACCACTTGTTTCTTATAAACTTGAGTGTGGACCTAAGTGTCTCCATTTATAGAATGGCCCCATTAATAATGGCAGTATGTTCTCAGAAAGACTTTGAGTGACTAAGTCATTTTGACCATAATAAATACAGGAATTAAAAATAAAGGACATATAAAGAGAGATGCTATCTACATCCAGATAAAGAACTGATAAATAGAAGTATGTATAGAATAATTTTATATATAATATATATATATATATATTATATGCATAATACACCTACTTGTCTAATATATATATATATATATAAGAAAAAAATGAAAAAGACATTTACATTGTATATTTTGAAAATTACATTATATATTTGGAGGGAATAGCAAGTTGTATATAGTAGATCATAGTTTCATGAGCAATCATCTTTTTATTGTACTGTATTATGGAAATGCTCATTTTGTTCTGTGAATTGTAAATAAAATAAATTTTAAAAAAATAAAGACAAAATTATAATGGCAATATGTTCTTACTGGTAGGAGAGAGGAGGGGTGAGACAGAGTTTGTTGTAGAAATTATTGTACTCAGAATTACCAAGCTAAATAATTCTGTGTTTATAGCACTAGTAGTCTATGATTGTAACCCATTACCTCAAATAATATGCCTATCCTGATTTCACATTAAACGCTGGTCACTATTTCTACTCAATTTAATATGAAGTCCCTTCTTGAAATTGTTATATATTTTGTTTCCTTTAGTTCACACCTAGGCTGGATGTTTGCTATTGCTCCATAATCAGTAGAGATGGCCCATCTATTTGAGGCTCTGAGACTTTGGTTATACTTGACATGAATCACACTGGCCCTGAGTCAGTATTCTTGTTTCCAGGGCTGGATCCCATGTTTCTGAAGGAACACTGATGTAGGCAGCCTCATCTCTGCTCCTATCTGCCTAGATCAATTCTCTATACCACCCTCCTCATGTCGTCATCTACCACCACAGTTCTTTCCAAAAAAGACTCAAGATGGGAAAAGGTCAGGAAAGATGTGGGAATGGTAAGTTGCAGCTACTGGGTCCAGAGGCCCACTCCATAGAAACTTTGGGCAGAAGGCTGCCTGTAAGCAGGACCCACTTCCCATTACATGCCTCCTCCAAACAAAAACAACAATGACAACCACATACTATCACTTTTTATATAACTGTGCTTTAATCCTAGTCTTTTGGGCCAAGCTAGGTATGCAATAGTGAAGATTACTGGATTTGCAATTGGAAGACCTATGTTTGAATTCTGACTCTACTATTGACCTTGGGTAAGTTACTCCAACTGTTTTTGAATCTCAGTTCCCCCATCTATAAGATGGGATGGGGGTTGGACTAGACAATCTCTCAGGACCCTTCTGGCTCTAAATCCAAGGGTAATGCAAGCAAATGAGAAACAAGCAGAAAATACTTCAGGGCAGTAAGACAGTATATACTCTCAGAGAGAATGAGAAGAGGAACCTTTAATAGGTTCTAAGATCAGCTAATGTTGGTGCCTTTTCTATGGTCACGTTCTGTAAATCTGTGAGTTGGTATATGTGTGTTTGGGGGAGGGGGAGAAGAGGGGGATGATGGTGGAAAACGAAGACCTCCAAGCTCCCTGGGAAGAAGTGGCTCATACTTTGAGAGCACATGTGACCAAAGGGTATAGTCGCAGATCCTAGTTACTAGAAGTAACTATAGTTCTTTTTGTTCCTTCTTGGAGTCAAGGACTTCCCATTAGGTGTAGCCCTCTACTGAAGTGGCCTAACCTTGGTGTATCTAGTTTGCATTCATATATTTCTGAGCTGTGGCAGCTAGGTGATGCAGTGGATAGAATGCCAAGCCTGGAGTAAAAGGCTCCTGAGTTCAAATCCAGCCTCAGACACTTACTAGCTTGTGACCCTGGGCAAGTCACTTAACCCTGTTTGTCTCAGTTTCCTTATCTGTAAAATGGACTTAAAGAAGGAAATGGCAAACAACTTGAGTAAATGCCAAGAAAACCCCAAATGAGGTCAGGAAGAATAGGACATGACTGAAAAATGACTGAACATTCCAAGACGGCAGTTTCCCACCCCTACATCTGGAAATGACTTTCTAATGCAAAAATATCTGCCAAAACAAGGCTTTCCTTGTCCTCAAGAAAAAAGTTTGGAGCTGGCTATCAGGAACATTAGCTTGAAAAGCCATAAGGAACTCCTCTAGTTGGGACTTTATCCCCAAAAGAGCTGGCTGGGGAAAAGAGGCAGTAATGGGATTGAATGCATGAGAACACAGTCCCAGGCCTTCCTGGGCTAATCATGTAACAGGATACCCAGGGACTTAACAGCAACCCTCCCAAGGTTTCCAGAATAAATAATGTCCAGTTATACCTCTGCTCAAAAGTCCAGATGGGTTTCATCAGTATTTTTTTTTTGATTGAGCTAACTTCTTTCTCAAATGTCCTACTTCTATAAAAACGTGGTTATCATGATCTTGTCTTAAGACAGGTCTTTGTCAGACCTCACTTCTCAATATCTCTTCCTGACTGGTGGTGATCGAATACCTAAATTCAGAAATGTGTTAACAATTTACAGAATGCTGACCAATTATATTAAGATTGCTCTTAAAATTCTTGGTTGGTTCTTACAAATCTTTATAACACTGTCCCCCATGAAATAGGTCTTATTTATTCTCTTTTTAAAAAAACTTTTGTATGTGCAAATTGAGGAAATAAGTAAACAAAGGCGTATCTGTCTCCTTAGAGGCAGCTGAGTGGTACAGTGATTTGAATGTTGGGCCTAGGGGTCAGCAAAAGGTGAGTTCAAATACTACCTGTACGATCCTGGGCAAATCATTTAATTTTTCTAAGGTCCCCCCTCCATCTTCCTCCTCATTTGTAAAGTGTAAAGAAATAGTACCTTTCTTAAGGGATTGTTCTAAGTAAGGATAAAATGAGATAACACATATAAAGCTCTTTGTAAACCTTTTGTTCTTTTTTAGTGTTTTTCAGTCGTACCTAACTCTTCATGACCCTATTTGGGTTTTATTTATTTATTTTGGGGTGGGGGAAATGGCAAAGATACTGGAGTGGTTTGTCATTTCCTTCTCCAGCTCATTTTCCAGATGAGGAAACTGAGGCCAATAGGGTTAAGTGACTTGCCCAGGGTCACACTGCTAGTAAGTGCCTGAGGCTGGATTTGAACTTATGAAGAGGAGTCTTCCTGATTCCGGGCCCAGCACTTTATCCACTGTTTCACCTAGCTATCTTTAAGGTATTGTATAAATGTGAACTACTATCATTGTTGAGAAAAGTCAAAAATATCAGTTTCAAAATCAGAAGTTCTGTAGAATGGGTCAGTGCCTGTCTTTCACCACATGCAACCGCTTATTCACTCCTTAGCTTACCAACTTAAGGGACCTCTCTTTTTCCAGGTAGAACTGATTGGGTTAGCCCCTACTGCAATCATATGTGGCTACATGTTTATGAGATTTTAGGATCATAGATTTAGGAGTAGAAGAAAACTTATAGGCCATCTAATTATCAAAACTGTCTGGTACTGGCTAAAAATAGAAAGGTAGATAGATCAATGGAACAGAGTAGAAATAGAATTTACAGCAGCATCTAATCCAACTCTTTCATTTTGTAGATGGGGATACTAAGTGACTTACTCAAACTCTAATACGGAATAAGCAGCAGAGACAGAATTTGAAACCAGGTCTTTGGGCTCTAAATCTAGCACATTCCTCTGTGTCATTTTCCTTGGATTTATCTATCAGCAGAGAATAGTGAAAACACACTGGCCCTAGAATTAGGAGATCTAGGTTGGAGTCCAGCTTTGCTATCAACAAGCTGTGCAATCCAGGGCACGTCGTAGGATCTCTCTGATAGTCATTTCTTCATCTCTGAAAATAGGTATGGTACTTATGCTACTTCTCTGAGGGTAATTTTGAAGAAAATGGCTCTGTAAGCCTTAAAAAGATGAGTTGTCATAACAAAGCAGGAAAATTATAAATGTTGAAGAAGATGTGGGAAAATTGGAACACCAATGCGTTGTTGATGGAGTCGTGAACTGATCCAACCATTCTGGAGGGCAATTTGGAGCTGTGCCCAAAGGGCATACTCTTTGATCCAGCAATACCACTTCTAGGTCTGTATTCCAAAGAGATCATGAAAAAGGAAAAAAGACCCACATGTACAAAAATATTTACAGCAGCTCTTTTTGTGGCTGCAAAGAATTGGAAACTGAGGGGATGCCCATCAATTGGGGAATAGCTGAACAAGTTGTGGTATGTAAATGGAATGAAATACTATTTTTCCATAAATGATGATAACCAGACAGATTTCAGAAAAACCTGGAAAGACTTACATGAACTGATATTGAGTGAAGGGAGCAGCACCAGGAGAACATTGTACACAGTAACAGCAACATTGTGCGATGATCAGCTGTGATAGACTTAGGTCTTCTCAGCAATGCAATGATCTAAGATAATTCCAAAAGACTCATGATGTAAAATGCTCTCCACATCCAGAGAAAGAACTGTGGAGTCTGAATGTATATTGAAGGGTACTATTTTCTCTTTCTTTTTTCTCTCTCATGATTTTCCCCTTCAGTTCTGATTCTTCTTTCACAACATGACTAATGTGGGAAATATGCTTAATATATTTGTACATGCATAGCCTATATCAGAATGCTTGCCATCTTGGGGAGGGGGGAGTGAAGGGAGGGGGAGAAAATGCAAAATCTTATAAAAGTGAATGCTGAAAACTAAAAATAAATATTTTTTAAACATGAGTTGTCATTGTACATGCCTACAGGTTGTAATCTCTCTAAGAGCAGAGACAATTCATCATTAATGAAGCCTAGTTATGGTACCATGGATGGAATGGAATGCTGTAACTATTCGATGAAATGTGGAAAGAAAGCTTCACCACTAGAGGCCAGCCAGCATCTTTTTTGTCTCCCCACCATAGGGTTAACAAGCGATTCAGTCCATTTACTTACTGCCCCCTGCCAGGGGGCCAACAAGGATGGAAATGCCTCTCATAGAATGGTGTGCCTCTGAACCCTAACTCATACTCACTCTTTATTTTTCCCAGTGGTTCCTCATGTGCCCACCTTTACTAATGCAGCCTAGTATATATAGGAGCTCCATCACATAATAGTTTGAGGGCATCAGTACAGTACCTTGCTGTCGATCAGGTTGGCTCAGGTTTAAACTCAATTATTACATTGCAGGGGCTATTAATGGCAGAGGTTTAAAAGTAAATATAATAGCCCCCATGCCTATAGTACTTTGAGGCTTATAAAGGGCTCTCTAGAACTCTGTGAATATGATTGGGAATAGACATACAAATGGATAAATAGATAGCTGGATGATAGACATGCATTTGTTAAAGCAATTGAGGCACTGTGCCAAACATATATACATATGCACATATACATGTATGTACATTTACAGGTAGATACACATATGTATGGGCAGCTAGGTGGTAGGCCTATAGAACTCCAGGCCTGGAGTCAGGAAGACTCATCTTTCTGAGTTCAAATCTGGCCTCACACATTTACTAACTGTGTGACCCTGGGCAAGTCACTTAAACCTGTTTACCTCAGTTTCCTCATCTGGAAAATGAGCTGGAAAAGGAAATGGCAAACCACTCCAGTATCTTTGCCAAAAAAAGCCCCAAGTGGGGTCATAAAGAGTTAGGCATGACTGAAATGACTGAGCAACAATATACAAACCTACATATACACACACAAACATACAGATGGGTATCAGGTGTGTCATCTCTGTATAGAACTCTTAGGGTGAGTTCCATTGCATTTTGTCTCTTTATATGTTGTCTCATATGAGCTACTGGTCCTTTTCAGTGATAGTCTTCATGTTATGTGGTGCTCTATTCATCTGGACAGAATACTAAAAAGCAGAGACATCACCTTGCTGACAAAGGTCTGTATACTCAAAGCTATGGTTGCTTCCAGTAGCAATGGGTCACTGTGAGAGTTGGCCTGTAAGGAAAGCTGAGTGCTGCAGAACTGACACTTTCAAATTGCGGTGCTGGAAAAGACTTTTGAGAATACCTTGGACAGCAAAGAGATCAAATCAGTCAACACTTAAATTAATGCAGGCTATTCACTGGAAGGCCAAATACTGAAGCTGAAGCTTAAATACTTTGGCCACATAATTAGAAGACAGAACTCTTAGAAAAGACCCTGATGTTGGGAAAGATTGAAGGCAAAAGGAAAAGGAACTGGCAGAGGATGAAATGGATAGATAGTATCATGGAAACAATGAACATGAACTCAAAAAGATTTCAAAAGATAGTGGAGGATAGAAGGTTCTGTCTGACCTTGAGGTTATAAAGGGGAACCTTGTGTCACCTTGGGGACACAACGTGGCAGATATTTGGCAGTTTTCTCTCTCCCTCTTCATTTTCAATTTAAAGCCTTCTTGGTATGATTCTGAAGATTCTAGGCAAATATTATTTTAGTGGCATTTGTTAGATGTGTTTCATATAAAGGGTTCATCATTCCTATACTTGAAGTCACAGTTAAAAATCTTAATCCCCATTCTCAGATGCCATTTTTCCAAAATGGCCTCTCTTGGGAGGCCTCTACTGTTGATAGGCATCAGTAACAAAAATGCCGCACATGACTTTAAGGTCTCAAGCTTCCTATTCCCAATTAAAATTTTCTAAGTTTTTTTTTCCGTTAGTAGCTTTTTTTGTCCTCGTATGATACACCAGCAGTGGATGGGGTCTTCAGGCCTGAAGAATCTTGGGAGGTCCTTGCTATATCCTAGATACATGCTTCAGGAAAATAGCAAGACTTCCCTACTGTTTTCGCTAAATTGATAAACTATGTTTAGTATGTTTTGGTACCCCTCAGGAAGGCCACCAACTGATCTCTGATTCCTCTGCCTTTTTCTCGATAACTTCTTTCCTGGGAGTACCTTTGGATTCACACCTATACTTCATAAAGAGTACAAGAAACTATTTCTTCCTCAGAGGACAGAGCTCAACCTTCCATGGTAGGAAGTGGAGGAAGTCTCTCATGTATTCCATGGTTCCAAGTAATCAGTGGCCCTTCTCTTCTTATTCTGTGCCACATTGTTCCACCTGTCATGTCCAAGCACATGTTAAGAATGTTAAGGAATCCTTCTTTCTCTTCAGATTTTTTGTTTCCTTTTTTTTTTCCCTGAAGCACTCCTTACAGGCTTCTGAAGAAGATTTAATTCTGTCTGATAATTTGTAGAGTTGAGATATCTCACCAGCCTGCACTTTGGGATTTCAGATTTGTTATCTGTGCCCTGCAGAGACACAAATATGCCAATTCCTTTTGCCCTCTATACCTTCTGGAAGTGAGATCCTCGGTCTTTTGCCATTCTTATGGGTAGCTCTTATGGTAGGTTCTTTATACAAATTACCTGCTTGTTAAAGGACGTAAACAAGCATTAGCCAAGCAACAACTGCGTGCCAAGCACTAAGTGCTTCACAAATATTATCTCATTTGATTCTCCCAACAATCTTGTGAGGTAGGTACTATTATTATTCCCATATTACAGTTAAGGAAACTGAGGCAGGCAAAGGTTAAGTGATTTGCCCACCTAGTGTCTACTCACTAGCTTAAATAGCTATTAAGTGTCTGAGGCTAGATTTAGGTTTTCCCAACTCCAGGCCCAGGGTTATACTCACTGATACACTGAACACTTAGTAGCTGGGGGGCTCCTGAGAATTATTGATAGTAAACTTCCTACCTTTTCTTCTGATATGATGCTAGCTTGCTCAGGTTCTTTTGATTGGGAATTACTCAACTTCTGCTAGAGACACATAAATAGAAGCTGCTTATAGATACCGTTTATGAGGGGGTTTCAAGTGGAATCCAATTATCAGCCCCTCTATATTATTTCCTACCTTTTCTGTTCTTTCCTGTTCCTTAGACTTCAGAAACCATCTCCTATCTTGCTATTTTTCCAGCAGTTTCTCTGCTCCGAGCATTATGGAACCACCATGTTTTCTATTCCTGACTTCTCTTTCATTTTCCCTTCTAGGGCTTTTCACCATGGCCCTCTCGTTTCAGGTATATGTTAAAGGGAATGTGACAAGAGTGAATTTTTGCTGTATTTCCCCCAGCACCTGACCTTCTCTGCCCTTACATCCTGTTTTCCCTCTACAATATCACCTTCATTGCTACACATCACAATCTACATTTCAAAAAAAACTCCTGTAGATTTCCATTAAACTTTTTAAAACCTGTAAGATCCATGTTTATAGATGAACAAAAACAATTCTAGCCCTCTTTCTGGGGAGCATCCTTCCAAAATTGATATCACCTCCTTGATGAGGGGGTATTTTACGGCAGGGTGGGTTTGACAGGAGGATCAAGTTTTTAATGAATTCAACTAGAGTGATTTGCTCAGTTTAGCTCTGAGACTAGGAAGAGATTGTGACTCATTTTAAAATATAATAAAAATGAGGGAGTATGGAGAATCAAGAAACTTTGTGGTGTTTGTTCTTTACCTTTAGCAAAGAGCTGACTGATGGAAACAGGGAGTCTTTTGGGCCTGATTGTTTCTGAGCAGAGAAAGTAAAGTCAGCTTTAAGACTGACTCAGGAAGTTTGTGGCAGAGACAGAATTAGAATATGGGTCTCAGGGGCAGCTAGGTGGCACAGTGGATAGAGCACCGGCCCTGAAGTCAGGAGGACCTGAGTTCAAATCCAGCCTCAGACCAAACACTTGACACTTACTATCTGTGTGACCCTGGGCAAGTCACTTAACCCCAATTGCCTAAAAGAAAAAAAAAAGAATGTGGGTCTCAATTCCCAGCTTAGTTAGTGTTCTTTGTCCTCTACTCTGCTGTGACCACATCCAGGGGGTAAGAGGAAAGAAGTGCAGGGATGACAGGGAAGAGAACTGGTTTAACTAGACTGGTGCCTAATTGATCCATCAGTATTTATTGAGTCTTTGCCAGGTACCAATTACTGTATTTGATTAAAGCTAGATCTGAGTAGAAGGTGCAATCTGTAAAGTCCCTCTGAAACAGATTTAAATGATGGGGACATAAAAATGTTTATTAATAATAATAAATGGCACATCATTTATTTATTTCAGCTGCTGAGCACACTAATCCCAGGCAGACACAGCCAAGATATGGGTATTAGAGCTCAGCTTGTACTTTGCTGTCATGTTTTCCAGCAAAAGAATCTTTCAATGGAGCACCCAAATGGCTGTCAAGAGAATGGAATTCTGATCTGTCTCTGATGCTAATGTTTTATGTGTGCTTAGACAAGCTACATAGTTTTTCTGTGCTAGTTCCTATGAAAATGGGAATTATTATACTAACTGCCCACTCCCAGCTTACAGGGATGTTGAGAGTGATAGCTCCTTTTTTTTAATTAGAAAGAGGTTTTGAATGGCACATAGATAGTCATGTGATCAATACAAGGATTTTACCATTTATTATTGGTATTCATCTTTCCTGGTTATTTCGCAGTAGAGATTTGTGGTTGGCACTTCATTTTTTTTTTAAAGGATAAGATCCTTTTCTAAGTACCTTTTGAAAGCCAATTTATATTTCGGTCATTTAATTAATAGGAATCAGAGAGCCAGGCCTTCCAATCAAAGTGCTTCTGAATAATTCAATACCGTATATTAAAAGTAGAGACCCATTGCCTGGCATGGTTTACTCTAGTTGGTGGAGAAATATATACTGCCCATCTATACGGGGCCATTCTTCATCTTCTCTCCTTCAATTGAAAGAGTAAGGAGCTTGAAATTTTCAAGCAATCACTGTTCATTCCCTGCTCCCCCAACCCCCACCCCATTGATTATTGGAGTGGTCTCTTTGGGACAATCAACATAGGGAAAGCTTTGGAGATGCACAGAACCATTCAATATCCAGTTATTCTGACAGGCCTTATTATGTAATGGCTGCTAACACAGGGAACTTTGTCAAGTGCCATGTGGGAATGGAAGCCTCTAAAAAGAAGGCCCTCTGGACCTAGAGGGAGTGGACCTTCCCAACAACCACTCCACCATTACCGCCTTCTCCATTAAACATGATTTCAAGCTGTCAGCAATATTGCCAGTTCATGACATTGGGGAAAGAGAGCTGTTTCTCCTGCCTAGTTTTTCTTTCTTGCCTCCTTCTTTCTATCCTCCTTCCCCCTCCCCCCTGACCTGTCTCCTTGCACTGACTTCTTTCCTTCTTTCCCTCTTCCCACTTTCTCTTCCACTCTTTGACACAACCCCATAAATAGTGCATATTCTCTCCATCTGTGCTGTGCATCTCTTTTCTCCATCGATATTTTTACTGTGCCCCTTTCTCCCTCTCTTTCCAGGCCTCTGTTCTTATTTTCTATCTCCAATTTTAAAGGCAAGAAAAAAAAGTAAAGAAAGATGTTGGGATTTCTTGCCCTCCCCCCCCCAATTTCCTGCTGGAAATTCCATTCTAACTGTGGTATATACCGAAAAATTCCCAAGGAGCTCTCAGCTCATTCGCACAAATGAGCTCAGGTGTTTTAGAGGCTATCCATAGGCAGGTTTGTGATGGTTGGACATGGCCATGGAAACAACACCTAAATTTATTTCCTTCTGTATCCTGGTTGGGGCCTCAGGAAAGGGGTTTACCCAAAATGGCTCAGTATAGTGAGGCTCAGACAACAACATCTCTAGTTGGGGAGGCAGTGGAGGTGGCCCTGTGCATAGATGGAATTGCCTAAAGGGTATAATGTTAAGAGTGTCTGAAATCCTACCTTAACTGATTCTTTACTTTGGGTTAAGCTTTGCCCTTTCCCTGAGGGTCCTTTATTAAAATGCAAATGCTGATACTCCTGTACAACACAGTGAGGCTAACAGCTTAGTGTGATTGATTTTGTTGCATATTTCTTCTTATGGACAGGAGACAAGGGAGTCTGCAAGGGCAAAAACCAGTGACAATAATAACAATAACAACAGTAATAAAAACTAGCCTTTACATAGAATTTTATGGTTTGCAAAGTGGCTCACCTATTTTGCCCATATCATAGGAAAAGGGTCAGAAGAGGAAAAAAAAAAGGTATGAAAGCACTTCAGAAAGTAGAAAGTAACTTAAAAATATTGAGTTTGCTGTTATTCTTCTCTGAAGTATCATCCTTTCTCCTGGGTATAGAGTTCACTTTCTCAAAGCCAGACACAAGGAAGGGCAACATAAAAATAATTCGTATTCTGAGTTCTAATCTCATTTCCGCAACTAATCTACATGATGGATGATTAATCAAACAAGAATTTATTAAGTGCTATGTGCTAGGTGAGACAGCCAGGTAGCTCAGTGGATACAATGCTGGGCCTCGAGTCAGGAAGAACTGCATTCAAATCTGGCCTCAGAGACTTACTAGCTATGTGATCCTGGGCAAGTCACTTAACCTCTGTTTGCTTTAATCCACTGGAGAAGGAAATGGCAGACTATTCCAGTATCTTTGCCAAGAAAACCCCATGGACAGCATTGGCAAGATACGGTAGATGAGTGGGATACGACTTAACAACTGAACCACAAATGTACTAGTTACTAGGGATATGGAGACAAATAAATGAAACAATTCATACCCTCAAGGAATTTCCATTCTATCCAGTATCATCTATCTCATACGCCCAATCTCCCCTCTGCCAGCCCCCATAAGACAGGAATATAATGTTAATGTAGACATGTCCACAAATGAATAGAACATTTGTATATTTTAAAAAAAACTCCATCTCCCCATGCAGATTGTAGACCATCATGAATTTAAGAGTTTGTCTTTGAGGGTTCTTGTGAGAGCAAATTCATCAGTGTAGTGATAATGAGCTTTTGTAAAACACAGCTGGATTGATCCTCATCACTGGTCTAGAGCTCAGAGCCTCTCCAGCTTGGTAGGACCCACCAGAGACTGGATTCTTCTGACAAAACCTTCAGAGTCTCAGGATCAATTTTGTACCACAATAAGGCACTGAAATAGGCATATATCAAAACTAAGCATAAAAATGATCTTGGATACAGAAGTGCTGTGGAAATGATTAAGCTTATCATTGCTCAGACTAATTGCATCAGAAGTGCTTGTGGACCTCTAATATGCAGCTGAATTGAATGAAGTTAAAGGGCTACCCACACCTTATTCTCTCCAAAAAGAGATCAAATTGGGGCAGCTAGGTGGTGCGGTGGATAAAGCACCGGCTCTGAAGTCAGGACGTACCTGAGTTCAAATCCGGCCTCAGACCAAACACTTGACATGTAATAGCTGAGTGACCCTGGGCAAGTTGCTTAACCCCAACTGCCAAACAAAAACAACACAAAAATAGATCAAATCCTCTCCTTTGGGGTATGGATGATATAAAAACAAACACATTCTTTATAGCTTTGAGTGTTATCTTTCTCTTCAGCTCTGCAAAATCATGCGATAGAATGTAACTTCTTCGAGGATAAGATTGTTTCAATTTTTTGTCTATGTATGTGCACCCCCTTACACAGTGCTTAGCCTAATTAAGCCGGCTTAAGAAATGCGTGTGAATTGATTGACTGCCTAACGCTTCTCCTTTGAAAACCTGCTCCACTGGACTTCCCTTCTGAATTTTTTTTCCCAAATTAACTCCAAGTTCTACCACTCAAGTAACCTCCAGCTCAAGCTGCTCTTTTTCTTCCCATCATCCCCAAATTCTTTGCATTTATGAATATATCCCCACAAAGTTGCAGATGCAGGTTGTAGATGTTTCTGTCTTTCAGGACCTCTTGTTTGAGTGTAGAAAATTGTTAGCTGTTCTGGTTTCTCTCTTTAGAGGACAGAGATGAAGTCTGAGATTTCCTTTGTAAGCCTGTGACGCCCATGAAGAAGTGAGCCCACTACTACTATGACTGCCTGTATGTGATAACATTAACAAGACTGAGTAATTATGTCTCTGACTGGTAAAAGGAAGAAAGAGCTAGTAATTCCCTCCTCATTTTGATAAATATTAAAACTTCAGTGCAACTTCTGAAAATAACTAACACATACTACTACTTGAATTTATGTTTTGGTCTTATGCATGGTAATGATAAATTTTTCGGGGTCTTCTCCAAAACAATACAATTTTAGGGCTTAGATATCTTTTCCTTGCTGTTGGGAGTTACTGGATATTTGAAAATACATATAAATTTAACATGATTTAAGAACGCATTCATCAGGGGCCATATTTTATGCCATTATAAATGCATATGAGGCTAATTTATGTGCAAATATATGTGTATGCAGGTACATGCACCCATTAAGCAGTCAAATAACAGAATTAAAAATTGCAGGTTGGAAAATAAAGAATCTGAGTGGAAAAGGTGTGACAGATTTTAAAAGAGCCAATTTAGAAAAGAGTTTGGCCTTTAATTGGCCAAGTTAAACAAGACACAATTAGGGCTCACTTGGTCCCTGAAGATTTGCTCTAATTGTGTCTTATTTAACTTGGCTGTTGAAACTGCTAACAGTGTCCTCCTTCTCAGAGTTGGCTCATTTGGTTAATCTCACACCTCTCTCTACAGCTGACTTTCTTTCCTAACTTAGGCCCTTCTGTGTATGTTAACAGGCATAAGATAATGCTATACTTTGTTTCGAAAAAATAGCCCAACAGCTTTTAAAATATTTTTTAAGTTGCACTGTAGTCTTGGAACAACCTAGGATAAACATTTCTGTACAGTCCATAGTCACAGACTTCCTGGATCCACCATTGCAGCTCTAAGTGATTATGGACAGCCAGGACTAGGAAATAAGCATTTATTAAGAAGCCACTATGTGCCAGGCCTGGGCTAAGCATTTTACAAATATTATCTCAGTTGATCCTCACAACAACCTTGGGATGTAGGTGCTGTTATTTCCATTTTACAGTTGAGGAAACTGAGGCAAGCAGAGGTTAAGTGAATCAACAAGCATATATTCAATGTCTAGTATGTGCTGGATCCTGTCCTATTTGCTGAGGATACAAAGGATGTTCAAACTTGCCATTCCTGATTCTAGTCCATTACACAGAAGCTTTGGGACCTACTTCCAGTCACGTGGTGACCCAGCAATGAAACCATTTTGTGTTTTGGTATGATAGGACAAATCCTGGGTGGTCCCTCAGTCTTCCCCCTTCTCCGTGAAAGGCAGATAGCCATGTCACCAAAGAAACAGCTATTGCCTTAGTCTCTTCTTTCTTCAACCTTACAGGCAGCATCATGAAATCCTAAGACTTGCAGGGAGGGGTTGCAAAGGGCTATCTTTTCTCTACCTCTTCCATCATGAGGGCCATGAGCACATCAGCTGGGAAATGTTGAGCCTTCTGATTAATCTGTAGGATTTGGGCTTCTTCTTTGTGTTTGTTCTTTCCTGTTATTAAACAAACAAATACCAATTGTGCATTATTAAGGAGGGATGGAGAGATGTAAAATGAATATCTACAGTCTAGATGACGCCCCTTGTTGGAGAATGAATTCTGAGTCTGTATAATGTTGTGGGGAAGGTAGAATTGGACAATAGGGACCATCGAAGGGAGGGAGTGTGCAGCTAGAAAGCTCCCCTGGAAATTTTCAAGGACTTTAGGTATTGGGTGCATTGGAGATGACAAACATACTGGTTGCTTACAGCCACATGTTGGTTCAGTAGTAAATGAGCTAAATTATGAAAGGACAAAATAATGCCCTCCTTGGTTTCTTGAGCCAGAGAAGTCAATGACTCAGTAGAGCTTTTAGGGGAAAAGATAGATTCTACTTCAGTCTATGGTGGGAAGTAGTATCCTCTGTCTATAGACTCCCTGCGAGGAACATGGGAGGATGGGCTGTTTTCTTTCCTTCCACTCAACCAGAGTTTCTATACGGAACACAGACTTTACTGAGTAAGTGTGCCCTGGGCCTCTAGCTACCTTTTCTGATATATTTTTCCTTTCCTGAGCAAGTGATTAGTCATCATTCTTAGGACCCAGTCTTGAAAGTGATCTTCTGAGTTTGAGAGGTCCAGAGATCCTGGTTCCAAGCTGAATGATGACAGGGCAAGAGTTCCTGGAAACTGCTCCAATACTCTTGGAGGGGATGGCCACTGACAATTGGCTCAAGGCTGGCTGGTTTATCAAAATACATGTAGTGGAAGTTGTTTACACAGTGTAGGGCCAAAATGAAATGTAAAATTCCTAATAATATTATTATAAACTGCCCCATAGTGTTATAAGGTTTAAACTACTGTCCTTGCAGCAGATTGCAATAACACATAATTTAGTGAGTCTCATTTTAAGTTGTTTTTGTTTGGTCAAAAATGTAGTGTGAGCCTTTTATGTCCAGTATTCCTTTTGTGTATAGGAAAATACCTGGTCCTTGCCTGATTCATGCCATTTATTGAGTATCTTTCTCCTCCCTCCTGTCAGTTGCCCTAATTCTGCTCCTTAGAGGCACGAGCCTGGTCTAAACTCCATGCCTGGGCACAGAACAGGGAGTAGATGCAGTACCCCAAACCTTCTGTGGGCCCAGCAGTGGTTCCCCAAAATTAAATATACAAAATATATACTAAGTGACCACAAAGTAATTCTGGAGGTGGGAGCACTAGCAGTTATGTTAGGGGAGGAGTAAGGAGCTAAATTTTGAAGGAAGCTAGAGATTCTATAAATAAGGTGAATTCTCTGGGGCTTTTACAGATAAGCAAGCCAGGATCAGGGCGCTTCCAGATTACAAAACTTAGCTTAGAAGTCGTCATCATAAGCCTATTGTCAAGGACAAGCTCTAGGGCCAGGGGTGGGGAGCCTTCGGCCTCAGGGCCATATGTGGCCCTCTAGGTCCTCAAGTGCAGCCCTTGGACTGAATCCAAACTTCAAGTTCAGCAAAGCTGGAAGGGCTCAATTTGTCTTGATCTCTTTTCCTCCTCTCTTTTCCATTTTACTGCCCTTTTCTCCACCCCCGCTTTCTCTGTCTTATTTCTCCCTCAGTGCTTCTCCCTTTCTCTCTGACATACCTTGTTACAGGTGTCTGCAGCTATCAAAGTCTCTTTACCCTTCCTCCTAACAAAATTGACTCAGGAAAGGTTCTATCTGACAAACTCATTCCCGCTATGTATGTTAGCTGAGTAATAACAACTTCAAATGCTATCTCTCCTGGAAGTGTTTGCATTTTAACAGGGTCAACAAAGCCTTAAGCAAAAAGAGTAAAGGAAAGCCTATTATTGGGGGTATATGTGGAGAGAGAGAGAGAGAGAGAGAGAGAGGGAGAAAGAGAGAGAGATAATTATGTATGTATATAGGCACACATATACATATATGCAGATACATCTATATGCACATATATAGATACATCTATAGCAATATATACCTGTGTATATGCCTATACGCACATACACATGCATATATATATAAACCTAAACATACATGCATATACAGATGTATGTACATCTATACACGCATATACATATATATGTTTATATATATATGTATAGTCATCTATATATGTATATACATCTATATGCATGTATATACATCTATACATACATATGCGTGTGTGTGTGTGTGTGTGTGTGTGTGTGTGTGTGTATATATACACATACCTATACATACATATCTTTATGTGTATAAATGTGTGTGTCTATGTATTACCTACAGCTCCCCAAAGCCTTTTTATTATTTTAGCCCTACTAAGTTCACCATAGCCTTTGGTGATCCAGCTGGCATCTTTGCCCAGGCCCCAAGCATGGAAGAAGGGAGAAGGGGAATTTAATAAGGCCTAAAGAGCCTGGGTAATCTTATTAGGATAAGAAGGGAAAGAAAAACTAAAATGTAGGTCATAGATAAGGTTATATATGAAAAGGTGCAAAGCAGCATAGCAGTGAGAAGGCCAACTTTGGAGTTAGAAAGACCTGGGTTCAAGTCTTACCTCTGTTACGTATTAGTTACGGGACCATATGCAACTTGCTTAGCTCTTCAGAACACTACGCAATTAATAAAAAAATAATAACTTACAGACAACTTGCTTAATTGCACTGGTGGAGGGAGTTTCTAAATTCAGAACTTACTACACTGATGAAATCATAGGCCTGTGTTAGAAAATTAAAAATGTAACTCAGAAATCTACAATCTTCTTCATAGGAAGTTTGATGAAGGCTGCTATGATGTTGCCATGTAACCATGGCATGTAGCCATGTAGGCTGTGGACTTCCTTTCAGAAGTGGTGCTGGTCTACAGAAAGCAAGTAGATATAAATGTAACCTGGCTATTAACCAAATTTTGAAGTATTGTGTGTGCTGTTGGAATGTGGGAGTGACTTCTGATTGGAGAGAGTATTGACGTGATGCTGTGAACCTGTGTCTTTCATAAGAAAGAAACACATATGGTTGAATACTCTTCAGGAGAGGTATGTGGAGGAAAAGAAAGTCTTGGATATATCACAGCCATGCAAAGAAAGTTGGCTCCTCAATATGTCCCTAATTTCCAGCTTGCCTCCTTAGAAACTTCAGAAAAATAACTTTTCCTTGGATGGGATCAGGCCTTCCCTCTTGGTTGAGATGGGATCTTATCTCACTCCCATCTAAAGAGCTCATTCACTCTTGTGTATTTTCTTGGGGTGTACAGGGTGTTTATGGAGAACTATCACCTCTGGTTTGAGAGTTTGCTGAGCCCTTTTTGGGGCTGCTTATCCACCTTTGGTGTCTACCTATCACCCAACTCTCACCTGTGGCTTCAAGAAGCCATTGCATGTTCAGAGGCCACACCCCAGTAAGCCATCTCAGTAGACAGGCTAAACCAGGCTGAGGGCAACTGACAGGCTTTAAACCTGTCAGTGAGGGAGGGGGATGACTACCCCAAGCATGTGAAGACTTTCCTCTGAAGAATAGGAGTATGAGAACAGTTTGTTCCAACAGCCATGAAGACAGCTGAAGCAGGCACTGCAGAGTCCTTAGATCTTGGTCAGACATCAAAGATGCCAGGGTCATACACTGCATCCTGGACCATTGCCAGTTGCCCTGATTTTTGTCTTGCCACTGAACTTTGATGGCTCTGGAAGAGACAATGAGGCTGATGTGTACATCTCTGCCTCATTTAAATCCAATTCACGCAAAAGTAAGACATCACCCCATGATGTCATTGGTCCTGTTCGAAAATGAAGGACAAACAATAACAAATGACAATATTCTCATATATTCAAATCTGTGGAAGGCCTCCATTTTCTGTTAGTTGTTTTGCTTGGGTAAATGAGTTTACTCATTATTCACTATTTAAAACAATTTTTTGTGTAACCAACATTTGGTGCGAAGGAGTTAAGCTGGTGAGTATAAGCTAAGGACTAGCAACCAGAAAAGTCGCTTTTGTTCTGAGCCACACTCATATCACTAGGCCAGTAATACTTACGGGGGGTGGAGGGGGAGTGGTGGTTTGGGGAGCAGATAGGTATGACTCTAGTGTGATATTCCTCTTGGAGACAGGTGATAGGGGAAAAGGACTGCCAAGCCACAGGCCTTCTCTGGATACCTTGAAGGTGGAAACTGTGGTCTCCCTTGGAGAGAGATGGGCCAGATTTCAGAGATATCTCTTCACAGCACCTGCAAATTACATTTACACAACCTGTGTGGACATATCTTGCATGAGTACACATACATTTTACCCAAAAAAAAGACAGAAAAAAAATTGAAGGAAGGAAGAAAAGGAGAGAAAAAAAAAAGAAAGGAAGGAAAAAAACAAAGAAAGAAACACTATTCATGAAAATAGAGCTTGTTTCAAAGTCAGGTCAGCAGAGAGCTGGTGGGCTATGAAGAGCAGTGGATAGATGTCCTAGGGAGGAAATGCCCTCTTTTAATACAGATTGGTGATGCCCTCTACAATTTGTAGACCTAGAGAGTCTCTGTAGAGTATGAGAGTTAACTGACTTGCCCTGGATTACGCAGTCACCCCACGTTGAAGGTAAGACTTTAAGCAGGTCTTTCTGACTCAGGCCATCTCTCTCTTCCCTATTCCTTGTTTCTTCTCATCTTACATACAGTAGGACTTTAATAAATACTTGTTGGATTGTCAACACAGTGTTTCAGGCTTTCCCAGGCAGTCCTGTCTTGAGATGTCCCTACTTTCCTTATGGGTCTTTTGGGGATCCAGTGGGGGCAACAATTTTTGCCTCATTTCACTCAAAATCCTTCTTTGTCTTCCTGAGGAGACAGGACCATATCATTGGTGTGAAGGGAGATTACACTGGAATCTTGATGGGTGAGGAAACCCTGGTGGAAGTGAAATGAATAAGTAACCACTCAAATCCATCGAGGCATTGCTCTCTGATTCATCCAGCCAGGGCCAATAATAGAATGTTGGAGCATCTACTAGTGTCCCTGCTTTGTGAAGAAGCAAGAGGTGTCTTCTGTTACACAGCTAAGTCTAGTCTGAGAGGGGGCTTTATGGTGTCCTGGATAAATCCATTAACCAAACAGTGTCCCAGGCACCTCTCTAAGACAGTTAAGTTATAAGTCAGAGAACATTCATTACATGAGCCAGGCACCATGCTAAGCTCTGCGAATAGAAATAGAAGCAAAAAGATAGTTCATGACCTCAAGGAACCTACATTCTAATGGAAGGAGACAACACATGATGAAAAAAACCAAATAGTTGCAGGGATTGGAAAGGAAGGTACCTGTTCCAGGGAATGTTGGAGAAAGAAGTTGGGAGAGTCAGTTACAGAGCAGGCACCTATCTCTATTGGTGGAGGGAGTTTCCTTAATGGAAATTACCTATGCCAATTAAATCACTACTATAGTTCCTCCCAAAATCCAATGTTATTGTTTAAGTACAAACTTCAGGGTTCTGTGCATTGTGTGTGTGGTAATAGGGAGTGAGGGAGAGGGAGACATCACAAAGGATATATCTGATGACATTCCCCTAAAATGACATTAAAGCCCAATTTTGCTTCAACTAGAGGACTAGTCCTTGAACAAAGCTCCACTTTCATGCATCTTTTTTTCCCCTAAGATGTGACTGTACCTATGTAAGATATTTATGTCCATATGGGATATCTATATGTAACTTGCAAGTGTCATGAATAGATATCTCTGGAATCTGCCCATTCTTCTCTAAGAGACCCTGTGGTTTTCACCTTTCACTTGGAAAGGGTTATTTTTGTTGTTGTTCAATTGTTCTTGAGTTATGTCAGACTCTTCATGACCCCACTGGGGTTTTCTTGACAGAGATACTAGAGGCAAATAGGGTTAAGTGACTTGCCCAGGGTCATGTAGATTTTGAAGTGTCTGAGGTCAAATTTGACCTCAGGACGATGAGTCTTCCTACCTCTAGGCCCTGTGCGCTACATATCGCGCTGCCGAGCTACCCTGGAAAAGAATCACAGCAGGTCCGAGATTGAGTAATTTGATTTAATTCAACTAACATTAAGCAAACTGCTCTGTCTAAAGCACTAGGATAGGTTTTAGAGGAGATAAATTAAAACCTCGCTCTTGGCCTTATGGAGATTACAGTCTAGAAAGGGGATTTATATATATATATATATATATATATATATATGTAACACACACACAGAGATAATTACAATTCATAGCATTATATGGCAAATGTGTTAGAGAAGTTGTTATTGTTCATTCTTTGTTTTGGAAGAGGACCAATGATATCACAAGGATGATGACTCATGCATGAACGGGATCTAAGTGAGGCGGAGTTGCACAAAGTCATCAATATCACTCTGTCTTCCAGAGTCATCACAGTCCAGTGACAGGACAAAATGCAAGATCACTGGTGGTGGCCCAGGCTGCAGTGGATGACCTCGGTGCTTTTGATGTCTGACCAAGCTCCACAGGGCCTGCTTCAGCCGCCTTCATGGCCATTAGAACAAACTGTTCTCATCTGCCCATTCCATGGGGAAAGTCTTCACATGTTTGGGGTAGACATCCCCCTAACTGACTGATGGGTTTGGGGCCCACTGGTTACCCTCAACTTGGTTTAGCCCATCTGCCGAGATGATTTTACTGGGGTGTGGTTGATGTGCACACTCCTTTTTTGGAGGCACAAGTAAGAGTTGGGTGACAGGTAGACACCAAAGGTGGGTGAGCAGCCCTAAAAAAGGTTCAGCAAGCCCTCATACCAGAGGTGCTAGTCCTCCCTAAACACCCTATACACCCCATCAGAGAGGTACAAGGTATAATGCTATGTGATCTTTGAAAGAGAAACCAACATTAAGAACATGTGGATTTAGATTTAGGTCTAGTGATCTCCATGTTGCTCAGAGAGGAAATGAAATTAAGAAAAGAATGTAGTTACTGACTTTGGAAAGGAAGACGCTTATCTTCTCTCACATGCATATGTAGGCAATCCATGATAACTGGTTGTAATGAAAAGCAGGTCTCTAGCCCAAAATGCAATGGAATAAAACACAGGAAAAGAAGCAAAAAGATACCTGTCAATCAGATGGTGATGTTAAAGAAAATCCACTTCCAGATGTACTATGTGAAAACCTCAAATGTCTAATCTGTAGATTCAAACTCATAAGAAACATTAGAGCAGGAAGAAAGCTCAGACTTCATGTAGTCCAAGACATCTTTTTACAGCTAATGCAACTGAGGCCAGCAGGGGGAAAGGAACATACCCAAGGTCACATAGAGATTATTCTGTCATCAAAGAGTTAGGTAAAATTAACAGAAAAGAGTAATACTATACACTATGGTTTTTCAAAGCTCTAGGCTTGTGGCCCAAACTAATAGTGGACCATGTCAATCAATGTGTTGTTGGACCTAGTATTGTGGATAGTTATTTGAAGAGGGAGGGGTTTGGTTTCATGGAGGTGGCTTTGGCTTCATGTTTCAATGATTGGGAAGGGGTAATTGAATAAAAGGGCAGATGCATAAAAAGACTAATGTGGCTACATGGGAAACTCACTGACTAATTCAGATTTTTGAAAGATACAAGATATCCCACATCAGACAAAATCAAGATCAAGGAAATGAGGGTTTTCAGAAAAGAAGAATGGCCCTAACAGTATAAATTTTTTCTGGGACTCAGTTTTCTTCTCTGTAAAATGAACGGGTTGGTTTAGATCATTAGTGTCAAACTCATTCTTCTTCTTGTTCAGTCCTTTCAGTTCTATCAGACTCCTCATGATCCCATTTTGGGTTTTCTAGGCAAAGATTGCCAATGGCAAATGGTTTGTCATTTCCTTCTCCAGTTCATTTTATAGAGGAGGAATGGAAAACCACAAATTAACATTCTCTATGTTGTATTGTATTTTTATTTATTTTGTTTAAAACACTTCCCATTTACATTTTAATCTGGTTCAAGCCCACTAGGGATTTTTGTGGTCTGCTTAGGGCCATGGGCCAAAAGTCTGACACCTCTTGTTTAGATGACCTCTGAGTCCTTTCCAGTTCTCTGATGTCAGGAATATTGAAGTCCAGAGGGAGTCAAGATTGACACTAAATATTAGAAGCAACTTAGGGGGTTGGGTTTGGTTTTGTTGTTTTTAAAGCTGATTGGAATGAGACTCGGAGGGTCCTATTCAAAGTTTGTAAAGGACTTATGACTTTGGCCAGCTTGCATATGAAAAGGTCAGAAAACTGTGAAGGGTTGGCAGAAAGAGTGAGGATAGCTTGGATGTTGCTGTTCTTTTTCCTCAGTTTTGGAAGAGGATCAACGGGGTGATATCTTGATTTTCGCGTGAATTGGATTTAAGTGAGGCAAAGTTGTATAGAGTCATCAGCTTCGTTCTCTCTTCCAGAGTCATCAAAGTCCAGTGGCAAGACAGACAAAAGTCAAGACAATTGGCCATGGCCCAGAATGCAGCGGATGACCTTGGTGACTTTAATGGATGACCAAGCTCTGCGCACTCTACTGCATCTGTTTCAGACACCTTCACAACAGTTAGAACGAATTGTTCTTATCCACCCATTTTGCTGGGAGAAGTCTTCACATGCTTAGATAAGAGTTTTTAAATTATAGGACTCACCCTGGAGTTATTGGATAGAAGAAAGAGCTCAGAGAGCTAACTTCACATGGGGAGGCTGCTGAGAATCCAAAGGCTGGGGTGGCTTCCTACTGGGAGATTTTCTTCCCTCTGAAAGAATTTGGCCAGGACTAAGATGGAAGCTGACGGTGGTGAAAACTATAGCCAAGGAATAGAGCAAAGCTGGGGGTTGTGGAGCCTACAGCCAAGCACTGGAGGCCTGCCTAGGCATACAGAGATGCTGCTCCCAGTGAGGGGCAGGAGGAGGGCATTCCGTGAAGACATCATCAGTTTGGCAGCACTGGAGGTGTAAATTGTCCCCTGTGAATGGGGCTTTTCATGTTCAATCTATATACTTGCTTATAAACCAAGAAACAGTTGCTAGTGACAAGACGGCTGAAACTGAGAAAAGCTTTAGCTTTCTTCTCTCTGTATCAAGTCTCTTCCCACTCTGATACACAGTGAAGCCAAAATGCTTTTCCTTAAACACAAATCTGACCATGTGACTCCCCTACTTATTCAACTTTAGTGGCTCCCCATTTTTCTAAGAAAAAATATAAATTTCTCTGCTTAGCTCTTAAAACCCTTTACAAGCTGGCTGCAATCTGTTTCTAGCCTCGTTGGATGTTACCACCTCCACCCATACCCCCACACCCTTTAATCCAGACAATTCTGGCCTTCTCTCTGCCCTCCACACACACTTCATCTCCTAACTCAATTCTTTTGCCCTCAATGTCCACCACCACCCCCAACCTCCACGTCTTCCTTATCACTACCTTGTAGAATCTGTTTCTTTCTTCAAGATATAGCTCAAATACTACTTTTTATATGAAATGTTTCCTGATCTCCTCAATTGCTAGTATCCTCCTTGTCTAATTACTTTATATTTAACTAATCTGTCTTTTTAAAAAATATATCTAACCTGTATATACTTACATATGCATTTGTCTTCCCTATTTGGATGTAATCTCTTTTCTAGGAGGGATTATTTCATTTGCAATGCTCCTCTTGGGACTCACTTGCTCAATGCATATCTGCTTTATTGGGTACCTAGAGAGGTGGCTAATACTGTTCCCAGCAATCTAGGACAACCCTGTGGGTGACAATTGTCCCAAAACCGAGTTCGAAAGCCCCCACTGGTGTGCCTCCTTTAAATAGTCAGTCAGAAGTCTCAGTTCCTTAGAAAATACCTTTATTCAAATACTACAGTAAGAATAGTAATTACAAAACGTCATTCATACACACACACACACACACACACACACACACACACACACCCCAATACCAGAGATATAGTCTTCCACAAATTTACTCAAAGACAAGGAGGAGGAAGAAAAGTGGGAATGAACTTATAGTTCAATGACAATGAGACATCTGTGCAGGGAACACACATGGCTAGAGCAACTCACAACTCTAGAGCTGGAGGACATTAATGTCCTTTGCTCTCTCTGAGGTGTCCACAAAACATTCAGGTTGCTCCACTGTTCAGGTAGTCTGGCTTTTCTAATTTTTTATTTTTTAATTTTTTTTGCAAAGGAGACAAAATTTAATAAATTTCAATGTGTATCCAGTCATTTACAATTCATTTGTTTTTTTCTTCCAATTTTATTAATTTATTAATTTATCAGCAATCACTTCCATATACTTTTGAGTTGAAATTTTTTCTCCCCCTTCCTCTCCCCCACCCTCCCCAAGATGACGCACAATCTGATATACATTTTACATTTACATTCCTATTAAACATATTTTCACATTAGTGAAGTTGTAAGTAAAAATTAAAACCAATAGGAGGAACCATCAGAAAGATGAAACAAAACTCAACAGAAGGTAAAAATAAGTGATAGCGATTCGACTTCCACAGTTCTTTCTTTGGATGTGGACAGCATTTTCCATCCGAGGCCTCTGGAGGTGTCTTAGATCCTTGTAATGCTGAGAAGGATTCAGTTTAACAATATTAGTCATTGCATAATGTGGCTGTTTTTGTGTACAAAGTCCCCTTGGTTCTGCTTACTTCACTCAGCATCAGACTATATAGGTCTTTCCAGGTTTTTCTGATGTCAGACTGTTCATCATTTCTTACAGCACAATAGTATTCCATTATGTTCATATACCACAACTTGCTCAGCCATTCCCCAATTGATGGGCATCTTCTCAATTTCCAATTCTTTGCCACCACAAAAAGAGCTGCTATGAATATTTTTGTACATGTGGGTCCTTTTCCCATTTGTTTGATCTCTTTGGGATATAGCCCTAGAAGTGCTATTGCTGGATCAAAGGGTATGCACATTTTTGTAGCCCTTTGGGCATAGTTCCAAATTGTTCTCCAAAATGGTTGGATCATTTCACAACTCCACCAACAATGTATTTGTTCCAATTTTCCCACATCTTCTCCAACATTTATCATTTTCCTGTTTTGTCATGTTGGCCAATCTGATAGGTGTGATGTGGTACCTCAGAGTTGTTTTGATTTGCATTTCTCTAATCAATAACGATTTAGAGCATTTTTTCATATGACTATAGATGGCTTTAATTTCTTCATCTGAGAACTGTCTGTTCATATCCTTTGACCATTTATCAATTGGGGAATGGCTTGTGTTCTTATAAATTTGTCTTAATTCTCTATATATTTTAGAAATGAGGCCTTTATCAGAGAGACTGGTTGTAAAAATTCTTTCCCAATTTTCTACCTTCCTTCTAATCTTAGTTGCATTGGCTTTGTTTGTGCAAAAACTTTTCAATTTAATGTAATCAAAATTATCCATTTTGCTTTTCATAATGTTCTCTATCTCCTGTTTGGTCATGAATTCTTCTGTTCTCCATAGATCTGATAGGTAAACTATTCCTTGTTCTCCCAGTTTACTTATGGTATCAGCCTTTATATCTAAGTCATGAACCCATTTTGACTTTATTTTGGTATATGGTGTGAGATTTGGGTCTATGCCTAGTTTCTGCCATACTCTTTTCCAGTTTTCCCAGCAGTTTTTTTCAAAGAGTGGGTTCTTATCCCAGAAGCTGGGGTCTTTGGGTTTATCAAATAATAGATTACTATAGTCATTGACTACTGTGTCTTGCATATTTAACCTATTCCACTGATCCACCTCCCTATTTCTTAGCCAGTACCAAGCAGTTTTGATGATTGCTGCTTTATAATACAATTTAAGATCTGGAATTGCTAGGCCACCTTCCCCTGCATTTCTTTTCATTAGTTCCTTTGATATTCTGGACCTTTTGTTTTTCCAAATGAATCTTGTTATTATTTTTTCTAACTCTATAAATTAATTTTTGGTAGTTTGATTGGTATGGCACTGAATAAGTAAATTAGCTTAGGTAGGATTGTCATTTTTATTATATTAGCTCGGCCTACCCATGAGCAACTGATGTTTTTCCAATTATTTAGATCTGATTTTATTTGTGTGAAAAGTGTTTTGTAATTGTGTTCATAGAGTTCCTGGGTTTGTTTCAGGAGGTAGACTCCTAAATATTTTATAATGTCTACAGTAAGTTTAAATGGGATTTCTCTTTCTATCTCTTGCTGTTGGGCTTTGTTGGTAATATATAGAAATGCTGATGATTTATGTGGGTTTATTTTATAGCCTGCAACTTTGCTAAAGTTGTTTATTATTTCAAGTAGTTTTTTACTTGATTCTCTAGGATTCTCTAAGTATATCATCATGTCATCTGCAAAGAGTGATAGCTTTGTTTCTTCTTTGCCTATTCTAATGCCTTCAATTTCTTTTTCTTCTCTTATTGCTAAAGCTAAGGTTTCCAGTACAATATTGAATAACAGTGGTGATAATGGACATCCTTGTTTCACCCCGATCTTATTGGAAATGCTTCTAGCCTGTCCCCATTACATAATGCTTGCTGAAGGTTTTAGATAATGCTATTTATTATTTTAAGGAAGACTCCATTTATACCTATGCTTTCTAGTGTTTTTAATAGGAATGGGTGTTGTATTTTATCAAAAGCTTTTTCTGCATCTATTGAGATGATCATGTGGTTTCTGTTGGTTTTGTTGTTGATATGCTCAATGATGCTGATAGTTTTCCTAATATTGAACCAACCCTGCATTCCTGGTATAAATCCTACCTGGTCATAGTGTATTATTCTTGTGATAAGTTGCTGCAATCTACTTGCTATATTTTGTTTAAAATTTTTGCATCTATATTCATTAGAGAAATTGGTCTATAATTTTCTTTCTCTTTTTGACTCTTCCTGGTTTAGGTATCAACACCATATTTGTATCATAAAAAGAATTTGGTAAGACTCCTTCTTCACCTATTTTCCCAAATAGTCTATATAGTATTGGAATTAATTGTTCTTTAAATGTTTGATAGAATTCGCATGTAAATCCATCTGGCCCTGGAGATTTTTTCCTAGGGAGTTCATCAATGGCTTGTTCAATTTCTTTTTCTGAGATGGGGTTATTTAAGTATTTTACTTCCTCTTCGGTTAATCTGGGCAATTTATATTTTTGTAAATATGTATCCATTTCACTAAGATTGTCAAATTTGTTGGCATATAGTTGGGCAAAATAATTCCTAATTATTGTTTTAATTTCCTCTTCCTTGGTGGTAGCTTCTTTTCATTCTTGATACTAGTAATTTGGTTTTCTTCTTTCTTTTTTTTAATTAAATTAACCAAAGGCTTATCTATTTTATTGGTTTTTTTCATAAAACCAGCTCTTAGTTTTATTTATTAGTTCAATAGTTTTCTTAATTTCAATTTTATTAATTTTTCCTTTGGTTTTCAATATTTCTAATTTGGTGTTTAGTTGAGGATTTTTAATTTGTTCTTTTTCTAGTTTTTTTAGTTGTATGCCCAATTCATTAATCTCCTCTTTTTCTATTTTATTTATGTAAGCATTTAGAGATATAAAACTTCCCCTAAGAACTGCTTTCGCTGCATCCCATAGGTTTTGGTATGTTGTCTCATTATTGTCATTCTCTTGAATGAAATTATTGATTTCTATGATTTGTTGTTTGACCCAATCATTTTTTAGGATTAGATTATTTAGTTTCCAATTATTTTTTAGTCTATCTTTCCATGGCCCTTTATTACATATAATTTTTATTGCATCATGATCTGAAAAGGATGCATTTAATATTTCTGCCTTTCTGCATTGGATTGTGAGGTTTTTATGCCCTAGTACATGGTCAATTTTTGTGTATGTGCCATGTACTGCGAGAAAAAAGTATATTCCTTTCTATCCCCATTCAGTTTTCTCCAGAGGTCTATCATACCTAACTTTTCTAATGTTCTATTCACCTCCTTAACTTCTTTCTTGTTTATTTTGTGGTTAGACTTATCTAGTGCAGGAGGGAGGTTCAGGTCCCCCACTAGTATAGTTTTGCTGTCTATTTCTTCCTGTAACTCCCTGAACTTCTCCTGTAAGAATTTGGATGCTATACCATTTGGTGCATATATGTTTAGTAATGATATTACTTCATTGTCTATGGTGCCTTTTAGCAGGATGTAGTTTCCTTCCTTATCTCTTTTGATTAGATCTATTTTTGCTTTTGCTTTGTCTGAGATCAGGATTGCTACCCCTGCTTTTTTTACTTCAGCTGAGCATAATATATTCTGCTCCAGCCTTTTACCTTTACCCTGTATGTGTCACTCTTTTTCAAATGTGTTTCCTGTAAACAACATATTGTAGGATTATGGTTTTCAATCCATTCTGCAATCCATTTCCGTTTTATGGGAGAGTTCACTCCATTCACATTCACAGTTATGATTACTATCTGTGTCTTTTTCTCCATCCTTTCCCCCATTTATGCTTTTCTTTCTCCTTTTTCCTTTCCCCCTTCACTAGTGTTTTGCTTTTGACCACCTCCTTCAGTCCCTCTCCCCTTTTATTATCCCTTTCCCTTTTCTTCCCCTTTCTCTTACTGCTTCTTCCCTCCCTTCTTTCCCCCTTTCTCCCCCCCTTTTCTTTCCCCTTTTCCCTCCTACTGCCTATATGGCAAGTTAGATTTCTATACCTAACTGATTATGTTATGCCCTTCTTGAGCCAAATCTGATGAGAGTAAGGTTCAAACAATGCTCCCCCCCCTTCTTTCCCTCTGCTGTAATAGGACTTTGTGTCTTTTCCTGTAGTGTAATTTACCCTTGTCTGCCTCTTCCTTTCTCAGTACATTTTTCTAAGATCAGATTGATCCACTTATTTGAATTAATTTAATCCACTTGATTAGATTTTTTTTTATCATTACATCAAAGTCAACTAATATCCACCCTCTTTATGTATACTCCTTTAACAGGTGTAATAACAATACAGTTCTCAAGGGTTGCAAGTCTCATATTCCCTTGTAGGGGTTTAAACAGTGCCCCCCCTTATTAACAACATATTGTATCCTTCTGTCCCATTTACCTTTTTAAGTCCTTCTTGAGTCCTGTACTTGAAGATCAAATTTTTTGTTGAGCTCTGGTCTTTTTATCAGGAAAGTTTGGAAGTCTCCTATTTCATTGAATATCCATCTCCTCCCTTGAAAAATGATGCTCATTTTTGCTGGGTAATTGATCCTTGGCTGCATTCCAAGCTCCTTTGCCTTATGGAATATCATGTTCCATGCCCTGGTCTTTTAATGTAGAAGCTGCAAGGTCCTGTGTAATCCTGACTGTGGTTCCATGATATTTAAATTGTTTCTTTCTGGCTGCTTGCAGCACCTTCTCTTTCATCTGGTAATTTTGGAATTTTGCTATTATATTCCTTGTGTTGTCAATTTGGGATCTCTTTCAGGTGGTGAAGTGGATTCTTTCTATGGTTATTTTCCCTTCTGGTTCTAGGACTTCGGGCAGTTTTCCTTTATGATTTCCTGAAAGATACTGTCCAGGCTCTTTTTTTCATCATGATTTTCAGGTAGTCCAATAATTTTTAAATTGTCTCTCCTGATCGATTTTCCAGGTCGGTTGTTTTACTGATGAGGTATTTTACATTTTCATCTATTTTTTCATTTTTTTGTTTCTGTTTGACTGATTCTTGCTCTCTCATAGAGACATTAGTTTCCATTTGTCCAATTCTAGTTTTTAACAGATTGTTTTCTTCTGTTAGTTTTTGTACTTCCTTCTTCAACTGGCCAATTGTGTTTTTTAGGGACTTGTTTTCTTCAGTGTACTCTTCTGTTAGTTTTTGTCCTTCCTTCTTCAATTGGCCAATTGTGTTTTTTAGGGACTTGTTTTCTTCAGTGTATTTTTTTTCCAATTGGCCAATTGTATTTTTGAAGGACTCTTCTACCTCTCTCATTTGACTATTAAAATCCTTCTTGAGCTCTTCTAAGAAGGCTTTTTGGGCTTCAGACCAGTTCATATTCCCTTTTGTTGTTGCAGATGTGGGTTTGTTGACAATGTTGTCCTCTTCAGAATTTCTGTCTTGATCTTCACTCTTCTCATAATATGAATCTATGGTACGTTTCTTTTTACTCATGGTGTTTCTTTATTCCCTGGCCTTTAAAGAGATTGAGCTCTCCTGCTGGGGAACAGAGGGTACTGACCCAAGCTTCTTGTGTTGGGAGCCTAGGTCTTGGTCACTGGTTTTGTGTACTGGGGCCTCTTATGCTGGCAATTGGAGGCTGTAGGTTTCTGGCAGCTTACCTCGTGTTGGGCTGGAATCAGCAAGGCTGGAACTTTCAGGCAATTCTAGGTTGCCTGCTTTTCCTTTCCTTTAGCTTTCTTCAGCTCCTTTTAGATGGGTGCTGCAGGGTGTTTATCTGCCTGGGGCCCCCTGCAGTGTTGTCTCCCTGTTTCTGCTAATGCACTGGGAGATTCCTTTGTGGTAGAGTGCCGAGGCACCTGGTGGTTTTCTGAGCTGGTTTCCACTTCCCCCCCCCCCTCACTGAGGCACTGGAGGTCCAGGTGTTGGTGTTTGCCTGCTCTACCACCTGGGCTTCAGGATTTCTTCACAATTGGAGGCTGCAGGGCTCTGACAGCTCACCTGGTGTTGGGTTGGAATCAGCAAGGCTGGGGCTTTAGGAAGCCTTTAGGTTGTTTTCTTCACCTCCTTTCATGAATGCTGCAGGGTACTTATCAGCCTGGGGCCCCTTGTAGTTCTGCCTCCCTTATTTTTGCTGAGGCACTGGGAGACCCCTTTGCTGGGCTGCTGCACTGCTGCTTCCCATCTTTCTTCTAATTCAGCTGTTCCAGGGTTTTTCTCTGGGGTGATAATTTCTGGGTTTTCAGAGGCTGATGGGGAGAGTGAGAGTGACTACCTTTTCACTCCACCATCTTGGCTCCCGGAATGACAAATCTAGGCTGGCTTTTCTCAGAGTTCAGTGTCTTCACTGGGCCAGTGGCTCAGCTGGGCTTACTCCTGCTAGAGTGCAGTCTCAGATGAATGGGGCAATCTGTTGCTGGGCTGAATCAAGCAGGTCACTTGGTGGCTATGCTGGATTTTCTCTAGGATTTGCTGCTGCTGAACTAGGCTAAACAGGTCCAAAGAAGATGGGCAGGTATTGTCAGACAGTGCTGGGCAGGTCATGATTTCATGGGACAGTGGCTGCCAGAAAAGGCCAGTAGGACTTTTTCATCACCTCTATATGGCAGGGTACATGAACATAACTGTCAGGATAGACAAGAGTCTCCAGCTTTGAAGACTTGTGGAGCAGGAGCAGGACAATGGCTACCAGTGACATCTTGTGGTTAAAGAAAGGGCTAGAGATGTATAACCTATAATGGGAGTGAGGAATGGGTAGCTGTCTTCCAGTGTGTGAAAGGCTAGCCTATGAAAGAGGGATTAGATATATTTTGTGTGATCCCAGAGGATGGAACACAGAGCAGTGGATGGCAATAGTGTCAGTACAAGAATGCGTTCCAAAGATGTATACAAACCATCCTTAAATAATCCATTGTTTAGCATTATCCATACCTGTACTGTATTTGCTTAATGGGGATCAAAATCAAAGCTATAATGGTACGAGGATAAGAAATATTTCACTTGCAGTTCAGTTTTCATGTTATGTACAGGTAAAAACAATCATCAGAGCTGTCTCATTCAACTCAAGGTCCTATCTATTTAGGGGCAAAAGGGGAAGGTAGTATTCATCATCATGTATTTTCCCCTCACCCCCACCAAGATAACCTTCTGGAGACAGGAAACATGTTGAATAGGGGGGTAGGTTTTAAAAATAACCTTCCTCACATTTCATGTGATGGGATCAAGAAAGCAATCATACAAGTAACTTATGAGGGCAGCTAGGTGGCGCAGTGGACAGAACACAGGCCCTCGATTCAAGAGGACCTGAGTCCAGATCCAGCCTCAGACACATAACAGTTACTAGCTGTGTGACCCTGGGCAAGTCACTTAGCCCCATTGCCTAGCCAAATCAAAAACAAAACAAACAAACAAGTGACTTATGAACAGTATAGAAAATCTTAGATTTTGTAGGTAAGTGGAATTGTTGGGGTTTGATGAATTTCTATGATGTTAATTGATGGTTGCTTTGCCTTCAAATTTATTTCCTAAATTGAAATTACCAGAGTTTATGTTGAAAAGACAGTGGTCAAATTCAGATCTTTGGATTTGGGGTTCAAAGGTTGCACCATTTATTGATGATCAAAAGTTTTCAAGGTTCCACAGCAGAGTCCCCTAAATCGTTTGAACTCAATCTCTGTTCTTTTTGCCTGATTACCACTTATTACCACTGGTCTATCTCCAGTCATCCTGATGAATATCTGGCCACTGGACCCAGATATCTCTGGAGGAGAAAGTGAGGCTGGTGACCTTGCACAGGCCTCCCTCACTCAAATCGAAGTCAATTGCAAGTCACGTCATCATCCCCCTGATGTCATAGTCTTCTTTGAGAATGAAGGACAAACACAACAACAAACTTATTACCACTGGGACATACATCCTGACTTTTATTCAAGCACATCTCTATTTTCCATCAGCAAGACTGTTATGGGCCCCAGTATCTTAAAAAGACTTGGTCCCTGCTTTAGTGACCATTTAGTTCCATTCCATAGCTCCCAAGTACTGTGAACATCTTAAAAAAAAAATGAAAACAAAAACTTGGCCCAAACTCTCTGAAAGGCTCTTGACCCTTTGGGGTAATTCTATCCCTCCTTCCTCCACAGGAACCAAGAAGAGATTTCAGGATTTCAAGTGGAAATGGTGCAAACCCCAGCAGTTTCAGTCCAACTTTGACTTTGAAGTAAATTTCCTTTTCTGAAGTGAAAAGCAGGGGTGGAAACCCACACAGGCCTAAACCAAACAAAGATTTGGACAACCTCTAATGGACTAAAACTTCAGCAAGTCACGTAGCTTTCAGCAGTGACTCAGTCCTTCCTTGTCACCCCAGCTAGAATCACATTCTTTCCCAGCTGCCACCCACCCAGCTGCCACCTGCAGCCCTCCCCCAACCAAGCCCACTGCTATTTTGCTTTTCCCTAAGAGTGAATGTATTCATCTGTGTGTGTGTGTATGTGTGTGTGTGGTGTGTGTGTGTGTGTGTGTGTGTGTGTGTGTGTGTGTGTGTGTAGGGTGGGGACAGTAATTGGGAATCCCCAGATCAATTGACTCTCCTTACGCAGAAGTCAATTGCTGAATGAAAGATGATGAAAGAAGTCATAGAAAGGCCTAAGTTTTCAAAGGCCATTTTTGTTACTTCCTTAGAGTACTTCTGGCTCTTCAAAGAGCCAGGAGGACACCTGAGATCTTTGACTGAGTTATGGTTGGGTGCCCTTTAATTCCATCAGTTTTGATCTTAGAATTCTTTCACACCTTGTAAAGGAATGACAAAGTGTAAGCTCTTCTTTACACTTTCTTTAAAGTCCTAACACCTTCTCTCTGTTACCTATACCTTAGTCTCTGTGACTTCAGAAACTGGGCTGGGGGAAATCAATTGAAACCTGATCAAACTCTCGCCATCCGGCAGTGCACGTCATTTCAGCAACATCTTTTCCATGCACGGGGTTTGGTGCCATAGGACTTGACCTCAAATCCTCTGTTAACTACCTGTATGCCTTTGAGAGGTTACTTAACCTCTCTAAGCCTCAGTTTACTCATTTGTAAAATAATGGATGGACTGGATGGCCTCTGAGGGGTCTTTTAGTCGTAGATCTTTCATCTATGATCCCATCCTTCCAATCACAGAAATTCAATAATTTATTACTCTGATTCCAAAGAAGTCCAGATTTCTAAAGGAAAGAATTCTCCCTGAAGGCCTCTCCAGAAAACTTGCTCCCACAAAGAAACCATGAGAACTCCAGCGTCCTTCCTACAAGACCTTCCTGCCCCTGGGGTCTTTTCCCCCCCACTAATAATAATGTTCTGTCTGTGAGTCCTGGGCTGCTGTATTACCCGAGCCCAAACTAGCTCCACCCCTCATGTTCTGTGGGACACTTTCTTTCCAGACATGACCAACTCTATCTGGTTGCCAGCTCTTGCCACTTCTGATTCAAGCCAGAGAAAAGGAAATAAACAGCCTCAGCCTCATTTCAGAGAATGATGCCTAAAGTTCCCTTCTGCACCCTAATCACTGATTAACTGAGAGCTGACTAATGACAGACAGTTCTGCATCATTGCTTACATTAATCCATGTAGAACAGCAGCTGCCGTGTATCATCTCTCGGTTATTCCATTTATTTCCCTTCAGGGACATTGGCAATTCCACATCCTCCCCCCTTCCATCTCAATGTCCCATTGAGATTACCCAAGATAAGGCATCCAACAGAGAGGAACAGCAGAGTAAGTTGTTGAACTATTAAGAGTAAGAGCTCTGTTAAACTGAGCTGCTTCTTAGCTAGGTGAAATTTCATCAAGACCTCTCTCTAGACCAGTGGCTCCTGGCTTTTTGAAGTATAAGAACCCCTTTTTAACATATAAAAAAAAATCTGTGGAGCCCTGACCCAGTAGTAAGGTCAGTAGTATCTCTTGATTGAGAGAGTCCTTAACAACAAAATGCGACTGTGATTTCCACAAAGCTTTGGAATGAATTTGTATTTTATATCATAATAGCATCAACATAAGCTTGAAGAATAATTACATATACATGTGAGATGTTATTTTTGAAGCTTATTTTTATTTCTCTTTTGTTTTTACATCCTCTTGCTTTACAGATATATTCTTCCCCTAACCTGCAAGCTATCCTTTTTGACCATTTTGAAAATAAAGAGGAAATAAAGTCAATTTAACAAAACCAATTAACATCAATTGAATTGGATAGTGTATATAATATTCCACACCCATAGTTCCCCTACCTAAAAAAAATAAAGAGTAGGAGATGCATTTCTCAACTCATATCTTAGGTCAGGGTGGTTATTACAATTTCACAATGTTCAGTTTTTCATTTTTCCCTATTCTCTCCATTTACATTATTGTGTGTATGTATGTGTGTATATATACACATGCATGTGTACATGTACATACATACATATACATACACATATACATATATGTGTATGTATATGTGTGTATGTATATATATATATACATATATATATATTGTATATATATATGAAAGGAGAGAAAGAGAAGGAGAAAGGGAGAAAGGGAGGTGGGGGGGGAGAGAGAGAGACATAAGAGAGAGAGGCAGTTAGGTGGGTCAATGGAGAGAGCACTGAGCCTGGAGTCAGGAAAACCTGAGCTTGAATCCAGCCTCAGACACTTACTAGTGACCCTGGGCAAGTCACTTAATCTCTGATTGCTTGATAAAAGGATTCACTGGACCATTAGATAATGAAATGGCAAACCATACTAATATCTTTGTCAAGAAAACTTCATGGACAAATAAAATCCATGGGGCCACAAAGAATTAGGCACAACTGAATGAATAGTAACAGCCCAGCACTGCGCTAGGTGCTTATAGTTATTTTGGAGAAATATGACAGCTCCAACTAACCCACACAATCAGCAAATGGCAGAGACAAAGCTCAGGCTCCAAGTGCTGTAGAGATTCAATGATTAGGGAGATTGATTGGAGCCATGGGAGAAGAGAAGGCTTCATGGAAGAGGTGTGAACTGAGAGCTAGACCTTGAGGGACAAATAAGATTCGGGCTAGTGCTGAGTAAAGAATTCCAATTAGAAGAAACGTGAGGTAGATCATGAGCAAGGTCATAAAAATAAACATGTTGCTTAAAGTTTGACTGAGTTTCAATAAGATGATAAATCCGAGTCACCATTGGGCCATTTATTATAGCATTACATACATCTTCCACCCAGAGACTTCTATTGTGAAATCATATCAGGGAGTAAGTATAGTGCTTGACAAAATAAACACTGAGATATCTCCTGGAAGTTTCAAGTACTTATTATTCCCAGTAACCTAGTTCAGTGCCCTACATAAGGTGGGAACTCAATCAGTGAATGTTAACTCCCTAGATACCATCTTTATCACTGATAGTCATCTTCCTAACCTCTCTTTGGAGGAAGGAGATTTTCTGGGCCATATAATATCCCTAAGGGGAGCAAATAGTTAAGAAAATAGTGACATTTGGATTATAGGTGAGTATCCTATTATGACTCCTACTTAGAATGAGACATCTCAAGAGCTAGTCTAACATCCCTCTCCCTGTTTGAGAAAAAAAAAGCCAAGAAAAATAGAATGGCTTGGCCAATGTCACAATAAAATAGTGGCAAAGCCAAGACTAGAACCCAGTTATCTTGATTTAGAACCAGGGTTCTTCTCATCCTGTTCTTTCTTTGGAGACTTTGTGTAGAATCTAGCGTAGTGGAGAAAACACCTGTTGGGCATCAAAAAACCTGAATTCTAGTCCTGGTTCTGCTACTAACTCACTATATGGCCTCAGGCAAATCACTTCAACTATCTGGGCCTCTTTTTCCTCATCTGTAAAGAGAGAAAATTTGATTCAATGATCCCTGTGATCCTTTCTCTTCTGATGTTATATGATTCCTCTTCCAGGTAAAGCTATTAGAGATGTATGAAAATGTATGAACCAACAAATTCCAGCGGAAAAACATTGGTTCTTAAGAAGCATCAATGATAAAAACTGATGAGAAGACATTTGTGGTCATGATCACTGAGAAGGGCACATTGAGATTCTAGAAAAGTAAATAAAGATCATAGAATCTGAGAAATGCCATATATTTTTGCCACATCTTCAACTCCAACCCACTCTCCTTAATTCTGATATTTATGGGAAAGGGCTCCAGACGCCTCCTTCAGTCAAAAACTCCTGCCTGATCTTGTCTAATAGATGAAAACAAAAATCGTATCTGCCAGGTGTTCATGGGAAGAGAGGAGACAGAGCATAGCAGGGCTACAGATATTCTTAGGCCCAAGGAGGCAAAGTTGATGCTATGTCCTCAGTGGCTTTTGCCTCAGAAACCCCAGGTGGGCTTGCCTAATGGATTCAAGTGCACAAATTGTGGCAAGCTGTGACAGAATCACAGCAGCTGGATAAGTAAGTAATAATAGCAAGGAGGGAGTTGAACTGGGTAACCCTCATGATGAAAGGGCAACCCACGCTTTACATGTTGAAACAAAATGAAGTTTCATCAGGCACTTGCAAAAGAAAACAATCACCACTTGGCCCCAGAGCTGTGTTTTATATGCTGTTGTTTTTTAATAGTGACAGTAAAACATGGTTGTTGCTTGACTCCCACATAGGTATCTGGCATAAAAAAGTTTCTCCACCTCTTGAACAAAGCTGGGGAATACAACTTACCACTCTAGGGTTATTGGTTTGAATTTTGGTTGATTTTAGAAACCTGATGCCAAGGTTCCTACCATTCAGTGTTATACATGCAAACTGGTCAATACAAACATTTGCCCTAAACACCCTCTAGACTCTGACCTCAACCAGAAGCAGATTGTTAAATGCTTGATTGAAAGAGCTGTAGACAGGCAGACATTACTTGTTGTGTCAGCTGGCTTCACTCCAGTGATGGTCAGGTCATTAAGGAGAACTGGTTTGACTGACTTGGAACCCAACTTGACCTAGATAAAAGTCGTATATCAGTTATTGATGCAGACACAAACAATGTAAGTGAAAGGAGACCAAGGAGTCTCCTTTGGCATCAATATCAACTGAAGCAATTTCTAATGGCATTGCTGAACTCTATATGGCTTTCTTTATCTCTGTCTCTCTCTGTCTCTGTCCATCTCTCATTCTCCCCCACTTCTGTCTCCCTATCTGTCTCTTTCTCTCTCTCTCTCCCTCCCTCTTTTCTTCCCCCTCCTCTTCTCTCCTCTACTTCTCTCTCATTTCCTTCTTCCCTCCCTTCTTTTATCCCTCTCCCTCCCTCCTTCCCTTCCTCTCTCCCTTTCCCTCTCCTCCTTCTTTCCCTCCCTCTCCTCTCTCTCCCTCTGACTTTCTCTGTCTCTGTCTCTCTCCCCTTGCCTATCTTTGTTTCCATCTATCTCTCACCGCTCTTTTCCTTCTTCCTTTTCCTCTTCTCTCCCTCTCCCTCTCTCTTTTATTCCCTTCTTCCTCCTCCTCCCCCTCCTCCTCCTTCTCCTTCTCCTCCTCCTTCTCCTTCTCCTCCTCCTTCTCCTCCTTCTCCTTCTTCTCTTTCTCTTCCACTCTCTCCCACTTTCTCTCCTTCCCTCTACTATCTTTTTTTTTCTCCCTCTACTTTTCCTTTCTTGCTCAAAGACACATCATGGTACAGCAGCTGTTTGGTGGAAAGTGTAAGAAAAAATGCTGTGTTTTTTCTTACTTTTTCATCATTGATGCTATGTTTCATGGGCTGTAAGGGTCATGGAATTTCAAGAGGAGAGCTTATGTAAAGGGCCTAAAAACTGAGAACCCAAAACATAAGCCAAAAAATGCCTACTGACCATTCATTTTATGCCCTCTTTCACCTGTACATGCACCACGCACATACTTAAAACATAACCAGTCACATATGTTTCCTTAGCATCCATCAGTTGAAATGAAAGAAACATTGTGATGAAAACACCCCATTCATTTTATTTAAATGACATTTTAAAGCCCATGGACTCCACCAGAAGATCCCCAAGACAATCCCTCCTTTCTGTCAGTTTCAAAGAGGGGAGGGGGCCAGGTCTCATTTTCCTCAGTGTTCAAGTTGTAGAGCAAGGCTTTGAAATTGACAAGAAAGGCTCTCTAGCCTGGAAGGGGCCACTCTGAAACCTGAGGTGGAAAAGGACTACTTGCTCACACACCACTGAGCTGGTTACGGGTTTGTGTCTCTGACTTTTTTTTCATTCTTCTACTTCACTGTGGCATGAAGAAGGAATAAGAGGAAGAAATGTGAGAGTTAAAAGTATGTGTGTGTTGAGAAGATGGGTTATGAAGTCAGAATTTCACATGTATCATCAAAGAGAGAAGTTCAGAAGGCATTGTCCTTGTCTCAGGAGTCTGTGGTTTCTTTGAGTAGTCTGAGGAATCCTTCTATCTACTGGTTAATCCAACCAGCTGCTTGGTAGATCATGATATAATGTAGTTTCCAGAAAAACATTTGGGTGAAATAAGGTGATACTTTTTTTTTGCTGTTTTTTATTACTGAAATTTAAATACACAATAAGAAAAGAAAAAGAAACATATTATAAACTTAAATATTGAAACTTAAATACAAAATAATAAAAGAAAAAAGCATATCATGTGCACAGCAGAACATCAGAGAAGTTTCAAAATATATAGTAATAAATTGCCATTTCAAGAAAGCCTATATAATAAACGCTACATGTTATACTGAGAGCTGTCCATCTTTTCTTTGCTTCCTTGTTGGTTTTCTTTTGCTCTCTGCTGTACAATTTTTATTTAGTTCTTTTTCCCCCCTTTCCCCCCTAAAAAAGGCTACAATTAAGCATGGACATATTTATAAATAGATATAGATATATGGCTATACATATACATATATATTTACATACATACATATGTAGATATATACTTTCCCTAACAAATTCTACTTCTGATCTTTGTCACTTAACCTACCCCCTCTCCAAGGATCCCTCTTTTATCCTCCCTTTCCCATAAATCTAAAACCCTTCTATATCCCTCTCCTTTGACCTGTTCCCTCACCATCCCTTCTAAAGATCCCTTTCTTGTCCTCCCAAGGATTCCTCCTTTGTCTTCCCATTCCCATTAATCTAAATACCCTCCTATAACTCCCCTCTTTAACCTATTCCCTCACCCTCCCCTTTAGAGATTCCTTCCTATCCTCTCCCCCCTCCCTATCCCCTTAACCTTTTATTTATTTCTGAATTTAGAAGACTTTACATATATATATATATATATATATAAAATATATACATTATGTATATGTGTGTAATACATACATATAATGTATATACAATTCCCTCTTGAACCCATTCCCGATGAAAGTAAGTTTCCAGAACTAAGAGCCCTCCTCCCCCATTTAATTCCTCTGTGTCAGTTCTTCCTCTTGCACCTCATTTGTATAAATAATTACTCTTTTTAGCTGTTGCCAAATGGTTTTACTTTTTAAAGTCATATCATACTCAGGTTTACCCCAATCTTTCTTATGAACTACCCAATTACTAATAACAATCTTAGACATACATTTTATATTTTACATACATAAAAGGTAAACAATCTGTCCTTATTGAATCCCTTGTAATTAGTCTTTGGTATGTACCTTATATTTCTCTTGGCTCTTGTATGTCAAATCTTCTATTAAGTTCAGATTTTCTTTAACAAAGTCCTGAAAGTCTGACAGTTAATTAAATGTCCATTTTTTTCATTCAGGATTATGCTTAGCTTTGCTGGGTATGATATTTTCAGCCAGAACCCCAGTTCTTTTGCCCTTCCACATGTAGTGTTCCAAGACCTGCAGTCTTTAATGTCACAGCTGCTAGGTCTTGGGTGATTCTAATTGTGGCACTGCTATATTTAAATTGTTTTTTTCTTGTTGCTCATAATATTTTAACCTTGAGCTGTGGGTTTCGGAATTTGACTATCATATTCCTATGGGTTTTCCTCATAGGATCTCTTTCAGGTGATGGTCAATGGATTTTTTCTATTTCTATTTTCCCCTCTTGTTCAGGACAATTTTCTTTAATTATTTCTTGTATTATTGTATCAATGTTCTTTTTTTGATCATAGCTTTCAAGTAGTCCAATTATTCTTACGTTTTCTCTTCCTGATCTGTTCTCCAGATCAGTTGTTTTTCTTATGAGATATTTCACATTCTCTTCTATTTTTTCATTCTCTATATTTTATTATTTCTTGATCTCATAACTTCACTAGCTCCCCCTTGCCCAATTCCAGTTTTCAAGGAGTCATTTTCTTCCTTAAGATTCTGGATCTCCTTTTCTAATTAGTTGACTTTCTTTTCATAATCTTCTTGCTTTTCTTGAATTGTTCATTTTTTAAAAGTTTTTCCTTAATCTCTCTCATTTGATTTTTAAAGTCTTTTTAAAGTTCTTCAGTGAATTCTTTTTGAGCAGGTAACTATTTGACATTACTCTTGGGGGTAGAAGAGGTTTCTTTGCTTCAGTATGCTCCTCTGAAGATGAACCCCAGTCTTCTCTATTCCCAAAGTAAATCTCAATGGTTGGATTCTTTCTCCTTTGCCTATGCATTTTTTTATTTATGGTAGCTTAGTTTTTATAATGCACAGGCAAAGGAGAAAGAATAATGTCAAATGGTCACCTGCTCAAAAAGAATTCACAGAAGAACTTTCAATTCAAGAAAATGACTCCTTGAAAACATAAGAATAATTGGACTACTTTAAAGCTATGATTAAAAAAAGATCCTCTTCCTCCTCCTCCTCCTCCTCTTCCTCCTTCTTCTTCTTCTTCTTGTTCTTCTTGTTCTTCTTCTTCTTCTTCTTGTTCTTCTTCTTCTTCTTCTTCTTCTTCTTCTTCTTCTTCTTCTTCTTCTTCTTTCAACTTCTTAACACCAGTGTTGACCTGGTTTCTCACCAAATGCTATGATATAATAAAAGAGTCACCAAATGAAGCCTAAAGAAAATGCCTCCCCTCCCCCCAAAAAATGTTAGCACTTTTTGAATGCCTCTGTGGCCACTCAAAGGGGCAGCTAGATGGTTCAGTGGATAGAGTGTTGGGCCTCCAGTCAAGAAGACCTGAGTTCAAATCTGACCATCAGATATTTACTAGCTGTGTGACCCTGGGCAAGTCACTTAACCTCTGTTTGCCTTAATCCACTGGAGAAGGAAATGCAAACTACTCCAGTATCTTTTCCAGGAAAATCTCACGGACAGTATTGGTGTGCTATGGTCTACAGGGTCATTAAGAGTCGGACACAACTGAACAACTGAACTACAATAGCTAGTCAAAGAGCTTCCTCTTCAACTTATGATTGGTTGACAAGAACCACTTACAGAAATCTCTCTAAGAGACTTCCCTTACATGTCATCAGGATTCTCACAGAATCCAGTTTCCCAGATTCCCCATATGAAAATCCTCTGTCCCAAGTGCTCTACTCATGTACCAGATCCCCATTGTACATGCATTATACACTCGTGGTTTTAACCTTCTCTATGCATCATTCAAAGGTTTCTCAAAGATCTATCTTATCATGTATATACATAGAACCTATTGCCCTAAAACAGAACTACTATGAGCTTGTAGCATTGAACAATCATCCAGTCACACGGGAGATCACTTTTAAGATCAGACATCAGTGAAATCAGTGAATATATGATAACTGTTTGAGGAACTGGAAAGAGTTTTTGTTGAAATGTGTAATCAGATATAAAGAGCACAAGGATTTCAATCATCCACTTAATCCATTTTTTTCTCCTGAAGAAAAAGAAACTGGTAAGTTTTTCAAGGCTCCCAAACAACATGAATTGCTTTGAGGGAAGTTAGGGTCAGGGAGCAATTTCCCTGTTGGTTTATTTTTAACAATTAATCCTCACCAAGATGAGGTTGCTTCATGTTAAAATGTTATCTCAGACTGTTTGAGCAAAATAAAGCTGGAGTCCCTCCTTCAACATACATGCAAAGCATATTTATTTCTGGATTGCGAGAAACCTTGTCTCTTTAGTACACAAACTCTTGGCTTCAAGGATTTTCTTAGTGAATGAAAAAACCTTATTTCTGATCATTACCTAATTCTAAAGCCAGGAATGGGGGTAGGAGAAGAAGCAGATACATTGAAGATGTCCTTAGAAAAAGTGGGGATAGACTATAGAATAAAATATTTACATCCTTCTGCAGAGAAATGAGATCAGCACAGTTAATCCATGGGGCTTGATTCTTGTGAGTTATTTTTCTCATTCTCTCTGAATAGGATAAAATCTAAACTGTACTTAAGAAATAGTGTTAAATGTGTTAGTTGACTGAATCTGGCATTTATAATGCAATTTAGCAAAGTTTTATATTGACAGCATGACATTTTTAAAGGGTCCTTTCTGATTAACAAGGTTCGAAATCACTCCCTTGATTATGCTCTCTGAGTGGGTATAAAATGCTATAAAATAGTGACCTCCGGCTTTGTTAACATTCGGAGCATCTTGCTTTCTCAGCGACTGCTCCAGGATCAGGATGTCATTGGCTTTTTTCAGAGAATGGAATCTGGGTTTTGCACATTCTCAGGACACATCAAGACCCTTCACAAAGGCATCAACAGAGAGAGGAGAAGTGACAGCCTCAGATTGCAGGACATTTTACCCACATACTAGTCTGGGTGTCAGTCTATTCATCTTAAAGTGGTTCCTAAGCTACAGGGACTTGGGGAGGGGGAGGAGAGGTGTGTATACGTTGTTAATTTCAGAAAGCAAGTCAAGCCTCAGACAGAGAAGAGAAGAGGCAATGCAACTCGCTCCTTTTGTTGCAGAAGTGGGGGGCTAAGGGTGTGGAATTTGCATATGCTGTCAGACATGGTTTATGTGCTGGTTTATTTTATTTAATTTTTTTTCTTTGTTACAAGGGAAAGCTCATGAGGTTGGGGGGAGGGGTGTAATTTAGAAATGACTATATTGTAAAAACAAAAGGCAACAGCAAAGCTTTTCTTCCAAGCCAAGGCAGCTTTTTAACTTCAACTGAGAATATTTCATTATTATTAATGTAGTACATAAAGGTACCCCCCCCCCATACACACACACATATACGCTAGCACAACTCGATTTCCCTCAGAGAAGCTACATCAAGTTGATGGCAGTTTGTGGGTCTGCATCTGCCCAAAAACATAGCCTATAAGCTCCAAACCAATGTGTTTTCTTTTGCTAGTGAGCCAGAGGACACAGTTAATTCAAAGCAGAGGCATTTAATGAAATATCGTAGTAAGTAAAATAGCAAACAGAACATTTCGCTCTTAAATCTGAGATACACTCTCCCATATATAGCTAGGCGGCTCGCTGGATAGAGTGACAGACTGAGTCAGGAAGATCTAAGTTCAAATCCAGCCTCAGAGACTTACTAGACACGCAACCCTAGGCAAGTCACCTAACTGCTTTCTGCCTCAGTTTCCTCAGTTGTAAAATGGGGAACCATAAAAACACTTACTTCCTAGGGTTATTGTGAAAATAAGATAACATCTTTAAAGTGTTTTGCAAAACTTAAGCACCATATAAATGCTAGCTGCTATTATTATTATTGATTTTTATATACACGTACTATCAGGTGGAAGAGCAGACATACCTAAGGAAAACACATAGAGAAGCACATGTACCGGAGAACATTGTGTGGCCAGAGCACATGTATGGAGGAATACACAAGAGGAGCAAAAATATGGCCGGGGCAGGTGTGGAGGGGCACCTCATGCCTTATATGCTGCAAGATTGGTGATGTCATCGCCATGGCTCCCTCTGGGCCTCATGTGGCATATAGTCTTGGCTAAGTACGTGGCCTCTGCTAGGCCTGAGAGCAAAATGGGAAGTTTTTGCCGGGAATTAATTGCTCCCTGCTGGTCTCATATGGCTGTTGCTTGAAGCTGCTCTTCAGGTCCCGTGGTTTCTGTTGGTGGCCATCAGATGTGACCTCATGAAGCTATAGAGCTACTCTATAATTCTAGGCTCTGACTTCAGCTGGAGTCCTTGGCTGAAGTGATACCCTTTTATTATAAGCGAAAGAGTGAGCTTTGCCATCTACCTCTCTTCTACTTTAAAGCCCAGAGGCTTTAGCTAAACCTCTTTTTGGAAGACAAGGTCTCTACATACCCCAATCATCAGCTGCGGGAAAAATCCTTTGTCAGCTTTTCCCCTCGTAAAGAGTGCTCAACTGCTCTCACATCTTTGGCTGTAAGAGGCTAAGGAGATTCCTGATCCCAGGAATCAAGCTCCCAGAAAGTAGAATAATCAGCCATCTAAATGACCTACAGACTTTGTCTTTGTTTTAAACATCCCTTTCTACTCACCAAGGGCAGGGTGTCTGTCAAAAACATCAATCTGGGAGCAGCAAGGTGGCTCAGTGGTTAGATCACTGGCCTTGAAGTCAGGAGAACCTGAGTTCAAATCCGGCATGAGATCAAACACTTGACACTAGCTGTGTGACCCTGGGCAAGTCACTTAACCTCAATTGCCTAAAAAAATTAATTAATTAATTTAAAAAATATATCAATCTGACTTTGGAATAGAAATTCCTTTTAACTCCCACTAAATAATTAATTGCTAACTTGTCCCAATTCAGAAACGTCTGAGAGGCTACCTTCCCAACCAACTGCCAAGGGATGTCTGGTTCTGTGGCCTCTCTCCATCCTTCAGCTTTTCTCAACTTCCATATTTCTATTGGTCTTTCATGCAAATGAATGGGAGGGGGGAAAGGCAAAGAAGAAAATCTTTTAGGTAGAGCTACTTTCTACACTGCCCTCCACCACAATCACCTTTATTTATCCTGTCTTCACTATATCAATGTGGCTAGCCTCAAACCTTTCCAAGCTTTGAGCCCTACCTTACATTAACAGTTATGAAAAAACAGTAATAAGAACATAGTACATCACATTTTATAGTGCTTCTCCATGTGTGTTCCTTAGGTATATTTACTCTTCCAACTGATAGTATATGTATACAAAAATCAATAATAATAATAATAACAATGATAACAGCTAGCATTTATATGGTGCTTATGTTTTGCAAAGTATTTTTAAAATAATATCTTAATATTTATCTTATTTTATATATTTATACTGATAGAACATTTTCACATTTATTGTTGAATTTCTTTCTGTGCTGAAGAGCACTACAAAGGAGATGGGACAGGTGGAGGTGTTATTTTACATATGGGGAGACTGAGATAAAAAGATGTTAAGTGACTTATCCATTGGCATGGTAAAATTGGCTAGTTATAATGGCTTCTAGTTCAGTGTAATTTCTACCATATCACACTGATTTTTATAGAATTCATGGTTTACTCACTAGATACACTTTTCCCCTTATTAATTATGGCCTTGTACCTTATATCTTAAGAGGCAGCTAGATGGCACATTGGATACAGTGCCAGGCCTGGAATCAAAATGACTCATCTTTCTGAGTTCAAATCTGGCCTCAGGTACTTACTAACCATGTGACCCTGGCCAAGTCACTTAGTACTGTTTGCCTTAGTTTCTTCATCTATAAAATGAATTGGAGGAGGAAATGGCAGACCACTCCAGCATCTCTGCCAAGAAAACCCCAAATGGGGTCACAAAGAGTCAGACATGACCAAAACAAAAAATTTTTGAACATCTGATATATATGAGACCCTGCTAGTGATACAAAGACAAAAAAAAAAAGAACAAAAAACCCCAACTTCCTTCAAAGACTTTACATTCTATTAATGGAAGCGTTAGAAACATTGCATTTGCCCAGAAAAATGAAATCGGCAAGCCAAAGATCCAGAGAGTCAGTGGCTAGACCAGAAAAAAAGATGTTTCCCAGATGCTTCCAGAAAGGACATACAGAAGCTAGTCAAAATAAAGGCATATCCCCATTTCCCAGACTTACATTTTAACCTTTCTGGGGCTTTCCTCTTCTATATAATGAGGAAGTTAGAGCAGATAATAATAACAGCCACATGTTTGTTGTTGTTGTTTGTTCTTTGTTTTCAAGGAGGACCAATGATATCACAGGGTGACGTCTTGATTTGTGTATGACTGGGATGTAAGCGAAGCAGAGTCATACAAAGTCACCAGCCTCACTCTCTCTTCCTGAGTCACCAATGTGCAACAACAGGACAAAAGTCGAGAGAACTGGTAATGGCCCCAGATGCAGTGGATGGCCACGGTGTCTTCAATGTCTAACCAAGCCAGGAGGGCTCCACTGCGCCTGCTTCTGCTGCCTTGATGGCCATTGGAACACACTGCTCTTATCTACCCATTCCACTGGGGAAGTCTTCACATGCTTGGGGGTAGACATCCCCCTAACTCACCAACTTGCTTAAGGCCTGTCAGTTACCCTCAAACTGGTTTAGCCCATCTGCCAAGGTGGTTTACTGGAGTGTGACCAACTGCTCACGTTACAGCTTCTTGGAGCCACAGGTAAGAGCTGAGTGCCAGGGAGACAGCAAAGGTGAATGAGCAGCCCTGAAAAGGGCTCGGCTCAGAAAGCCCTTATATCAGAGGTGCTCCTTGAATACCCCACTCCAACAAAGGCATTCCTAAGAAGAAAGTCCCCATACATGCCAAAATATTTAGAGCAGCACTCTTTGTGACAGCAAAGAATTAGAAGCAAAATAGATGTCCGCTAATGGGAGAATGGCTAAACAAACTGTGGTACATGCGATAAGAAATGATGAATATGACAGATGAATAATAACAGATGAATATAATAAATGCAGAAACGCATGGAAAGACATGAACTGATATACAGTGGAGTTAGTAGAACCAAGAAGGCAATATACACAATGACCACAACAAGGTAAATGGATAGAACACACACATGTACACACACACACACACACACACACACACACATACACACACACACACACACCCCAAAAGTGAATGTTGCAAAATTACAAAGAACAAGCATGGCTCAGAAAAAGCAAGAGAAGATGCTCTCTCCTCATCCCTTTGCAGAGGTAGGAGGTCCACGAGTGAGTGCCTTGCACATATTTTCAGACATTTTCAATAAATTTATCAGTTACACTGATTTTAGTTCACCAGGCTTTTATCTCATAATTGCCCTGGAAGTTAGGTTGAGACAGCATTCTTTTCCTCATGTTACAACTGGGAATAACTAAAAATTAAATGACTTACTTAGAGTTTCATTGCTAGAAAATGAAGACACTGGTACCTTCATCATGGCTATCTAGCTCTAAGGCCTTTCCTCTGTCCATTGCAACACAGTGCTTCTCCAAGTGATTGGGGGAAAAAATTTTGTCACAAGTTTCTCCAGTAAAGGTCTAATTTTCAAGATATGTAAAGAACTGATTCAAATTTATAAGAACAAAAGCCATTCCCCAGTTGATAAGTGGTCAAAAGATGTGACCGTGCAGTTTTCCAAAGAAGAAATCCAAGCTGTCAACAGCCATTTTTTTTTAAAGGGCTCTAAATCACTGATAATTCGAACAATTAAAATCAAAGCAACACTGAGATTCTATCTCATACCCATCAGATTGGCAAAATTGACAAAAAGGATAAATAGATAGAGATAGATAGATGGATAGATAGATGTATATGTGTATATATATATATATATATATATATATATATATATATATATATATATAAGATAGAACTGTTTATCTAACCTATATGAAGATTTTATAGATACAGATATCAACCTATAAAATACATATATGCGGATTAGATAGATATCTATCTAATCCACAGAGTGATTTTATAGCTAGATCTATATATCTAATCTCTCCATATAAATTTTATAGATAGATCTTTCTAAACTACATATAGATCTATCTAGCTAATCTCTATATAGATTTTATTACATATAAATTAGATAGATCTATCTATCAAATCCCTCTCTATAGAGATTTTATAGATCTATATATCCCTATATATGCTATGTATATATATATATGGGTATGTATATATGTATGTGTATATATATATATATATATATATATACACATCTACATCTACATAAATATACATATACATACATATATTCCCCAGTGTGAGAATTAGTTTTGCTTGGCTACACATATTTGTTACATAGGTTTTGGGGGTTTTTTTCTTCTTTTTCAATTGTAAGGGAATGAAAGGAAGAAAAAAAGGATTTTATTAATTGAAAAAAATTAAAGAATAAATTCAACCTCTAACTTTCAAAAGAACCTAACAGCAACACAGTACTTCTCATAAGAAAGCTAGATGGTCACCAAGATTCCTCACCCTCCCCTAGCTCAGTGAGTCTGACATTTTAGGAAGAGCAATGTTGACATGGTTTCATAAGAGAAAACAATGGCTAAGGCTTGGAAACAAATGGGAAGGGAAGTGAGTAAAATATATAACGCAAATGGCCTTTTTTTTGTTATTGTTGTTAGATGAATGGTTCTTTAAAAAAAAAGGCTTATGAAATTGTAGGCTCATAGATCTGGAAGCTGAAGAGACTTTAGAGGCCATCTACTAAAACTTTCTCATTTTACAGATGAGGAAACTGAGGCCTAGGGCATCTACTTTTCGGATGGTACCACAGTAATGGCTTCATGCTGCTGATTACAGCAATACTGCATGACTGCTGAGCCCAGGAGCACCATCTGAGCTCAGAGAAGCCTGTCAACCCTATCTTCCTAACACAAGGCACTGGATCCCCCAGGCATGCTGTCTCTTTTCATGTCATAGCGATGCCTAGCAGCATGTAACAATTAAAGAAAGGACCTATCAGCATTTCCATTCTAAATGCCCCCTTTGGAAGGATTTATTATGTGTCCATTAGAATGTACGAGAGGCAAGCTGGCGTGCCTCTTCTCAGCCTGCTAGCAATTTGTTGGTAGGTTTTTACTTTGCTTTTGTTTTCTTCATGCCAAATTTGAGACTAAAGCCATAAAATAGGCCAGGCTCAAATCTGCTTTGTTTTTAAGTAAACACAAAACTTAGCTATCAAAGGGAGACATTGTTTAAGTCACCTTTTTCTCTGGGAACCAGATTGGAAGTGGTCAGGCAGCCTAGGCAATTGGCCTGGGAGTGAATCTGGGGGCAGTTCCACCATTCCTATTACACCAAATGGAATTCTCCCACAGACATGTAACTGGTGAAACCATAGCTTTACTAACCAGATGACAAAGTCCTCAGTCAAAACAAGGTCTGTCCTCTTGACTGAATGTAAAGTGTGTAAAGTTGTAGCCCTTATGGTGTATTGTAACAAGAACTGCACATGGAGTCAGGGAATTTGGATTCTTGCTACTCATGTGCCCTTGGCCAAAATATGTCACTTCTTTGGGCCTCCATGCCTCATATGTAAAATAAGGGGACTGGACTAGATAAGGTCAAAGACAGGTTCTTACTCACCTCTGCATCATCTGCTTCTTCAACAGTCTAGTAAAACCTATGAGTCTTTTCTGAGAATAATGTCTTTTAAATGCATAAAACAAAATAGGATTGCAAAGGAAACTAATTATATTGAAATAGAGGTATAATTTCCCCCCCCATCCTTGATAGAACCAATATTAACTGGGTTCCATCTTCCTAACCACAACATGGGTTGGGAAATGCCAACAAAGCTGAGCTGTGATTGGCTTGGAGTAGGCTAAATCTTAAACTGTACCTCCCTTGATGCAGCTCCCTATTAATCTCTGGCTGTGCTGGCCTGGCTTCCTGGTCATCTGGGGACATAAAATGTCCTGCCCTCATGGCAGGGACTTGATGGCTGCTAGAAGACTGTATGAGTCATCGTACCTTGTCCTGTTCATCAGATATGTCTCCATATGAGATAAGAGGAGAGGTTGCTAGTCAACAGAGACTAAAGACCACTGTATCTTTGTTGCATAAACTTTTGTTAACTATCATTTTTCTTTTATTTTTATTTATGGAATAAAACAAGCGTTTTTATAATAATATAATAAAAAGATGATTTACATGAAACTGCAAATCTACTACTTACAACTTGCTATTCCTTTCAAATATACAACAAAATTACGTAATTTTTTTCTTTTTTTCTTCCCTTTTCCTCCCTTCTCCCTACTCTAGAGATGGCTACCATTAGATACAAATAGACATATATCTATATCTATATATAATATGTGCATGTATATATGTGTGTATGTAAAATTATTCTATACATACTTATATTTATGAGTTCTTTCTCTGGATGCAGATAGTGTCTCTCTTCATATGTCCTTTATAGTTAATTTGGGTATTTATAATAGACAAAATAACATTCATTCAAAATCATTCTTAAAACAATATTGCTGTTGTTGTATACAATGTTCTCTTGGTTCTTCGCATTTCACTCTCTTTTACTTTGTGCAAGTCTTTCCATGTTTTTCTAAAATCATTGAGGTCATCATTTCTTATAGCACAAGAATTTTGTTAAAAATTTGTTAACTATCATTTATGAGTGTCTCATTTCATCCCAATATCAAACCTGAAGTAATTGGGTGTTGATGTCAGGCCCACCCCAACACCATCTGAGTTCATGGACCTCCTGATATCAATTCATAGACCCTCAAAGGGAACATGGGCCCCAGCTTAAAAACCCCTGATCTAAGAACTTGAAGCTATAGATCATTCTCTTATGATCTCTAAGGTCCCTATTATGGCTTAAAATACTGTGATTGAAAGAACTAGTAGATGTGATTGCTGAATCATTGTCAACAATCTTTGAAAAATCAAGAAGGATAGAAGAGGTATCATAGGCCTGGAGAAAAACAGATGTTGCCCTGATTGAGAGACAGACAGATAGACAGAGACAGAAGGAGAGACAGAGAGAGACACATAGAGACACAGAAACAAAGAGATAAAAAGAGACAAAGACAGAGAGAAGCTGATAGAGTGTGCAAGTAAAAGATAGTGAACTTGACTTAAATTCCTGGCAATATTCTAGAAAGTATCATCAAAGAGATTGTTGCTGAACATCTAGAAAAAAATTTAAAAAGTGATGATCATAAAGAAACACCATGGCTTCATCGAGAAAAGTCATGCCAGATTGACCTTATTTCCTTTTTCGACAGCATTATTATGCTGGCAGACCAGAGGGATGCTGTGGTTATAGTTTCCCTAGACTTTAGCAAAGCTTTTGAAAAAGTCTCATGCTATTCTTGTAGACAAAATGGAGAGATATGAGCAGTAGAATAATATAGCTAAATGTGTTCAGACATGGTTGAGTGACCAGACCCAAAGAGTAGTCATTGAGAGCTTGATGTGAACTTGGAAGGAGGTCTCTAGTGGAAAGTGGAGTCCTTCCAGGGATATGTGTTTGGCTCTGTGCTGTTGGATGTATTTATCAGTGACTTAGATAAAGGCATTGATGACATGTTTATCACATTTGCAGATGACACAAAGTAGGAGGCGATAACTAGCACGGTAATGACAGAATCATGATCCAAAAGGTGTTAACAGGCTAGAAGGTTGGGACAAGTCTAATAAGATTAAATTTAATAGGGATAAATATAAGGCCTTTCACTTGGGCTTTAAAAAATCAGCTTCACAAGTACAAGATGAGGGAAGTGTGGCTAGACAGCAATCTGTCTGAAAAAGACTTGAGTGTTTTCATGGACTGCAAATTCATTATGAGTCAACTGTGTGATATAGCAGCCAAAAAAAAAAAAAAGGTAATGCTATCTTAAGCTATATTAAGACAGAAGCACAATGTCCAGAATAAGGGGCTAATAGTTCCCATGTATTCTGCCCTACTCAGATCACCAATACCTGAATGTTATGTTCAGATCAAGGCACCCCATCTTAGGAGGCACACTGATAAACCAGAGAGTGTTCACTGGAGGGGAACCAGTAGGATGAAAGACCTCAAAATCATGTTATATGAGGATCAGTTAAAGGAATTTTAGGGGTACTTAGTCTGGAAAAGAGAAGGCTGAAAGGGCAGTGATAGGGGTCATTAAGTATTCAAAGAGCTGTCTTGGCCCTAGAGAACTAAAAGTAGTGAGCAGAAGTTACAAAGAGGAAAATTTAGACTAACAATTAGAGTTATCCAAAAGGGGTACAGTGGATAGATCACAGGGCCTGGAGACAGGAAAATGAGTCCAAGTCTGGCCTCAGATACTTACTAGATGTATGACTCTGAGCAAGTCACTTAACAGCTGTTTGCCTCAGTTTCCTCATCTGCAAAATGAGATGAAGAAGGAAATGGCAAACCACTCCAGTATCTTTGGCAAGAAAACCCCCAATGAGGTCACAAAGACTCAGACACAACTGAACAATAACAACATTTCAGAGAAAACTAATAGGTGGAACAGGTAGTAGCTATTTAAGCTAGTATTTGAACCCAGATCCTCTGCCTCTAAATCCTGCTTCCTTTGTACTATACTATGCTGACTCAAATACATAAATAAAATAAAGAATCTTAAATGTAAATCTTTTTATATAACACAGTAGAACCAAATGTATTAACAGGTAGCAAATAAACCCCAAAGATATTTTCACTGTGTCCTTTTCCAAATTCCTCAGAAGTTCTGCTAACTTGGCCTTGTTTTCTTTTGTAAATTGTTAGTTGTGGTCGGCATCTATATCATTTTGGTTCTGTTGGCCTGACTTTGCATTACTTCATTAAGGTTTTCCCACATTTCCTTCCTTCTTCCTATTCATCATTTTTATGGTGCTATAATATTCCATTGCAATAACATGCCTCAATTTACTCTGCCATTCTCCAATCATTAAATCTACAGGTGATTTCCAATTTTTTTAATCATTGCAAATAAAGGAGCTATGGATAGTTTTGTGCAGTATTTTTTCCTTGCTACCAGACTTTCAAAGAGGACCACAGGTTAACAGCCTCAAAGAGAAGGACAAAGAGATGGACATGTGGCTTCATATGGCCTGGGTAGATGGTAAAATGGTGACTTGTGGATACACTGAATACTGTTATATATGTCAAAGCATTCTGTTAATGGTTCATCTGAGGCTCAAGCATCAATGACTAATGGGAGACAAGGTGAAATGCAGACTTATCTATGAGATTTTTTGTTACTGCTCTAAATGCAAGGAGGAGGCAATAATGGAAATCTCAAGACACTGTACCTGATGGCCTGGGATCACTGGGATTTGTCTGTGCTACTTTGTGTAAGAGCACAGAGTGTGTCCTGGGTCCCAGAATGATAGGACTATTAGATTTTGGATTATTAGTTTACATGGCCAGCAAGGTGGCACAGTAGATAGATAGCCAGGCCTGGACTCAGGAAGACTCAACTTCCTAAGTCAAAATCACTCACTAGCTATGTGACCCTGGGCAAGTCACTTAGCTCTGTTTGCCTCAGTTTCCTCATCTGCAAAATGAGATGAAGAAGGAAATGGCAGAACCACTTCAGTATCTTTGCCAAGAAAACCCCAAATGAGGTCATGAAGAGTCAGACACAACTGAAAATGACTGAATAACAACAACAACAAGTTTGTATATCTTGGGAGGCAAGTCACTGCTTCCTCTTAAGTCACAAGGAAAATATTTGTTTCTCTCTGGGGGAATAATCTAGCCAGTTCAGGAATCCTAAATATACCTGCTCTTTCCACCATGCGTTATGTCACAGGTCAACAATTTTTTAAACCTGTTGTGACATGGCTCTGATTCCTTTCTGTAATGTTTGGAGCCAGGGCGGCTGATTGTGTTACCCCTGAATGACAAGCAAGGAGTAACACAATTCTGTGCTAGTGCTTTCTTTCACTTGTCATGTAATGTTGTATGAGACTTGTATGAATCTTATCCTCTTGCTAAACTGTAAGCTCCATGAAGGCAGGTACCATGCCTTATCTAAACTTTTTGTAGTTTAACATAGTGCCTTCCACAACACTCTGCCTAGGGCATTTCATAAATGTTTGCTGAATGATTGAACTAATTAGTGGATAAATGGAAATACACAGCAGTTCTTGAAGGTCTGAGTAGGATAAGAACATGGTGGTGATAAACTTGCATGCTATAGTTAACAAGCCCTACACTATGCATTTTACCAAGGACAGGCACTATAACTAGCCAACTGAAAACGTGCTCTCCTTCAGGCATGGAGATGACAACTACCAAGTTGTTATTTGGAGGACACATGCTTTGTTTTCTATCAGTGGTGATAAGCTACACGCCAAACCACCCACACTCTCACCTTTCCACATCCTGGTGGTCAATGACACACATTTTCAAGGAAATTGCTAAGGCTGCCTTTGACCATGGACCACAATATATTGGATTTATGACCTTAAATTCAATGATGCTCTGCTGCAACTTGCCAACCTAAGGCGTCACGTGGAAACAACTCTCCCAGCAGTCACATTTGAAGGCAATTGTAGCTTCAGTGGTACGGACCTGGTGCTGCTAAGGGTGGCCCCTTCTCCAGTGGGGTACATTGTGCCAAGTTACAACTTTGAAAGCTTCAGAGTTCTGTAGTCAAGCTCATATTATTTGGTTTTGAACAGCCCTGCCTTTTGAAAACCAATTCACTTGCAAGTCAAGACATCCCCCTCCTGATGTCATTGGTCCTCCTCAAGAATGAAAGACAAACAACAACAGTTTGGTTTTGGTTGGGGGGATGGCTATCCTGGACCAGCAGGATGTTGTTCTGCTCTAAACATCCTGCCTTAGAGAATCCAATCTGGCCAAACATAGCAACATTCACAGTTTGTTTTCAGTGGTATGGCATTGATAGAACTTATATCAGTATAAATATTACTTTAGCTTTTAACTGCTAATTATATCAACATAAACTTAATTTATAGAGATAATCACTGTCATAATGTGCCACTGTCAAACATCCCCACTGATGCTTTCAGGCATCATCGAAAGCCAGCCATTAGCGATCAAGTAAGTATTCCCATTATGTATTATGATCCTGGCTAAAGAAACTTCTCTGACTTCTTCCTGAGGCCCAAAGCAGACAAGAGCAATGGAAGACCAGACAATCTTTATTTTCCTGAAAGGTGTTTTTACACAATAGCCTGTGAATTTTACATGGTTTTTGACATACTCAAAGTGAGGGGGGCAGAAAAGATAACATCCTTTCTAGGTCTTAGGGTACTAGTTCATAAGTTGGGCAATCATCAAATAGATTTAACTCTAGTGTGAGTCAAGTTTTATCCTTTGAAATATAACAACCACATTCAGTTAAATCCATTTATAACCCAGTTAGCATATACCAAGATGTTGATATTGTGCCCTAATAATTCCAAAACACTCCCAGCTAGGTGGGGCAGTGGATGTAATGCCAGGCCTGGAGTCAGGAGGACTCATGTTCCTGAGTTCAAATCTGGCTTCAGACACTTACTAGCTGTGTGACCCTGGGCAAATCATTGTTCACCCATCTTTTCAGTCATTTCTAACTCTTTGTGACCACTGTTGGGGTTTTCTTGGTAGAGATACTGGAGTGGTTTGCCATTTCCTTCTGTAGCTCATTTTACAGATGAGGAAACTGAGGCAAACAGGGTTAAGTGACTTGCCCAGGTCTGAGGCTGGATTTAAACTCAGTCTTCCTGATTCCAGGCCTGGTACTCTATCTACTCTGCCACCTAGCTGTCCAAGCTGGTCAAGTCACTTAAACCCTCTGAGTCTTTTACTTCACCTTTAAAAATAGGGATAATAATATGTATATTGCTACCTCACAAGGCTATTGTAAACCTTGAAGAATTAAATAATTGTCACTTATTATCATTGGATATCATGATGTCCATTTTCTGGATAGGAAGAAGGAGGCACCAAGAAGATTGAGTTGCTTCAGGTCAGAGTCAGTAAGGAAGCTACTATGAGTAGGCCTCCGGGTAGAATATCATAGGATTATAGATCTTATATCAAGTAGAAATATATTTTAGATCTAGTCTTCATCTTAGAATATAATGTAATATTAATATTAATGATGATGTAATATAATATTAATAATGATATTGTATTGTTAATATAACACATACTATGAGGAAATTGTGGCCCAGGAAGATTAAATAATTTGCCCAAGGAATCATAGAGATGACTAGTATCTGATCAGATTTGAACCCAAGTGTTCAGAGTCCAGAGCCAGGATTCTTTGCATTGTCCTATGCTGCCTCCCCATGGTATCCTTGGACCCAGACTCAGGCCAGTGATCTATGTACATCCAGGACGTTTCTCTGCTGCTGTCCCAAATTGCAATAAAGCACATTGCCAAGAGAAAGTACCCTATGGATACAAAATAGTTTTAGCAAGATTGAAAAATCAGAAGAAGGTAGAATTCCCAGTGCAGAAACTGATCTCTTTCCCTTTTCATATTTCTGAGTCACCAGCTGGGTTAGTGCCAAAGAAAATATTGCTCTATGTAGACAAACTGAGGCTTCAGGATGGCCCAGATGGAATTCCTGGGTTTTTTCCCCCTCCTCCCCATCTTTGCATGCTGAGTCTATGAAACTATCATTTCCAAGTTTGGAGGAAAATGGGTGACAGAATACAGTGAAATTCCAGGAGCCCGTTTAGGAGGAGTCAAGAATAGATCAGGAGACCATCTTATACTTATGAAATCCATTTTAGGCTAAGTGTGAAGAAAATCAAATAAATCCTCAGGGTTTTTGAACACGCAATTTTTCATCCCAGCATCAGTATTCCTGATACCTCACATGCTGCGCTCTACAATGTTGGGACATGTTATCTGTCACGGTATCCCCAATTAGCACTTTGTACAAGATCACAACAAAGCTAGACAAATGCAGAGCTCTGTGCTACTTTCAGCAATTAAGGAAAAGTTCAGGTTTGGACTCTTCACAGGCAGTGATTGTGAAGGGAAAAGTGATGCTCATTCATTAACTAATGCTGATATGCAAAATACCAGAGCAGCCATGCAAAGCCCCTCTGGTAGTACTGGAAGGGCCAGGGCCCACTCTGATTTCAGAACATTTGTTCCTTGGCAGCTTTATTGGGAAACATTGCTGGAAGTTGGGCAAGTTTTGGTTGGGGAGAGTTTTTAAACTGCTTTGCATAGTAAGTAGTGCTTAGGACTCAATATTTTATGAAAAATTAATTAGGTCTGTACATACTTTGCCAGACAGGGAATGGAATTAAGAAAATGCATATTTACAGAAGGAATTTCTCCTGGGATTCCTAACTGTTTTGTGAATATGGATGTCCAGGTTTTCTACTTAAGGCTGCAAGGAAAGTGACAAGGAACATACCCATCTTACTGACTGAGGAAGCAAGCAGGAAGGCAGCAGTATTGGAGGGACAGGCTGAGCATGGCCTCAGAGACATCCCTGAGAATAAAGAAAATTTTGTTGTGGGAATAGCAGCATCCTTCCTGGAGTATGGCTTTTCTCCTTTTTTCCATTGTCATTGTCCCATTCACTTCAGAGTTGACCGTATTTGACTTCTCTATTTGCTGCTGGCGCTGCTGCTGTTCATCCCTCTCTCCCACACTACCTCACTTTCTACATCTTGCTCTGGGAACAATAATCGATTAATACTATCTTTGCTTCTGCTAAGGCCATGTCAACTGACTGCCTGATTGTTTCACTTATCATCCCTGTGACACCCCAAACTAAAACCTTCCTTGGCCACTTCTCTTCTAGATGTGTTGTCTTCCTCTATGAGAATGTAAGCTCCTTGTGGTCAGCAATTGTCTCATGTTTGTATTTGTATTCCTGGCAGCTAGCGCATAGTAAACACTTCATAAATATATTTGCATTCATTCATTTACCCCAAGCAGAGATCCTATTTCTTTTCTGACCTTCCTTTTGCTCTCAACCCAACTTTAAGAAAAGGTTAATGAAGAATTTCTCTTTAGTTACCTGCCCTAGCTTCTACCTACTTGTTCATGTCTTTTAAAATTCTAAATTGGTAAATGTATCCACTTGATGATCTTTAGATAATGCCTCCTCTTTTTTCTTTGCTTTTTGATATCCTTGTGTTTGTGAGGTCAAGATTCCATTTAAGAATACCCTATCCTTGGGGCAGCTAGGTGGCGCAGTGGATAGAGCACTGGCCCTGAAGTCAGGAGGACCTGAGTTCAAATCTGACCTCAGACCAAACACTTGACACTTACTAGCTGTGTGACCGTGGGCAAGTCACTTAACCCCAGTGCCTTAAAAAAAAAAAAAGAATACCCTATCCTTCTTGGGATGCCTTTCATTGTAGAATTTTAGGCAATAGACTACTATCCCAGTTTCCTTTGAACTCACCTCTCTAAAAATCTACAATAAAGCTTAAACTATACGTGACTCCCCCCTTTTTATCTGCAATGCACTCTTAAAATATTATGGCCATTTGTTCTTGAAGTTCATGTTTATACCACTTTGGCAGCTACTTCTTTGTTGGACAGAGTCAGGTTTAGAATCACTTTTCTTATCACCTTTTGAAAAATGAAGTCATCGTTAAGACAAGTTAAGAATTTCACTGAATCTCAGAGTTTGAAGAGACGTCAAAGGCCATCTAGTTTAAACTATCCCTGAAAAAACGAAGTTCCATAACATAGCCAACAAAAGGTCTTCCAGCCTTTGCTTAACGACCTCTAGTGATGGGGAGCCCACTCCCTCCTGAGGCAGCCTGTTCTGTGTTTAGAGAGTTCTAAATGTGAGGCAGTTTCTCCTAACACCAAGCAATAATAACCCCTCTGTGCCTGTGCCTGACAACGAATACTAAATTTGTTTCTTTTTCTTTTTCTTTTTTTTTTTTGCACTTTTCACCCACTGCCTCCTGTAGAGTCAAACAGGTCTTGTTCCATATGACAATCCTTCCAGTACTTACTTTTTCCATATGTTAGTCTCTCAAATACTTAAAGACAGCTATCACATCCAGCTAAGTTTTTTCTTCTCCAGGCTAAACACCCCCAATTTCTACAGCTAAACCTGAGAGCACAATCTTGAGACCCTTCATTCTCTTAGTTACCACCCAATAGATGTTCCCCAGCTTATCAATGTAATTTCTAAAATGGAGTTAGTACATTAGGACCATCATTTTCCTAGCCCTAGTCAGTATGGATCTCAGTGTAGCTCAAGATCACACTGGCATTCTTTGGTGTTTCCTTCGCACTGCTAACTTGTGTGGAGTCTGCACTCAAGGAAAAGCTTCGGATCTTTTTATATGAACTAACCATACTTCCCCCAGGTTCATTAGGTACTATGCTCTCAGCAGAAAGGGCACTCTGCAAAGCTGCCAAAATAATCTTCCTAAAGCACAGATCCTAAAGTACAAGTACATATTACTCCCCTGCATAAGAACCTCCAGGGACTTCCCTTTGCCTTTAGGGTAAAAGGTTTGGGATAAAATGGACATTTCATCCTAAATTTGCCTTTGAGATAAAATGTTTAGGAAAAAATGGACATTTCATCCTAAATGTGCCTTTGAGATAAAATGTTTAGGAAAAAATGAACATTTCATCCTGAATTTGCTTTAGGATAAAATGTTTAGGAAAAAAAATTGACATTTTAACCTAAATTTGCCTTTAGGATGAAAATGGGATAAAATTGACATTTTATCCTAAATTTGCCTTTAGGATAAAATGTTTAGGATAAAAATTGACATTTTATCCTCAGTTTGACATTTAAAACTCTTCACAATCTGGGAGCCAGATTGTGACATCTCTGGACATCCTGGGCCTTTTTCCCATATTTCCCCTTCTCCCACTTAATATTTCACTCACTCTGGCCTAGTTGCTTTTCCTTGAACTTACAAATTCCATCTTCCTCTTCAGTGTCTTTGCCAAGAATATCTTCTTCCCCACCCCCAAGGCAATTGGAGTTAAGTGACTTGCCCAGGGTCACACAGCTAATAAGTGTCAAGTGTTTGATATGAATCCTGATTTGAACTCAGGACCTCCTGACTTCAAGACCACCTAGCTGCCCCCCCAAAAAATATCTTCTCACCTTGTCCTCTTAGAATCCCTAGCTTCCTAAAATTTCATTCTTGTGTTCCTTCTTATAAGAGGTGGAAGGTTTTCTTTATTCCCCTAGTTGTTAGTGCTTATTTCTTTTCTCATTTATTTACTAATCAGTTTATGGGTTAGATCTCCCAATAGAATATAAATTCCCCAACAGTAAGTAAGATTTTTTTTTTGTCTTTGTATCCACAGCACCAAACATAGTGTGCTCATAGTAGATGCACAATAAAATGCTTATTGGATTGGGTCCCTATCCAGATCAATCAATGTATTGCAAAGAGTTTTCATTTGAAGCTAGAGACCCTGGATTCAAATTCTCCTTGGGTTTCTTGTCACCTATGTGACAAGTCCCTTCTCTCTGGGCTTTGGTTTCCTCATCAGCAAAATGAGGGAGTCACATTAGGTCATCTCAAAGGAAGTCATCTTTATCCATAAAAAAGAGAGTACACTGTCATCATCATTGGTCTTTCTCATGGGAACTCAGGGTGTCTGCTTCTAAATCAAAGTCTCCATTTTTGACTTGTCAGTGATTACGTGTTCCAAACTCCTCTTCCAAACTTCACCCTAAAAATATGTATTTATTAAATAGTATACATTTTTTCATTAATATATTTTTTAAGGCATCAGTCCTAGACACCCTTGTATGCAAAGCAGGCAGGTGGGAATTTGTCAATGTTTTAGTCTTACATTTTATGTATAGGTCATTATTCTGTCATTTTCCTTCAGTTCCTGGGCATGTGTGTCAGTATTTGCTGACTACCACTTTGGAGGTTATTTATTTCTCCTGCTCTATTTCTCACAGTGACTTGGCTTTTCAGCACAGCCTGACAGGCTGTAGTTGATATCAGTCTTTATTAAGTTCAGTTTACCCTGAAAATAGTCTTTCTACCTGTAGGAAGACAACTCCAGCAGTAAGGGGAAACACCTTCTCAACATTGCCCTTGAATTTTCCTTTGACACATACAGTTTTCAGTACTACTTTTTTTTCTTGTTCCTAAAAAAATTAATGTTTTACTGATTTTTTTTGAAATATCAATGCTGCTTCCCAATGGCTAGCCCACATCTATACACATACACTATAGACATGCACACAGATACACACAGCACCTTTCCATTAAAAAAAAAAGTAGAATTTAGCAAAAAAAAAAAAAAGCCCAACCAACCAGAGGACATGTCTAGCACTGTAAGCCTCATGCCGCACCTGTAGTTTACCACCTCTCTACCAATGGGACTAACACAAGGTTCACTGTCAATCTTCTGTACTTGGTCATTTATGTTTTTAATTTTTCCTTTACTACTAAGGCAATATAGTAACTACTGGTAATATCTATTCCAAATCTTTTGTTCTGAAGGATTTTTCGGAAGGATCTGAATACCACTGCCACAAGCTCAGAACTCAGGCTTTCCAGTTCAATTTTTCATCGCCAGTGGGAGGATGGATTGAGTTGGTGATGAAAGAAAGGGTCAGACAAAGAGAATAAAGACCTTTTTACTGCAAAACCAGTAACTGTAGCAAACAGACCTTTTTAGGATCCAGCTTTTCATCGCAGGGTTATGTTTTGTTTCTAAAAGTGTTCTCTCACGTTTTGTTTTGTGAGAAAATGGTGGCCAATTGTTACTATTTTTAGAAGAGGAAATAGCATCATTCCATTATTTTATCATAGAATATTAAAGTTGGAAGGGGCCCAGGAGTTCATCTAGGCCAGAAGGTCTTAACTTTTTATTTCATGGACTCCTTTGACATACAAGTCTATGAAGCCTGTAGGCCCCTTCTCAGAATTAAGTTTTTAAATAATGAAATAAAATATATGAAGTCATAAAGAAACCAATCATACTTACATAGTTATTAAAAATGTTTTAAAGTTCATGGACTCCAGGTTAAGAACCCCTAATATAGTACCATCTGTCCATTTTACAAATAAGGAAATTGAAGTCCAGATATTAAGAAACTTGTCCAAATTGCATGGCTATTTAGTAGCAAAGCTATGACCAGACTCCCCACCCCCCTGTACCATACTGATTCCTAGCCATCTAATCAGGAACCATGTTATATTCCTTTAGAATATTCTTCAACTTCCTATCAACCTTAAGTTTTATTGGGCAAATTTTGCCTTATTAGGGAAAAAAATGGTAGTGATTATAGAGAGGGATCTCCAACAAGTCAAATATTAAGTACCAATTGGTCTTGAAGTTTCATCTGGGTGACTTCTGAGCCAACTGTAACCCATCTCTTAATCCAATTAATGATTTACATCCTATAACTAATCCTTGAAATTCTAAAGCACCAGTCGTAAGACTTGGAACAATTAAAAGTAGCTCCTTGTCGGGGAAAAGTGGGGGACCTTTGATCTACACAGGGGTGGGGAACCTGCAGCCTCAAGGCCACATGTGGCCCTCTAGGTCCTCAAGTGTAGCCGTTTGACAGAATTCAAATCAAAGAGCTGCACTTAAGGACCTAGAGGGCCACATATAGCCTCGAGGCTGCAGGTCCCCACCCCTGGTAGCCCAACCTTTGCATTTTACAAATGAAGGAACTAAGACCTTAAGATATTAAGTGACTTTTCCAAGGTGACAACACCCAATTAATTTTAGACTTAGTCCTAGAACCCAGGTCTTCTGACTTTAACCCAATGTTAACCCCGACAGACAATAAGCCAATTACTATGTACTAGGCACTGTGCTATGTACATAGCAAAATGGAGGCCGTGCTGTCAAGGAACTCAGTGTCATGGGGGAGACAATATGAAAACAATCATGTACAAATAAATACATACAGAATAAATTGGAGATAATCAACAGTGGGGAGACACTAGCATTAAGTGGGATCAGGAAAGACCCCTTGTAGAAGACAGGATTTTAGCCTGGATCACCAGTCTATGCAATGCTGTTTTTCTCCATCCCTTTTCTTTTTTTTTTCTCGCCCTTACTTACATTTTAGTCTCACTTTAGATCATATCTCTGAATTTTTGTGAATTATTTCTTCTTTCTTAACAAATTAGTATTTATTTTCATTCATCATTCTTCATCACTGGCCAGTCTGCAATTTGTCTGAAAGAAGGTAATATGGAATGGATTATTTTAAATTTAATTGTGAATATCACCACTGCAGCTATTTACTAAACAGTATCTCGGAGAGGTAACAAGCTGTAGTGGATAGGAAGTGGCTTCTGACCCAGAAGGGCCTGTATTCAAGTCTTTCCTCTGATGTAAGCTGGCTTTTTGACTCTGGGCAAATTACTTAACCTCACAGCATCCCAGGAAACTCTAAGCTATGAGATTCAGAGCAGATGCCAATCTGCCCTGGTAGAGTGAATTCCCTCTCTGGGAGATTCCCTATGCAGCTATGCAGTGCAGCATATAGAGCTCTGGGCCTGAAATCAGGTAAATCTGAGTTCAAATTCAGCTTCGGACACTTACTAGCTGTGTGACCCTGAGTAAGTGACTCAACCTCTGTCCCCCAACTATAAAATGGGAATGATGATAATAATAATAGCACCCACTTCCCAGAGTTGTTGTAATGATCAAATGAGGCATTTGTAAAGTTCATAGCATAGTGCTATGGGGGCTTATTCCCTTCCTCCCCCATGCCAATAAAAGCACAAATCTGATCCCCCCTCTCCACTGAAATACATCTCAAATAAATTAAAGAGTTTATATGGTGAATGTATGTACAAGCTTATTCCTTTTTAAGTGCCAGCTCATCTTGGATATTTCCATTGGCAGTCATAGTCTGTGATGCCACCTGTCTCCTAGAAAATTTGAGAGTAGAACAGAGAATAGAACAGTAGCATGGTCCAAAAGAGTGCACTGAATTTGGATTCAAAAGACCTGGGTTCAAATCCTGATTCTGATACATATTTCTTGGGTGCAGTTAGGCTTACTCTCAACCTACGTCCCAGTTTCCTTATCCATAAAATGAGGGGGTTCAGCCAGCAGAGCCCTGAGAGCCCTGTTAGCTCGAATTCTATGATTCTGTGGTAAACCACTGAGTAAACAACATTTGTCCCTGCTAACAGTTTGGGGGCCTAAATCATGGGAGTAAAATTATGACTTACGATGTATAATAAACATAAATAAAAACATGCCAGAAAGTGAAGATTTAAAGAAATTTACTAATTTCAGATGACACTATTTAAAGATTCACAGTCTTTAGTGCAACTCATACTTCAGCTGTTGTACTGGTTTCCAGCCAGATTTCATATTAGAAAGTAAAAAGCTGTGTTCACTCTTCTAACCCTCATTACTCAGGAGATTAGCTGTCTTCTAAATAGTCCAGTTGTTCAGAGAGGACATTTTTGGTTGAACACCTAGAGATCTGACACATTTAGATTTGAAAGAATGTCATGAATTATTACTGGCTTCAGAAGCAAAGTGGCATAGTAGAAAACATGCCGAGTTTGGAGGAAAGGGATCTGGGCTAAAAATTCTGTGCTAAAACGTATCACAAGGATATATAATCTTTGACAAGTTATTTAACCAACTGTCAGTTTCCTCATCTGCAAAATGGGAGTATTGATGTTTGTACTGCCTCTGTCACAAAGTGTTTGTGGAGAGAGCTTTGTAAATCATAAATTGTTATATTAATATGGATTACTAGTGACATGAAGTCTAATTTTGTTGTTGTTCAGTTATGCCCAACTCTCTGTGACCTTATTTGGGGTTTTCTTGGCGAAGACACTGGAGTGGTTTGCTATTTCCTGCTCTAGCTCATTTTACAAGAGGAAACTGAGGCAGACAGGGTTAAGTGGCTTGTCTGGAGTCACACAACTAGTAAATGTCTGAGGTCAGATTTGAACTCTGAACCCCTACCCCAACCCCACCACTCCCCTCTATTAGAATGTCATCACCTAGAAGACAAAGACTGTCCTTGTATATATGTCCCCTAGCCCTTAGCAGTGGATGGCACAGAGTAAGTACTTAATAAAAGCTTTCTTATTTACTCATCAGTTCATTCAGAATCATAACTGCTGAATAAGAATGAGCTGAGTGATTTAATTAGATTCAACAAACATATATATTAAGTTCCTAGTTTGTACAAGTCACTGTACTAGGGTGCTAAAGATCTGAAGACAAATTTAAAAAAAATGCCTGCCCTCAAGGAGTTTACTTAGGGGAAGGGACAGGGAGAATGAAGTACAGGTTAAGTCTAACAGGGTGTAGGTTTAAAGGTGTTACAATTAATAGAAATCGAATCTCACTACTTTATTGTCATTCCAAGTATGTTTGGGACTTATTGAAAAGGGAAAAGGTAGAAGAAAGGAAAAGGAGAGAAAAAAGATAACATCGATCTCTATTTTTCAAGCTATATGTCTGATTATAAAACAAGATGAACAGAAGAGATTATAGGATCATAGATCCAGAAGGGACCTCATAGGCAATGTAGTGCTACCCCTTCATTTTATGGGGAGGTTCATTGAGGGAAAGTGATTTGCCCAAGGTCATACAGGTAATTAGGGCAGCTGGGAAGCACAGTGGATAGAGTACTGAGCCTGAAGTCAGTAAGACCTGAGTTCAAATCCAGTCTCAGACACTTACTATGTGACCCTGGGCAAAGTCACTTAACCCTGGTTGCCTCAGTTTCCTCATCTGTAAAATAAGCTGGAGAAGGAAATGACAAACGGCTCCAATATCTTTGCCAAAACAAAAAACAAACCCCAAACGGTATCATGAAGAGTCTGATGGGACTGAAACAACTACACAACAATAAATGAATAATAATCTTCAGAGGCAGGATATGAACCCAGGTCCTCTCTCTCCAAAGCTGTCTTCTCTATTGCATCAGAGATGTACAGACATTCTACATCTGCATTCAGAGATATACAGACAAACCAAGAATGAAGAAGAAAAAATAAACTAATGAAAATGTGTTGGGCATTGGAAACACTTCCAAGTCTTTGAGGATTAAAATTGCTTTTGCCCCAATCTGTAGCTCTCTTCTCACAATCAGATCTTTCCTCTTCAATGGGGGATTCTACAAGCACATCTGTCAAGGAGATGGAATGGATTTAGAAAGTTGATGTTTTGCCAAGTTTTGCACATCTGGGTTGCCTGGGTGCCTTGGTTCATCAGTTAACGAGGACTTATATGAACTCAACTCAAGTTTTGTCAGCAAATGATCAGCATTTGATCTCACCTGGATGCCTGCATTCACATCTGGCCCTCCACTCCACATTCGGAGCTGCTTTTATTCCCAACACAAAATGGTCTCATGTTGTTAAATGGTCTCTAATTTTTCTAATAGTAGAGGGGACAATTCCTTGCTGCTTTTCAGCAAGTGCTCTATGTTTTGCCTCCCTAATTTGCTCCCAGTTGAATCTGATTGCATTTACTTGGGAGAAAAAGGAGGGGCTGTGCCGACCCTAAAAGCTACAGACTGGAAGCAGTTCTAATGATCTCATGGGGTGTTGTGTGTAATGCAAACACCAGGTCCACTCTGCTGTGTGTATATGCCAGTCTTGCTGACTGACATGTACTTAAGCACTTAGAGCCAGTTTTCAGTGTATGATTTACTCTCTCCATTTAATTGCCCTAGAGATGGCAAGCCATGAATATTTGAGGCTTGGTTTTTGGAGTAAAGTCTACTTAGCTGGAATAGGTCCCAGGCATACAACCAGGGCCTCAAGTAATGCCTAGAAGAGAATCAGAGGGAGCTCAGATTCAGGATTCCGTACTGCTCTATCGAGGGTTTTCTTGTAAAGCCAAAATACATAGATATACGTATAGCACAGGAACTTTGAGACTGAGTTATAGGCAACAGCAGCTGAGAATTTAACTCCTTCTGAGTAAACTCCATAATGTTCAACAACCCGTATTATGGTGAACAATTTTTCTGTTTTACTTGCTAGTGGATTCCATCTGCTGGGCACACCGAGGGGCTTGCTCAAATGGGTTAGCATTTCCTTACTTAAGTTAGCACTTGCTGTATGGGACCCCTGGATAAAAACCTCCTTTTCTTCAGTGAAACCTTCCCTAAGTGACTCTGAAGTGGTAATCCTACCCACTCATTTTGAGTCCACTCCTAAAAATCAGCACGCATCTCAGGTAAACAGTTAACCAACAGCACAGAGAGCTGCCTATCCTTTCTATCACATACACATGTTTTATTACCTTAGAATCATTCATATCTTCCTGCTAATATGCTTTATGTTAAACTTGCCTGCTGTCTTTTCAGAGATGAAGATGAGGCAGCTGATGCACCGTCAGTGGCAAGCTTGGCAAATCCCCCCTTGCTGTGAGCCACATGTTTCTATGAAAGGCAGGGTCTGAGAGAAGCTCAGCCTCAGACAGCAAATCTGGAAGCATTTCTCATCACAGACTGTCCAAATCTCCTCTAGTTGCTCTGACTAATGAATGGTTACTTATGACTGTCCATCCATGTACGATAGCCTCATTTTCCCAGGAATGCTCACAAGACATGAGGCTGAGGCCTTGAAGCAGCACTTATTCTAATGCTTCCCTCTCCCCAAGTAAGCTCCTTGAGGGCAGGCAATTTTTCTTTTTTGCTTTTGTATTCATAGGACCCTAGCACAATGACTTGCACAAAGTCAGAACTTAACAAATGTTTGTTGAAAATGACTAATATGGAAATGTTTTACATGGTTGCACCTGTATAACCTATATCTGATTGTTTCCCATCTCAGGGAGGGGAGAGAGAAAGAAGGAAAGGAGGGAAAGAATTTGGGACTCAAAATTTAAAAAAAAAATGTTAACAAATTGTTTTTACATGTAATTGTGGAAAAAATAAAATATTATATTATAAAAATATTTTAAAAACTAAATATATTATAAAATTGTATATTATAATAAAATTATATTATAAAATAAGTATATATTTAAAATAAATATATTATACTAAAATTACATATTATAAAAATGTTTGTTGAACAAAATCACTAAGCTTATTGTTATTCAGCAGTTATTACTCTAAATAAATTGGTAAATAAATGAAAAAGCATTTGTTAAGTGCTTACTCTGTGCCAGACACTATGCTAAGTACTGGGATATAACTACAACAAGCAAAAAGACTTGAAGTCAGCTTCACCCCATCAATAAGTCAACAAGAATTTATTAAGCTATTATAATGAAAAAAAAAAGTCTGCTCGGTTGTATATGTGTATATCAGTAACGTATGGGAGAAGCTAAATTCTGAGCACACAAAGAAAGACAAAAATGCTCCATGCCCTCAAGAAGCTTACATTCCAGTGAGGAAAAGATAAACAAAGACTATGTAGATGCAAGATACGTTCAGGGTAAATTAGATGTCATCTCAGAGGCAGGCACAAAGGCCCTGATCTGAAGCGAGGCCCTGCCTCCGATACATACTTCCTATGTAACATTGGGCAAGTTGCTCAACCCCTCAGCCCATAAGTAACTGTTTGGGTCCGAAAGGGACACAGTGGGATACAGTGAAGCAGCACTTGTTCTGGATTCAGGGAACCTGGGTTCAAATCTTACCTAGTACCTACAACCTTGGTCAAGCCACTCAGCCTCTCCCTCATCTGTAAAATGAAAGGGTTATATTAGATGGTCTCTCAGTTCCTCTCTAACATTAGATCTATGAACCTATGATCCTAAGTAACACATGAGTAGCTGATATTCAATGATGGAAAGAATTTCCATATCAGACTTACTTATATCCATGAAATCACGGCTCTTCACTAAAAACAAAAAACAAACAAACAAACCAAACAGTTGATGAGACAACCTGTCAGGAGCCGATTACCAAAAACTCCAACTTGGAGCAATGCACTCAATTCAATTAAAAATATTTTATTGGCAACCAATCAACAAAAGCTCATTTATTAAGCCACTATTAGGTACCAAACACTGTGTTAGATGCTGGGAATACAAAGACAAAAATGAAATGCCCTGTCCTCTAGGAATTCACATTCTATTGGGGAAAATGTGTACATATGCACATGGGGGGATATACACACACACATACATATGCATATACACACACACATATGTTTATATATTTGTATATAAAAATAAGGGTAACTAGGTGGTGTGGTAGATAGAGCACCAGGCCTAAAGTCAAGAAGGCTTATCTTTGTAAGTTCAAATCCAGCCTCAGATTATATATATACATATATATATGTATATATGACACACATACTACATATATATATATAGAGAGAGAGATGTATAGATATAGCAATAGATATACTCAGATAGCTATGCCACCCTGGGCAAGTTACTTAACCTTTTTTGCCTCAGTTTCCTCAGCTGTAAAATGAGCTGGAGAAGGAAATGGCAAACTCCTGTATCTTTGCCAAGAAAACCCCAAATGGAGTCATAAAAGTTAGACACTCCTGGGCAAGTCACTTAACCCCAAGTGCCTAAAAATTAAAAAAAATAATAAAAGTTAGACACAACTGAAAAATGACTGAACAACAACAAATATGAAAATGAGCATAAGATAACTTTTGGAGGAGAAAGAAGGCAGCAACAGTCTTGGAGGGTAGGGGGATGCAGTCACATAGAAGGTAGCACAAGGGCAGAATTTTAAACGAAACTAGGAATTCTAATAGGTGGTACCAAAGTGGGGGTATACTCCAGGCTTGGAGAATAGCCAGTACAAAAGTGTGGAGGGGTGTGTGTGTGTGTGTGTGTGTGTGTGTGTGTGTGTGTGTAACAGTAAGAAGGTCCATTTGGGGATATAGCACCAGCCCTGAAGTCAGGAGGACCTGAGTTCAAATCCGGCTTCAGACTAAACACTTGACACTTACTAGCTGTGTGACCCTGGTCAAGTCACTTGACCCCAATTGCCTTAAAAAAGAAAGGTCCATTTGGCTGGACTGTATTAAGGGGAGAAGTGATTGATAAGGCAGGAAAGGGATGGTGAGGCCAGTTTATGAAGAGCTTCAAATGCCAGATGTACCCCTTTGTCCCCTTTTTTTCACATTACTATAACTTCCCAATGAGACAAATGTCTGTTCTTTGAAGCTGTTAAGTGAGCTTCTCTCTTCTCTCTCTCTCTCTCTCTCTCTCTCTCTCTCTCTCTCTCTCTCTCTTTTCTCTCTCTCTCTCTCTCTCTCTCTCACACACACACACACACACACACACACACACACACACACACACAGAGTCCTCCTTAAAATAAATAGCATGAAGCAAAACAAATCAATTCATTGTCCATGTCTGAAAATGAATGTTCCACCTATCATATACAACCTCTTTACCAATAGGTTGAAAGCATCCTTCACCATCATCCTGTCTGCTGATCACAACTAGTGTCTGGCCTTGGCAAGGAGGAGGGTCATATCTTAAGAGTTTGGAGCAAAGGTAGAGAAGATAGAGAATGAAATTAAATCGTTTTGAGATGAAAAGGAGAGAAGACGGAACTTGCAGTGAATGGCCTCTCCTTTCTCGGTAAAGTTAAGAAGTCCTGGGCTGAGATGGAGAGGAAATGAGTTGTAAGGGAGAGAAAAAAATGATCTGAAACAGTCACCTTGGGAGTGAAATCGAGTCAATTGGGAAAGACTAAAATGATTGCATATAGCTTAGGGTTCAGCTGAGATCTGATAGAATAAATCTGTGATGGACCTAGCCAGCACAGTTCTATTACTTTCCCCAGCATTGTTTAGGAACACACAAATAAGAGCTAAGAAGGCAGATGGTAGGGGAAATCCAGGGTTGGGGTTTGGTCATGTGCCAGCATGGTCTTGGGCAGGGTCTGTCAGACCTATTTCTGAATTAGTCAATCCCTGTAGGGTATGGCTTATACAGTCTGTTTCCATGGAACAGAACGATGCTTAACTAGTCCAGCTGGTCAGTCATTGGAGCGCTTAATCTAGAAAAGTGTCATGAAAAAAGTAAAGTACGTATGTCATTTAACTTACTCAGAATTCCTTGTTATCCCTCTGTCCTCTATTACACTATACTGCTCGTCCAGGATATTATAGAAGGAATTTCTGTGTGCTTCAGGTAGGAGTTATATTTGAGTCCCTTCCAACTCTAAGGTTGTTACTGTTATTCTATGATTTTTTTTTAATTTATTTGTATTTCCCTTCAAGATAATCATTAGAGTCAGGAGTTTTTTAGGACTTCATATCTTTCTTTTTTGAAATAGATTTTTATTGATATTATTTTATATCAGCTACATTTCACACACACAAATACACACACTATCCACCATGTGCCCTCTTTTCTCTTCCCAGATAACCATCCCTTATTACAAAAAGAAAAAAAATAGAAATTTAAGAGAAGCAAGGCAGGGGGTGGGGGTCGATATCAGAGAAATCAATCAACATATTTTAAAATTTTCATGTTTTATGTAGTGTTCCCCATCCATAGACTCTCATCTATGAAAGGAGTGGGAAAGGGGTCTTCTTAAATCTCTTCTTTGGGACCAAGACTGTCCTTTGTAATGCTGCAACATACATTTTTGATTGTATATTGTTTTCCTGGCTCTGTTAACTTTGCTGATTTTGCATTAGTTCATACATGTCTTTCCATGCTTTTCTACATTCGGCCTTTTTGTTATTTCTTGAAGCAGCTTCATGCCTTTTTTAAGTGTTGTGGTAACTCATCCTTTGAGCTCAGGAGGTGATCATTTCATCAGATTTTGGCTCTGGTCAGACTACATGGAGGGCATTATAACTATTTCTAGACATCTTATTTCAAAAGAGACAATGATAAGTAGGAACAGATCTACAAGGAAAGGAAATTCAAAACCAGGCCACATGAGGCCGAATTAGGTGAGGAAATGATAGGTGTCATAGTAAGTAGCCATAATAACACAATAACAACTCACATTGATATGACACTCTTCTTACAACAACTTGCAGAGCAGGGAATCCATTTATTAGGCAACTATTATTATCTCCATTTAACAGATGAGGAAAATTTAATACTAGAAAGTTAAATGACTAGTCCAAGGTCACATAGTTAATGATGGAGCTATGATTTGAATCCAGATATCTCTTGAGTTCAAGCCTGGTGTTGATCTTTCAACTTACTACACAGTTTCTGTTCGTCGAAGAAGTCATAGGGAATGATGATGGCAGTCAGAGGATATAGCTTACTAGTCATAGCACTGTTAACTGGGTGTAACCTAACTAACTAACTAACAGGGTCTACCTCAGCGAGTCACCAAACCTTTTTTCCTCATCTATTTAAAGAGAAAGTCATCATCACTGACCTCAAAAATACTTTCTAGCTCTAACAATCTATGGCAACAGTGGCTAGAGTAAGCAACCTCTCCTTTGGAATTCTTGTAGCACCTTCTACCTTCCTCCATGTTTTTCATGTGCTTCCCTACCAGATTAAAAGTTCCTTGACATCAAGGGGCTATGGCTTATTCATCTTGTTATTCCCTACTAGCCTCAGTAGAGTGCCTTGTACATAGGAAGTGTTCAGTAATTGTTATTTCTTGAATGAAGCCCATTTTCATATTTTACCAAATTTGTACAATCCACTTTCAAAAGCTTCAATTCAGTTTGGTAGACAGGACTGTTATTTTCTGAATTAAGTGAGTCATTTTGCTCCCTCTGTTATCATCCTTTCAAAGGCAGTGGAACTATTTCCCCACCATAATTAAGAACTTAGAACATTGGAATGATTCAGTCCCAGGTAGTAGTAGTAATAACAATAACAATGATGATGATGGTGATATCTTACGTTTCCTAATGTCATCTTACATTATATAATACCTCATGTACATTATTTCATGTGATCTTAACAGCAATCCTACGTAGCTAATAAAGATAGTACGGCCCCATTTTGCAACAGCTTATTGTGGTGCAAAAAGCGCTGGATGCAGAAGACATATGTGTGTGTATAAGCGCGCACACACACACACACACACACACACACACACACACACACACACATGTATATACTTCCTCAAACACCATAACTTCCAGATTCCTCTGTATAAACAATTTCCATGACCTCCTCTTCCACAACACTTCAACTTTGGTGTTGTCATCACTCACAAGGGCTCCATTTTCATATTCGTGAACTCCAAAACTCCCTTATTGAATCATAATCTTTTATCATTCCATATTTCCCTGTGCCTTATGACCCCTAACTCATCATGAACTCCATTTCCTCCTCTTCTTAGTTCTTTCTTAGATCCATTATCCCTACACTGGCTATTACTCTCCTCTCTTCCCTATCTTCACCCCTTAATGAATCAGTTCACCCCTTTACTATTGTCTACACTTCAATCTCTTACTTCTTTGTCTTTTGCCAATCATGCCCTGCCAAGCTTCAGCACTGTATTAATAATAACAATAATAGCTAACGTGTATATAGGGCTTACAATGTGCCGGGTACTGTGCTAAGTACTTTAAATAATTACCTCATTTGATCCTCACAAAAACTCTGGGAGATGGGTGCTATTATTATCCTCACTTTACAGATGAGGAAACTGAGGCAAACAGCTATTAAGTGCCTTGCCCAGGTTCACACAGCCAGGAAGTGTCTGAAGCCAGATTTGAACTCAAATCTTCCTGACACCAAGGCCAGCATTCTATCCACTACTCCACCTAACTGCTCCTGTTACTCTTACCACCTGCTGCTTTTGCTTCTATCCACATTTTGATTGGTGGAGCTAAAGAAAACTATGAAAGCTATGCTCACTAAGTCCACTACAAATATGTTGCATAATCTCAACTGGACCCTCACTGCAGTAAGGCAATCCTTTTACACCATCCTTATCAACTCACTATTCCATTAATCACAGAAGCTATTTCAAACCTTTTCATATCTCCTTAAACTTTCTTTGGCACACCCTTCCTCTCACACTCTCAGCTGAGAACTTTGCCTCATATTTCACTGAAAAATCAAGACCTTTCCCTAAGGGCTCCCTTTTCTGCCTCTTTTTCATCTTACTAAAATGAAGACACTATGATGTCTTCCTTCAGTATCTCTTCCATCACTTCTATCTCATATAAAGAAGTGGTCTTTCTTCCTGCCAAGACAAGACCCTCTACATGTGAAAGTGATTCCATTCCATATCCCATCTATATTCAGCAGATTGCCCATGATTTCCCTTCCTCACTTATTTTTAGTTTACTGGCTTCTTTCCTGCTGCCTACAAACATACTTATGTATCCCCAATTCCACACAAAGCTTCAGTTGATCTGTCCATTCCTGCTACTTGTCATCCTATAGCTCTTTGTGGCTAAACTCTTTGAGAAAGTCATCTATACTGAGTACCTCTGCTTCTCTCACTCTGATTCTTAACCCTCAGTAATCGGGCTACTGACCTCATCTTTCAATTGTTTATCCAGAGTTAACAATCATCTCTTAACTGATGGAGTCTGAATGCATATTGAAGCATTTTTTACTTAACTATATTATTCATGGGGAAGGGGATTGGTCTGCATTTTCTTCTACAATATAGCTAACATGAAAATGTTTTGCATGACTGCCCATGTATAATCTATACCAAACTGCTTGCCTTCTCAAGGAGGGGGGAGGAGAGGGAGAGAGAGAGAGAATTTGGAACTCAATTTTTTTTAAATGTTAAAAATTTGTGTTTACATGTAATTGGGAAAAAATAAAAATTAAATGTAAAAAAAATCTTATTTGCCAAATCTAGTCACCTTTTCTTAAATCCTCATACTTCTTTACCTCTTTGCAAGCTTTGACATCATTGATCACCCTCATCTCCTAGATATTTCTCCTTTCTAAATTTTCATGGGACTTCTATTTTAGTTTTCCTTCTAACTATATGATCACTCCTTAGTCTCCTTTACTGGATCTTCCTCCAGTAACACCCCCACTAACCTTAAGTATCCCTCAAGGCTCTGTCTTGGGTCATCTCTTCTCCCTGGTTCCATCAATGATACCATTAGCACTCATGGGTTCACTTATCTCTATGCAGATGATTCCCAGGTCCATATACCTATTCGTAACCTCTCTCCTGAGCCCCAGCCTCCCTTTATATTTTGGACATTTTAAACCCAGCATTTACAAAACTAAAATCACCATCTTTTCCCCAAAATCTTTTCCTCTTCCAAACTTTTTTTTATTACTGTTGAGGACACCATCATGATCCCAGGAAACCAGACTTACAACTTTAGTGTCATCCTTAACTTCTCGCCAGCACTAACTCCACATATCCAACCTGTTACTAAGTCTTGTCCTTTGTACCTTCTAATTATGTCACTCTGATGTCATCATCTCACTCTTGGATGATTACAATAGACTTCTGGTTGCTCTCCCTACCTCAAGTCTTTCTGTGTTGCAATTCATACCCCACTCAGATGTCAAAGTGATTTTCCTAAAATGTGGGTCTGACCATGTCACTCCTCTACTCAATAAACTCCAGGGGCTCCCTATCCTCTCTAGGAGCAAATATCAAATTCTTCTGTTTGACATTTAAAGTCTTTCACCACCTGGAACCTTTCTACCCTTCCAGTCTTCTTATAATTTATTCATCTCCATGTTCTCTACAATCCAGCAACATCGGTCTTGCTTTTCCTTGAACATTAAATCCCACCTTCCAAATCCATGTTTTTTCTTTGACTGTGCCCTATGCCTAGATGATCCCTCTGCTCACCTCTGCCTCCTAACTTCTTTGGCTCTCTTCAGAACTCAGCTCAAATCCCACCTTCTGTAGGGAGCCTTCCTCCCCATCCCTACTCTACCCCTATTGCTAGTGCCTTCTCTTTGAGATTACCTTATACTTATAATGTCCATCTCTCATATATCCTATTTTTTGCATGTCATCTCCCTTATTAAAATATGAGTTCCTTAAGACTGAAGAACATTCTTTGGTTTTTTTTTTGTGGGGGGGGGTTGCCTTTTTTTGTATTACCAGAGCTTAGCATTGTACTTAGCATATAAAAAGTACTTAACAAATGCTTTAATTAATAAATAATTCATTTTATTCATCACTTAACTAAGAAATAATGACTAATTGACTGGACATGTAGTGATGAGAGACTTGGGTTCAAATCCAGCCTCTGGTATTTACTGTGTAACTTTAAAACAAGTTATTTAACCTCTCCAAATTTCAGGTTCCTCTTCTGTAAAATGGGGATGATAAATACCTGGAATATCAGGCTCTTTGGGTCTTTGTTAGAATAAAATGAAATAATGTAGGCAGCTCCACATACTTTAAAACACTATAAAGATTTCAGAGATTATTTGGAGGAAAGTGAGGCTCATAAATAAAGCACTCGAAGATATATGAAGAATTTTCCTTGCAACAGCCTTGTGACATAGGTAGCAAGGTAATATAGAGATTTGATAACTGGCAGCAATTTGAACATGTACCAGGGTTGGTATCTCCTGGTCCAGATTTGATTTTATGTCCAGAGTTGTCTACTCTACATCATGTTGCCTCTCACATGGCACTAGGGACAGCCCTCACTGTGGAAATCAGAGCTATAGTAATATGGGAGTTTAAAAAAAATGGTGCTCAAAGCAAGCAAATAATGAAAACTAGAGAGAGAGAATTAGAGGAAAGAAGGCCTAGATTAATAGATCCTAGTCAACTTGTACTTCCTAAGTGATCATGGCCATAAACCTACTATATGGAAGGAACCTACCCAGCAAATTAAGAATTAAATCAGATTATTTAAATCAACAAGTACTTCTCTTCTTTATGCAACTAAGATGAACAGTTATCTTAGAAGTTAGCCCCATTTTGTTGTTGTTCAGTCATGTCCACTCTTCACGACCCCCTGGACCATAGCACACTAACACTATCCATGGGGTTTTCTTGGCAAAGATACTGGAGTAGTTTGCCATTTCCTTCTCCAGTGGATTAAAGCAAACAGAGGTTAGTGACTTGCTCAGGGTCACATAGCTAGTAAGTGTCTGAGGCCAGATTTGAACTCAGATCTTCCTGATCCCAGGCCCAGCACTCTGTCCATTGAGTCACCTAGCTGTATCCAAGGCAAACCAAGGTTAAGTGACTAGGATCACACAGCTAGTAAGTGCTAAGGACAGATTTAAACTCAGGCCCAGCCCTTTATGCACTGAGCCATCTAGCTGCCCCAGCCCCATCTTGGGTATTCCACAAATGTAAAATGTAAGATTCCAAAATGGAAGCCTAGAGGATAGACTTGCCCATTGGTTCTCAGTCTGTGAATTATCCCATGGAAGGGTAAGGGAGTGAAAAAGTTTTTATAAGGGCTCTACAAATAAGCAAACACATTTTCTGTAAACTGGATAAATAATATATTTCAAACATAAAGGCATTATAATTTTTAAATTCATATAAACACTGTAGTGATCAATAGTATGAAAATTCCTCTAAAAGTGTTACTGAGCATTTTTGTCTTTATTTTCTCAACCAACAGATTCTAACAATATAGAATCTTTGAAATATTTTTATTTTAAAAAGAGGTCCTCAAACTGGAAAAGATCTGGGAGCCCCTGGTCCATCCAACATGTACTGAGAAATAACAGTTGTTAGGGCAGGATGTCAAGTTCATCTTTTTATTTCTGAATACAGCTTTTGGAAATAACTAAAATAGCCTTGTTCAATTTTTACTGACCTTAGAGTCATCCCTGGGGAAACCAAAATTTTTATGGTATCTAAATTTTTGTCTTGGTCAGATTTGCAATTTCAATTCCCTCTACCAATTCACATTAGCAATGATTGTTGAATTTATAATCTTAGAGTTGATTGATGCACAGATAGCATAACTGCCCTGCTCAGGTTCTGACAGCCAATATGCATCAGAGGGAGACTTACACCTAACTCTTCCTGACGCTGAGACTAGCTCTCTACTCACTGTATCACATTCCTTCTCATTGTATCTAAAGATGGATCATAAACATAGTTGCAATTATACACGTGCATTCGTGCAAAACATTTCAATAGTAGTTATTTTGTACACGAAGACTCAAATAAAAGAAAAAAGAATGAAAGAAAGAAAGTGAAAATAACATGCTTCAGTCTGTATTCAAACAATATCAGTTCTTTCTCTGGAGACGGACAATATGCTTCATCATTAATCTTTTGGGGTTGTCTTAGATCATTGTATTGCTGAGAATAGCTAAATCATTCACAGTTTTTCACTGTACAGCATTGCTGTTACTGTATACAGTGTTCTCCAGGTTCTGTTCATTTTACTTTGCCTCAGTTCATGTAAGTCTTTCCGGGTATTTCTGAAATCCTCCTACTTGTCATTTCATATAGCACAATAATATTTCATCATAATTATATATCACAGCTTGTTCTGCCATTCCCCAATTGATGGGAATCCCCTCAATTTCCAATTCTTTGCCACCACAAAAAGAGCTGCTATAAATATTTTTGTACGAATGTCTTTGGGATTTTTTAAATGTCTTTGGGATACAGACTTAGCAGTGGTATTGCTGGATCAAAGGGTATACACAGTTTTATAGCCCTTTGGGCATAGTTCAGATTGTTCTCCAGAATGTTTGGATCAGTTCACAACTCCACCAACAATGCATTAGTGTCCCATCCCCTCCAATATTTTTCATTTTCCTTTTTTTTTTTTATCATATTAGCTAATCCAATAGGTGTGAGGTGGTACCTCAGAATTGTTTTAATTTGTATTTCTCCAATCAAAATCGATTTAGATCATTTTTTACATGGCTATAGGTAGCTTTGATTTCTTTGTCTGAAAACCGTTGTTATCATTTGACCATTTATCAATTGGGCAATGTGAATTAGAAACCAATATTTTTTCTAACATTTAATATGTTTACTTGATATCTTCCTATCTCCCATCCCCAATAGTATATGTAGTTCAGGTTTTCCCAGTGGATACTTTTAGCTCACATTCTGAAAAACTGCTCAAAGGAACTAAAAGTTCCATTTGATCAACTGATCATTAAGCATTTATTAAGCACCTCCTGTGTACCAGGCACTATGCTAGGAATTAGAGATAAAATACAAATGTGAGATAACCCTTGTCCTAAAGGAAGTTATATAGATGACCTATGATTGATGAATGATAAAACTCTAGGACATTAAAGAATGTGGTCCAGAGGAATAGGCACTGGGATTAGAATCAGTACATCTGAATTCTAGCCTTTACCTTGACACTAAGCAAGTCTCTTAATGTCTTTCTCCCTCAGTTTTCTTGTATTTAAAATGGGGATAATCTTCATTAACTATATATAAACTCTAAATGTACTTTGGAAATAAAGATTTTGTAAAAGCATAAAATATTGCTACAAAACACCAGGATATTCATGGATTAATTTTTTCTCAAATACAAATATTCTTTCCCCAGCGTCCTAAATAGGATCCCCTGAAATATGAAAGTTAATTCCAAGGCACTGCAGCCCTTAAGGAATGTTTGGGTTATAAAATTGTATTTGTCACCATTCAAGCCTAACATCTCACAACAGTAACAAATTAACAAAATTTCCTTAGCTCAATTCAAAACTAAAAGGCTAGAAACAAGTTGGTCAAATAAATGCCATGGGAAACAACTCTCTAAAAGAAGCAGTGCAAATGTGAAAGTGGAATGAACAGGGGCTTGAGATAGAAGACCTGCTCTGAATCCAGGCTCTGTTACTTACCGCTTATGTGACCTTGAAATCTCTGTGGGCCTCCATTTTCTTATCTGTAGAATAGGAGGGAGGAAGTAGGCTGGATGATTTTAAAGGTTCCTTCCCACTTATAACTAGGGTGAATCTAAGCATTGAATAGGAGAGAATATATAGGGCATGGTCAACATGATCTTTTTGTTTTAAGGTGTCTGGCTAGTAAGAAGTGGGAAATGGATTGAGGCATTCTCTCCCTCCTGCTAACTGGACAGGATCCATTTCTTAACAATTTCCCTGATGTTAAGGGAAAATCCGTGTTTCTTCCTTACACCTCCACCTCTATTACCCAAAGAAAGAAAAATAAAGTAATAGAATGCAGAGCCTGTCAGATGCTTTTCCCAGAAGCCATTGAACCAGTGTGATTTCATTTTTTAAAAATTATTTTATTTTAAGTTATGAAATAAAACAAGCATTTCCATAACATATTATAATAAAAAAGATGATTGCAAATGAAACTGGAAATCTATTATCCACAACTTGCTATTCCTTTTAAATATATAGTAGTTATCATGTACATTTCTTTTTTTCTCCCTTTTTTTCTTCCCCCCCCAGGGATGGCCATCATTAGACACAAATATATGTATGTGAGTATATATATACATATATGTATGTATGTGTGCATGTATACATACATACGTGTGTGTGTGTGTGTGTGTGTGTGTGTGTGTATATATATATATATATATATATATACATATATATATATATATATATATATATATATATATATATATATGGTGGAAGAGTCATTCTATACACATTTCTATTTATCAGTGCTTTCTCTGGATGCAGATAGAGTCTTCCTTCATATACCCTTGGTAGTTAATTTGGGTATTTATAATAGTCAAAATGACTTATTCACTCAAAGTTGTTCTTAAAACAATATTACTGTTACGCTATACAATGTTCTCTTGGTTCTGCTCATTTTGCTCTTCATTATTTTGTACAAGTCTTTCCATGTTTTTTCTAAGACCATAAAGTTCATCATTTGTTATAGCGACACCCTCTTAAAGAGTGATCTCTCCCTCTTGACTGGAGTCCCTCAGACCAGCTTGTGAATGTATGACATTATCCCTGTGCTGTGCACAGCCCAGAGCCCTTAGCATCTCTGCCACATAAATCAAGCCTGGGTAAGAGCAGGATGAGTCTATCATGTGTAGCTGAAGTCATCATGGGATGCCAAAGGACCCTGGAGAGACCAATCCTCTTCTTCACTGCCATCTTTCCAGAGAATATGAATGATGAAGCTAGATTAGCTAAGCTTAACCTCTTCCCTGGAGGAATGAGGGGGTTAAGAGGAATAGAGGAGTGAGCTCATAGCTGTAACTTGTAGACCAATCTTGGGTTACAGCGCAATGGCTGAAGCTTATGGGAGATGTGTGTCCTGTGTGATGCACTCCCACCTTAGCATCTGTACCAAGCCCCTGATGCCCTCAAGGTGTTAGTATTCTCCTTCCAACCAAATTATTTTGTGATATGTCATATATACATACATATATATGAGAAAGAAAGAGAAGGAGGGAGGGAGAAGGAGAAAGAAAGGAGAATAAGAGAGAAAGAGGGGCAAGGAAGAGAGAGAAGAAGAGAGAGGGAGAGGAAAGGGGGAATGAAGAGAGAGGGAGGGAGAGAGAAAAGAGAAAGAGAAAAAGGGAGAGAGAGATGGAGGAAGAGACAGGGAAAGGAAGAGTGGGAAAGAGAGAATAGTCAGCTGGGCCCAGTAACCTGACTCAACCAGAGGAGGAGTGTAGAAATTCTATTTAAAAAGCATTAACAGAGTATCTGCTATGTTCTAGGCACTATTCTGGATTCTCAGGGCATGAACAAAAGGAAACAATTCCTGTATTCAAGAAAGTTACATGATATTGGTAGAGACAATACATATACCAGTAAGCATATAAAATGGCTTTGATAGGTGAGCTTTTGCCTCATCTTACTAGGAATAGGTGTCTGGGTCACTGCTCAGAGAGATCTGTTCACCATGGTGGCTTAATCATTTGTATTGGATTCTTGAACTCAGTCCCTGGTACCTTTGCTCTGATAGGTGAGCTTTTGCTTTATCTGACTTCCATCGTACTTCCCATCTATCTCTATACCTCAGCATGTATATATGCTATATCGCAAAATAATTTGGTTGGAAGGAGAATACTATCTCCCCACAGATCTCCTTTGTTTTCTTCTTTCAATTGAATATAAGCTCCTTAAGGACAGAGACTGTGGTGCTAGTTTATATTTGTATCCCTAGGACTTAGCACAGTGTCTGCAACAAAGTAATCTCTTATAAGCGCTCTCTCTCTCTCTCTCTCTCTCTCTCTCTCTCTCTCTCTCTCTCTGTCTCTCTCTCTCTCTTTCTCTGTCTCTCTGTCTCTGTCTCTGTCTCTCTCTCTCTCTCTCTCTCTCTCTCTCTCTCTCTCTCTCTCTTTTCCTCCCACCCTCTCTCTCTCCCATTCTTTCTCTCCCTATCTCTTCCTCCATCTCTCTCTCCCTTTTTCTCTTTCTCTTTTCTTTCCCCCCCTTTATTTCCCTTTTCCTCTCCCTCTCTCTTCTTCTCTCTCTTCCTTTCCCCTCTTTCTCTCTTATTCTCCTTTCTTTCTCCTCCTTCCTCCCTCTCACTCTTTCTTTCTCATGTATATATGATATATCACAAAATAATTTGGTTGGAAGGAGAATACTAACACCTTGAGGGCATCAGGAAAGGCTTCCTGTAGGAGGTGGCATGCAGCTGTGCTCTGAAGAAATCTACGTATTCTGCAAGGTGGAGAAGAGGAAGGAGAGTATTCCAGATATGGGGGTATGGCTGGGGAGCAGACTGTGCAAAGGCACAGAGGTGGGAGATAGATTTTAGGGCATAGGGAATAGCAAGATCCCTTTGATTTAAAAAATAGGCTGGAGCCACCTTGTGGCTCCATCGTGATGTCTTCTACTCTTTTCCCCAAGCAATGGTAGAAGGAAAATCAATCTGATAATTAGTCCAAAGCTTTGGATCTGATTTTCAGTCACTCCCCATTCCCAGGTACTTTCTTTTCTCATGAAGTGATATCTGGGAGCTCAGAGCTCTGCCAATTAGATATCTGACTCTGTTCAGGGTTGGTCAGCATAGCTCCTAAAATGCTAGAATCTCTCTGGAGATGGGTGCTTAGGACCCAGTACATACTCGGTCTTTGGACTTGAAGTATCAGGAGATCACTCACTCCCTCCATATTCCCATTCCCTCCCCACCCTGGGATATGAATGCAAAGACCCAGAATGAATTCTCACAGTTTGCTGGAGAGCTTCACTTAATAACCTCACCTCCACCCCTACACTGACTCATGGATCGTGAACAAATCACTGTCTTATATTAGTCATCATTGTTTAACATTAATACTCTGAGCACTCCACAGTCCCCACATACTCCCTACTCCTCCCCCTCCACAAATACCCAGGGGCCAGCCACTGGCCATTTTTCCAAAGTTTATCAAATTGTGCTGGTTTTGGCAACTGGAGCATCAAGTTCCTGTCGATGGCTCACATGTGAACCCCTCAAGTTTTCCTTAGCAGTGCCTGATTATTCAAATCCTTACTCTCTGTGAGACAGCCTTGGGCAAGTCACCTCTCTTCACCTCAGTTTCCTCATCTGGAAAGTGAGGAAATTGGACTCATGGATGATCTCTAAGGTCCATTCCAGCTCCAAATCTGTGATTCCATGATCCTATCCAACTAGCCCACTGGGTTTCAAGCCTTACCAGTTCTTAGGATTAATAAAAGTAACATGTTCAGCCTAGGTTAGAGGTGGGGAACCTGCAGCCTCAAGGCCCATGTGACCCTCTAGGTCCTCAAGTGTGGCCCTTTGATTGAACTCACCTAGGCCTCTGTCCCTGAGAATCCTCCTGAGTCCCCAGTCACAAAGCTCAAAGTGATAACTCTGATTTTACCAAACCCTAGCTCTGGGGAAGATGATGATGGTAGTACTATGGTATATCAGAAAGAAATGTAAAAATGGAGTCAGAAGCCCTGGGTTCATATCTTGACTCTAATATTTCCTAGCTGGTGATAGATTATAGGTAGATATTTGACCTCTCTTAATCTTATGAAAATAATCTATGTCAATGGTAATACTATGTTCAAGAAACAGTTAATATAAACAATATAATGTAATAAATAATTATGTAATTTATATAAATATAAAAATGTATAAATAATCAATAAAATAATATAACAAAATTAGGATAATAATGTTCACACAGTTACAAGAAAAGTGGCTTTTAAAAACTTTAAATAGTATATAAAATGTGTCACATAGCTGTAAGTCATTATGACCATGTCTATCATATGAGGCAGCAAGGTAGCACAATAGATAGAGTACTGTTTTTGGAGTCAGAAAGACCTGAGTTCAAATCCTGACTCCAATACTTACTAACTATATGACCCTAAGGAAGTCACTTAATTTCTCTCAGCCTCAGTTTATTCATCTATAAAATGGGGATAATAGCAGTACCTACCTCACCAGGTTGCCAGAAGGAATAAATAGATAATGTGTCAAATGATTTGCTAACTTTAAAGAGCTATATAAATGCTGGCTATGATGATGATGCTGATGATGCGTTGGAATTTCCACTAGTCCTTAAGACTCCAGTTTATAGTCCAGAAGAAGGTGTAACTATCATTTATTCAACCAATTATCAGGTGACTAGACACATGCTCTACCCTCAAGGATTTGATAGTCTTATAGGGGAGATAATAATATTCAAAAGTTTCTATAATGTACAACAGAACAGAAAAAAAGATAAGAAATTTATAGATTGCTATGTGAGGTAAGCGGAGGGAAGAGATTTTTGGGCTAAGATGTTTCATCCAGACAGGAGAAAGCCTAGCCTAGCATAACTCTCATCTTTATTTCTGTAATTTTTATATAAACTTCATTCATTCATTCATTCATTCATTCATTCATTCATTCACCAGAACAGAACTTGTGGCAGAAGGACAGAGTTGGAGATAGGAGAAAAATAGCATGGACTCTCAATTCTTCTTTACTTGAAGTGGAAAGGATAGCAAATGGACAGAGAAGCTTCCCAAAGTTAATGTGGAATATCAAGGGGGCCACTGTATCAGCTAGAGAACTAGAGTCTGACACTACTTTGGGTCTCTGTCTAACTCTGTACAATCTTAAGCAAATATCTGTACCTCTCTTCATCAGTGAAATAGAATAATAATATCCCTCCCCACATACCCAACAAATCAGATGTTGGTTTGAGGAACAGAATAAGTAGTAGATATGAACATGATTTAATAAGTATAAACTTTACTGATCTAAGGTATCATGATTATTTCTGGCACTATTAAAATTCCTCCTGAGTCTAATCAATAAGAAATATTTCATTTATTATTAATTCAAATGCTGATCTTTAGAAAACTCATATCCATTAAGAGTCTTTGGGGTTTAAAAAGAATATTTGGGCAGCATGTGTTGTTTATAGGCTAGTCAATAATCCATATAGTGAAATACTTTGAGTTTTAAACATAGTTTAGCTACAATTTTACTGAGTAGTTGAATCTCCTAGCCTTCCTGTCCTTTAGTTTCCCCTATCTATATAAATGGAAAGAAGAGAAGTAACCTATTTGTAACGTGGCTGTGTTAAATTAAAAAAACTCCTGGTCAGAATTTCACAAATACTTGAAAAATGAAATGCTAAAGAAATATTTAATAGTATGCAAAATTTATACTTGATAAATGTGACATATTGTGGCTTCCCTGTTAAAAAAAAACACTGATCATTTTTCACCACTTATTTATTATTGGTGGGCTTCTTTCACTTTATAAAAAAAGGGGGAGGGAGACTTTTTTGTGGAATTTTTTTTCCGGGTAAATATTTTCTTCATCACTCCTAAAACCCATCTCCAACTGAGAATATAATTTAGGACCCTGATTTCTGATTTCTTTCATCATCTAAATCATCTCCAATAGACTTTTAAAAGCAGTTTGTTAATTTAAATGTGTATATGTCGGCTCTAATTGAAATTCCTAAATAGTCACTTTCTGAACTGTCAAAATTTTAAAGCTGTTGATGGGTGCAGCACTGAGGTTGTCATGGCAACCAGTTCCATTGCCTAGGAGACGCTGGTCTAGTGATATCACTGCTGAACTGGCTCAACTCTCAAAAAACTTGGCGGCTCCTAAAAATGTGCAACCATGTCCTGAAAGTTTAACGGAGCTTTTATTTTTATTTCTGGCATAAGCCATACCCTGACAGAAAGCCCTCTGCTTTGGGCTGTCAGAACATGGGAAGGAAAAGAAGGTCCATTTTGAGATCCTCCATTGTGCAGAGGATGGAGAGAGATTTGACAAGAATGCTAATACTCTCAGATCCGATTTTGCTGGTGACCTTTTATTTGAGCAGCTCCCAAATAACATGACCATCAGTCACGTCAATGGGGCTGCAGTTTGAGGTCCGTGACAGAGTCTTGATTCAACAATGAGATAATGAGATGCTTCTAAATACATGTCACCATCAGAACCCAGACTGTCTCAGAATTGCTCAGATGGCTGTTCTGGGGGGAGGATTGGATCAGTAAGGGGGAGGTAGAAGCTGGTCACATCATGATTAGTTCACCTTCAGCGTCTGCTAGAATATTATGTTCCATTACTAAAGTGCCTCCTGTGAAACTCTTCATGGGAAAGTTATCTTAAAAACAAATTACTATCATGATGACTAGATTTATTTGTGCCTGGTCAGAAATTACCTAGGGAGAGAAAATTACTCATTTGTCTTCTTTCCCAGAAACCGACAACACACAAATGTTCTCTTAATTACATCTGGAAAATCATTTAAATAGCATGATCCATTTAAAATCAGTCCCATTTAAGTTTACTTTGCATTGAATGAACAGGTTTTCAGATGAGTCCATGAATTCTCTGCAAGCAAACCTATGAATAGAAATATCTTTGGCCACATTGTGGAAACAGAGAGCATTTCAGAAAATGATGTTCATTTGGACTCCTAGGTGCATACATTCCTTGAAGATCGATTTTTAATAAATAAAATATTAAATTCATCCCATTTAATCAAATTTGTGCATCTGAAATTTTGTATATCATAGGTATCAGAGTAAATGGCCAGTTGCAAGCTTTACCTCTCAACGTCATACAGGTGCAAATGGAGCACCATTTAAATTAGAGTCAGATTTACAAAAACTCATTTGAGTAGCCATTTTTTTCAGTTAGTCAATATTTATTAAGCAACTACTATGTGTCAGATACTATTCTAAGGGATGGGAACAAAAAATGAAAGGTCAAAGACAGTACCTTCTTTCAAGAAGCACACAGTCTAATGGGGGAGACATCAAGAAACAGCTACATACAAACAAGCTACATATAGGATAAATTGGAAATAACGCGAACTATATCTGCATCATTCCTTTAGTCTAATGGCTTAGTAACCATCAAAAAAAAAAAGCAATATAGGATTAGTCCGGCATGCTGTGTCTTTGATAGAGACATGCTAGCCTTTTGTGATTGCTACATTCTTTCCTAGTTGTTTGCTAATCATTCCTTTAATACTATGTTGCAGAATTTTGTCAGGATTTCAAGGCAAGATCACTGGCCAATAGTTTGTAAACTCCATTCTCTACCTTGTTTTTGAATACCAGAACATTTACGCTTCTCTAATCTTGCAGTAATTCTATTATTCTCCTCCATTCTCTGGAGATCACTGACTATGGTTCAGGAATCACATGCACCATTTCTTTCAGTATCTGAGGATAGAGTTCAAGCTACATGGCATGAATCCATAAAAGTTAGATTGGTGTTATTGTAACGTATTTTTTACTTATCGTGGTTGTTAACTGCCTATTAGCCATATTTATTCTGTCCTTCCCCATCTTACTATCATTTTCTTGGGGATCCATTTTTAAATAGCCAGTATGCAGAGTTTGGATGGTGGGATCCCATCTGTTCCACAGTTGTTGAGCTATGATGTGAAGTCCTGACTTCAAAGAAGAAACACTTCAGATTTCTAAAGCAAATCTATTCAAACCCACACATGCAAAAAGCCATTGTTTCCTTTGAAGTGGCAACGTCAGAGATTTGACACTTATTCTTAGAGGCCTATCATTGCTCTAAGAATTTCTTGCATTCTTCTTTTGGAATTGTTTTTGGAGGCTACCATAAAATTCATTTTATCAGGCTAAACAGTCAAAAATCTTTATCTTTTGAGTTTGGGTGTGAATTTTTTGAAATGTGACAAATAAGATTTGTGACCTGGCTTAGTAGTAGCATTTTAGGTCGATACCAAGATGTGAGTCTAAAGCAATGAGTGGTTTCCTGTGTCACTTGTCTGCTGGCCCTGATCAGCATTCCAAAAGAGCTTCCAAAATGTTGTGAGCAGTGGTAACGTGGTCAGGGAGGCTTTAACCTCCTAAGACGGCTGCCACTCTTCCAGACAACACTCATTTTGTGTGCAATAGTTCTGGTCTCTGTTAACAGCCTCATTTTTTATAGTCACATCTTGCGTTATGCTCAACAAAAGAACTGAACCAGGAAACCTCTAGAAAAGTGTATAGAAAGCAGAGACAAGAAGTGTAGGAGGTGTCTGGGAGAAAACAACACCAAAACTAAATATGACAAATACAGTATTATGCTTGTTTTCATGGATCATAGTTCCCCTTACTTAGCGTAAAATGTGAGCTCTTCGTGGGCAGGCAAAGCATTTTTGCCTTTCTTTGTGCCCTCACTGCCTAACATAGTGCCTGGCATGTAGAAATAACAACAATAATATAACTAACATATTACATTTACTATGTGCCAAGCTAGTACGATTATTATCTCATTTGATCCTCATAATAACCTTGCAAAATAGATGCTATTACTATACCCATTTTACAGATGAGGAAATTGAGACAGACAGAGGTTAAATGACTTGCCTAGAGTCACAGAGCTGGATTTGAACTCAGGTCTCCCTGACTCCAGTTCCAGCTCTCTCTCCACTAAGTCATATCCTGGCTCTCTATCCACTTAGCATATAGTGCTTAATCAATGCTTGTTGACTGGTTCCTTCATGCATTGGAAATAAATTGGAACCACCTGGTAACCATATTCTCTATATTATAGAATGAAATCAATATGAAGCGGGTTCCTCTTATGCCCTATCTAAGTGGATTTCATTGCTGAAATATGAAAAGGACTCTTAAGAAGTTGGCTATTGGAACCATCTTAGGAAATTAGTGAGTGGTCATTTAGCATGAACCCTCAAACAACTCCTACAATGAGTTTCAAATGCATAGCTAAAAGCTTCTATGTCATTCAGCTAAAGCATTTTCAGCAGAATTTGTGCTTTTTTTTTCCAAGTCAAGTGAGAGAAATAATGAACACAGATTCCAAACCATAAGGATATAAATTTGGTTCTATGTGAATTTCAGCTTTGCTGTGTAAATGTCTGGAATTTTTAAGACTTGAGTTTTTCCACTTGGTCCCAGGCAGAAACTTGACAATTTCTTCTCATGAATCATCTTTTTATGGCAAGATTCCACACCCGGGAGAAAAATTATGTGAGGTCATACTCTTGGAGGGCTTGCTGGCCCACACTCAAAGAAAATACTCTGCTCCATGTGGTCTTTAAGCTTTGTATTCTCTCGGACTCCAAATCTAATACAGGTTAGTGAAGGGGGAGGGGAGAAAAGAAAACAGGACTCAGTGGGGGAAAGTGTTCCAAAGACATAGGAGGAATTGATCAATCAATCAACAAGATTGATTAAATACCTATTATGTGCCAGGCACTCTGCTAGTACCTGAACACAAAAGAAACAAAATGCTCATCATTATAAGGGGAAACAAGATATATACATATAAGTAAATATAAAATACATTCAACCTAATTTGATTTCAAGGAGAGGTGGGATATGAGGCATTAGCAGCTTCTGAAGCCAGTAAAGTTAATCTGAGAAGCAAATGCTAGTAGCTAATCTGGGGAAAAAAAGAAAAATAAAGAGGAGTGCAAGAAGCTTGGGCTACTAGGTGGCGGAATGGACAGAGTGTCAGGCCTGGAATCAGGAAGACCTGAATTCAATTCTAGCCTCAGATATCTACTAGTTGTGGGACACTGGGCAAGTCACTTAACCCTGCTTGCCTCAGTTTTCTCATCCATAAAATGAGCTGGAGACGGAAATGGCAAACCACTATAGCATCTTTGTCAAGAAAACTCCAAATGGGGTCATGAAGAGTCAGACATGACAGAAACAACTGAACAACAACAAAAACCTTGAAGCTAAATTAGGTAATGAAAAAAAAATCTAACAGTTCACTCAGTGGAGGTATATTGCTGAGGGAAAGGTAAAGGAGCATTTATTCCCATAAGGCTCCATGATTTTGGAGCAATGCAGCATGCTAAATGCAATGTGGTGGTGTCCTTCCCTGAAGGCCTTGGTTACATCAAACACTTTCCATCCTGGACCACTACTTGGATTAAAGATTTAGGAAAGAAACACTGAAAATCAAATCAATGATAACTTGTGGAACAAATAACTTTTTAAAGTCAAGAAAAAAGAAAAAGAGGAATGAGATGGCTTTCTTGAAGGGGGGAGGAAGAAAAATAGGAGATATTTTGGTAATGGATAAACAAAATTTATTAATAAAAATTCATTTTTTAAAATTTGTGGAACTTCAGTTATGTTCCCAGCATTGTTTCTCATCAAAGGAGAATTCAGTTTCAAGTTAAATTCCAGTTTCTCATCACTAGCCTCTTCTTGGACATCTTCATTTGAATATTCAGTTTGGGTTTTGCTGTTGTTGTTCAGTTATGTCTGACTCTTTGTGATCCCATTTGGGATTTTCTTGGCAAAGTTTCTGGTTTGCTATTTCCTTCTCCAGCTCATTTTATAGATGAGGAAACTGAGGCAAATAGAGTTAAGTGACTTGCTCAGGGTCACAAAGCTAGTAAATATTTGAGGGCAGATCTGAACTCAGGAAGGTGATCTTTCTGGCTTCGGGCCTGAAGCTCTATCCACTGTCCCACCTAGACATCTCAGACTCAATATATCTGAAACAATTCATCATCTCCTTCACATAAACAAAACCCAAACCCTGTCTGTTTCGTTTGAGTACACCATCATTCTTCCAGTTACCCAGGTTTTATGGTCTCAGAGTCATCCTCAACCTTTCTTCCTCACCCCTTATCTAATTATTTCCAAGTCTTATGAATTCTGCCTGTACAACATCTCTTGTATCTGTCCTCTTTTCTTTTGTTAATCACATATTCACCACCCTAATTCAGATTCTAATCACTTGGACTATTATAACAACCTCCCAACTGGCCTCCACAATTCTAGGTTGTCCTGGCTACAACCCATCTTCTCCATAGGTCTGACCATTTCAGTACACTGCTTAAGAATCCCTAATGCCTCTAGAATAAAATACAAAATCCTTAACTTGGTATGTAAAGCCCTTAGCAATCTGCTCCAAACCTACATTTCTTGATTTGTTTTACATAATCCCCTCTCTGCACTTTGGACTCTAGCCAAAGCTCTATTTATAAGCTCAGCATGTTATCTCCCACCTGTATAACTTTGTATTGACCTTCCCCAGTGCTTAAAATGCACTTTTCCCTCACCTCCACCTCTTAGATTCTTTAGGAACCTTGAAAGATCAATTTAGGTGCCATCTCTAGGGGAAGATTTACTTGATCCCTCTAATTGTTAGTGCTCCCACTTCAAATTATTTATTTATCTATTTATAAGGTGTATCTACCCCAGGCAGAATGTGAGCTGCTTGAGGGTAGGTATAATTTTCACTTTGCTTTTGTCTTTGTACCACATAGGGGTCCTAAGCAAGTTACTCAGCCTCTGTTTCTTCAACTGTAAAATGGGGATTAATAATAGCACCTACCTTCCAGGATTGTTGTGAAATAAAATGAGACCATACTTGTAAAGTTTTCCAAACTTTACAATATTATATAACTGCTAGCTGTCCTTCCCTATTAGACTGTCAGATCCTTCAGAGAAGAGACTATCTTTTGCCTTTCTTTTGTATCTTTGGTACTTAGCACAGTGCCTGGCAAATAGTAGGTAATTAATAAATGCTTGTTGACTTGATTTGATCTAATTTGTTGAATTGAACATGAATAATTCTAGGACATACAAAGGAAGTACATGACACAGTATAGAAAGATTATTGGACTGGCAATCAATAATTGCTTATACATGTACCAAAGGACTGCTCACTCTCTCTGGGTCAAAGGCATGTTGATAAGAGTGGCAGCCAGGAAGTGTTGACTCTGTCTTTCCTCCTTCTTTTTGGAGACTCTAAGAATACTTTACATAACTCAACCTAGTTGTCTTGGAGGAAGACAAAAGAAATTAAGAAAAATGGAAAGAGAACAAAATTCCTCTCTGAACTCCAGAAGACTTAGGAGAGTGTGCTAATGTAATTATGGGGCACACCATCAGGTTCTTGAGGGAGAAAAGGTAAATGGTTATGGATTTACTGTGAGCTGATCAAGAACAGGAAACAGAGATGTATTTGAGTGGTCCAAGAAAGGGACATTCCTACAGATACCTGAAGAGACTCTCTGTGTGGAGGTTTGATCTATAGAACCCATGTATAAAACAGAAGAACGTAATAACGACCCATGAAACCTGCTGGGGATGGAAGACAGTAGCCAATGGAGGGGTGGAATACTGACAAAAGAAGACTTTCTGGATAAAAAGTGAAAGAATTTAAAAGTGTAAGATACTGCCTTTTTAGTATGTGAGCAATTTGCTTGTAGAATAGGGCATAAAATGAAATTTTAAGGTACAAAATGAACTTCTGCACAAAGAAAAAGAATTGAAACAACTTGTGATGGATGTAAGACACTGCCCTTTTCATGGGTAAGCAGTTTAATGGCCCAAAGGGGCAGAAACAGAACTTTAAAAAGTGATAAAATTGGTCCAAGAAGAAACATAGTCTTTTTTCCATTTAAATGTGAGGGAAGACAGAGGGAATGGATAGAAAACTGAGACCTGTTTGAGAGCAAAGAAATGATTGAAACTTCAGGGCATTATGGTCCATCATCTTATTTGAATGTGACTAGTTTTATGCTTTATTAATTCAAAAACATTTATTAAGTGCCCACTATGTGTTCCACACTGTGCTAAGCACTGTTTTTTTCAAACTTGAGAAGTTAAACATTACTAAGTGGTCATTCAAATTATTACCTGGAGACAATGGAAAGATTAAATAAGGGATTGTTGGTTTTCAGAGTTTTACCTTATAAAGCAAAGATGAGTCAACAACCATCAGGAGGCTCTGGTTTTTGCCGTTAGAAACATCGAAGGGGGAAGTTAGGTGGCCCACTGGATAGAGCACCAGCCCTGGATTCAGGAGGACCTGAGTTCAAATCTGGCCTCAGTCACATAACACTTATTAGCTGTGTGGCCCTCGGCAAGTCACTTAACCGCATTGCCTAGCCAAAAAAAAAGAAAAAGAGAAACATGGAAAAAATTCAGCAGGAAGGGAGTTAATTAGATAACAGGAGCAGCTAAGAAGGCAGCAGATACTGAATGAGAAACTGTTAGTAGAAGTGGTCACCTACCAAGGAGGATTCAGCTGCTGTACTTGGAAACCTTCTCTTTGGAAGAGAAGTATCACTTAGAAGATGGCTGAAGAAAAGGCTGGAAGCTTTCTGATTGGAGGAGAGCTGAACTCTGTTGCAGAGTGCCATCTGAAGTTTCAGAGGGGTAAGATCTCTTAGAAGTGTCAGGTTGCTCACTGATATCCCCTTTGATTTGAGAAGGAGAAATAAAATATAACAAACTATGCGAAGATAACATAAAGCTCAAGGACTCATATACTACTGCAACAATTATTTGTTGTCTTTGGATAAGAGACCCTGAAGATTTGTCTAAATTTATTTGGTCACTTCCTTTTGTTGCCTGTCCTTGAACGGGTAATAGTTTCTTAAGATAAATCCTGCATCTGTGTTCCAAATACTCATCTTTTCTCCCTTGACTGATCTTTCTCTATCCTCGCCCCTTCTCGTGAAATACTTCTCTCATCTATGCTAAATTATCACAGAATGCTGCTGATTGTTTGTATACTCTAACTTTGAAACCAAATCTGTACCCCAGGAAGCTGAGTCAGTCATTCGGTGAGAACAGTCTTCCTTAGCATGCTAATAACTTTCTTTGCTTTCAGCTTGGCCTTCTATCTTTGACCCACAGTCATCAGACACCCCTTCCCTCCCCCACAGGCATCTTTCCCAAGAGGTGTAACTCCTCTCAGTCAACAAATAGGAAAACATCTGAAATGGAAAGGGAGAGACAAGCTCCAGCTTAGGTCTGCCAAATAATATGATATATGACCTCAAGACTTCAACTCTCTGATTATTGGTTTCCTGATCTATATAGAAATTGAAGGGATTAAACTAGAGGTTTGCTAAAGGCCCCTAGTCTAACTAGTCCTCTAGTTTCAACTCTAACATTCTAGAATATAAATTCCATGAGGGCAGTAACCTTGTCTTGTCTAAACTCTGTATATTCTTGAGCACCTAAAATGCTATTTTGTGCACAGTACATGCTTAATATGTTTGTTGATTTGAACCAGATGAGACAATACATTTGAAAACATTTTGAAAGAACTCAAGCATTAATGCAAAATATTAAGTATTGTTTTTGTCAAGGAACTTGGGCAGTATTACCTGGGAATGGCCTCTGAATTGCCTGAAATGGAACCCTGATAAATGCTGAGGACCTGAGAACCTCAGGGCCCAGCTGATAGAAAATTGACCAAGTCACAGTTGCTGTTCCCAAGAATTTATTTCTGTCTTGTGAACACGCCCTTGTATTTCTACAAAGCCCTGGAAAAATCTTCCTGATTATTCTTGCTTTCTTCAGAAAACTAGAGAAAATGTGATTTTGTTTTAAACAACAAAAAAAGTTTGATTATTTAGGTTCATTGGTTTCACATGGAGTCACACATTTTCCCCAAAGGGCCACAAAAAAAGAACATTTATTAAATGATGAGTTATTCAAAAATCAGCACAGGCCCCAGTCGCCTCTCAAAATCTCTGATTTACTGCATAAGCCTCCCTTGAGAAAGGCCTCTTTTAAATGTTCATTTCCATTTTAAGAGACTCTGGGCTTTGATCTATTGGGAACATTCCTTTTCTTTTCCTGACTGATACATGTAGACTATTGGAAACAGAATATGAGCTCTGCGCTGGTGCTGAGTTTTGAAATGGCCTTCCTCAGGCATGCACACAGGCCTTTGCTGCATCTGCCTTTGCTCTTGGGAGAAATTCTGGCTGCATACCTGAGCTAAACATGTGCTGTTTCTTTGGGATACAGAAATGAATGGTCATAACCTATGTCAGGTGAGACAGGGGCACATTTGTTCTTTACATCTCTTCCCACTAAACAGCCTTCCCAGGGGACCAAGACATACAAGTGTTTTCAATAGTAGGCAACATGATCAGAAGTCCATATGTGTGCAGGCTGCATTAATTTTTTGTTTTTTATAATTACAATCACTAATTGATCCAAGCCTGCTAGCATAATACCTGGTAGCAGTCAGAATAGGCTGATGGTTCATGTGCTATTAGCCTATTAGTTCATGTGTTATGCTAATTAATATTAGTAAAAGCTAGTATATAGTATTTTAACATTTCCAATGCTTCATAAATATGATCTTAATTGATTCTCACAACAATCCTGGGGGTAGGTGCCATTATTATCCCTATTTTATAGATAGGGAAACTAAGGCAGACAGTGATTGAGTGACCTGTCCAGGGTCACACACCTATTAAATGTCTGAGGCTAGATTCAAACTGGGTCTTCTAGACTGCAGGCCTGGTGCTTTATCCACTGCACCACCTAACTCAGTAATTCTTTTTTTCCCCCTAAAAATTTCAGGCAGACCATATTTGTTCTACCATCTAGGACAGATGAGAAAATTTAAAAAGGTTTTCTTATCCCCAGTCCTGAACTTTGAGCGCCTTTAATATAGCCAGGACTCCTTCCAGTACCAAATCTCTGGCTTTTATACAGCCCCCAGTGAGATAAACTAAAAGGAATATTTGGGTGCTTTTTATCCCACCTGCACTCAGCTTTGGATTGTTTTGTAACTCATCCACCCCAGGTTCCCTAAAATCTATGCTGGTAGGGTAGAGAAGGTCTCTGAGGGTGGCGAAAGTCTTTTAAACTCTACTCTTTCTAATTTTCTCCCTTCCATTTCCCCATCTGGAAGGTCAATGCCAGATGTGTTAACAAAAAGCCTTTCTCAGTCATTTTCCCTATTCCTTCCTCAACTCAGGCAGGAGCTAAAGATCTGTTTCCAAATACTTTCCCTATCCACCATGACCACACACACACAAATACATTACTTAAAAACAAACTAACTAATGAAAAATTACGTCTTCTACTCCCTGTGTTCTGTACCTCCTCACTCTCATTTTTCCCTTTCTCTTCCCTCCTTTTCCCTTCTTCCCTCTCTCTCTCTAGGTGTGTCTCTCTGTATCTATCACTCTGTCTCTGTCTCTCCCTTTCCCATTCCTCTCCCTTCCCTTTTCATTTTCCCCTTCCCTCTTTCTCCCTTTCCTATTCCTTCTCTTTTTCCAGCATTCTCACTTTCTGCCCCTCTCCCTCTTATCCTCTCTCTCTATTAACTAAAGTAACTACATGAGTAACATTATATCCCTGTAAAGATTGATATAAACTTAGAATCCAGCCCAGCCCAGAGCCTCTCCTAAATTTATTTAAAACTGAGTTTACATTTAGAAGTCCTTCCCTCCCTCCCTCCCTCACTCTTGTTGGCACTGTGAAAGTTTATCATTGAGCTTTTGTTTTCTATAGTAATCTATAACTTGAATTATCCAGTTCTGAGTAGAAACCAGACTGCCAAAGAACCAAGGCAGAATGAGCAATTGATAGATAGCCAATCCCCATCTGCTATTGGCTACCACTGCTTTCTTTCACAGGTAAATGACCTGTAGACTTTTTTTTTTAAGCAACCATTTTCTTGTAACACATTTTTTTTTGTTTGTCAGATTATATGTTCAATCAATTGTGACAAGCCACTAGGCATGCTAGTCCGCAATGTAATCCAGTGTCAAGTTGAGCTTTCCAAGCAGAAAAGAAACTGATGACAAAATGGTGTGTTGAGGTTTGTTTCCCCACTGTTGGGAGATGGAAAGGGGGGACACAGAGAGTTGCCTCAAAGTGACTTTCTGTTTCGGGGAGGGAAAGAACTGTGTTCCCCAGGAGAAAAATGGGCAATTTTATTTTATTTTATTTTTTTGTAGCTGCAGGCAGTCTGTGGATAAGTGGGTATTACGATCCTGGTACATCTCTAATTAATAAGATCAATTGCCACTGTATTTTCTTTTACAAACTAATTTAGATATGTCAGGGCTGCAATTATTTTGAGAATGATCTGGCTTTACGCTTATTCATCTTTCCTCTTCCTCAAGGAGAAAATAAAACTGTCAGTTTAAATGCCCTTTGAAGTCTGTTTTAAGGCCTTGATTGAAAATTAAAAACAAAGCTCTCTGCCCTGTTGCTATTACTGAGGTCAGGGTTCTTGCCCTCAAAAGTTGTTGTTTTTTTATTTCTATTTTTTTTAAAAGGGCAGCAACATGTTGGTTTCCTCACACAGCCTCTCAGCACTGTGCATTTGAGAACACGTAGGTCTATTGATACTATTTAGAACCAGTAAGTGTACAATTTAAGAGAGCTGGCATGGAGTAGTAGAGATCTGGCTTTGGAAGCTGGAGGACCTGGGTTCAAGTCTCTCCTCTGAAGCGTATGGGCTGTGTAACCTTGGGAAAGTCACTTAATTTCCGGTGTTCTGGGCTGGTGATGTCAAACTCAAGTTAAAACAGGGTCACTAAACCATACATGAGGATCCCTGCCAGCCATAAATTGACTTAGAAAACCAAATATTAACATTATCTATATTCTATTGTATTTTTATTTATTTTGTTAAATATTTCCCAATTACTTGTTAACCTGGTTCACAGCTCTCAGGAGTGTTTCAGGCTCAATCCTGCCCACTGGTGGCTTGATTGACACTTCTGTTTAAGTCAACAACCTAAGATCATAAGTTAGAAAGGGGAGGACCTGTCCCGGTTGAGCCAGTTTCTTCAGCTGGGAGTTCCCTATAGTAATAAAATCACAGTTGCAGTTCCATTTCCCAATTCCTTAAATACTCAATAGCCATTGCTTTTATAGGCCTCTCTCCACCCACCCCACCAGTGGGTAGCATCTTGAGAAGGATTTCTTCCTAAGGTGGTGTAATGACTCCATGTAGATGATATCCGATCTCCAACTTTCACCCCAGTGGCCACAACTGCTATAAATCACAGGTTGGTAACACCCACCACACCACCCCCAAAATAAGTACTCTCTGTCTAAGTTGAAAATGCCCAGATTTCAATAATCAGGCCAGGTGTCCCAGCTAGAATAACTTTCCCATGGTAAAATTAGAATATTATTATAGAGGCCACTAAGAGATGCCACCAAAGTGATAGGCACCAACCCGAAATGAGGAGGAAGTTTCGGGGAGCTCCTTCTGACTTCCTGTCTGGGAGGGAGAACTAATGCTGTTTAAAAAAAGAGATGTAAGCCTATCCACAGAGGAAGGCTCATGTTAGCCTTGAGGAGAACAAATCAAAGAAACCTAACAGAGTCATTTCTCCTGAGCCATCCCAGACCCGGAGAATCTGTCTTCTTCTTCTCCCCTTGCTAGCTGTCTGATTTGTCTTTAGAATTTTAACGTTATCCCTCTGTTGACAAACGAAGACTTTTCTGGAAAATGAGGCATTTCCAGAAGCTGACAGACACTGACTAGAACTCAGTGAAGTGCTCAGCACAGCTTTGCTTGGTTCAATTCATTAGCTGAAAGGGAGAGGCCTCGAGGTTTTACGCTACCATTACATTCAAGGTGATGATAAATGCAGTCTGGCTGGGGTGGTAATAAGGGGATTTCTAGCCAGGTCCTGTCTAGACCATGGTTTGTTATGGAGTGAAAGTCACAAAGGGGGACTATAGTAACCTACTCCATAGAAGGGCCGTCCTTGGGGAACTTCATACACATTTAAAGTCCAAACCTTGCTTCCGGCCCCTAACAGGGGCTGCTGTAAATAACATTAGAGCTGTCTTTCAGTGAGCTCTGGGAAGCCTACAGACTGAACACAGTTTTTGTTGTTCGTAGCCATGCATTAAGCTCAGTAACTGTCAAGTCTAATTATTCTCATTAAGGCCTGAAAGTTTTAGGGATTAATTAAGCAGAGAGCAAAAGCTTATGCAAAACAGAAATATTTTTCCCCTCAAGGATTATCCAGCCATTTGATTGGGATTTTCTTTGAGCTTTTCCCATTATTTTATGTGATAGGGAAGTGTGGAATTTATATAATACGAATTGAAAAAAACCTCCATTTTACATGCACTATTCAGCCATGAAAATAAGTACTGGCCCATGAGCCCATTACCCAGAAGACTCCCTAATGAGAACCAGGCAGTGGGCCTAATGAGGCAGCCAATAAGCTGGGCCCCTGCTATTTTTTTGGTTATCACTGGAATCTGTATTTGTAGGGGAGTTTGGGGTGAGGCTGGTATCTGAACTCATACTCATGAGACCATACAATGTCAGAGCAAGAAGGGTGCATAGAGATACAGGATATTACCTCATTTGATCTCTACAGCAGCCCTGTGAGGTAGACGCTATTATGTCCATTTTATAAATGAGGAAATTGAGAATGAGGGAAACAAAGCCCTTCATTTTACAGAATAAAGGGCTGAAGTTTAGGGAATTCAAGTGACTGGTCTAAGGTCACAAAAACTGAAAACAGCAGAAAAAATATCTAAACCCAGAATTCTCCTCTCATGAAGTAAAATGAAGATGTTGCAGCTGGCTACAAAGAAAAATCTTTTGGAAGAGGTGAAAATAGCCTGGGTCAATTTTATGATCCAAAAAGAATTTGTGATGATTTAATTTTTTTGTTGAAAATTGTTTGCAAGGCTGGATTTGATCTTCGTTTAATTGTCCCTAATAGTCTCTGCCTCCACCCCAAATAGTATTATTCACAAAGGAAAGGAAATTGATCTGGGAGGATACTTGATCAACTTGAGCTTTGGTTTGGGTCTATATCTGTATTCTGAGGTTTTCCAGGGGCATCTCTGAACTGGGAAAAAATGAGAAAAAGAATGATTTGGAAGGCAGGTCTGCCTCCATGATTGAATCTGACTAATGCTAGCTTAGAGCTTAGGGTGCTGAGCCGTAGGTTATATGAGTCAAACAGTAGGCTATGAAGTATGTCAATACTGAAGTAATGTGACATTTTTTAAAAAATCTACTTTCTGAAAGCTTATTTGATGTATTCCTATTCACGTCCAAATTAATGTGATCCTGAGGTTAAATACACAGAATCAGGAAATGTAAAATATCTAGAATTCATACTTAGCATTGATTTTGCCACATTGCATGTATTTCTAATTTTTGCATAGTGTAAGTGCTTCTAAAAAGAAAATAATAAATTGAAAAACTAAATCTTCCCTTTATGATAAGAAAAAGCATTTATTAAATATCTTTTTATGGCACTGTGCTGGGATTTTTACAAGTCAGGTTAAATAGAAGGTACCTTTAGAAGTTTATGTTTTAATACACAAAACACTAATGTGAGCAGACACATGATATGCGCTTTTATAAGGCATCCAAACAAACAGCTTTATTGACAGCGACCATGCCGCCTCTGTATCATCTGAGCATCAGTGCCAATAGTGGTGATGTGAATACTGGAAAATATATTCAGACCAGGTTGGAAGCAGAGAACAGACCACTTTGATCTTAGGTGGGATTTACAGTAATGGTGAGATTTCAAGGGCTCTTGAGACCAAGGAAATTAGTAAATTACAGTGGGTACAATGAATACAGCATTGCAAGCAGTAGGTTTAAGTGTAAGAAAAGTGGGAATGAGATGATCTGTCAAAAGGAGAAATGAGTAGGTTTGCAGGCTGGACAGATGTTTCTATATGGAAAGAGACTGTTGAGGATTTTTTTGTTCACAGATATGCCTAATGAAAGACAAAATGTGAACAGGTCAGAGACTATGGCCCTACTTGTTATACCTGGCCTTTTGTTCTTGTACTTAGTTTCATTTTCATGCTAATCAATGACAATCTTAGGAGGGATCATAGACTTGTCAAATCCAACCCCCACCTAGCTCCTGTAGAGTTTTATCAGGCTTTTTTAGAGTGTGAGAGGGGGGAAAGGGGAGATAGAATCTCTGATTTGGGTTTAAGGGATACAGTCTCATAATCAGATATTTGGGAGGAGTTAAAAGGAATTTTCTAGCCTCAAGTCACATAGTTTGTCTGGGTTCAAGAACCTTTAATTTGCATCAGAAGAAGTGTGGTAAAAAATAGACTTAATCTTAGTCTGGGGCATTTTGTTGGCTTTTTGTTGTCAGCCTGGATGGGTATAGTGGCTCACAGCCCTCAGCTATGCACTAAAAATAAAAGTTGTAGGAGTTCCCTGACAGGAAGAGGCTTTCTAGACACTACATCCTCAATATATGGTAGCAGACAGTAGTAGATGACCCAGAAAATGCCAAGTAGCTGAAGCCCACAGAGCTTCAGAAAGAAAGAGCAGTTCAGTGACCAGTGGAAATATACGTCAAAGATGCAACACCCCATAGAGAAACAGCAGAAAGAATCAAAATAAAATCACCAGAAGACATTGTTAGCTCTAAAGCGCCAGAAGTATTGCCTTGGTAACTTATGCCCCTATATATATATGTCCTCTATTTGTGTTTGCTTTTCACATATGTGTGCCCTTCCTCTCTGGCAACAGGATTACCCAATATGGGAAGGTGTACCCTGTGTATGCAAGGGGGAATCTTTGAGGTTAATGAGCCATGATTTAGACAGAGTATTCATACAGAATACCTCAAGCCTATGATAGCTTTTCCGTGAGCGTCTTTTGTTTTATGGTAGTTTACCCTCAGAATCAGAGAAATTGAAGAACTGCCATTTAAACTTGGCAGCATGTGAATATATGAGGGTAAAATTTGATGGTGTCTTTCGAATAAAGATTAATCTTATAAATATATCTGATTTGTATAGTATTTCCTAATTTTGCATATGTTTAAGCACTGGTTTACATGATGGTTGGACCAAGAGGTCCTAGAAAATTATTGCTGAATGATGAATTAGGTTACTGAAAAAAACTATAAAATCTGATTCTTCCCAAATGGGTATATTATCATCCATCTGGCAAGTTTCAGATGTAGTCCTTCACAGAATTTAGGGATGGATTAGCTGTCTTTTTAAAATTCAAAATGATTTTGAGCAGTTGGAAAAGTGGACATAGGGTATGCAAATTGTATTTCATCAAGACTGCCTGCTGAAAAATTAACTGAAGTTAGAAGTAAGGCACAACTAGGGCCCATGTCTAAGCAGGAAATGGCTCTTAGCAAATTCATTCATTAGGGTCACATTTACACTTCTAGTCTAAGCTGTGATCATTTGTTTGTTTGAACTCAGGTCCCAGTCCCTTGTTAGAGACCCTAATGCCTAGAATAAGAGATAATGTGCTGGAATTTCACAAAGTGTGAATTTCACACTTTTCTATTTCTAAACAGCTGTGGATTCTACCACTTAATTTATAATGGCAGTCTAAATTATTGCAATCATCAAATAGCATTTATTAAGTAATCAAGTAGCTTGGTATTATACTTTAACATTGCATCATGCAGTACTTATATTTCACTTATGTGCCCACTATATTATAAGCTTTACAGACTAATAGAGCTAAGCATGTGGGCTGAAAAGGTTTACAGTTCCACAGAAATACGTACTTGTCCAACAATTTCTTTTTCTGTGTCTTCCCACGTCTAAACCCTCTCCTAGGCATGCTCACCTTCTCCCTGTGGTGCAATTTCACTGTGCCCCCAGCTCACCTGTAGCTAGCCAGCCAACCTTTTCAACCACAATCAAACCACTAATTATTTGTGGAGCTCCTATTATGTACAAGGCAGCATGCTAGGGACATGGAAACACTAATGCCTAGCACAGTAGAAAGCAGGCTGAATTTGTAGTCAGGAAAGACCTGAGCCCGAATCATGTCTCTAACATTTCCTAATTGTATGATCATGAGCAAGACATTTGACATCTCAGTCTCAGTTTCCTCATCTATAAGGTGGGGATACTTGTAGTGTCTGTCACACAGGGCTACTGTGAACATCAAATGAGCTAATGTACATCTAAAGTGTCGGGCAAGACTGAATGTGCTGTATTAATGTCAACTCTTATTATGGCTATTTTTATTATGAGAGATGTACTGTCATGAAACACCACAGAATCAGAGAATATGCTGGGAGGGACCTCAGTACACACCTAGGCCAACCCCTACATAAAAGGAATTCCCATTATGACATATTCGATAAGCCGTAGTCCAGGAAGAGGAACTCAGCAGCTCTCAAGGCAGCCTGGCTCACTTTTAGACAGCTCTAATTGTTGGAAGTTTATTTGGCTAAGAAAATCTAAAATTAAGATAATGGCAAGCTGGAAGTAATTAGGTAAGCTGATAAATTTTGTCAAATTTGTTCCAACTGGCTTGTATGTAGATGTTTCTATGACTGATCTTTTTTTATGACAGAAATATTTACTTTAATGGGTCTGTTACATAAAGACTTCATACTGTTTATAACTTACAAACCAATAAACTTTAATAACTTTATGTAAATTATGAATTACTCAAAAGGACTTACAAAAACCCAAACTTTAAGACACAAAATACCAATAAAATAGAGAACATTTCAAATTGCAAAGCAGCCATTTTAAAGTAGCCAGTTTAAAAGAAATTTGCCCTTGTAGTAAATTCATTAAATGCAACTCAGTAAGTTGGGAATGGGAATGGGATGGGAAGATCGGAATGAATGCTGTTTATCTGATAACACTGAGGTATAGTCACTTCAAAAATCTGAGAAACTTATTATTTGCACATAAGCATTATTAAAGAGTGTGTTTTTAATGGTAACATTTTAAAGACCTAGACTCAATTGGTACCTTTAATAGTGAAAAGCTTCCTCCTCCTGACATGAAGTTCACCCCAGATTACCAAACGTTATGCCCCATTCCTACTTCAGGCCCTGTGAAAGACAGTGTGCCTTTCATTCAAGCACTGTCCTACCTAAATTCAGACAGGCTTCTCACTAACAGGTTGGCCCACAGCAACTCACCAAGATCATCTACTAAGGCATGGAATGATTGCAATCTAACTTGGTTGGCAGTGGGGGTCCACATCAAAGAAATCCCAGTGCTTTTGAAAGATGGAAGAAGTATGCATGTGAGATGACTTCAGAAGGGGGAAAAAATCACTTGCATAGATTCATTCTTTTCTATCATTTGAAATTTGGATAACTTGAACATGAAATCCTTGAAGCAGATTTTTTTTTTTGGTGGGGAGGGATAGAGGAATGTAATTTGAACTTGAGGAGGAGGAAAGCTATGAATGTATCTTGCAGTGAATCAATATGCTGTTTCCTTATTTTTGTTGGTTCAGAGTACCAGCAAGAAAGAGCAATGGACAAAGTTTATAAATAAAAAGACAAAATTAGCTTATAGTCCCCTTTCTCTTTCTAACTCCAATAACAGGGGTGGTTAAGCTGGCAATGTGCTTCACAGACTCTCATAAAGCAGAGCTGTGAGCAGTGAGGCACGAGTTACAGAAAGGAGCATGTAATAAAATAGTATCATGGAGACAGGGCTAAGAATTTTTTTTACATTCGCTTGTTGATTACAATAACTCCTTATAAGCTTGAAGCCTAAATAGGGTTCCTTCTCAGTTTGAAGGGCGCTGTTAATTTTATTTTATATTTTATTTTATTTCCTACTAGCTTTGCCTCCTAGCATTTGCTCAGAAGTAGTTGGTTAATGTCATTGAAGGACAGATTCATTGAGTAAAAATGATGAAGAATGTTAGCTTTAAAGCTCTAAAATATGGGAGAACAATCATGCCTTTCGCTAACAGATTTGATGTTGAGTCATTTTTCGGTTGTGCCCAACTCTGTGACCCCATTTGGGATTTTCTTGGCAAAGATGCTACAGTGGGTTGCCACTTCCTTCCACAGCACCCCATTTCCTCTACTAAATAGTAGACAATATCCAGCTGATGCTATCATAAGAATAATAACTGACATTAATTTAGAATGTAAGGCTTTATGAGGAACTTTATTTTATTCTCACAGCATCTCACTGAGGTAGGTACTTCAGAGGTGGTTCCCATTTTATAGAGAAGAAAACTGAGACTGGATCAATTAATCAACTTTGTCCATTCAGACATCTAGTAAGTGTTGGATGTAGGATTCAAACCTATGTCTCTTCTGACTCCAAGTGCCCTTTGCCCTGTCTCATACTGTCTCTCTAGCCTAAGCCCATGAGAGACAGAAGTTGGAGTAAAGTCCTAACCAAGGATTCTTTCTGAGAGCTATGACCCTTCTTGAAGGTTACTAGGAAGCAACGGAGTATCATCTTTTTCTTTAAAGTAAAATTCTACTTATCTGTCTTTCTTTTTTTGGCTAGGCAATGGGGTTAAGTGATTTGCCCAGGGTCACACAGCTAGTAAATGTTAACTACCTACCCTTCTAGTTATCTGTCTTAATGCTGGTAGCAATAAGCATTTGCAGGCTGAATTCCTTTCTTTTCATTGTGGAAATCTAGTCATTCTAAAAGGATGGCCTACTTTGATACTTTAATTAACATCCATGGAAATTAGCAATACCCATATGCCCAGAAATGGAGCAAAAATCAGGTCTACTCAGAAAGAAAGAACCCTAGACTAGGAGTCAGGGGATCTTGATGGGGAGAGTGCAACCATGAATCTGCAGTCTCTCCTCAGGAGCTAATAATGGCAGGGGCTGGGAAAGGCTGGAGTTTTACACATTCTCACTCATGTAGCTGAGAAGAGAGATCCTGTATACTAAGGATCTAGCATGTGGCCCCAGAATTGGAGGAAGAGTTAACAGACTGGGCCAAGATACAGAGGAGCAAAATCTGGGTTTTGTGGGTGCTACTGTTCTGAGTTATTTGGGTGGTGCTTGTCTAATGGAAAAAAATCAATTGGCTATGTATTAACCCAAATCCATTCCCCTTTTGAATAGAATCTAAGACACTGGAGAAGTGCTGTAGGCTTGAGGCTCCTATGGATCTCTGGTAGAAAGAAGATACTCGTGGGTTGCCAAGGGGATTGTTTCTCCAGCAGGCCCAAGTTCATTTCTCATCTAAGGAGCACCCAAACTACACAGTGGCATTTTGAGTTTTGAAAGATTATAAAAGTCTCTGAGGTTGAAGAGGGGAAGGAAAAAGGTAGCACTCCCTGCAAAGGGCAGAATATTCATGGGCTACTGTGAGGGCCTTATTTTCTGACATTTGTGGGTTGAAATAAAGGCTGCCTTGTGCATGCTATGAGTTGTTATCTTGAGTGTATGTATGGGACTATGTACTCACATCTGTAGAGACCTATACACAAGCCATAGTCTAAGGTTCCCAGAGGAAACTCTGGATGGAAGCAAAACAAGACAAAGAAATATGATTTGGGGGCAGCCCCTCAAGATTAAAGCCAGTTGTACGTGAGTAAAGAGTTTGGGCAGCACCCTACATGCAAAAACCCTTGAAGACATTATTTTAGTTCAGAATATATGGAAGCAAAAGCTAAAAGGAGAGGAGATAATAGATTCGGATAATCCCTAGTTTGCCATGTCCTTCTCATTTTACAGATGAGGAAACTGAGGCAAACAGGGTTAGGTCACACAGCTAGTAAGTGTGTGGGGCCAGATTTGAACACAGGAAGATGAGTCTTTTTGACCCCAGGCCTGATACTCTATCCACTGCACCACTTAGCTGCCCATGGTTAGCATTTATATAACAATTTAAAGTTTGCAAAGCACTATATATAAATTATCCCATTTGATCTTCACAAGAACCCTAGAAGGCGGATACTATTTCTCATTCCCATTTTATAGATGAGGAAACTGAGCCTGATAGACAGTCACACAGCTAGAGTATGAAGTAGGATTTGAATTCAGGTCTTCCTGACTCTACATTCAGCTCTCTTTGCATCTTGTCACCTACCTACCTCTAATTACAGCATCCAATTATAGCAGCAAAAAGGGAAAAATAATTAAGATTCAGGAGCAGCAGCTTTCTGAACTACAAAGGTAGGAGAAGCTAGGCTGAAATAAAGGTTTAGGTCTTTACCTCACGTTGGGATTCAGTGATCATGGAAATTTAGAATTTAGTGAAAGCCAAAAAGCCCTGGGACCAAAAGCTGTTTGACCTGACCTAATTCTGAAGAAGAGTTGACCAAGGATTAATAATTACAATAATAATAGCTAACATTTGGCGGCACAGTGGATAAGTCAGGAAGTCTCCTCTTAGTGAGCTCTAATCTAGCCTCAGACACTTCCTAGCTGTGTGACCCTGAGCAAGTCACTTAACCCTGTTTGCCTCAGTTTCCTCATCCGTAAGATGAGCTGGAAAAGGAGATGGCAAACCATTCCAGTATCTCCACCAAGAAAACCCAAAATGGGGTCATGGAGAGTCGGACATGATTGAAACAATTAAACAACGACATGTGCTGGGCACTATGTTAAGCACTTTACAATTATCTCTTTTGATCCTCACAAACGACCCTGAGAGGTAAGTGCTACTATTATCCCTATGTTTAGAGATGAGAAAATTGAGGCAAACAAAGGTTAAATGACTTGCTTAGAGTCATACAGCTAACAAATGTCTGAGGCTGGATTTGAACTCAACTCTTTCTGACTGCAGGCTTAGCAGTCTATCCATTGCCCCCTCTAGCTGCTCCTAAAACCCAGATATTTGCATAACTTCCCAGCAGTAGCCCTTGCATGGCATGAAGAAGATGACTTCATCTTTATTTGGCATTTAGGTTTGTGGAGGTCTTTTAATAATTAGGCATCTTTTTTTTTTTGGTTCCTGGCCCTCCAGTACAGTATAAATTCTTTAGATATAAATTGATGGGCTTCAATTTCTTCTACTGTAAAGCCTTCATTTTTTTTTACTAGATTTCACTAGTTAATTGACTCTAGATACTAGATTAGGTTTGGCTAGGTCATCCCAATGTTCCTGGCTCTAAATCCTATTGAAGAGGCAGTGGTAGCAGAGACAGAAACATAGCAAGAAACATGGGGGCTATTTTCACAGGGAGCTTCATGGGTCAGCAGATATCAGAATCTTGCCCTGGGTGTAACTTAGCAGGTGTCAAAATATTGTTCTTGGCTATGGGATAACCAGCAGGAAAATTTGGGTTAATAATGGACTAATCGCTAGGGAAAACTAGACGTAATCTCCCTAAAATCTTAAGATCACAGAAATAATGTTGGTTGGACTTCCAGATTATGTCATTTCTGAAATTCTTAATTCAATAAGGGAACCATTTGATTTGAGGCCTAGAAATCTACCTCTTTTGAATTAGACTATCATCTGTATATTTGTGTGTATGTGTATACTCCCTTCTTCTTCTTCCTTTAAACAGACCAGTTATAAATACAGGTTTGCGTGTTTCAAAAGAAGTTATAAAATACATCAGGAAAAGAGGGGCTAGGGCCCTAGGGTCAAAGCAGTGGCAGGTTTGTTGTTTTCTGCCGGCTATCATGGGGCCTACATAGGCCAGAAAAGTCCTTCTCTATCCTGAAAGCAATACTTGGCATATTTGGAGCACATGCTGACAGCAGTTGCTTTTTCAAAGGCGTTGAAAATTCCAGTTCATTGTTCTATTCTATTTTCCATTCAGAGACACAGCAAGGGGCATTTGGCAGGCCATGAAATAAAGCTGCACGTGTTGTAAGCCCTTTCAGGGGGAGCCTCCATCCCCACCCCCATCCTCGACCTCTCTCACTGCTTTTTTCTCTGAATTTGTCTTTTTCTCTCTTTTTAAAAATCTTTCCTTCTGCCATTTTTCTTCTTGTTTCCCCCTCTTTATCTTTTGGTACCAGCTCTCTTTCTTCTTCACCTGTGAATGTAGCCATAATTTTTGTTGAGGCTGTTCCCAAAAATTGGAAAGTGCAGCTTGTAACAAACCCAATACAGAGACAGCATTAACACTGCTCCTGTCAGCATCATGGCAGATGGAGCTGTTAAGGAAATGCTATTAGATTTCAAAGATGCCATCACCACCATCCCCTGCAAGATGAAAGATGAGCAAGGTGACCACATCAACTTTCTTGGCATCTCATTCTCTTCTGCCCATCAGAGTCCTAAGGAACAGTCTATTCACTCCAATTCAGCTAACATTTACAAAGTGCCTACTGGGTCCAGAATGTCATGGCAGACACTAAATGATAGATATAGTTCAAGTTAAGCAATGGTCCCTGACTAATAAAATAGTTCTGGGGTCACGATGTGATGGTAGGTCACAGTGGGAAAAGTACTCTTCCCCAACCTTCCACCCAACATGTATACTCTATGGCGAAAATTGGAGAAGCGGAAGGGACCTGCACCACATATTATAATCATCACCTTTACAAAACTGTTTGTCTCTGGAAGCCACAAACAATCTTAGTTGCAAAGAAAAGTTATGCAGAGCCTAAATTCACCATGATAGTTCAGTGAATAGGGTTTTACCAGAGTTTGAAGACCTGTTAACAATCTAATCCATTTTTCACCTCCAGAATATAGAAGCAATGTTATATAGAGAGTACCATTTTATTCTAGTCTATTTAATTTGGTCAGGCATTGGACAGCTATGTGGTACAGTAGATAGAGTGCCAGGCCTGGAGTCAGGAAGACTCTTCATGAGTTCAAATCTGGCCTCAGACACTTCCTAGTTATGTGACCCGGGCAAGTCACTTAACCCCGCTTGCTTCAGTTTCCTCATCTGTAAAATGAGCTAGAGAAGGAAAGGCAAACCACTCCAGTGTCTCTGCAAAGAAAACCCCAAATAGGGTCATGAAGAGTCAGACATGACTGAAAAATGACCAGACAACAAACTCTTAAATCTAAGAGCACTCTGGAAGCCAGCATGAAGACAGTATATGGGGCAGCGGGAAGAGTTCTGGGCTTGGTGTCAGAGGACCTTGGTTATGTCATTTATTAACTGTGTGACCCTGCACAAGTCACTTAACTTCTGTTTGCCTCAGTTTCCTCTGTGATCAAACAGGAATAATAACAGCACCTATTTTGCAGAGTTGTTGTGAGGATCAAATGAGGTAATATTTGCAAGATGCTTAGCACATAAAAAATATGCCTATTCCCATTTAAGGTCCCTTCTACCCCTAAGCGTATGATCCTCCAAGAAATTCTTCCAACTGGTTAGCTTTGATTTAATTTTTTTTAAATGTATTAAGTATTATAGTGCAGAGTACAATAATACATATGGAGCTTCTCAGAATGCTGCCTAAGTTTATATTAGCTATTTTGGCAACCATGTCCCCTCGTTGGCTCATACTGAACCTGTGGCTAGTTTAAAACCTCTGAGTATTTTTCGTATGTACTGCTAAGCCTGTCTCCCCTATTCTATGCAGTTTAAGTTTTAAACCACAGCTTAAGAGTTTTTTTAGTGTCTGCATATCATTCCTTCCTGTCAAGAGCTTTTTGTATCCTTAGCCTGTCCTATAAATATGTTAGCTATCCATCTTGGCTTGTGTCATTTGTAAACTGGATAAGTAAGGCCTTCTATTTATTCATTATATTAGCCCACAATTATGTAGCATTTATAAAACACTGTCCTCATTAAAACCCACAAGGTTAGTGGGGTTATTGTTGTTATTATTGTTATCCCCTTTATGTTCTTCAGAACTTCTTAAAGTCTATGATTTCATTCATGTGGAAACTCTCTTTGCTGATAATCAATCAACTAACATTTTTTTAAAAGTAAAATTTATTTTTTTAACTCAGATAATCCACGTTGAAGCTTTTGGAATTATTGTTTTTCTTTTTTAATAATATTTCCTCAATTACATGTTAAAATAATTTTTAACATTTTTTTAAAGTTTTGAATTCCAAATTCTATCCCTCTCTTCCTACTCCCCTCCCTAAGATAGTAAGCAATACAATACAGGTTATACATGTGTAATCATGTAAAACGTTTCCATAATAGTCATTTTATACAAGACTTGAACAAAAAAGTCAAAGAAAGAAGGTAAAAAATAGCATACTTCAGTCTATATTCAGACAATATCAGTTCTTTCTCTGCAGGCAGATAGAATGCTTCATCATGAGTCCTGTGAGATTATCTTGGATCATTGTATTGCTGAGAATAGCTAAGTCATTCCCAACTGATCATCATGCAATAATGTTGTTACTGTGTACAATGTTCTCCTGGTTCTGCTCACTTCACTTTGCATCAGTTCATGTGAATCATTCCAAATTTTTCTGAAATCATCTTGCTTGTCATTTCTTATAGCACAATAATATTCCATCACAATCATATATCACAACTTGTTCAGACATTCCCCAATTGATGTGCATCCCCTAGATTTCCGGTTCTTAGCCATCACAAATAGAGCTGCTATAAATATTTTTGTACAAATAGATCATTTCCCCTTATTTTGATCTCTTTGGAATATAGGCCTAGCAGTGCTATGGCTGGGTCAAAGGGTATGCATAGTTTTAATAGCCCTTTGGGCACAGCTCCAAATTGCTCTCCAGAATGGTTGGATCAGTTCACAACTCCACCAACCGTCCCAGTTTTCCCACATCCCCTCCAACATTTATCATTTTCCTTTTTTGTTATATTACCTAATCTGATAGGTATGAGGTGATACCTCAGATCAACTAACATTTATCAAGTGCCTCCTGCATGCCAGGCACTGCAATGGGGATGCAAAGAAAGACAAAAGTCAGACTTACTCTCAAGGAGTTCATAGTCTAATGGAAGATACAATACACAAACAACTATGTTGAAGGCATCTATATGAAGACGCCTTCAGAATAAATTGGGGCTAGCATCAGAAGGAACACACTGAGATTAAGGAGGACTAGGAAAGGCTTCTTGCAGAAGGTGGGACTTTATGTGGGACTTGAAGGAAGAAGCCAAAGGGGGAAATGAGAAGGGAGAGCACTCTAGGCATGAGGGACAGCCCATGAAAATGTTTAGAACTGGGAGATGGAGGGGTGTGTACAAGGAATAGCACGGAGACCGATGATACCAGATTGCAGAGTACATGGAAGGGAGTAAGGTCTAAGAATCCTAGAAAGGTAGGAAGAAGTCAGGCTATGAAGGGCTTTGAAAACCAAAGGATTTTTTTTTATTTGATTGTAGAGATGATACGGAGACATTGGAGTTTATTAAGTCAGAAGTAGGTAGAACATAGTAGACCTATGTTTCGGAAAGATCGGTGTGACAGCTGAGCAGAAGTTAGTTCAGAGTGAGAAAAGACCCAAGGTATGGAAACCAACCAATACGCCATTATTACGAAGAACACCATCCTTCAGCACCTTCGTAGATGGTGTTCATAAGATTCTTGCTGTTGTTGTTGTTGCTTTTTTGTGGACCAGACCCGTGATTTCACTGATATAAGGAACTTCCAGATTTGCCAGAGGCACAGCAAGATTAAGTGACTTGTCCAGGGTGTCATACATAATGTGTCTAATGTGCAGTAGACTCAGGTCTAGATGTGGAAACTCCTCTGGTAATCCTGACTCCAAGGCCAGCTGTCTATTCACAATGCCAGTGATAAAGATGCCACAGCCAAAATAACTTCATCACCCGGTGGCCAGCCTCCTAACAATAAGCCTCTATATGCTGAGCTAGGAGACACATTGATCAATACTGACATGTACCTACTTCTTTTTTAATTAATTAATTTTTAGTTTTCAACAATCACTTCCATAAGCTTTTGAGTTTTAAATTGTCTTCCACTCTCTCTTCAAGATTGCACGTGATCTGATATAGGCTCTACATATACATTCCTATTAAACATATTTTCACATTAGTGATGTGTTAAAGAAGAATTACAACCAATAGGAAGAACAATAAGAAAGAAGAAACAAAACAAAACAGAAGAAAAAAAAGAGCAAATATTATGCTTTGATCTGTATTCATACTCCATAGTTCTTTCTCTGCCCATGGACAGCATTTTCCATCATGAGAGTTTTGGAGATGTCTTAGATCCTTGCATTGCTGAGAACAACCAAGTCTATCAAAGTTAATCACTGAACAATGAGGCTGTTACTGTGTACAATGTTCTCCTGTGTACTTACTTCTAAGCTGTCCCAGCTTGACAGAGCCTTTAAGAGGTCAGGGTAACCTCCAAGTCACAATGACTCATATTGTAGTTGAGTAAACTGAGGCTTAGGCAGGTGAAGTGACTTGCCCATTATGAAACAGTTAGTGAGCAATGGAACAAGAACTTGAACTCAGTTCTTTTTAATTTGGGGGCATGGTATCCTTCACTGAAGTCCTGTGTGCCAAACAGGACAGAACTAAGTACAGAACCCTACAGTATACGACTAGGAATCATGCTCAAAGTTGTTTTGGATACAGATGTTCAACCAACTATAAATTTAACTCTGTCAAAAAAGGAAAATGAAGTTCTTTGATATGACTTTTAAAAAATTAACCCATTCTCACTCCTAGTGATAACTATTTTCTTTTTAGGTGTTCATATGCCATATGTTTAATCATTTGTTCCAGAATTTTACAGGGGATTGATATGTTCTCATTTGTATTTTCAAGAATGAGTTTTCTCCCTTCTTGAAAACTGGGATAGATTTTTCCCCTATCCAGTCTTTTGGCTCCTTTCCCACGCACCGTGATTCCATAAAGATTATCTGTAATATCACCTGTAAATTCTTTGAGAATTCTGAGATGTAATACTTCTTGGCTTGGAAGATATGTATGAAAAGCATTAAAGCATTACATTAAATAAATTAAAGCATTAAAGCAACAAGATGCTTTCTTATCACCTCATCTACTTTGGGCTACATTTCTTTTATCAATGTTTATTCTGTGTTACAGAATTGCAGAAAATAAGCATAACCCCAAAGAAAAGATATGAGAAGACCCTTACCCCAATCCTTTGCAAAGGTGGGAGATCCGGGACTCTGGAATGTTGCATATATATTCAAGCTTATCTGATGTACTGATTATTTTTGCTTATTTTTTCCTCTTCTTTTTCTCTTGAAAAAAATGTGTTCTATGAGATGGTTCTTAGGGAGGAAAGATACTGGGGAAAAAATTAGGCACTGTAAAAGCCAATGATGTGAATGAACATTTATTTTAAAAAACAATGTTTTGTCTAACTTTTTTCTGTTTATAGGTCATTTCCTTTGGTATAGAAAATAGAAGTGAAATGGGACTTTAACAGTTTTGCTTTCTCTCTATCTTCTCTTAACAGTAAAGTATATGCCCCAAACAGCAGCTGTGTCCTTTCCCAATTCTTCTTGCTCTGAATATAATTGAAAAATTCCTTCCTATTTTCCTTAACATGTTTCTGAAGCCTAGACTCGTTCTAGCCTTCAGCCTCCCTTAGAGACTTGCACAACTCATTTTTATACTCTCAGCACTACTTATCACCACTGAAGTCCTATTCCATTGCCTCATTGTGGTGTGGTGATGACCCAAGGTGGCAGAAGATGGTGCCAGTAGGGCATACTCTCTAGCATGTTGCAGAAAGATATAAATGATTCAAGACTGTACCTGACATTTTATGTGTCTGTCATTTGAGGACTAGCCTAATTACACACAGAGAGGCTAGTCATCAAAAGGGTGGCCATCAGGTGATAAAATTCTGGGTATTGGTGAGGCCACCTACAAAGACATTGAGGAATTGAAATCTGAGTTGGTATCCACTCTGGTAAAATAAAACATCCTTGAAATTCTGAATAAATATCACTACCATGTCTTTTTCCTAGGTGTTGTATACCTCTTTCCATCTTTTTTTTCCTACACATTTTTAATCACACCTTGAAAGTGAATTCGTGATATACTTCCTTTGGCTTCTTTAAATGTTCATTCTTTTTTCCCCCTGATTGAGATGACTTGTTACGCATCTATCCACCAAGGGGAAGTTCGTGAGTTCCACCACTGATGGTGCTAGGTTGCTATGGCAGCATCACAATGATGACTGCACATGAGCAGTAGATGCCCTTCAGCTAGGCTACTTACCGTCCCCACTCCTCTCTAGAGGATATGCTTTTGAAATGTAGGGGAGTGGGATAAGGAGAGAAGCTGGCTGAAGTAGCTTTTCTTTTGCTTATAGTGCTACTTCTGGTTTACTATCTATTTACAGAGCTAGACCTTTAATTTCGCTGGTAGAGGAGATTCCAGGTGAGCAAAGTTCCTGTACCAATGTTGGCAGGCACTTTCCCTGCAACTTATAGTCTATCATTTATTCTAGAATTTTACAGAGGATTGACATGAATTTTCCTCATTTGTATTTTGTGGAATCAGCTTTCTCCCTTCTAGTCATTTGGCCTCTCTCCCATATGCCATCTGCAATCTTACCTGTAAATTCTTTGAGTACCTTTGGATATTATCAAAAGTTACCAAGGACACTGGGAGGTTAAGTTACTTGCCACCTTCATACAGCCAATGTGTGTTAGAAGAGGGATCTGAACCTAGTTCTTCCTGGTTACGAGGCTTGTTTTCTAGCCACTACATCAGGCTGCCTCTTTCTATTTGCAAGCAGCAAAAAAATTGTTGCTGTTGAATCGTTTCAGTCATGTGTGACTCTTCATGACCCCATTTGGGGTTTTCTTGGCAAAGACACTGCAGTGGTTTGCCATTTCCTTCTCCAACTCATTTTACAGATGAGGAAACTGAGGCAATGGCTGTCTGAGGCCAGATTTGACCTCAGGTCTTCCTAACTCCAGGCCTGGTGCTTTACAAAGAAAATGGACCTGGAGTTATTCTTATGTTTAGTTTCAGGTACTTTTCCAACATTTATGGTAGATAACAATGGCTCCCTCTCTTTTCCTCTGAGACTCCAGCTCCCAAGCCAGCCTTAATGGACAAAATATCTTCCAGCTGTGAAAAAGGAAAATTCTTCCTCTTACTCTTAATTCTATCCACACATTAATTAATACATCAAACAACCAGGGTCCTTGGTTAGCCAATAAACTTTATCATAGGGTAACTAATTAAGAGGGGTAGGTAGGTGGTGAGCACAGAGCTTGGAATCAGGAAGACATCTTCATGAGCTCAAATCTTGCCTCAGACACTTATTAGTTGTATGACCCTGGGCAAGTCATTTAACTCTGCCCCAGTTTCCTCATCTGTTAAGTGAGCTGGAGAAGGAAATGCCAAATCACTCCAGTATTTTTGCCAAGAAAACTCCAAATGGGGTCATGAAGAGTCAGACACAACTGAAGTGACTGAGCAACCACAACCACAAAAACCGATTTCGACAGAAAATAAACTTTTGGGGAAGAGAACAAAGCTTCTAAATCTCAGTTAACTCTCAAACAGCTTAGCAAATGGAAGTGGGGAATGAGAGAGTATGAATAGCCTGCATGAACATTCGTCTTCTTCATGGAGTGGGAGAAAGGAAGGGGAGGGTGAGACCATCTTGTCCTACTAGATCAGCTTGTTGAGCAATGCAGATTCAGTCCAGCCCATAGGTCATCCTCAATTCTCCATCACCCCCTCAACTGACCATCACTTTGCTCATGCTGGCACAAGCTCTATCAAATCCAATGGCCCCTCCCAAGATTCTTCCTGACTATTCTCATATTCCCTTCCTTGGTTATTACAGACTCTAAGATGGAATGGTCATTTCCTCCACTGGTTCCTAGAACTTCTACTACTAATAAGAATAACAACTCAGGTTTACATAGGGCTTTAATGTTGTCAAAGTGTTTTTGGCAAGGAGCTCTAGCTCTTTTCCAATTTAAGCCCATAGTAGCTGGACTTTAGCTTGTTCAACTTTCTGAAATTAGCAAAGAGCAGAAAGAACGTGTTTAAAAAAAAAACCCAATATGTATTCCCTACTTCCTTAACTATATCATTCTGCTACTTCAAGTCCTCTGTGGTTTCCCAGCATTCCCTTCCAGAACAAATATGAACCTTGGCCACTGCCTTCAAAGCTTTTCATTACCTGACCCCTTCCTTTCTCTCTGCTCTCATCTCTAAGTAAACCTCAGTCTGAATCTTCCCCCTTCATACTCCCATCTCTACCTAGATATCATCCCCCTCCAACTATTTGCCCACACTGTCGCGTAGTCTTGAAACAATCCTACTGCTTCCAAGCTGAAGTTCAAGGCTCATCCCTCCCTGAAAGCTTTTCCTAATTAACCTCATCCATTCTCTTATACCTTGATCCATTCCTTCCTATAAGTATATTCTTAAGCCTGGGGTGCCATACTTAATAGTGTGTTGAACATGGAATCTAGAAGACCTGAGTTCAAATGTTGCCTAAACACTTAATATTTGAGTGACCCCTGGGCAGATCACTTAACCTCTATCAGAGGGTAAAGCTCTGCTTACCTATCAGAGGGACAATCTTTATTTTCCTCATCTGTAAAATAAGGATAATAACAGTGTATACTTCATGAAGTTGTTGGGGAAGTGAAAGCATGTGTGAAACAGCAAAAGAAACACTACATAACTATTAGCTATTGCTACCATGTGTGCTGATAATGTATGGGTCCATCTTGTCTCCTTTGTTGCCTTGTGTTTTTTTTTTCCTCTCCTTGAAGATCAAAAACTAAGGTGCTCCCATGGGACTTCTAGAACCTCAGGGTACTCACAAGGTCTTTTCAGTTTCAATGCAATTCAACAAACATTTGTTCTAAACTATCTACCTGAAAATGTGCCAAGGGATCTTAGATCTAAGACTAAAAAAAGACCTTAGAGTCCATTTAGTTCCATCTCCTCATTTTACAGATCAGAAAGGTAAAGAGTAGAGAGATTAATGGATTTGTCCAAGGTCACACAGGCAATAGATGGTAGAGTGAATAATTTATTCCAGGTACTGGGACTCCAAAGCCAAGAATCATGCCACTGCATCCCATTGTTCTTAGAAGAGGCCAAAGTTTGGCCTGAGATCAGAGGGACAAGCAAGCCTTATTTATTTTGTAGGAAACCATCTAGAAAGTCATAAAGATGGGTAGAGTGACCCAAGGCCTTTACCCACCCTTACTTGGGGTTCTGTATGTTATGAGATCCAACCCTGAGTGCCTCTTTGGTGCTGACTTCTCTGGAAAGTATATAGTTAGGGCAGCTGTCAGGCCTAAACTGTATAATTCCCAGGCCCTGCCTTGAAGGCAAAGGTGAACATGGTTTGACACTAGTCATATAAATAAGGGAAACTCAGAAGTAAAGAATTAGAATCACAACTTTTAGTAGGTGAAGTGGGGACAAGGTACAGAGTCTCAAGCCTTGATATTAGTGAGGATGTCTTAAGGGTCCCCAGTATTCAGTCCTCCAAAGCATGTAGAGCATCACCACCTCTCTACACTCAACCAAGAAACCAAGTGCTCTGTCTTTCTCTCTCTGTCATTTTACTTGTTTATTTTTAGAATCGCCAGGGCTTCTTTGTATGAATTCAGTCAAGAGGAAGCCTTTTGGTCTATCTTGTAGTACGAGAACAAAACAAAAATGAGAAATAAATGGGGCATTTGCAAATAGAATAGAGAGTGTATTAGCCTATTGAATCCAGTCTATGACCATAGAGGATAACATGAAGAGATAAAATGGCAGACAATGCCCTATCTCCATCTAGGGGCTGGACCTTTGGGCTCATTCTTTGCTGCCATCATTCAAGGGTAATAAAGATAGGAAGGGATAGTACTCCAGTATCCCAGCCTTCCTCCAATTCACATTCCTCTTCTAATGGAATCTACATATCATCCTTGACTCCTCAATATTGCTCATCCCTCATATGCAATTTGTTGCCAAGGTCTGTAAATTTCACCTTTGCAATAGCTCTCTCAAATACACCTCCTCTCCTCTGATACTGCCACCGCCCTGACACAGGTCCTTATCGCCTTATACCTGGACTTTTTCAATGCACTGCTGGTTGGTTTGCCTACCATAAGTATCTACCCATTCCAGTTCATCCTCCATTTAACCACCAATACTTAGCACAGTGCCTAATACATAGTAGGAATTTACTAAATGCTATTGACTGAATCTACCCCATATAATTCAGCACAGTAGGGTCAGTTCAAGTGCACAATTAGATATGACTCCAGTGTGAGAAAACCTTGTGGCATAAGCTCTAGGTAGTTGAAATATCTGACAAGTTTTCTTTCATGTTATTCAGGAGTATCCTTTTCAGATTCTCCCTATCATCACTTTGCTTTGGTCATCAAGACTTTAGGGAGTCTGGAGTCCATGGATTTGATTTTTTACAAAATATTTTTATTCTGTATTTCAATATAATTGGTTCCTTTTGTGATCCTAATTGTATGCATTTAAAACATTCTGAAAAGGACTCCACAGGTTTCACCAGACTGCCAAAAGGATCCATGACATAATAAAAGTTGTTGTTCATTCTTCATTTTCAAAGAGGACCAATGCACGCAACTCTCACCTGTAGCTACAAGAAGGTGTAGCATGTACAGTGACCACACCCCAGTAAAAACCATCTTGGCAGACAAGCTAACCCAGGCTGAGAGTAACCAACAGGCCTCAAATATGTTGGTGAGTTAGGGAATGTCTACCTCAAGCATGTGAAGACTTCTCCTGGCAGAACGGATGGATGAGAATAATTTGTTCCAATCATCATGAAGATGGGCGAAGCAGATGCTGTGGAGCACTTAGAGCTGGGTCAGACAATAAAAGTTAAGAATCCCTGAACTAGAGCCTCTCCTTGAGATGGTTATTCTCATTAGGGTACTCTGTTTCCACCCTCTAATCCTAAGGCTAGCTATTACCTTTCACCTTCTTCCCCAACCACCAGCTCCTTTTGGTCCAATAAAAATACAGACTTTTCTGATTAAAATGAAGTTTGTGTCCCAGGTATATACACCACTTTCGGCTTCTGGTAAAAACCGCTGTCTCTGTAACTACCTCTGGCTCTGGCAATCTGATTTCTTCTATTAGATTATAAATTCCTTGAAGGCAGAAATTATGTAATTTTTCATCTTTTTATCCCTAGCCCCTCTCACTGTTCCTTGAATATAATAGACTCTAAAAAAATGGCAGTATGGTACAAAGAGTTCTAGATTTGGAGTTTAGGGACCTGGGTTCAAAATCTTCCTTTTGAAATTCCTGTCTGTGTGACCTTGGGCTGATCATGTAACCTCTGTTAACCTCAGTTTCCTTATATGTAAACTGAGGAAGTTGGAATATACGGCCTCTGGGGTCCCTTCCAGCTCTAGATCTGTGATCCTATGATTATTTTTCATCTTTGTATAACCAGAGCTTGGCATAATTCATTGCACATATTAGGCATTCAATAAAAGGGTCATTGTGATACAATGTCAGGAGCTCTGAATTAATTCTGAGGTTTGTTGTTCAGTCGTGTCCTTTTCTTCTTGACCCCATTTGGAGTTTTCTTGGCAAAGATATTGCAATGGTTTGCTGTTTCCTTCTCCAGCTCTTTTTATAGATGAGAAAACTGAAGCAAACAGGGTTAAGTGACTTGTCCAGGGTCACACAGCTAGTAAGTGTTTGAGGCTGGATTTGAACTCAGGTCTTCCTGACTCTAGACCCGATGCATTATTCACTTCACCACCTAGCTAAGGACCTGAGTTCAAATTCTGGTTTTACTACCTTACATGTCTGACCTTGGACAAGTCACAACTGTCTAGGGATCAGTTTCCACTGAGAAGGAGGAGGAGCAGGAGGAGGAGGTTGGCCCCTTCTAGCCCTAAATCTAATGTCCTATGATTTTAAACCACAGAATCTCCAAGTTTGAAGAGACCTCAGAGAACATCCTAGTTAATTCAATTCCATAAAGTTTTCTTGGGCATTTGCCAAAGGCAAAACCAAACCAAAACAAACAACAACAAACCCTGTCTAAAAGATCTAGACACAAAAATGAAAACAAAAAACCCCTACCCTCAGGGACCTGAAATTTTACTGTGTGATAAATGTTAAGAGATCAATAAATATAAAATCAATCAAAGAAGAAAAAAGATAATATATGTAAAGTGTTTAAACAACCTTGAAGTCCTATATAAATGCTATTTATGATTAGTAGTATCTTTATCTATATATCACATAGGCATCTCAGAATCTATGAATCCAAAATAGAATTCATTATCTTTCCACCAAAACCCACTCCTTTTCCTAATTCCTTATCTCTTTCCAAGGTGACACCATCTATCCAGTCCCCTCGATATGAAACATCATAGTCATCCTCAATTCCCACTCTCCCTCATTCCCCATGTCCAAACAGTGGCCAGTCTTGCTGAACATACCCCCACAAATTCCTTCATGGTTAAGATTTTCATCAACGTTCATGCAGATAACAGCTTCCTAATTGCTTTCTCAGTCTCTAGTCTTGCCTGTCTCTCATCTTTCCTCTGCCCAGCTACAAAATAGATAGTCTGAAAGCACAGATCAAACCGTGTTACTTCTCTGGTCAAGAAGCTCCACTGGTTCCTTTTTGCTTTTAAGATAAAACACAAATTCCTCCGTCTGGCATTTAAAGCTCTTCACAGGCTGGATCTAGCCTACCTCTCCATTACACATTACTCCCTGACATGCACACTATGTTCCAGCCAAATGTATCTTATTGATACTCCCACCTACACGACATTCCATCTCCTTTTCTGTGTCTCTGCACAGACTGTCCCCAATAACCAGAACATACTTCCTCTTCTTCGTTGCCTTTTAGGATACCTCAAAATTCAGCTTGAGAGCTGCTTCCTGATCTCCACCCTCTCCTCCAGTTTTTGGTCCCCTATCCTCTCTTTTCCCTAAATAACTTTGTATTCACATATTCATGTTGTTACCCCTCAATAGAAAGTTACTTCCTTAAGGAAACTAACTGATTCATCTTCTCTTTGTGTTCCCAAACACTTAATAAATGTTTATTAAATGAATGAATGAACAAATGAACAAACTAGAGGAGCGGTTCTCAAACTTTTTGTGCCAGAGTCCTTTGCATTCTTAAGAATTATTGAGGACCTCCCCCAAAGAACTTCTGCTTATGTGGGTTTTGTCTATTGATATTTACCATATTAGAAAATAAAACATCATAACATTATTTTGAAAATACTTTTGATTTTGTGAATTCCATGAAAAGCTCTTGGGGACTCCCAGAGGTCTCTAGACCTTATTTTGAGAATTATCAGAGATTTACAGTAGGAATGGGCACCTCAGTTGAGCCTTGAAAAAGCTAAGGATTCTAAGAGACAGAAATAAGGAGGGAATACATTCTAGGTATCAAGATGTGACATTTAAAAGTTTGAGAGACATAGTTTTAGGGTAATTAATAATTTTATTAGTAATGCTAGTGTTTTATTAATAAGAGAGGTCAGTGGCACTCTCAAATGCCAAAGACCCTCACAGTGGTGAGCCCACAACTTCTATGCCCTTGGAAAATTGGGTGTTCCTGAGGGTGGCAATCAACTCTAACTGGTTAACAATTAATGAAGAAATGGATATTATAATGAGATGTGAGCTCATTGTGAAGGTCTTGGGGGTATGTGACTTGGTTCACCCAAGTCTTGTTCAAAGAGACTTATAAAGACTGACCAAAACAATGAACAAGAATCCACCAATTCTCTCAGCCTGGTTAGGTAAGTTTTCCCCAAGATTTCCTATAATGGTTGATTTCTGGATAAGGAAGTGGAAAGCCCTTTAACCCTAATTCAATAATTGGTTATTAATATAAGAAAGAAATAATTATTTCTCTCAAAGGGCAGCCTGAATGAAGGCACATGGAAACAGAATGGCAAATGTGGGGAACACCAAGTGGTCCAGTTTGTCTGGACCATTAAGTACACAAAGAGGGATGACACAAACAAGTCTAGGAAGATGGACTGGAGACAAATTGTGGAGAGCTTTAATCATCAGCATGAGCAGTTTGCATCTTATCTGAGAGGTAATAAAGAACTACCACAGTTTTGTGTAGGGTAGTAATATGGTAAGACCTGTCTTTTAGGAAGAGTACTTTGATGGCTGTATGGAGGGTTGATTGGAGAGGACAAAGGCTGGAAGCAGCAAAATCCATCAGGAAAATCATGCAAAAGACCAGGGGAGAGGTAAGGAGGACCTAAACTAAAATAGCAACCAAGAAAAAAGGACAGAAGGGGTATACCTAGCCAAGAATCCCTCTACCTGCCCATCAAGGGGTCATCCAGTCTTCATCTGAAGACTTTCTAGAAAGGTTTTTTTAAACTCCTTTGACTTGTCACAAAGGTGAATGGTACCTTTTGTTTGGCAGCAATATTATTGGACTAGTAAATTCTTTAGGGTGGAAGGTGGAAGAATATTCTGGAAGGGAGGAAGGAAGGAAGGAAGGAAGGAAGGAAGGAAGGAAGGAAGGAAGGAAGGAAGGAAGGAAGGAAGGAAGGAAGGAAGGAAGGAAGGAAGGAAGGAAGGAAGGAAGGAAGGAGGGAGGGAAGGAAGGAAGAACTTATTAAGGGCCTACTCTTTGCAGTGCACTGTGCTAAGCACTAAGGTTTCACTACTAAGTCAATTCCCAGAGCAAACCAAAGACCTAACTCAGGATAAACTGAAGACCTTTCAGCCACTTATTGATTACTTGGATCATGTCTTTGAAAATTCAAAAGCTGAGATTAGAACCAGACAATTTCCCTTTGAAGGGAACTTCGATTGTGACAAGTCATCAGATCCTACGTACTTAGACAAATGAAGCATAGGCTTCATGTGCTTAGGCTTATGACTCAACCAGTCTCTTTGTGACTTAAATAGGATGGAATGTTATAGAATTTCCAATCCAATGAACTTTCTGGATAAGCATTGATAAGATGGCCACTGACTAGCAATAGCAGAAGAACTGGGTTTTTCGTTTAAATCACACACAAGCACACACATATCACTTATATCTTCTATTAAATTTTTATCTCTGCTGATGGTTATGGATAGTTGATTTAAAGAATTGTGAATTGCAAAAGTTTGGATGAGTAGCACAGTGAATGTTCTACTAACTGCTGTTTTATTCTTAAGCATCATTCAGGAAAAAGCAGCAGGAAAGGGTGGAAACCTAGGGGAAATGATAGGAGTCCTTAAAAAAATATATTAAGAGCCCCCATTTATAGAGTGATTTAAGTTTTACAAAGTGCTTTACAAATACAACCCCATTTGATCCTCATAACACTCAGGAAGGTTGATGCTATTATCATCCCCATTTTATAAATGAAGAAACTGAGGCAGGCTGAGGTTAAGTGACCTGTCCAGAGTCACACGGCTAGTAAGTGTTTCAGGCAGGATTTGAACTCAGATCTTCCTGATACCAGGTCCTGTGCTGTAGCTTCTATGTCACCCAGTTTCCACAAGGTAGAAGAAATCTAACTGGTCAGGGTTGTCACTGCAAAGAGAAGTGGCAAAAGAGGAAAACCACCAGCAGAGATACCGGAGAGGAGACATGGAGTATTAAACACATATTGTATTTTCTTTTTAGAAAATTTGTCATTCAAATATGCTAACTCCTTATTAACCATAATAATATATCATTTTAAGTTTTGAAAAACACTTTACCTTGTATTTCTTTTGATCCTTACAACAATCTTATGAACTAGCTACTATTCTTACCCCCATTTTGCAAACAAGAAAACTGAGGCTGAGTGACAGGTAATCAGTTACAAGGTTAGTAGGTGCCTGAGGCAAGATATGAACTCAGGTCTTCCTCACCTTAAATCCAACATGTTCCACTGTGTCACCAAGCTGCCTCTATAATCCATTTCCTTACCATGTTAGATTATTTTTAATGCCTAAACTATTTAGCCAGTTTAATGGGCTGGTGGTGGGGAGGGCACTGTGAAATTAGCTTTGACTGAATGGCTCTGAGTTTAAAGGCTAAGTAAGGTAATTATGTTAAATCGAAAAACAACAACAAAAACCTTCATTTTTAACAATTTGGGGAACAGACCAGTAGGCATTTCAAAGGACTGAAGCAAAAATTGGCCCAATATAAATCATGCCCCAAAGCAAAACAGAGGCAAACAGAAAAACATTTCTGTTGATCTGAGAAGTCCTTTGCTTCTTTTCTTTCCCCTCCATTCTTTCCCCAACCTTTGGGCCTGAAAAATATCTCAGGACCTACATCGGAAAGGTGATGAGGACAGAAAGGGAATGAAATCAAAATCCTTGATTTTTGTTTTTTTGCAACTACTTAAAAAAAAGTGGTGTTGGAAGAAGTAGAAAATATGACAGATTCAGAAAAATACTGTCAGTCTCCTACAAACTGGTACAGAGTGAAATGAACAGAACCGGGAGAGCAATTTACAAAATGGCAACAGTAATATGAGAGAGAGAAAAAACAGCTTTGGAAGACCTCAGAGCTCTGATTAAAGCAGCAAACAAGAACTTCAAATGAATGGTGATGAAACTTATCTCCTAGCTCTTTACAGAGGTAATGGACTAGTGATATGCATTGTCAGACATGGCCAGTGCATAGATTTGTTTTACTGAACTGTATAGATTTATTACAAAATAGGGTTTGGGAGTAGGGTGGGGGGAGAGAGAGAAGTATAAGATAGTGAGTAGTGAAAGATACAATAAAAAAAATCATACTGATAAAATACCTTTTTTTTTAATTTACAAAATAAAACTCCAGGAGACAAAGAAAGCAGTTTTGTTACTACCATGTTAAACTATATATAAACATATATATACATAAACCTATGTATATATAATCAAGCTGTGCCTAAGTTCATAGTTTCTTATAAAAACCCCTTTCTTGTTTTTTTTATTGAAATGTTTGCTTTTGTGTATTCTGATCACAATTAGAAAATATTTTTTTAATTTAAAAATTAAAAGAAAAAATTGGAAAAAAATAAGGATTCAAAATGATTTAAAGCATTTACATTTTCCATGACCTGGAATGTCAAAATTTCCAAAAGTCTTTCTGTTGTAAGGCACCTTCCAATCAAACACCTTAAAGTACTGCCAAGATGTCATGCCTCTTTTTTGCTTTTGGAGAAAAAGAAGTCAGAGAGATGAGGATTTGAATCACTGGCCAAGGCCTGCAGTATACCATAGCAGGGGATAGAAGGGTGGGAATGCTGAGAAATTCAGTCTCTGTTTTCCTTGAATATCAGTGTATGAAACAAGATCTTATTTGCAAATGAATGTTAAAAATTGCTTTTGTATGTAACTAAGGAAAAATAAAATTCTAAACGAAAGCTAAAAATAAAATAAGAGTTCATCAGCTTTCTGAGCACATTGAATGTCATCCTAAATTTCTGACCCCCTAGCCTTGATTTATTTTTTTAATTAATTTTAAAGAAAACTAGTTATCCTTACCAGGGCTTCTTAATCTGGGGGGGGGGACTGCATTTGTTTATTTATTTATTTATTTGCTTGTTTGTTTATTTATTTGTTTGTTTATTTGTTTATTAAACATTATTCTGATAGAAGTTCCATAGGCTTGATCAAACTGCCGAGTGGATACACGACATAAAAATGATTAAGAGTTCCTGCTTTAAGGTGAAAGTAATTCATGCAACAACAAAAATGAACTTTTTTAAAAGCTTAGCTGATTGTTGCTATTCTTCCTAGGGAAAAATTAAGAACTCTTTTCTCTCCCTTCCTCTCCAGCTCCCTCCCTCCTCACAAGAATTCTGAAGTATTCATCCTTTCTAATGACATCAACCCTTCTCCACCTCCATCCCTGTACTCATCAGAAAATCCTGTTTATAAATACAGGGTCTGGAGGGCTCCTTGAACAACCCAGGGCTGTTCCAGAAGCTGAGGCTGTACCTATGCCAACTTTGGGCTTTGTCTTGTTAATGCTATTACTCAATGTTGTCTCAGTGGCAGGCCATGAAAAGATAATACAATAAGCAAGGAGGGTAGAATAATACACCTCTGGGATTTAATTACTTTGACTTCATTCTCCACAGTTGGTTAGGGCAGCAGCATTCTCCCCTTTCCCCTCCAGTATTTCACTGACCAGGTCTTTCGGTGGCATAGAAAAATAATTTTTTTTAACCCCTGGTTATTTTCCCCTCTCTGCTTCTGCCTTCTGTAAGTTCATTCTATGGATCTAATAGGAAAAAAAAATCCAGGCAAGAAGAGCTACTGAGGTCCACATGGTGCCAGAGTCCCCACTTCTATCTGCCTGGGATTAAAAAGATTTATGTTGAAGAGCACACACATAGCCAGGGCTAATCAAGTTTAGGAGAGTTTGCTTGAATTTGTGGCAGCTGTGGTGCTCAGGCTGCTCTCCTGGATTTGCTTCCCCTTTCATTTCCTTACTGATCCAATAAGATTTTTGCGTCCGTCATCTTTCCAGAGTCGTTGATTCTTTTTGGTGGGTTTCTTTTATGGTGGGTTTTTATTTTCTTCTTTAAACCACAATGAAACTGTGGTGAGGGCAGGAGCAAAGACAGGGGCCTAATGAAAATAATGATACTTGCTAAGTAAATGGAGGGGAGGGAAGAGTTCCAGGACTTTTGAAGACCTTTGGACAAGTGGAGGGTCTGGTTTGTTTTGGTTTTTGGTTTTTTTGTTTGTTTATTTTGTTTGAGTTGAGGAGAGAGAAATAGAGACAGAAGTGGGAAGAGAAACAAAGACAGAGCAAGATAGAATGGGGGAGACAGAGGAAGAGAGAGAGGAAAGGAAGGAGAGAGAGAGAGAGAGAGAGAGAGAGAGAGAGAGAGGAGAAGAGAGAGAGAGAGAGAGAGAGAGAGAGAGAGAGAGAGAGAGAGAGAGAGAGAGGAGGGAGAGGGAGGGAGAAGGAGAAAAGAGAGGGAGAGAAAGGGAGGAGGAGAGAGAAGGGGGAGAGACAGAGAGAGACAGGGAGAAAGAAAGAGAGGATCCCCGTGGAATGTGAATGTGTGTCTGTGTGTGCATGGGACAGAAAAGAGGAAAAGGAAAGGACTGGGAGTTTGGGGGTGGACACGAGGAAAGTATGCAGGTGAAGAAGTAGAGATTGGGACTGTTTTCCTAAGAACAAGTTGGCAACCGTTCTCTAGTGCGTTGATTGACAGATGACGCTGGGCAGGCCATCACCTGAGTTCTCATCATTCTGCCACTCAGTCTTAAAAGAAGGCCTGTGTTTATTCATCTGGAAGGCCTGGTTCATGCTGGCCTCTGCCTCATTTGGCAAGCAGTCGAATCCATCATCCATCATTATTCCAGAGGCTTGTCACAAGGCTTGACACACTCTACGATTTCTAGGAACTTTAGAGAGCCTAAGTTTCTTCTCATCATCACTCCCAGGATTCATAGAAAGAGCCAAGTGACTTGCCCCTTCTCTGACTCACTCCCTAACCCAGCAGTGGCCCGTCCAAAAATTCAGCTCCCTAAAAACAGCGACAACAACAAAAACCCAAAGATCCAAACAACCCGTAGTCATGGGAGAAGGGATCCTGTTTTTGACTTAGATTTCCTAACCTAGTCAGATGTGATTATGGAGGGGTGGAAGTGCGAGGGCTGTTAATCAGTTAGGAAACACTGATTGCATCTTAATACCAAATGGAAGGCGCCCAGAGAGCAAGCAATTTGCAGTAATGGGGAAAATCAGCAAATCCCTAAGGTTTGACAGGAAGTAAACACTCTCCAGGTTCAAATTTGGGGAAGTCAAGATCATTTGTGTGAGTGCCCTGGCTATGCCTGGAGCTGCTTCAGCTTCCAGTCCTTTGAGGACAGATAGAAGTATCAAATGGAGACCTAGATTGCAGTGAATGATTTAAAGGTCATACTAAGACTAAGACAGGCCTGCCCCTGACAAATATAAAGTACCAGAAGATACTTTCAACACCCGATTTATTCTCCTTTCCATCTGAAAAATACTAATAATGGGCCTATTCTACACCGGCATGGAGTGTAACCAGTTGAAAAGCCTCATTTTCTTCCTGGGCCATTTCTTATGGTCAGAGAACTCCAGACAGAGGAGGGCTGTCTCCCATGAAATATTCTCTTCTTCTCTCTACTGAACTTCCCAAATGGAAAGCGGATGGTTATTCTCATTAGAGGGTGCATTTTTTTTTTCACATTCGTTTTTCTTCCTCCTTGAAAATGTTCCCAGCACTGAAGTCACATATTTTTCATGCATGCAATTTGGATAGTTTCTTGACCCGCATCCAAATCAAGCAGTCAGTAATTATTGCTGTTGCTGTTATTATTAATACTGATATTTATCATAATCTAACAAATGTCCAGAGCAGTCCTTCATCTTGCTGTTTTACTTAGCTGAAAGGAAAATACCAGGCCCTGACTCTCTCCAAATTTTCCTTGTTTTGTTCACTTTCATTCAACTCCTGCTATATTGGGGTTTTTTGTAAAATGATCTATTTCCAATGACTTCTCTACCATTCTTGGCCCTGTTATTCTGTGTTACTCCAGACGGCAGAATTAAAAAGTTACAGTTGAAGTTACATGCAGGGAGATTTTTAATTTGTATAAGACCATCAGAGCTGTTCAACAGTATAAAAAGGTGTCTTGCAAAGTAGTGAGCTCCCCTTTGCTGGAAGTGTTTGAGCAGAAGCTAGATCACCAAGACAGCGAGATAAGGAGAGCTAGATGGTGCAGTGGATATAGCTATGGGCCTGGATTCAGGAAGACTCATCTTCCTGAGTTCAAATCTGACCTCAGATACTTACTAGGTGAGTGACCCTGGGCAAGTCACTTGACCCTGTTTGCCTCAGTTTCCTCATATGTAAAATGAACTGGGAAGGAAATGGCAAACCACTTCAAGGTCTTTGCTAAGAAAACCCCAAATGGGAAAAGACTGAACAAGAACAATAAATGCTTGTTGAATTGACTCAGATGCCTACTGTGTATGAAGCACCATGATGGGTACTGAAGGGCATACAAAGGTGAATGAAATGTGATGATCTTGCCCTTAAAAAAGCTTATATTCTAGTAGGAAGATGAAATAAGCAAGCACAGCTATAACACAGGACAACCTCTAATAAGGTCCATGAAGAGGAACACATCGAATGCTGTGTAATTTGGGTCATCAGAGTGAATATTCTATCTGGGCCGTCCAAGAAGGCTCCATGGAAGAGGCAGTATTTGTGCCAGGCCTTTAAAAAATGAGCAAGATTTCAACAGGCAGCGATGAGAGGAAGCTGAGAAGTAGGAGAAGACATATAACTAAACTGATGGACAAACAGCAAGCACTCATTAAATACTCGATGACTAAGTGACAGAGTGTAACCCCAACAAAAACAAACCTCAACATGTCTAAAACTGAACTCATTATCTTCCCCTAAAAACTTAGCTCCCCCTGCTGACTCTGCTATTTCTATTAATAAATTCCCACCTAAGGAAATGATGCAGATTTGTATCCAAGTGACTTGAAAGTGAGGCTAAATCCCCCAACAATCTTAGCTCATTTAGCATAATTCTTCGGGGGAAGTTTTTCATACTTGTTAATGAGAAGCTCACTTTGTCTCTACAAATAACAAAACTAAATCAATGATCTCCTGGGGGAGCTGGAAGCAGGTAATTGGCTCTGAGTAGATTTTCTTTATTTCCCTATTTGGGAGCTCTAAATCTATTTGGATACTTTAAAAAAATTAACCCAAAAATATCAGATGGTGGTGAACTCTGGGCCAAGCACATAGCAGTGGTGCTAAGTGATCTTACCAAACATAACCTTTTCCTTAGTCCTCCTCCTTCTTGACATATCTGCAGTGTTTGGCACTGTTTTGTTTTGTTTGGGGTCTTTTAAAATTTTTTTGATTTATTTATTTGTTTTTAATTTTCAACATTCACTTGTATAAGATTTTGAGTTCTAAACTTTCTCCCCCTCTACGAGACAGCATGCAATCTGATATTGGCTGTATATGTACAATCATATCAAACATATTTCCACATTAGTCATGTTGTAAAGAAGAATTAGAACCAAAAGAAAAAACCACAAGAAAGAAGAAATAAAAAGAGAGAGAGAGAGAGAGAAAGAGAGAGAGAGAGAGAGAGAGAGAGAGAGAGAGAGAGAGAGAGAGAGAGAGAGAGAGAGAGAAAATAGTGTGCTTTGATCTGCATTCAGACTCCATAGCTCTTTTTCTGGATGTGGATAGCATTTTCCATCATAAGTCTTTTGGAATTGTCTTAGATTCTTGTATTGCTGAGAAGAGTTAAGTCTATCAAAGTTGGTCATCGCACAATGTTGCTATTACTGTGTACAGTGTTCTCCTGGTTCTGCTCACTTCACTCAGCATCAGTTCATGCTAGTCTTTCCAGGTTTTTCTGAAGTCCTCCTGCTCATCATTTCTTATGGAACAATAGCATTCCATTACATTCTTATACCACAATTGTTTAGCCATTCTCCAATTGGTGGGCATCCCTTCAATTTCCGGTTCTTGACCACCACAAAAAGAGCTGCTATAAGTATTTTTGTACATATGGGTCCTTTTCCCATTTTTAGGATCTCTTTCAGATACAGTCCTAGAAGTAGTAGTGTTGGATCAAAGAGTATGCACAGTTTTATAGCCCTTTGGGCATAGTTCCAAATTGCTCTCCAGAATGGTTGGATCAGTTCACAACTCCACCAACAATGCATTAGTGTTCCAATTTTCCCACATCTCCAACATTTATCATCTTCCTGTTTTGTCATGTTAGCCCATCTAGTGTTTGGCACTATTGACTACCCCTTCCTCCTAAATATTCTCTCCCCTGGGTTATCAGGTCACTGCTTTCTTCTTTTTCTCCTCTTATTTGTCTGGCTACCTATTCCCAGTCTCTTTTGCTAGATTTCCTTCCAAGTTTCTGCCCCAAGGTATTGGTGTGCACCAACCAGGATTTCGTCTTTGACTCTCCTCTCTTCTCTCTCTAAATATTTTCTCTTGATGCTTTCATCAGCTCATTCAGCTACAATCTCTATGAAGAGAAGTCTCAAATGGACCCCTCCAGGTCTCATTTCTCTCTTAAACTTCATTGCCACATCACCAACTGCCTGCCAGATATCCTTATTTGGATGTCCCATAGGCATCTCAAAATCAGAGCTTCTAAAACAATATTCATCATCTTTCCCCTTGAAATCTATCCCTTTTCTTAATTTCCCTATTTCTGGTAATAACACTACCATCCTTCTCGTATCAGAGGTTTGTAACCTTGGAGTCATCCTTGACTCTTTATTCTGTCTTGCCCCTCATGTCTAATCAGTAGCCAAGTCTCCATGTCTCTCATACCCTGTAGGCACCTCAAATTCATTCAATTCGTACAAAACAGAATTCGTTAGCTTTCCCCCTAAACCCTCCTGTCAGAGTTTCAAGACTTCTTATTACTCTCAAGAACACAATTATCCTCCCAGTCACCCAGGCTTGAAAGCTTAGTGTGATTATCAACTCCCAACTCACACTCAACACCCATATTCAGTCTGTTGTCAAATCTTGTTAATTCTACCACCGCAACTCCTTCTTAATCACATAGCCACACCTCTAGTATGGGCCCTCCTTACCTCTTGCCTAGACAATTGCAATAGCCTTCTGGTTGGTGTCCGTCTCAAGTCTTTCTCCACTCAAATCCATCCTATACATACAACACACACACACACACACACACACACACACACACACGTGTAGAATGTATTGTCTTTACTTGTTTAATTGATGTGTGTACATAATTATATAAACACCCAAAGGTAGATCAAAGAGGCTGGCTCATTGTATGGTCACTTTCCAGACAGATTTTGTCATTGCAATTCATTTTTAACCTAGTAAAGTTTTATTCTTGAGGGAAAGAGTGCTACTTTAGGGGCAGCTAGGTGGCACAGTGGATAGAGTTCCAGCCTTGGAGTCAGGAGGACCTGAGTTCAAATTTGACCTCAGACACTTGACACTTACTAGCTGTGTAACCCTGGGCAAGTCACTTAACCCCAATTGCCTCACCAAAAAGTGAAAACAGAAGAGTGCTACTTTAACATAAAGCTTATTGAGGGATTTACATGGAAGTGATTTTGGATCTCTGAAGCTATGATCCAATGATTGGTTCTGACTGTTCTGCACCCATTATGGCATCACGATCTGTTGCATGCTCCTCAATTCTTCTGGCCAGATGTTTAACAATGAGAGAGAACATATAGGATACTAATCTGCTGTCTGAGGGTACAAAGGAAAAACCCATTACTTCCTTTAGGAGTTTACAATTTAGTAGGCTGTTTACTTTGTATATATGATGGTCTTGAAAAATTCTAGTGAGAAAAACATGAAAGCCCTGGCAGATCTTGATTTGAGGCATTTAAAAGATTAGACTTACTAAAAAACTACCTTGCATTTTCATTCATGGGAACCTAGAATCATAGAACGTTGTAGCTACAGAAGACTTAAGAGAGCATTTTCTAAGCAGACTCCTTTTTGTCCTGATGAGAAACTGAAAATCAAAAAAATTAAGTTCATAGCTCAAAGTCACAGAGCAATTGTGCCACTTAAGGCCAAGTAGCAGAGAAAACATAAGAATTTGTGTTATAATTCTTAGTTTAATGCTTTTTCCATTAAACTATGTTTTTATTGTGATACAGTAGAAAAAGTGATGGATTAGGAGTCAGAGGGCCTGGGTTCAAATCCTACCCCTGCTACTTACTACATATGTGACCTTGAGCAAGTTACTTAACTTCCATAGATCTCAGCTGTTTCATGTGTAAAACGAAGGGGTCAAAATAAATAACTATTAGGTTGGCTTCTGGGGACAAGAAGGTAATGCAATGGATAGAGCACCAGGCTTGGAGACAGGAAAATCTGAGTTCAAATTCAGCCTCAAATACTTAATAGCTGTGTGACCCTGGGCAAGTCACTTGACCCCTATTTGCCTCAGTTCCTCATCTGTAAAATGGGGACACAGTAGAGAAGGAAATGGCAAACCACTCCAGTATCTTTCATGGACAAAAGTCCATGGAATCACATAAAGTTGGACACATCTGAACAAATGAACAACAGGATGCCTTCTAGCTATAACTCTATGATTCTATGACATCCTGGGGAAAAAAAATAAATGACTGATTTCTCATTCTTTGGACCACTCATCTGTACATGTTAGTCTTAATCTCTTCCCTTTTCTGGGGCCCTTCAGACTCAGGTTCTCAGAAGGAATTGTTCAGTCATTTTTTTAGTCATGTCTGACTTTTCATGACCTTATCTGGGGTTTTCTTGGCAAAGATACCAGAGTCAATTGCGTTTTCCTTCTCCAGCTGATTTTACAGATGAGGAAACTGAGGCAAACAGGGTGAAGTGACTTTCCTAGGGTCACATCGCTAGTAAGTGTCTGAAGCCAAATTTGAACTCGGGTCTTCCCGGCTTCAGGCCTGGAGCTCTATCCACCATGCCACCTACCTGGCCCCTCAGAAAGAGACTAAGCTCTTAATATTCTTCAACCAGAACCCCATTTCCCAGCCTCTTCCCTTCACCTGAATCTCTCCAAAAGGAAGGTATAAGGTTTCTAAAGATGTCCCCACACAGTTCCTCTTTTCTAGAAAAATAATCTTCATGGTGGTAAGTTAGAATTAAAGAGGAAAATAAAATGATTCCCCTCAGTCTTGAGCTAGTGCGAAGAATGAGATTTCAGTCCCAGTGCAATTTGACACACCCAGCCTTCTTTTAAACATACCACTGAATAATGACTTTTATGAAAACTGACAAGATAAGATAAATCCATGGGGAGGAAGCCCTGGTTAGGGAATGACATCACTGTCAACCAATTAGCATTCTCTGTTCTTCTGAGCCACCTCCTGAAACCATTTTATAAAGTCACATGAATCTTGTCACCTTCTGTTACTCTGGGCACTATGAACATCCTGGTTTTCCCATGAAAACACTCAGGGCACCTAAGGACACATCTTCCAGGCAGCCAGCCTACCAGCCAGTCAGCCAACCTGACTTTGTCTTAATGTCACCCAATTCTCTGTTTTGCCTTCAGGGTGATTGCCATCTTTCTCACAGTAACAAATACCCTGTAACTATCAGTGAGTAGGTGGAGTGGTAGGGAATGGGGGGTCTCAGGAGGAGGGAGGCTGAGATACACTAAGTGATATCTTGATTCTTTGTCCTCTTCTGGGAAGGGAGAGACCAGGTGATACAGAATAGTGGAAAATAGAATGCATATATATACACATTTTAACTATTTCCATATTAAGACACCATTTTCCAAAGTGTGGACTTCAGGAAAACCATGTCTAAGAGGGAGGAGCTATTCAGTCAACATGGGTGTGTGTGTGTGTGTGTGTGTGTGTGTGTGTGTGTGTAAGCCCATAGGCAGAAGGCACAATAAATTCTTCAATCAAAAGATACTGACTGATCACAATCTATACCATAACCACTGCTTGGGAGAGTGCTAAGGTGCTATGAATGATGCAGAAATATGGCTTTTGTCCTCAAAGAGGTTACAATCTAGCCAGCTAAGAGGTGGGTCTCCTGGACACTTATAGGACACACTATCCCCACCTGCTACAACATTGTATCTTGAAGGGCAAATTTGAGTAGCCTTATCACCTGCTTCCCTCAACAGACCTTTTTTTTTTTCTTTCCAACTACTGATACTGTACCTAAGCTCATTCTTCAGTGGCTAGCATAATCCCACCATGACATACTTTCCCCAACCCAGTGATTCTAAATCCGTGGTTGCCAATGTACAAACCTGGTTCCCCCACCCCAAACTGCTCCCTTATTCTCATCCCTCTCAACCCTACTACCCCTTCAATATCCCTCTAAATCTTTCTCCCCCTTCTTCTATGCTTTCTGGAATGCTTGCTCTCCGACTAATAAACTTCTTTTTATCTGAAAACTTTTCCTTTCTCACTTTCTTTTGTCACTTGATAAGATTTAGCTGCCTCCTGAGGACATTGCATTTCCAATTGCAATTTAAATTACTCAAATTCCATCTTCTTCAGGAAGCCTTTCAGTTCAGCAATAAACATTCATTAAGAAACTGCCATATGTAAGGCACTATGCTAAGTGTTAGGGATACAAAAAGGCAGACAGCCCCTGCTCTCAAGGAGCTAACAATCTAATGGAGGAAACAACAAGCCAACAAGTATGTTCAAACAAGCTGTATGTAGGATGGACAGGAAATAATTAATGGAGGAAAGACACTGGAATTAAGAGGGGTTGGGAAAGGCTTCCTGTGGAAGATGGGATTTTAGTTGGGACTTAAAAAGAAGCCAGAAAAGCCAGGCAGAGGTGAGGAGGGAGAACATTCCAAGCATGAGGGATCTTTCCTGATCTTGCATATATCATTAGCATATAGTTGTTTGCATGTTGTCTTGTCCACTAGACTGTGAATTCCTTGAGAGCAGGGACTGTTTTTGTTTTTTGCCTTTAATTGTATCCTCAGCACTTAAACAGTGCCTGGCACATAGTAGGTGCTTAATAAATGCTTATTGACTAACTCATACTTTAACTCACTGATTCTAGTGGGAAAGTCAGGAGAATATTTGTTCTCTATTTCTACTTCCAAGCTCTCTCTCTACCATCATAACCCAGCAACCTCTCCTTCTTTGTGGTTCATTTAATCCAAATTTATCACCCAACCCAGATCCTGGTAGCTGCTATCTCAGCTGACACCCAGGACATTCTCCATTTTTTCTCAATGAGTTCAGCACCTGACTTACAGGCTTTCTCTCTACCTCAATTTCTCCTCTCCTATCAGGAGACTTCAACATACATGATATTCTCTCAAATAACATAACTCTGCAATTTCTCCATCTACTCATTTCCCTTAACCAACTATTCTACTCTACCTCTGCTACACACAGGGTTGGCCATACCCTTGATCTTACCATCACCCACAACTGTTCTACTTTTCTGTTAATGAACCATTGCAATTCATTTATTTGATTATAATTTTGTACTACACTGGATTACATAGAGTTGAACTGGTTCCCTAAGGGATCTAAATGCAGAAGGGAGGAGAATAGCGCCAGTGCGGGGGTAATGGTCTGATAAAAGAACCGAAAAGTGGGGGGAATGAAGGTCACAGTGAGGACAAAGAAGAGGTTTGTAGGTTATAAGGCATAGAGGAAAACGGAATCATAAAGATTGTAATCAAATAAATGAACTTCATGTTCAGTGTTTAGTGCTCCTCTCATTCTATCACAGATAATGTCTTACCAAACCCCAACCCTGGATTATTCCCACCATCTGCCTCCTTTTCACATGCCACTGAACAAAGAAAATAACAAAATTGTGCAGAATGGATCTATTACAAATGAATGCTATATAATCTCAAGTGGACCCTTAGTATAGCAAGGGAATCCTTTTTCAGCTCCCATTAATTTACTATCCTGCTCACCAGAGAGACTATTGCAAACATTTTTGTCCATGCTTCCAGAGGCTATTCATGATAAAGTAGACAGAGGGCTGGGACTGGAGTGAGGAAAACTTGGATTCAGATCCAGCCTCAGACACTACCTGTGTGACCCTGGGCCAGTGGTTTAACCTCCATTTGCCTCTGTTTCTTCAACTGCAAAACAAAGATGATAATAACAATCCTACCTCACAGAGCTGTGAGGATTGATTGAAATGAGATAATATTTATAAAAAAGCACTTAGCACAGTGCCTGGCACATAGTGGGTACTATATAAATGCTTATTTACTTCCCCTTCTCCCTCTTCAAGCCTCCTAGTGCACCTTCTGCCTTCACCATCTCAGCTGACAACTTCACTGAAAAAAATTAAGCCATCAAAAGCTCCCTCTTCTCCCCTAATCAAGGAAGCCTTCTTGGCCTTTGCACCAAGGCCTGTCTAAAACCATGACTGAATTGTTATAGTATTTTAATAAGGGGTGTACCAGTATGAAAAGGCTAATGTTCAAGTCATGTTCCTTTAAGCTTTCATAGAATATTGGAAGTTGAAGAGCAATGCACTGGAAATTGATAACATTGAAGTATTCCTATCCCTGATCTGTCACTAGCTAACTGTGCATTCCTGAAGAAGTCACTTAATTTCTCCAGGCCATCCTAATGTAATTGAATTCAACTGAGTGTATAAAATGAGTGGGTAATTCCACAGAGTCCAGTGACAAAAAGAAAGTCCTCATAAACATTCAAATATTTATAACACGCAAGTAGCAAGGTAGAACAGTGGATAGAGTGCCAGACCTGGAATTGGGAAGACCTGAGTTCAAATCTGGCCTCAGACACTCACTTAGCTGTGTGAAAAAAACAAGAAAATACGAAGAAAACCCCAAATGGGGTCACAACGAATCAGATACTACTGAAATGACTGAACAACAATAAAAATTTATAACCACACTTCTTGCAGGAGTGAAAAACTGAAGGCAAAATGGATACCCATTAATTAAGAAATAAATTAATGGAATATTACCATATTGTAAGAAATGATGAATGTAACAAATACAGAGAAATATAGGAAGACTAATGGGAACTAATGAAAAGTGAAATAAGCAGAAATGGAAAGAATAAGAACAAAATATAGAAATTTAATGCTGTGAAATCATAATTACCCAGTTTGGTTCCCAAAAAAAGATATGAAAAAATATGTCCTCCCCCACTTCCTTGCAGAGGTGGCAGACTATGGGTGTGGAATACTGCATATAATGTCAAACATTTTCAATATGTTGGTACATTTTGCTAAACCCTTTTTCCCTTTTAAATTTTTTGTTAGGAAGGATTGTTGCATGGGAAGGGAAGAAGAGAGAGATGATGTAAAAACAAGAACAAGTCAATAAAAGTTTCTTTTTTTTTAAAAGGACATGGAGGTCAGATTAGATGATCTCTAGACCCTTTCTGGCTCGAAATACTGTGACTAGAAGTCTTTAATTGGCATGTGCCCCTCTCTTAGGGATAGAGGTCAGAGTGAGGCTCATTGCTTCATGTAGTCTAACACAGATAATCTTTTGTCTTATGTCTTATTTCTGTTCATATGCCCTGAATATCAAGATGGGCACAGAACAAAAAATTGAAAACTCAATCAAGGCAAGCAAACTTCCCCTGTTGTGTAAGTGAACACAAAGGTTTCAGCTTTTCCACCTGCATTCATAAGCTTCTCTCCATTAGTAGAAGTCTCAGTGAAATAAAATATTAAGACTGATATTTCTCAGATGCAACACCCAGACACGTGCAACATTTTTCTCATGAGGGCAAAGCAACAGAAGGAAAGGGATGGGGGAGCTAAGAGGGGTTGTTTTTGTTCAGCCATTTTTCAGTCATGTCTGACTCTTTGTGACCCTATTTGGGGTTTTCTTGGCAAAGAACACTGGAGTGGTCTGTCATTTCCTTCTCCAGCTCATTTTACAGATGAGGAAACTAAGGCAAACAGATTTAAGCAACTTGCCCAGAGTCACACAACTAGTAAGTATCTGAGGTCAGATTTGAACTCAGGAAGAGAGTCTTCCTGACTCCAAGGCCCTATATTCTATTCACTGAACTACCTAGTTGCCCAAATAAGAGGGGTAGTGTAAAGCAGCATAATTTTCCATGCAGGATGAGACCCTTGAGAGGCACTATAGTACAGTCAATAGTGGGCTGGCCTTGGAGCCAAAAAGACCAGGACCCAAGTCTTGTTTCTGACACATATTGGCTGTTGTCAATGAGCAAGTTGCTTAACCTCTAAGCGCTCTTAGGCTGCTCTTAATTCTACAAAGTCCAAAATCCCAGATCTGCAAAGTTGGAAGGAGATTCCGCATGAAAGAGTTATCTACATTGATGAAATCATAGGCCCAGATTATTTGATGGCTGAACTAGATTCTATTTCATTTCTATTACTGACTTGCTCAGTATTAATTAAAAAAAAATACAAGGAGCATTTTTTGGAAATAGTCAAATCAGAGAATCATAGATTTTGAGCTAAAAGGAACAGCAGTAGTCATCTTGCCCCTCATTTTACAGAAAATTGAGGCCTAATGAGCACTGCCTTCCTAAAGGTGATGCACATAAGTAACAGAGCTGGGTCTTCTGACTCCAATGTAGTTTTCTCCAAAAATCTCTTAATTGCCAAATCTGAGGGATTTTGCTCAGTCCTCACCCTTCTTGACTTCTCTGTAGCATTTGACACTATTATCGCTGTCTTCTCCTGAAAATGGTTGCTTCTTTGAGTTATCATGACACTGTTTTCTCTTGGTTCTTCTAGCTTTCTGACATCTCTTTTTCAGTCTCCTTTGCTGATCCGTTATCCATATCACTCCCTGTTCTGTGCATGCACCCCAAGGCACCAATTCTCTTCTCTCTATATACTCTTGCACTTGGTGATTTCATCAGTTCACATGAGTTCAATTATCCTCTTTATGTAGAGGACACCCAGATCTATATATTCAGCCTCAGTTTGTCTCCTGTACTGAGTCCTAAACTGATACCTGCCTACTGGATATAAACAAAACAGAACTTATTATCTTTTTGTCCCCAAACCCACCCCTCTTCTGGACATCCTTATTTCTGTCAAGTGCGTCATCATCCCTCTTCTCTTTCAAGTTCACAGCCTTGGAATATTAACAGATTCCTTATTCGTCCTCACCCCACAGAGCCAATCAGTTACAGAATCTCATCCTTTTTACTCCCACAACTTCTCTCAGAACCAGTTCAGTACCTCATTAACCCTTTTGTTGCTGTTGTTGAGTTGTTTCAGCTGTGTCTGACTCTTTATGACCTCAGTTGGTATTTTCTTAGCACAGATACTGGAGCAGTTTGCCATTTCCTTCTCCAGCTCATTTTACAGATGAGGAAACTGAGGCAAAGAGAGTTATATAACTTGCCCAAGGGCACATTGCTAGTAAGTGTCTGAGACCAGATTTGAACCCACAAAGATGAGTCTTCCTCATTCTAGGCCCATACCTCATTACCATTTATCTGGACAATTATAATAGTCCCTCCAACTTACATATTTCTTCTCTCCAACTCATCCTCTACATAGCTATCTAAATGATTTTCTTAAAGCCCAGATGTGATCTTATCACACCTCTACCCAAAAAACTCCAATGGCTATTTTAAGACAAAACATAAACTCTTCTGCTTGGCATTTAAAGCCCATTATAACCTGGCCGCAATCTACCTTTCTGGACTCAGACATTACTCCCCTTCCCACGCTCTACAGCATAGCCAAACTGGGATTTTTTCTGCTCCTCACACACAGCAGTCCAACTCCAGTCTCTGAGACTTTGTTGTGGCCTTCTTCCATGCCTGGAAGCTACTGTCTCCTTACCTCCACCTTTGAGATCCTTTGTCTTCTTCAAGTCTTAGCTAAAATACTTCCTTCTACATGAATCCTCTTCAAATCTCCTGCAAGACCTACTGCCCTTCCTCATCAAATAACTTTGCATTGATTTGGTATATATTCTGCACATATTTACTTATACATTTCTGTCCACAATAGAATATAAGTTCCTTTGAGGGCAGAGAGTCTGTTTCATATTTGTGTTTGTACCTCCAGCCTGACCCAGAATAGGTGCTTAATAAATGCTTATTGATTGATTCATTGACTTTAAAACCAGCATTCTTCCCACTGTGCCATACTGCCTCATATCTTTCACTTTATGGGGTTATAGATTTGTGCTCAGGGTGCTCTAGTTACTTATTTTATTTATTGATATAATTCATTATTTCATTTACCTCACATAAATTGTTTTTTTTTCACTGAGCTCAGCTACTGAGTTTCTCTTTTTTCATCATAGCAGTGACTACAAAATAGAGACTGATTCCCGTAAGCTATGCAAGAAACCTGTCTCTTTATGGTCATACCTCCATCTCCTTGAGAATGTAATTTTGCATGAAACCGTTTGTGTTTCTACTTGCTACTCCTTTAAACCAGGATATAAAATGCAAAAGAAAAAAAGAAAGAAAAAGAAAACAACAAAACCTACAACCAATGTGAAAACAGTAGGAAGACTGAAAATGTCAACATTCGTAAGCCAAGTATTACTCAACAGAGGTGATTACAGAACAATTAGCTCAGCACTCTGTGTTCATTTCATTTCTTATTTGGTTGTTAAATAGGAGCCTCTAAATATTTCTGTTAAAATCCTCTGTGCCCTAATAGATGCCACCCAGCCTGTACTGCTGAGCCCAGCACATTGTAGAGCCCAATACATATTAAACAACAATAATCTGGCATTTCCTGACAGCTGTACTTTTCAATGTTCTAACTTTCCTTTTGCTCCAACAATGTTCGCATTGTGGGGGTTTTAAAATTCAATCTGTCCATTCTGTAATAATAAATTAAGCCATTAGAAATATTCACTGCAGATTTCCTTTCACCTATAGCATTTCTGGAGAGCAAGAGAGCCCAAAGCCTGGAAATTTGGCCTGGATTACAGAATTGATTCACAACCGCACCAAGAACTGTTCAGAGTATTAGGAGTTCCTGGTGTACCCTAAGCAGTTGAGCAAAGAGAAATTTGGCTATTAATTTAATGGGATGAAGAAAGCTGTGGGTCTGCAGCAGAGAGGAAAGAGACAGAGAGACAGATAGAGAGACAAACAGAAATACAGAGACAGGAACACATATGGTAGGCAGACAGAAATGGACAGACAGACAAAAGCAAAAAGAAACAGTCAGAGAAATACTTCTCTTTCTCTTTCTCCAAACCCCCATGATCTATTGTTTGCGTCATTCTTATGGAATTTATCGTAGTCTTCTTTGTACTAGGGTTATTTGTGTACTTATAATTATGTACTTGTCTAGATTGTAAGCTCTTGGAGGTGAGGAAGTGTCTTACTCAGCTTTAAAGCTCCCATGGGGCTTTGTTCAATAAATATTCGATGATTTGAACTGAACTGCAGTTTTTTTCTTTCCATTTCTCTTTGTTTCCATCTCCTTCCCATACTTCTATTAATAAATAGGAGCTCAAGTAACTATAAAACATGTAAAGTTTATAAATACTATAATAAAGTAGCTGTTAAAAGGTAACACATTTTTAAAATTTTTAAACATACCAGAACCTGTATATACAAATGCTCTGTTCTTCAAAGGTGTCAACTTCGGAAGTTATATGCTATTTGAAGTCCCCACGGCTCAGTGCATTCTATAGGATGACAGGTTTGAAGATGGAACGGATCCTAGAGATGGTTCAGTCTAAGGTTCTCATTTTATAGATGAGGGATCTGAGTCCCCAAGAGATTTTATGGTCTGCCAAAGTCACAGAGGCAACCAATATTAGAGCTGGGATTCCAACCCACATGTTTTGGCTCTGCATCTTTCTATTGCACCATAATGCCTCTCATTTTCTGAACTATTTTTTAGGAATCTTCAGAATCAGTTTATAGGTCACAGTATAAAAAATATCAACTTTTATGATGAGTGTGTGTGTTTTATATGTACATATACATACACATATGCATATATATACATACATACATATACACACATATATAGCAACAAGTAAAAACGATGCTGAGGTAGTTTTGTCCAGGGCAAGATATCATTTTAACAACAGAAACATGTAAACCATTAGTCAAATGGGCCCTGCTAGAACCTCAACAAAAGCCAGTGACCTAATCATGATCAATTTATCAGTTAGACTAGCAGTAACCAAGAAACTGGGTCTATGGTCTTTCTTTCTCAATGACCAAAGACCTGAATGAGGGCTAACGGGGTCTTTTAGATATGGGTGTGTCTTCCTTCTGATTGACCTGACTGTACATCACTTGGACCTCCTCTGGCGAAGGCAAGACAATCCTGATTGGTAGGTTGGTTGGCCTTCAGGTATGGGTGATCACTCCCCTCTCTGGCAATTACAGAATATTGCTTGATTAGGTGTCAAATGCCTCTAGTAATCTTGACTAGAAAACAAAACCATCCCAATCAAGATCCTACCCCTGCCTCCTTAGCCTTCCCCTTGGAGAACAAGTCACCCCTAACTTTGGCAAAGAGCAGTCATCCCCTGGGGAGAGGGCTAGTCAAAGCTGGTTCTCTGTTTACTTGTAAACAAAGCCAGGGCCCCACTTTAAACTGATTAAGTAGAAGAAGGGGGCGGGGAGGAGGTGTAGAAGTCAACAAATTCCTTAACAAAACTTAGTTCCAATTGGGAGGGGTCTCATTTTGAGCGAAGCTAGATGTAGAGTTTTGATGAAATGGGGAAAATGGTTTGTTACAGAGTTATATTAATTGTCAAATGATAGATCATACTATTAACTTTAATTAATACACACATGTATATCTATTGTGCATGCATATTACATATATTCCACATATGTGCACTGCACATTTAATACAAACGTATACAAACACATATACACAATGAAAACAAGAGTAACCATAAAGGCTGATAAATATGTTTACATGTGTATATATGTATATGTGTGTTTGTATACATATGCATACATGTATACACATGCATATATACACACATACACACAGAATTAAAGCAAGAGAAAATATAAAGGCTGGTAAACATATACATGTATATGTGTGTATGTGTATGCACGCATATGTATATATACATACACATATACATACATGCATACACATGCATATATACATACACATATGCAAAGAATGAAAATAAGAGTAAGCATAAAGACTGATAAATATACATGTACATATCCATATATATATAATACATATATATATATATATATGTAATACACATACACGCATGCATACACACACACATACTATGACCTATAAACTGATTCTGAAGAATCACCAAGATCAGACAGGAAGGAAGACCCAGGTTCAATCCCACAGGATTGTAGCTTTTCAACCTTAAGTCACTTCACTCTCTAGGCCTTATTCTCTTCACTCGTAAAACAAAAAGTTGAACTAGATGGTCTCCAAGACTCCTTCCAGCTTTGCTGCCTCTTGAAACCTAATCTCATAATTGTGCTTCATTTATTGAGCACCTACTGTGTGCTCAGTACTCTGTTACCTACTTCAAAGGACACTAAACTGAAAGAACACTTGGGAGGTGATATTGGGAACCAACATCAACATCTGTGCATCACTATCAACTTTGTAATGTAGCCTTGAACCCCTGGCTGCTAGGAGGATTGGATGTCATTTGAAATAAGTTCACACTGTTGGACACTTTCCTCATAAATTGAATGGGGGAGAAATGAATGTTTTCCCAATACAAAGTCTAGCCTTGGTTTGAGTGGATGAGAGCATCTGTTGCCTTAAATGAAATATAATAAATAGGTCATACTCCTGAACCAAGAAGAATTTAAGGCGTTTAAGAAAGAGTGAACTTTGAGTAAATCAGGTGAAGACAAACATTTACTCCTTTTTTATTCATCAGAAAGCTCAATTCAACTGGTATGTTAGGTTACTATTTCCTCTTTGCCCCTCATTTCTCCTGGTCATAGAGGTCACCTGGGTTCACAGAAAATATGCAGAAAAACCAGAAAGAGAACAGGCATATATTTCTTACTAGGGGAAAGTGGGATAAAGGTCACCAGTCTTTTCTGCTTCTGTAGCCAGTACTGTTGTTTGCATAGAAGAGGAGAATACTGGCAGGTTAAAAACTGTTTCTTCACCACCATATCAGCTAATTTCATTTTCATTTGGGGAAATAGAGTCCTGGGGATATTGGAGGGGAGGGGAAGAAGGGAGGGAACTAAAGTGGGTTTCTGACCATACATTTGATGAGGATTAATATAAAGGACTCATAGGAGAGAACAGAAAAAAAAGGGTAATTTAAAAAAGTTCCAAGAAGAGTTTTTAAAAATGTGATTTTAGCCTAGGCATCTATTACTTTCTGTAAATAACCTTGTAGAGGGGAAGAACTCTGTCATAGTCTAGGACAGCAGACTGGAGAGGCACACCAACCCACAGCTTCTAAAACAAAACAATCCTTTTACTTTTCCTTAATTGATTCTGTATCACAATCCTCACAGACACATGCTCCAGTCCTTTTATTCTTTCCCTAAGCCTCCTGCAGCACTCTTTCCCCCCCCCCCTTCCTCTCCACAGAGGGCCTTGCCTGATACTTTACTGAAAAAAAAATATATAGACCATTTGCCCTGTTTCCTCTTTTCTCCTGGTCTATATCTCAAAATCCCTTGACATCATCCTCCATTCTCTCTTCCTCTGTTCAAGTCTCTAATGAAGAAATAGCCCTTCTCTTCAACGAGACCAATGTATTTACTTATACTTTTTATCACATCCCTTCTCATGTCCTCTAGCCCCTTGTCCCCAGAATCGTTCCCATTCTCTCTCTTTGTCTCTCTCCCCATTTCCTTACTCTCCCCATCTCTCCCTATCTGCAGTTACTATTTTCTACTTCTTGAAGTTACTTTGCATGGAAGATGGCGGAGTGAAAGCAGTGACTTGCTTGAGCTCTCCCCCAAACCCCTCCAAATACCTATAAAAAATGGCTCTAAAGAAATTCTAAAGCAGCAGAATCCACAAAAAGACAGAGTGAAACAAATTTCCAGCCCAAGACAACCTGGATGGTTGATCAGAAAGGTATATTGCACCAGGCTAAAAGAGGAGTGCAGTTTGGCGTGGGCAAGCAGGCTGCAGTGATCCTGGAGCAGGCCTCAGAGGAGTGAATTGCAGGCAGCTGTGGCGGTTTTCAGACCTCTCAACCCACAAACGCCAAAGACAACTTAGAAGGTCAGTGGGAAAAGTCTGTTTCTGCAGTGAGAGAGGAGCTAAGCCTCAGCCTCAGTTCCCCAGCAAGTGTGGCCCTGGGGTGGTGGCTGCCTCCTGAGCTTCTGGCCCACAGACTGAAGGGGAATCAGGTAGCTGATCAAGGGGGGATTGCAGAGACCTCTTTGCCAGTGCTGAGGGAGGAAACTCTTGCTTTGCCCATGCTTGGATCTGGATCACAGTTCTGAGGGGTAGTCCTGGGGTGAGGAGGAGTGCTGGCATGGTGGAGCTTGTAGTGGCTGTGGAGAAGAAATCTTCCCCACAGTTCCAAGACAGAAAAGACTGCTTCTGGTCATTCATAGACCAGAGCACAAGCCAAGAAAGGAGCAAACACCTCACCCCTTATCATACCACCTTGGAAGAACTGAAAATTTACAGGTCCCTAGAAGTATCTCTGAAAACAGCTGTACAAACCCCCAAAGCTTGGGACAATACATTCTCCACATTGGAAGCAGACTTTAAGAGTTCATAACTCAAGTAATTGGCTGGGATCATGAGCAAACCTCGTAAGAAGTGTCAGACCATAAAATCTTCTTTTGGTAACAAAGAAGATCAAAACATACAACCAGAAGAAGACAACAAAGTCAAAGCTCCTACATCCAAAGCCTCCAAGAAAAACATGAATCAGTCCCAGGCCTTGGAAGAGCTCAAAAAGGATTTTGAGAAGCAAGTAAGAGAAGTAGAGGAAAAACTGGGAAGAGAAATGAGAGTGATACAAGAAAATCATGAAATTACTTTGCATGTATTTTTAATTTATTTTGCTATGTACATGTCCTATACCTTCTTCCTGCCTCTCACCCAAGTAAAATGCAATCTCCATGAGGGCAGGAACTGTTTTGGTTTTGACTTTGTATTCCCAGGGCCTGATATATAGTGCTTTCACATAGCAGGTACTTCAAAAATGATAGGTGCATTGGTTCAAATGGAAATTGAAACTGTATACATCTTTAGGAAAGAGTTGTTCAGTGGAGGGTGGTTTGCTTTCTTTCTGCTAATAAAACTTTATTTCACAATTTTGTTAACCACACGATTGCAAGTGTGTGTATTGGGGGGAGGCAAAGGAAAGGTCAGAGTCAGGACACTAGGTGGGGTATATGTGGGGGGTAAATACCATGCATATGTTTTCCCATGTATCTGAATGAGGATTATAAACAAAAAAGAATGGGGCAATTCCTGGAGATCTATGGGTCTTTTTCTACCTGTAAAAAGTCTACCAAGCTCCCTAGAGATTGGTATGGTATAATTTGAACAAACTCAATGTTTTGTGGCATAATTTTGCATCTACATAAATTCAAAGAGCCCTAAGAAGCTCCTGAATTTTCAAATACCTGAGGTGAGCCAGAATTTAGTCACAAAAAAGTGTTCCTGACTGTGGTACATTCTAGCTAGGAACTTGACAGCTTCAAACATCATGTGCTTCAGCCAGATCCCTTCTCTTGAACCTCACTGAAGGACTTGGCAAATTGGAGGCACTGCTCTGAACACTGTACCTTTTGCCCTGTGTTTACCTTGACCGAGAAAAGTAACACATGGGGAAGGAGGTGATTGCCAGTTGGTGCAAAACAAAAGTGACTGAGGTTCATATACACAGATGGTATCAATCCTTATAACGCTTTCCTCCACCCATTCTAAGCCTCCATCATTGAAGCCACAAGCTTCTCCCATCATAGCACACACTTCTATAGAAACTATATCTAATAGAAATAGAAACTATGTCTATAGAAACAAATTTCTAAAACTAGATGGGATCTCAAGGTCATCTAGTCTAACCCCCCTCATCTTACAGATTGAGGGAACTGAGGCTCAGGAAAGTTAGGTGACTTTACCAAAGCCACACAGATTGTACATGTAAGAGGAAGGATCTGAAACCAGGTCCTTTTACTCTACAGCCAGTGATTCTTTGCTTCAGAGTCTCCTTTGGGATGTATTTTAGCCTGTTTTAATATGTCGGGGAATGTAGGCTCCCCCTAGGAATGACCCTGAACCCTGAACCTCTCTTTGGAGGGCTCTGCCTATGTGTGTGTTCTGGGGAGAGGGAAAAGTGTTCTTGTTTGAGAACAGGGAATGATTCTGGTTTTTAATCCCTCTAAGAAAAGGCTAAGATGCCACTCATCTCAGAGATAGATTGAACTTTACCAGGTTTATTGCAGGTACCTTATTATCTAGAAACAGATGCCCTGTCATGTGGGTGATGGCCTTTCTAAAGTCTACCTCCTCTGGCCAGCTAGGAAGACATACATATAAGGAATGACTTTAAACCAATGAGACTTTATTTCCATTAGACTGTAAGGTCCTAGAAAGCTGGAAACTTTTGCCCCTTTTTGTATCCCCAATGTTTAGCATAGCACCTGGCACACAGTAGGCACTTTAAAAATATTTATTGATTGTATATGTGTATGAGTGCACACATGCATATGTGTGACTTGTGGAATCATACCCTGCGAAATATATATTATCATCATCATCATTATAGGTGCCATTCATATGACACACCCTTTTCTGGTTAGTAAAGGCTCTTACAATAATCTATGAGGTAGATACTACCATTTTACTGTTAAGGAAATTGAGGTTCAAGTAAGATCTTAACCCAGGTCTTCCTGATTGCAAGTTGAAGATTGTATTAACTATGTCATGCCCTTTCTCTCTCATTTCTCTGCCTATCCATCTCTTTCTCTTTTCTCCTCTCTCTTTTCATCTCTCCCTCTTCCTACACACACACACACACACACACACACACACACACACACACACATATCCCTGGAGATTAAATTAAGAACAGCTTGTGGTGAGTAATTATTCCTAGGCAGTCTACAGTCTTTCCCCAATGTTCTTTGTTGTTCCTAGGCCTAGGGTCTTTACCCTAATGACCATAACAATGCTTTGGCTGATCACAGCCAAAAGTAATAAGACTGCACATATCTTAGGTGGATGATGAAAATTGTGTCACGTTTGCCAACATGGAAAACAACTGGAACAGAAGGATATAGCAGCTCTTCTGAAGAAATGAACCAGTGATGTTAAGGTACCCTGCCATAAATGAAGCCTGGATAAGACATAAAACCTAAAAAAGGAAGAGCTTTCTGTTTACATCTCAAATTTCAAACATCTATATTTACAGCAAGCAAATGCTCATCCCTCCTACAGAGTAACTGAGACAGGGCTTAGAAAAAAAAAAAAGGAAGGCAACCATAATGAAGAAAAGGAATAGACATCATCATTTTCAGTCATTCATCTCAAAAGTCCTTTGTAACTAAACACCTCTCTCTCCTTTCACTTCTTTTTAAAATTCTTTGGAGCTGAATTTTTATTTTTGTAGTTTATCAAGAAACCAGTAGAATATAAGCTCCTCAGGGGCAGGCGAAATTTTATTTCTGTCTTTGTATCACCAGTACCTGGCACAAAGTAGGCACTTAACAAATACTTATTGAATTAAATTGAACCCCCAAAATCTAGGCCAAGTATGGGGAACCTTCAGCCTCAAGGCTATATGTGGCCTCTTGTTCATTGTTTTAAAAATGCTGTTAATTATCAATTTATTCAGAAACTGGTTATCAATTCTCTGATGAATCAAAGAACCAGAGAATTCTCTGATGAATCAGGTTATCAACTGGTTGTCAATTCTCTGATGAATATATTGTCTTAGAGAGATACTACTGGCAGAAAAGGAGGCCTACCACAATAGTTCAGATGTGCAGTGTTGAAATGAAGAGAGGGGATAGATCTGACAGACACTAGAGAAGAAAGGGTTTTGGCAGGCAGATAGTAGGAGCTTAATGAATGTTTGATTGATTGATTCGGTGAGTACCTAGATAAAGGAGATGAAGAGACAGAATTTTAAGAAATATTCTAAGTTTATAAACCTTGGTTGGAAGGACTGGGAAGAGTGGTGTTTGGCTGATAAAGGGGTAAATGAGAAATATATTCTTTTTTTTTAATTTTTAGGCAATTGGGGTTAAGAGACTTGCCTAGGGACACACAGTTAGTACGTATCAAGTGTTTGGTCTGAGGCCAGATTTGAACTCCTGACTTCAGGGCCGGTGCTCTATCCACTGTGCCACCTAGCTGCCCCAAAATATTCTTTAGAAAGGAAGATGCCAGATTCAGTTTTTGACGTTTCACAAAAACATTCAGATTATTTTTCAGTTTGTTTTTAAGGGATAATAGGTATGCCCTGGAGGATAACTGGAGATTAATCATAGATATGCAATGGATCTAGGAGGCTACTTGATTCAACCTTCACATCATATGAAAGAGAAAACTGAGGTTCAGGGAGTTTAAGTGATTTGCCCAAGGTCACACAGGTAATAAAGGTCAGAGAAAGGATCTGAACCAATGCCCCGGGACTTCAGAGAGAGGAATCTTTCCATTGTTATTACACAGCCTGTAAACTGAAGGTAAGAAGTCATGGCTTAAATTTGAAACTATGCCCCAAAAGCTATTAAACTGTGAATACACTTTGACCCAGTGATACTGCTGCTAGGTCTATAGCCCAAAGAGATCAAAGAAAGGGGAAAAGGACCCATATGTACAGAAACATTTATAGCAGCTCTTTTTGTGGTGGCAAGGAATTAGAAACTGAGGTGGTGCCCATCAATTAGGGAATGGTTATGGTACAAGTTATGACCATATGGTACAAGTTATAAATTGTATGGCATATGGTATTTAAACATGATGGTGCATAAATATATACATATCTCGTATATAAATGCAATGGAATTCTATTGCACTATAAAAAATTATGAAGGGAATGGTTTTAGAAAAATATGGGAAGGCACATGAACTGATACAAAGTGAAGTTAGTAGAACTAGGAGAACAATTTATACAATGACAACAATATTTAAAAAACAAAAACTTTGAAAAGACATAGAATTCTGATCAGCACCATGAGCAATCAGAATTCCAGAAAACTTGTAATGAATCAAACATGCCACTTCCAGATCAAGAGGGGATAGATTGAGAATCCCGAGTGAAATATCTATATACATGTCTATATTTAGCTAATATCTTTGGATATTACGAATGGTGGAGTTTGTTTTTGATTGTACATGTTTTGATTATACATGTTTGTAACATGTTTTATTTTTCTTGTTTTCTCAATAGGGTGGGAGGAGTTCAGAGGGAGAAAATGAAGACCTGAAAATAAAATTTAATTTAATTTAAAATATGAAATATTTTAATAATTTAGCTAAGTAGCAGGATATAAAGTAAATCCACACAAATCATCAGCATTCCTATATATCTGAAAGAAGAAATAGTAAAAGATACCCCATTTAAAATAACTCTAGACAGTATAAAATACCTGGGAGTGTACCTGTTTATCCTTATTACAAATAAGGCTTGTTGATAGTTTTAGATAAATCCTTTTTATCAATTTAAGGAAAAATCCATGGGGGAAGGTAGGGAAGAAAAAAAAGGAAAAGAAATTTACATGATAATTTTGTTGTATAGTTCAAAGGAATAGCAAGTTGTGCATAGTAGATTTGCAGTTTTCATGTGCAATCATCTTTTTTATTGTGCTATATTGTGGAATTGCTTGTTTTATTACATAAATTAAAAATAAAATAAATTTTAACATGAAATAAATGAAAATAAAAATGTTAAGGAGTAAAGGATTAAATTTAAAAAGGAGCCATGGCTTACAACAGGAGTCATTCCTACCTTCTCCCTTTGGGTCACCTCCCAGATTACTTCTATTGGGCATGCTCCATCCAGGTATTAAAAGGAGGAAAATAGGGGGGTGTTAAAATGAGTGAGTTTTCTCTCTACTAACACTCTGATTAAAGGCTTGAAGGTGGGAATAGGGGATGGGTTTAAGGGAGGATTTTGTACTCTCGGTAGATTTCAATGATCTCTTCTCTGTATCCCTTAATATCTTGGTTATTGGTTCTCCTAAGCATTTGCTGTGCATGTATGCAAGGTAGAAGCAGGAGGAATGATGATGCACATTGATATTATAGCTGTCACTCTAAGTAGCTCATACAAAATAATACATAGCTTCTTGAGAAGTATGTAGTACAGGCTTGTCCTATTTGCCTGAGTAAATAAAAAAGAATCCACGTTCATCCTCACAACTAATGGTGTCTACAAACTTAGGTAAGAAAGCCTTTTCTGTTCCCCTTTAGGTCTCTTCTCTCTAGGATAATAAATTGAGTTATAAATTCTTCCCTTCTTCTTAACCTCAACAAAGCAAAGTTCTTAACCTGAAGCCCATAAACTTGTTCTTAAAAAATATTTTGATCACTATGTTTCAGTATAATTTGTTTCCTTCTTAATCTTATTTATTTTGTTTAATACATTTAAACATTTTTCTAAGAAGCAGTCCATTGGCTTCACCATATTGCCGAAGGGGTCCATGACACTAAATCAGGTAAGAAATCCTGTGCTAAAGTTTGTGTTCAAGGTGTGACCAAAAGTCTGCCAAACCCCAAAGGAGAGAGGAGATAATGTATCACCCTCTCTTCTTTGAAGAGGTCTAGGTATAGAATATTACATACACTGTCAGAATCAGTTGATATGCTAACTAGATTTGCTGAATTGTTTTTCCTCTTCCCTTTCTTTTTTGTTTGTTATAAGGGATGACTATTCCAACTGGAAGGTGGGGAGAGATACATTTGGAAATGAGAATGACCTACAAACAAAAGACATCAATAAACATTAACATTTTTAAAAAGGAATCTATCAAGACTCATCAAACCTCAAACTCAATATGAACTAACAGTGTGATGTGGCGGAAAAAACAGTCAATGTATTAAAGTCAATGTATTAATACTGTAGCATCTGTATTGTGAAGCTTCCACATAAGATACCAGGCTGTAGAAATGGTAAGCTGACTTTCCCAGAATTCATCAATTTAGTGATGTGGATTTTGCTATGAGAGAGAATTCTGGGAGGAAAAGTAGAAGCTGGAAAAGAAAAGATTATTCCTCATCTCGGCCACCCCATGTGAAAGGAGGAAAAAGGACAGAGTCTAGTCATATCTGATTGCTAGACACTGGCTTCCCTGCATAGTCCTCTGGAATTCTGGGTTGGTTGTGGCCAAAGGACTGGGAACCAGAATTAATAGAACCCTTGCTACCAACTCGATTTTCTTTTTTTTTGTGAGAGGCAGTTGGGGTTAAGTGACTTGCCCAGAGCTAGTAAGTGTTATGTGTCTGAGGCCAGATTTGAACTCAGGTCCATCTGAGTCCAGGGCCGGTGCTTTATCCACTGTGCCACCTAGCTGCCCCTACCAACTCTATTCTTAAGACTTGTTCAAGTTAAGGAAGAAACAGATAGACAGAGATTAGGTTGTCTCTCTGTCTCTCTCTCTCTCTGTCTCTCTCTCTCTCTGTCTCTCTCTCTGTCTCTCTCTCTCTCTCACACACACACACACACACACACACACACACACACACACCCATCTTGTTTTATCATGTAAGTTCTGTGCCCCATTTTAAATAAGAAAATCAGGTTGCTACTAAATTCTCATCGGTTGTGATTAATGATAAAAAGATATGAGAAGTTTTGATTTCTTTAGACAGATGAGAGTCACACCACTGCTTTAAAACATACTAAAGGGTAAAGAGAGTAGTTCATATTGATCCTATTTGCAAGTCCCACAAATAAAAGGGTTGTACTAAACCATACCCCCTAGGCAAATACAAATTCTATTTAACCAGGAGAGCCATCATTTTCTATATATACCACTAGATCTAATAGAGATAAGCCTCTCAGACAAATATAAGCAAAGCCAGGGAAGAATAAGCCTTCTTTGGGGTGCTCATGTTCCCCAAAATAAATATGGTACAACTGAGATAATACCTGTCCATCCCTTAAATGTGGATGCTGGAGTAACTCTCCCCCTATACATCTTCCACTCCTCAGGAACAGGTCCCTGGAGGGGACTCCCTCCTGGAGGGGAGCTCCATTCCCCTCTTTCATATTAGGTACCAGATTGCTACATGTGGGACCTCCTGCACAACCAATTCTAATACCATCAAAATATACTATCCAAATAAATTATCAAAATGGCTTCTCCATACTCTTCACTCTTTAGCATATGTTGAGTATAGGCTACAACTTCAGAAAAAAATAGAGACAAAAGCAACCAAAATGGTGAAAGGTCTAGAAATCCTAGGATCATAGCTCTAGCCAGAGCTGGAAGTCCTTACAGGTCACCTAGTTCAGAGGTGTCAAACACAAGATTGCTTGTGTTTGCTGCACATGGCCCACAACCTGAGTCACAGATTAAAATGTAACTGGGCATTATTTAACAAAATAAAGAAAAATACAATGAAACAGATAACATTACATTTTAGAACTAAGTTAATATGCATCCTGCAGGGATCCTTATATACCATTTTGTGACCTTTATTTCTATTTGAGTTTAACACTAGCTGGTATAGTACAATCCCTTTATTTTACAAATGATGAAATTGAGGCCCAGAGATGTTAAATGACTTACCCAATATCATAGAAGAGGATGTCTAGCCTGAATAAGAAGACAAGATTAGGAGGGGAGAGATGCATAATGGGTATCTTCAAATATCTGATGAATATTCATAAAGAAAAGAATATTACATATAGTTCTAGAGTGAGGAATTTGATTCATTGGATACAAGTAATGGGAAAGTAGATTCATGCTCAAGAAAAGAATTATTATACTCAATAAGAGCTATCCCCAAATGGAATAGGCTTGTGTGGTCATGAGTTAAACATTCCCATAGTCACTCAAGTAAGGGCCAGATGACCGCCTCTCATGAATTCTGTAGGTAGGATTCACATATTAGATGGAAAGATTAGATTTTCATTTCCTTTTTAGCTCAGAGTCACATGATTCCATGAATCAATGGATTTATCATTTTGAAAAACATCCAGTCCTTTACAAGGCAAGCCCTGTACCACAGAAGCAAATTATTGCAGTAATATCAAAGGCTCATTTATCCAGCTTCTTTTGATTGGAAATTTCTAATAGGTGGCACTTGTATGTTTCTCTGGCACAATGGTCAGTGAGGTTCATGACTATACAGAAAGGCTGTAGTTTCTTTACTGAACTTTGAAGGTGACACTGGTGTTAGCTTGAATTATGATGTATTTTAGGGTAACAAGAACACTGTCCTCATTTGGCATTTCCTTGGTTGCCTCGACTCCTTTGTGAAAGAAAATAAGAAAATTAGCTAAGTATTAGGAAATTCTATGGTTAGAGAGGCAATGTTGCATACTGAATAGAGGATTGGCCTTGGAATTTGTAGCCTCAAGTCCTGACTCTGACACATATAAATCATGTGAGCAAAGGAAATTTTCTTAGAAGTTATGGTTGACCATGGGCATTAGGGAAGAGAGCTTTCAAATTAGCAGTTCCCTACAGATCTGGACCAAAAGAAAAAACCCAAAAACCCAAGAGGGGGTGGTATAATATGATAAACTTTTTATGCCATAAGATGGTTTTCTGAAAGTTCAGAGAAGGTCTTTTTTTTTAATATAAATTTATTTATTTGTAGTTTTCAACATTCATTTCCACAAGTTTTTGAGTTCCAAATTTTCAACCAGTCTCACCCTCCCCCCATCCCAAAATGGCATGCATTCTGAATATCCCTTTCCCTAGTCTGTCCTCTTTTCTTTCTCTCCCCTCTTCTCTTATCCCCTTCCCCTTCTATTTTCCTGTAGGGCAGGATAGACTTCTGTACCCCATTTCCTGTTTTTCTTATTTCCCGATAGCATGTGAAAACTTTTTTTTTAAACATATGTTTTTAAAACTTTAGGCTTCAAATTTTCTCCCTTCCTCCCTCCCCACCCACCCTCATTGAAAAGGCAAGCAACTCAATATAGGTTGTACATGTGCAGTTTTGCAAAACACTTCCATAGCAGACATGTTGTGAAAAACTAACTCTATTTCCCTTAATCCTATTCTGCCCTCCCATTTATTCTATTCTTTCTTTTGACCCTGTTCCTCCCCTGAAGTATTTACTTCTCATTACACCCTTTTCCAATCTGGCCTCCTCTCTATCATCCCCCTGCTCTCTTGTCCTCTTCACCCCCCATTTTCCTGTAGGGTAAGACAAACTTCCGTACCCAATTGAATGTGTATGTTATTCCCTCCTTAAGCCAAATCCTATGAGAATAAGATTCACTCATTCCCTCTCACCTTCCCCTGCTTCCCTTCCACTGTAAGAGACTTTTCTTTTCTGTTTTTTCTTTGTGAGACAATTTACCCCATTCTACCTCTCCCTTTCTCCTTCTCCAAGTATAATCCTCCCTCATCCCTTAATTTTATTCTCCAGATATGACCCCTTAATCTTCAACTCACCCTGTGCCATCTATCTATCTATCTATCTATCTATCTATCTATCTATCTATCTATCTACATACATATATATAATTTTTTTCCTCCAACTACCCTAATACCAACAAAGGTCTCGTGAGTTATAAACATCATCTTTCCATGCAGGAATGTAAAGAGTTCAATCTTAATAAGTCTCTTATGATTTCACTTTCCTGTTTACCTCTTCATGTTCCACTTGAGTCCTGTATTTGAAAGTCAAATTTTCTATTCAGCTCTGGTCTTTTCATCAGGAATGCTTGAAAGTCCTCTATTTCATTGAATGACTATTTTTTCCCCTGAAGGATTATACTCAGTTTTGCTGGGTAGGTGATGTCCTTTGCCCTCCAGAATATCATATTCCATGCCCTGCAGTCCTTTAATGTAGAAGCTGCTAAATCTTGTGTTATCCTGATTGTGTTTCCACAGTACTTGAATTGTTTCCTTCTGGCAGCTTGTAATATTTCCTCCTTGACCTGGGAGCTCTGGAATTTGGCTATTAGATTCGTAGGAGTTTTCCTTTGGGGATCTCTTTCAGGAGGAGATCTGTGGATTCTTTCAATTTCTATTTTGCCCTCTGGTTCTAATATCAGGGCAGTTTTCCTTGATAATTTCTTGAAAGATGATGTCTAGGCTCTTTTTTTGATCATGGCTTTCAGATAGTCCAATAATTTTTAAATTCTCTCTCCTGGATCTATTTTCCAGGTCAGTTGTTTTTCCAATGAGATATTTCACATTGTTTTCTAATTTTTCATTCTTTTGGATTTGTTTTACAGTGTCTTGATTTCTCATAAAGTCACTAGCTTCCAATTGCTCTATTCTAATTTTTAAGGAAGTATTTTCTTCAGTAATCTTTTGGACTTCCTTTTCCATTTGGCCAATTTTTCTTTTTAGGGCATTCTTCTCCTCATTGGCTTTTTGGACCTCTTTTGCCATTTGGGTTAGGCTATTTTTTAAGGTGTTTATTTCTTCAGTATTTTTTTGGGTCTCCTTTAGCAAGCTGTTGACTTGTTTTTCATGATTTTCTTGCATCACTCTCATTTCTCTTCCCAGTTTTTCCTCTACTTCCCTTACTTGCTTCTCAAAATCCCTTTTGAGCTCTTCCAAGGCCTGGGACTGATTCATATTTTTCTTGGAGGCTTTGGATGTAGGAGCTTTGACTTTGTTGTCTTCCTCTGGTTGTGTATTTTGATCTTCTTTGTCACCAAAGTAAGATAATATAGTCGACTTTTTACGCTGCTTGCTCAAGATCCTGTCCAATTATTTGAGTTTTAAACTCTTTGTTAAGGTAAGAGTCTGCTTCCAATGTGGAGAATGTACTGTCCCAAGCTTCAGGGGTTTGTACAGCTGTTTTCAGAGATACTTGTAGGTACCTGTGAATTTTCAGTTCTCACAAGGTGGTATGATAAGGGGCTAGGTGTTTACTCCTTTCCTGGCCTGTGACCACAAGTATTCCTTTCTGTCCTGTAACTGTGAGGAGGGGTTCCTCTCCACAGCCACTACAAGCTCCACCATGCCAGCATTCCTCCTCACCCCAGCACCGCCACCCAGAACTGTGACCCAGATCCAAACACGGGCAAAGCAAGAGATTCCTGCCTCAGTACTGGCAAAGAGATCCCTGCAGTCCCTCTCTGATCAGCCACTGGATTCCCCCTCAGTCTGTGGGCCGGAAGCTTGGGAAGCAGCCTCCCCCCCCCCAGGACCAGGCTCTTGGGGAATGAAGCTGAAACCCCGCCTTCTTTTCTCAGCACCGACAGAAACAGACTTTTCCCACTGACCTTCTAAGTTGTCTTTGGCATTAGTGGGTTGAGAAGTCTGGAAACCTCCACAGCTGCCCATGATTCACTCCTCTGAGGCCTGCTTCAGGTTCACTGAGGCCTGTACACCCATGCTGCGCTCCCAGCCCAGCTCGATACACCTTTCTGATCAATCATCCAGGTCTCACCTTGGGGGCAACTGCATGGAAGGCAGCAGCAGCAGCTTCAGGAACTCTTGACCCACAGATGATTAGGGGAAGGGAGTTGAACAACTAGTCAGAAGGAGATTACAGGGGACCCTTTGCTGGTTCTGGGTTCAGAACCTTGTTGCATTGCCACAGTTCTGGGTCCCACTCCCAGGGCCAAAATAGGATGATGTAGGGGAGTAGGGGACAGGTCATTGTTATGGGGCAAGAGAAGAGTACTTGTGATTGCTCGTGGGGAAGGATGTTGCCTGGTCTCAATAGCAGCTGCAGGAAAGAAGTCCCAGGACAAGGAGGAGAGCTAGTGCTGGTGGCTACAGGGGAATAAGGTCACTTCCTGTATAAAGACCAGAGCACAGGCCAGGAAAGCAGTGACTACACCTCTCCTTAGGTCACACTACCTTGGAAGCACTGAAAACTTACAGACTCCAAGAACTAGCTCTGAAAACAGCAACAAGAAAGGCCTAAACCTTGGGAAAGTGCCCTCTCTACACTGGGAGCAGAATCCAACTTTAACAAAAAGTTAAAAGTAAAAAAAAAAAAAGGCTAGAAAAAGTGAACAAACAACAACAAAAAACCTGACCATAAGAAATTACCATGATTACAGGGAAGATCAAAACACAAACCCAGAAGAAGATAGTAGATGTCAAAACAAATACAAGCAAAGTCTCAAAGAAAAATGTGAATTGGATACAAACCCAACAAGAATTTCTGGAAATTGCCATACCAGAAATTACCAAGGAAAACTTGGTCATCCTAGAACCAAAGGGTAAAATAGACATTGAAAGAATCCACCAATCACCTCCTGAAAGAAATCCCAAAAAGAAAACTCCCAAGAATATTATAGCCAAATTCTAGAAACCCCAGACCAAAGAGACATTATTACAAGCTGCCAGAAAGAGAAAAAAATTCAAATATTGTGGAGCCACAGTCAAGTTCACAGGAAACTTAGCAGCTTCCACATTAAAGGATTGGAGGGCTTGGGATATGATAGATATTCCACAAGGCAAAGGAATTAGGATAACAATCAAAAATAATCTATTCAGCCAAAAAAAAATCCTTCAGGGGCTAAAATGGATGTTTAATTAAAGAGAGGAATTTTAAGTATTCCTGATAAAAATACAAGAGCTAAAAGGAAAATTTGACTTTCAAATAGAAGACTTGAGAGAAGCATACCAAGCCTTTACATGTTTTTCTAAATCAACCATCTCATCATTTTCTGCACCACAGCAATATTCGAAACCAATCACATCCTATCTGAGAGATTGTCTATGAAAGTTTCCCCCCAGTTTTCTGCATTCCTTCTGTTCTTGGCTACATAGGTTTTATTTATACAAGAAAATATTCATTAAAAATAATCTAAATTATCCTTTTTACACTTCAATAATTCTCTCACCTTATAAGTCTGATACTGCTGAATCTACTTCCCTTTACATCTTTTTTTCCCTCATTTCTTTGAAGTTCCTGACCTTTTGTTCTTCCAAATGAACTTTGTTATTTTTTTCTAACTCAGGTAAATAATTTTTTTTTAGTAATTGACATTGAATAAATAGATTAGGTAAAATTGTCATTTAAAAATTACATTGGCTTTACCTACCCATAAACAATAAGTATTAATTATTCTGAGTTTATTTGCATAAAAAGTATCTTATGCTTATTGCTCATATAGTTACTGTGTCTGTTTTGGCAGGTATATATTCATGTATTTTACACTAAGTATTTTTAATGTTGAATATATTTTAATTCTTTTAAATGTGTGTTCCATGTCTGGCAACTCTTTTAACCAGAATATTTTATTAACCATAATGCCATGCTCCCTAACAAGAGCTGTTCTGGATCACTGAATAGGAGAAATGAACTATGTATGCAGTGGTTTCCTAATAGGAGCAAACACCCACAGAAGACTAGAAAGACACCTCCTGATTCTTCACTTTAGGTTCCAGGAGAATATTAAGCTCCAGACATAGGGTTTATTCAGCTGTTTCAGAGTTAGAAGAGTTGCTGGTCATAAGTTTGACTGTACATCTGAAACAAGCTGTGGCAACAGTCTTCGCTCCCCACCCTTCTTTTTCTTACCCCCCCTCCACTATCTGTGAACCCTAGCTGTTTTTGGAAGCTCCCCAAAGCACAAAAGGTTTATTCTTACTCAGGCTTGTCTGGTGGGCACAGCCGTGAATGCTAAGAGTGAGATGATTACTTCAGTTTCAAAGGCAATCCCCACCAATCCCAGCAAGACGCCCAAAATAGAATTCTTCCAAAGGACACAAGTTCACTCAGTTAATTTAAAGTGTTTCTAACATCCATTGACAGCATTATGAGGCAAAGTGCCTACAGCCAGGGTTGCATATTTCAAATCCCTACTTCATTATCTGTCTTTCCTGTCTGGCTGCTCTAATCATTGACTAATAACTTTCAGGATTCACCTTGTTATGGCTGGCCAGCCCTGTGGGGCGCTGCTGACACCCAGCTACTGGTCCCAGGTCTGGAAAAATCCCCTATTCCTTCTCAGCTGACCTCATCTCTAAGAGCGCAAACACTGGGCTTTCTCAACCAGGCATGGACTAGTACCAAAAGGGAGTTTTGAGATTCCAAGTTCTTTGCCACCAATGGCCTCTCTCCAACCATGTCAACTGCTAATTGGACATTTTCTCAGTCAGCCAATAGAGTCTTCTGCACCCTCTACCCACATCTACCATTGTGGGTTGGCCAGTGACACATTTCTGCATCTAAGTGAAAAAAAAGATTATACACCCATTCTCTCTCTCTTATTTTCTCTCTCTCTCTCTCATTCTTTCTCTCTCATTCCAAATCAGAAGTTTGAACTCTGACCTTGAAGGGACTGTGAATTCACATTTATTAAGTACCAAGGACTTGACCTTGGGAAACGTTAAGACACAGATGTGTACAGCAAAGAAAGAGAGTCATTCCTATGGTAATTAACCGAGCCCAAGGCTCAGGGCTACGGACCTGAGAAAAACAAAAACCAGTCCTTGCTTTCAAGAAGCTTACATTCTACTGAGGAAATATAACATCTATACATACAAAGACAAGGAAATCTGAGGAGTAGTAATAACTGTAGGGATCAATAAAGACAATGAATGGGAGGTAACTCCTGAGTTGAGCCTAGAAGGAAGATGGTTAAAGAGCAATAGGTAAGGAGAGAGAAGGAAACATGTTGTCTTAGCCTTGTTTTGATAAAGATTCAATTATACTTTCTGCCACACTGTAGGGCTTTAGAAACAGAAAGAGTTCACAAGGGGTTCAATGCCATGACAAGACTGAGCAAACTTGACTAAGCTAGACATGCAAAGGACTTAATATGGACTGAAAACTATTCTTCTGCTAAGAGAATCCATACCCATACTCAATCAGTTGTCAAATACTGATTCTACCTCTATCACCTCTCTCACATCCAGTCCCTCCTCTCTACTCACATGACTCCCACCTTAATTCAGATCTTTATCACTTCTTGCCTGGATTATTGCAATAACCTGCTTCTAGTGTCTTTATTCTCTAACTTATCTTCCACACAGCCACCAAAGTGGACTAAAGCACAATTCTGACCAAGTCCTTAATTTTCCTCTTTTGTTGTCTATTAGAGGCATCTGGGAAATGGCCCAAAGGCAAGAGCTGCTCCCAAGCTACATTACAAACCACGACTTCTCAGCCTTCCTCTCTCTCCAGTATTCAGTGGTTTCCTCATTGCTTGTAGATAAAAGGCAAACTACCAACCTCACATTTAAATCCTCTCCCCCTCCCCAGTCTAACACTGTCCTATCAGGTCCAGATTTATTTCACATTTCTCCCCTTTGTACATTCCATATTCTAGTCAAATTGATTTTTTAGCTGTTGCTCCCCAAGCTCAGTATTGTTTCTCCTATCTCTGTGTCTGCACATGCCTACAATGTTCTCCCCCTTAACCTCTAACTCTTGGGATGACTAGCTCTTTTCAAAGCTCGACTCAGGTACCATCTGACTCTCCAGCTGTTAGGATTCTCTTCCTCCTCAAATTACCTCCTATTTACTTAATTGTGTTCACATTGTATCCTCTACCCCATCCTCACCCCCTGCGGTAGGATGTAAGCTCTCTTGAGCCATTGGTTGTGGGGTGTATTTGTTTGCTACTTTACACAGAATAGTGTTTGATAGATGTTTCTTGAACTGACATAAGTGAGATCTGGGAACCTCACAATATATTACAATAAGAAGACAGTTTTAGGATGTTTAATTCTAGGTATTAATAAGAAAGGCTCTGTTCCTGATATATTGCTGCATTCTACATCCTTTTCCCCAGTGGGGAAATGGTCATGATGGTCATAATGAGTGAAACTGTAAGAAATTCATGCGTACAGCAAGGAGAGAGAACCATTCTATGATGTTAAACTGAGAATTTTCCATTCAGGGAAAGGGAGGTCTGTTGTTTTATGGGAAGATTAAACCCCCAATGTTTGGTCCTTCAAGTGTCATGAAGCCCCAGAAGCTTAAGTGGTTCTTCTGCACACTGTTACATGCCACCTCATTCAGAGAAAGATGCCTGAGGCTCTCATTGGGAGCTTTGCCCCCTTCCTGCCTGTTTCTCTGGCAACAAAGCAAAGAAGCAAGAATCAATGTGGAAAGCACTAAAAGGAGTGCTGGATTCTCAAGGGAGGAGAGAACATGGTAGAGAAGTCAAAGAAACAAGAGTGCTTTGGAGGCATCCAGTCCGGACCCCATGTGGAACTCTCCAGGGAGCAGATGTTTCTGGTGATTGGTTACCACCAGAGCAGGTGTTATAGTCCCTGCAGAGTATCCTTCACAGCATGTTCTACCATCATAGAAACACTTTCTTGCTACAACTGTGACACTGGGCTATGGAAAAATTCAATTCCTTTCTACGTGGATATTCCCTTTCCCATGGAATCTTCCCAGAGGACACAGGGGCAGGGGGCCTGGAGCAGTAAGGGAACTCTGACAGTAATTATCACCTTTTGGGGGGGGGCGGTGAATTTCTGTTTTGTTGTTTTGTTTTTCCTGTTTGAACAGAGAATGTTTAATAGAGCTATTGCAGGCTTTTATCCAAAGGGACAAACAGCTAGCAAGGCTAGCTCTTGAAACACTAGCAGGATGTCAACATAACTGCCTCGGAGGAATTCTTCTTGAAGTGTACTTAAGCCAATAATATCAGGGGGAAATGGCGAATGTGTGGAGACAGAGAATGACCCGAAGTGAGTGTGCTTCGGGGGGAATAATGAAAACAACAGCAGGTGCTGCACTTTCCATTTGCCAAATGGGGGCCTCAAAGCACTTTACAAATGCATGAAAGCCTCCTAGCTTGCCTGTAAAAGGGAAAGTGGTCATGATGTCTATTTTATAGGTGGATGTACACAAAAAGATTTCAGTCACTCTATGTTGTCCAGTCTTACAAGGGATCTAGAAAGAAGAAGGTGAAGGTTCTAACTCTATATTCCTGCCCTTTTCAGAAAGACCCCAATACTCCCTCTTAGTAAGTGGAGGGACAAGGATATGACTGTTCTGATTTCCTAAGGCAGTCAAGGATTCTTCACCAGGGATCTACAGACATGAACTTAGATGGTGAAAAAAATTATTTATTTTCACTAATCTTCCTCTGATTTTCTTTGTAATCCTGTGTAATTACTGTGAGTGGTTAGGACCTCAGTTAAAACCTTAATGGAAAACCCAGCACTAAAAGTTGGAGTTGACTCATCCATTTAAACAGCTACTCTCTGTGAAAGTTGGTCCTAGGGGAAACAAAAGAAATATAAGATATAACATCCTTGCATGAAAAATGAGAGTTTAGGACTAGACTGTCATTAATATCACTTCTAACTATAAATTCTACGAACCTATGGTTCTCCAAGAATTTTCAGTTGGATAGGCAAGACATAATACACATGTGAAACTGACAAAACCCAGGAGACAAGGAGATACTACCTAATATGATGGTCATGAGTGTTGTAAACATTAAATGTTCAGTAATAGGAGAAGTCAGTGAAGGCTAGAGGTCATAGGGAAGGCTTACTGAAGGAGAACAAATCCTGGATGTTGGGAGGTGCAGATATGGGGGAAAGGCATGTCTTTTTGGTTCCCCAAATGTCTAATCTCGTATAATATGGCGTCACCCCCATGACCCATATTCAAAACTGTACTAAGTTGTGATGGATGGGACTCTCCTTAGATTAATGTTTCTTTATTTATGACTATCATCTGTTAGGAAGTTACTAGTTTTTTTTTTCTTAAATCATTCTATTCTGTCCCATGTGTCTGTTTTTGAGCAGATCAACTCTTGTTTTGTCATTGTCATCATTTTTGCTATTATTTTTATCCTCATTATTACTGCTGTAACTATGAATTGGCAGCTTGGTTCAGGAAGTACCTACCTAGTCATTTTTGTAGGGCTATACCAGATGTCCGGTCTTGATTTCTCTCCCACCCTTGTTATTTTAGGATACTGTGATTTCAGGTCATGCTTCCGGGTATTATAAAAACTAAGGCTTTGGAGAGAAACTTAATGGAGAGAAGGGAAAAAAAATATGGCACTGCATTTTCCCTAATTTGTTATAAATCTTTAATATGCAGGCTTCTGGTTCAACTTTTTTTTCCCCCTGTGGTGATTCTTTGAGATTGGAGTTTATTTTTAATAAGTTCTGAACTAAAGGTCGCTTGAGAAGTTTTTCTATTAAGTATTAAGCCAGTTTTGATGAAACTATGAATAGCAGAAATAGTTCCTAAATAACCCATGACACATATTTGGTGCTTGGAATATTCTTTCTTTGACATGTATAAACTGTTTCCTCCTTGGGAAGAAAAAAGGCAAGAGCAGGCCACAAAAAGTAGACTTTTAAAAATGGAAAATAAGGTCAAAGCTGATATCATATTCACTCATGAATTTCCCCTCCTCTGTGGTAGAGTGGAAGTAGTTCAAATTAAAAGACCTGGTTTTGAGTTCCAGCTGTGTGGCCTTGGGCAAAACTTCTCTGAACCTCAGATTCTTCATCTCTGCAACAGAAATGCTAATACCTGCACAGCCTCTTTCATGGGGTTATATGAAAAATGCTTTCTAACAGACAGACCACTGTGTAAGTGTTAGCTATCATTATTATTACTTCATCAAATTTAAGTGAAGAAATACAAGATGTTTTGGTTCTGCATCATTTTCTCCCAGAATTAATCTTTGAAATTCTGGGGGTTCTATAAAAGGAGTTGAAGGGGGTATATGAACTGTTCTCAGTTGAACACTATACTTACACTGATTGTACTGAACTACAGTTTGTAACTTGTAAACTGCTCTTATCAAGCCTTCGGAGATTTTACTCTAAAGTAGCTACAGCTGCTAGTTTGCCAGGAGAAAATTTCACTTAACCTTTATATCAGAAGCTCCCTTCTGACAGAAAGGGCCAGAGTACACTCTGGAGGCTTCATTTCTTCCACACAGGTGAACTGGAAACTTCAGACCTACAGCTTTGTAAGCTATAGTCATCAATTCCTTTATGAGCGCACAGGCTCAAAACATGAATAGTTTTATTTATAAGTTAATGAAATCAATATTCATATCCAAGGTAAAGCAATCATAGCCATCAACTAACCTTTATTCTAGAGGCCTGCACATGTCCATTAATTAGCTATGCTAGGTAGAGCTCCAGAAGTGGCACTTAGAGGTTAGTTCCTGGCTCCCCACCTCCAGCTGCTCTCAGTAAATATCAATCCCCCTACCTACACTTGGCAAGCTCTCTGCCTCCAACAAATGGCAATGATGCACTGTTCTTGGTGGCTGCCCTCCACCATACTGCCTCATACTATTTCTCCATGAAGTTCTCTCTAGGAAAAGGAACCAGATGTCACTGTCTCTCCAGAGAGCATTTTCAACTTAAAAAAACAAAGATCCAGACACCTCCCTTTCTATTTTTTAATTTGATTTTTTTGCTAGGCAATGGGGTTAAGTGACTTGCCCAAGGTCACACAGTTAGTAAGTGTTATATGTCTGAGGCCGGATTTGAACTGAGGTCCTCTTGTCTCCAGGGCCAGTGCTCTATCCACTGCATTACCTAGCTGCCCCTGACACCTCCCTTTCTAAAGACTTCTTTTGTGGCTATTCTCATGACAAGTCTTTTGTAGATTGAGGGCTAGGTCTCCCCTTGTACTTTATAGGAAATACTCTCTTCCCAGTTCCATGTTGGTTCATGGTGACTTATAGTCTGTGTTCTCGTTTTCTCAGCTTTCACCTGCCTACCATATCTAGATGACACCCTTCTTGATCCTCATGATCCCCTATAATTCTTCCTGGGCAGCTGGGTGGGATTATTTATACTATACAGGACTACTTCCAAAGCTCTAGGAAGGAAAGAGGAAGAAAGAGTCATCAGCTCTGCCAGGAAGTGCTTTTGGAAGAGAAAGATCAGCAATCCTTCTTACAATAAGCTCTAGCTACTATGTCTACCAAGATTTACCTTTCTTAATGGCATAGCACTCATTTATGTTTTTTTTTATTGGTAAAGTACCTTTCACTAAGGTGAAATTGTTTTAACGTAGGATTATTGGATGAGAACTAGGTGGTACAGCAGCTAGAGAACTGGACCTGGGGTCATAAAGACCTGAGTTCAAATCTTTTCTCAGACACTTGCTAGCTATGTGACCCTGAGTAAATAAATCTTTTAACCTCTATATACTTCAGTTTCCTCATCTGTAAAAAAAGAGTACCTCCCTCTTAGGACTGTTATGAGCATAAAATGAGATAATATTTGTAAAGTATTTTTTAAACCTTAAAGTGCTATATAAATGCTAGCTATCATTGTTATTATTATGTCATTTGAATGAGAAGGTGGTATTCATTGCTTCTGCAGCCATGAGTCCTGTGATCTCTTTGGAAACTACAAGCCCCAGAAAGCATCTTTCTCTTCAAATGACAATACAGAACATTAATAATATTAGCCATATTCTTGTTTCTCTCTGGCTAAGTTCTATTCTTTGCAATTTTGCACCTCCTCCTTGAAAAAAACCTTTTCATTAGTTTCTTTCACAACACAAAGCTCCCCTGGGGATGTATTTCCAAAAGTGAGCTTTAAAACAAGTTAGTGAGGTAGCTTAAGGGTAGATATTATTAGTTCCATTTTATAGATGAGGAAACTGAGACTCAGGTGAAATGACTTGCTTACAGTCACAGAGCTAGGGGTGAGAGGTGGAAATGGGACTTTTAAAACCCAAGCTCAAAGTTACAAAAATAAGGTGATTTCACTTACTACAAATTCATATTATATAACCTCAATTAAGCCCTTGCTTTGGTTCAGTAATACATCCTCTCTATATTTATCAAATTCCTGTTCCAAAACTGTTGTTCTCTCCTCTTGGCTGCAACATTCTTAGAATAGATGACCTTGCCTCCTCCTCTTCCACTAAAGAGTTTGAATTTGACATGAATGCCCCCAGGCCCCTTTGTCCTCTCCTTATCACTTCTTAACAGCAACCCCATTCTCCCTATTTCACCCTTCTGTTCACATAGCCTTCATTAAAGATTGTTCTTCCAGCTATACCCTTGATTTCATCTCTTCTCCCCATCATCTGCCTCCTCCATGACTTTCCTCCAGCAATCAGTGATTTCTTCTCTCTCTTGCTTCCATCTCTCTGCATCACTGTCCCCATCCCATTTGTCTGAAGTCATGCACAGGCCTTCCCAAACCTAAAAAAAAAAAAAAGGCTTTCATGACTCTGGTGCAGTGGATAGAGTGCCAGGCCTGAACTTCATAAGTTCAAATCTGGCCTCAAACACTTACTAGCTGTGTGACCCTGGAAAAGTCACTCAAACACTGGAGAAGGAAATGGCAAACCATTCTGTATCTTTGCCAAGAAAACCTCAAAATGGGGTCACTAAGAGTCGGACATGACTGAAACAACTGAACAACAAAAAAAACCCAACATGTAATATGTCTTCTTAAGAATCTTCAGCTTCTATTGCCTACTGAGTACATTTCAAACTCTATATTCCAACACTTGAGGCATTCTATAATCTGGTGATTCCCTACCTTTGGAGCCACATGGCATATTACTCTTCTTTCTATGTAGTATATGTACCAGTCAAATTGTATTTAGGCTGTCCCCCAAACACATCCTACAATCTCACATGCCTAGAATGCCATCTCTTTCTTAATACATGTTTAATGAATAAAAAAGCATTTGTTAATCACTTACTATGTGTCAAGCACTCTGGTAGATGCTGAGATTACAAAAAAAGTGACAGTCCCTGATCTCAAATAGGTGACCCTCTAATTAATGGAGACAACATCTATTCTACTATAGTGAGGATGGAAAAGCCAAAGGGTCCAGCAGCAGGGTGGATGGCAAGGTTCTAGGATTCTAAGAGCACACCATCAGAACAGATGACACTGTATGGAGATCTGGAGTCATAGTAAAAGGGCAGATGGTAAAGTCCAAAAGACTTTTAAAAATCAGTGACAGGGCATATGGTGAGGCCTGGTGGTCCTCCATCTCATTGGTGACTCCCAGCTCATCCAAATAAAATGAACAGTCATGTCATTCTTCTTGCTCAGCAGCTCTAAATAGGGTTGGGGCAGCCTAAGGTCATCAAGGAAAGGCATAAACTGTTGATGCCTTATTCATTATTCAAAACCCAATTAAAATTCTCCCCCTCCCTGAAGCCTCCCATGATTACCCCAGGCAGGAATTACCTTTCTTCTTGGACCACATGTAGCAATTTGTTTTTATGACTAATTAATTTATCATGTAATTCTGTACTTTATACTTATCTGTGTCAGTGCCTTATCCCATAAAGGCAGAGAAAATACCTTATCTAAATTTTGTGTCTCTCCTAACAATGTCTGCAAATAGGAGGCCAGTTGTTATCTGATGATTCAATTCAATTCAACAAGCACTTATTTCAGCACCTACTATGTGGCAATCACTGTGATAGAAAACAGGGATAGAAAGAGAAAGAAAAACCAGTGTTTACTTTTAAGGAGTTTATATTTTACCGGGGGGGAAAACATGTGAACATACAAATGTATACAAAACAAAGGCAACAGAGAGTAGCATTTAGAGTACTGGGTTTTGAGTCAGAAAGATGTGGGTTTAAATTTTGCCTTATACACTTTTTAAAAAATCAGTTAGCTTATTTACTTGTCAGCTTAAAAAAATTAGCTGTGTGACACCAGGCAGGTCACTTAAACATTCTGTCCCAAATATCTCTGATAAGTGTTTGCTATCCATGATACATAGAGAATTAGTACAAATATATAAAACTAAATGCTAGCTGCAGTTGATAAGTGCTCAAAGGATATGAACAAAGAGTTCTAAAAGAAAATTGGAAACTATAAACAACCAAATGAAAGTGCTCAAAATTACTTATTATAGTAAGGAAAATACAGGTCTGAGGTTAGATCTCAGCAAATTGGCAAAGATTCACAAAAGATGGAAAGAATCAATTTTCAAGCAGTTGTGGACACACAGATACATTAATAATACATCACTGGTGGATCTATGAAGTGGTGTAACTATTGTGGAATCTGCGCTTTGTAATTACACCAAGAAAATGACTTAAAATTTAACATCCATACCCTTTGACTCAGAGAGCCCTCTGTTAGGCATATATCCCGAGGAGATAAAAAATAGAAAGAAAGGTCCCATTTACACCACAATATTTTTAGTAGAGCTTTTTGCAATAACCAAGTATTGAAAACAGTGTGAATGTCCATTGTTTGGATAATGGCTAAACTTGTGGTGCATGAATGTAATGAAATAATACCACATGGCAAGAATGCCTATGAAGAATACAAGGATGAATACACATTTATATAAACTGATAGAGTAAAAGCAAGCACAACCAGGAAAATAATATGCACAATGACTACACTAATGTCAACAGCAAGAAAAACAAGAAAAAACCTGAAACTAAACTGTGTGTAATTATGTGATCAACCTTGCAACCCCAACAGAGGAGAAAATGCACCTCTCTCTGTTCTTCGCAAATGTGAGAGACTATAGGTACAGAACAGGGTATATGCTTTGAGACTTGTTGATGTACCATTTTTAATGAACTGCTTCTTTCTCTTCCTTTTTTTATTTTGTTACAAGGGAAAACTCTTCGAGGAGAGGTGTGGAAGAAGATATTTAGAAGTAAAGGCACTCTAAAAACAAAAGATAACCTCAAAAATTTTAGATGATAAATGTAAAGAAAAAAGCAAAGAAAAAAACAAACAAGCCATCACTTCAATGAGCCTACTATAGAATGACTGCCCTGAGGCTTGTTCAAGGGCACTATAGAGGTCTATTGAATCTTTTCCCAGAATTTGACTCATAACTCAACTACACTGTGAGATGTATATGGAAGGGAAGAGGACCAGTGGAAGAACTATAGGATCTACTAAAGGAGATGAATAGGGCAGCTAGCGGGCACCATGAGTGTAATATTGGGCCTGAAGTCAGGAAAACCTGAATTTAAATCTGGCCTCAGACACTAGCTGTATGACCCTGGGTAGGTCACTTAACCTTATTTGCCTCAGTTTCCTCATCTGTAAAATGAGTTGGAGAAGGAATTGGCAAACCACTCCTGTATCTTTGCTAAGAAAACTCCATATGGAGTCAGAAAGAGTTATACATGACTGAAATTGACTGAACAACAACAGAGGTGATGAATAGTTTGCTCTATGTCCGTGACTGATTCCATTAGAACAGAACATGAGACATGGAGGTCCAGATCAATCCACTCTGGCCATGGTAACAGGAGATTTGATCATAGGATCATAGCTTTAGAGCTGGAAGGGACCTCTGAGATCATCTGTTCCATCCCCTTCATTTTGTAGTTGAGCAAAGTTGAGAGTCAGGGAAAATAAGTGACCTGTCTAACATTATAGGGGTAGCTAGTGACCAAGTCAGTATTTTAACCCAGGTTCTCTGACCCCAAATGCAATACTCTTTTGATTGTACAATTCTACCCCACAAAGAAAAAGGGAAAAACAAACTAACTAGAGCCTTTAGTCTAGCTCTGTCTCATGACCAGGTCATATAATTTATGAGATTCTTCTCAAGATTCAATCTACCCCACAGATGTTCTATGTCAAGGTTCAGAACCTGTTAAGAAGAGTGCAAAGTCTTCATTCATTCATGCTGTCATGAATTTCTATATGGATATAAATCATCTTGTACAATATAGCCTGACCCTGCCCTGCAACATTAACTGAATTCTCTGCTCCCCTCTGTTGCTCCCCAAATCATTTTTGAATGACAAGTAGCATGGCATAGTGGATTTAGCCTAGGACTTGAAATTAGTAAGGGTTTAAATTCTGCCATAAATATATATTAATCACATCACTTAACCTCTTTAAGACTCAGTTTCCTTGTTTATAAAATGGGAATAATAACAGTATCTATCTCATAGGGTTGTTGTGAGGAAGAAATTTTCATAACACTTTATAAAGTGAATTATTATCATTAATATCATCATTTCATCATCATACCCTAGTGTCTACATAGCAAAAGTCATCCAAGAAAACTTTCCTGATCTCTGTGGTCAGAAATAATCTTCCTTCCTTTGGACCTCACTTTGATATATACATATCATATATATTTATAAAGTTATTTTTTATTAGTCTTTATGTGTGTGTCATACCACACATACCCTCCTCAACTACTATACTAAGCTCCATGGAGCAAGGACTTCATCAATCTATTTCAAGGCCTAGCACAATATCAATACATAGTAGGTAGTTAGCATTTATTAAGCACCTACTAAGTACTAGGAATACAAAGTCCCTGCTCTCAAAGACCTCATGATCTAGTGGGAAAGAAAACATGCAAACAAATACATACAAACTACATATATGTATATATATGTATGTGTATATATATACATATATATATGTATATATATACATATACACACACACACATACAGAGAGAGAGAGAGAGAAAGAGAGAAAGTTTCAGAGGGAAGGCACTAAGATTAAGGAAAGCTGGGAAAGGCTTTTTTTTTTTGGTAGAAGTTACCTTCTTGAGTTGAATTTGATTGAATCAAATCAAAATGAACAACTGAGGTACTGATATTACTCAACAACTCCCCTGAAACTTTTCTCATACCACACGGGTGCCTTATATCACTTTTCTTGCATAATAGCATTTGCCAAAAAATGAGATTTGTAGGTGATACAGCCTTGAAATCAGGTCCTTTGGGTAATCCACTAATCTCTTTGGTTATGTCTAAGATAGGTCTTTTATATTTCTTTTAAGTAGACCTACAACTTCATTGATGTAGGAAATTCTCAAAGAAGAATTCCTCTGCCAATGTAGAGCTACACTTTCTCTGCAATTTATGATTTTAGAGAATTGCCCGGGACACTGAGAAGTTACTGACTTTCCTAGCTCGCAGAGCAGTAACTGTCCGGGCAAAATTTGAACTCAGGTCTCCTGGACTCTGAGACCACTTCTCTATCCACTAAGCCTGACTGCCCCTTAGTCTTATGCTAATGTTCATTCATAGCAGTGTGTTCCCATTGGCCAAAGTAAAAACAACTCTACTGTGATATAAAGGTCACCTGCTCAGATAATCTCCCCTAAAAGTAATTTGGCATAACCAGGGTGATGATAAGATGTTAGAGAAAGGCAGAAGGAAAAACATTACATGACAATGGTACCAGTGATTTGGGCCAAATAGACTCAAGAGATCTGGATGGAAATTATTCTTATTTAATGTCCACATAACAGGAGAAATACAAAATTCAGTTTGAAATAATAAATGCTGATGAATGTTTCTTTTGCAGAGATCAGAATGGTTACAGAACCCAGGAATCAGCACTAACTTAGCCATATGACATATGTGCAATCATCTGCAGAAATCACAGCAAGAGTGGGGCTTGAGCTACATCTTTGAAAATGTGACAAATTGTCAGGATTTCCTCTTTGGGACAAACCTGCATAAAGCTGGGGTGAGGCCCTGGAAAACAAGCATTATTAATTACTTTACAAGACCTTGCTATGATTCTGAAAGGCTCAGTGGTAGTGGTGGAAGAATGTCCAGGGTCATTCCTACAGTTTTGCAAGTAGGGATGGATGGGATGGAAGTAGGGATTTTCCCCTGACAGAGATATCCTGGGAATTTCTTTAGTTGCCCAGCCTCCTTTTCTAAGACTGTATTTAATGTCAAAAACAAATGGTACAGTTATTTAAATAGCTTCACAAATTACCATATTGTTTTGAATAGACAGTGTTGCAAAAAAAGGCAGCACTTCAGTATTACTGTGATGTGTGTGTGTGTGTGTGTGTGTGTGTGTGTGTGTCTTTTTTTCTGTCAAAGAGATCATGTAGTACTGGCTATTTTTTGATGGTGTCCTATATTCAGACCAAAGTGGTAACTTGGGGGCTATTTAAAAGATTGTACCAGTTGTAACCCTGAAAGAAAAAAAAAGTTATTCTTCAATACTTACATGTGCAAATACATACACACACATTTTTTTCTTCTCTTGGAATGTATCCAATATTAGGCCAATATAATAATTGGTAAGTTGTTCCTTAAGGGGACAGATCACTAGTGAGCTGGAATAGTAACTCAATAAATACTTGTTGAATTGAATTGAACTGATTTTAATTGAATTGAAATAACTAGTTATTTTATTGGAGGAATACCAAACAACCAGTTTGGTGTTTTTCTCAAGGCCCTCTTAAAACTAATTTTCCATATGGAGCAAAAGCAATGGATTTTATAGATTGTACAGTAAAGATTAATCAGCAAACAGTTATTAAGGGCTAAGTACAGTGTACTGTGTTAGGTGCTGTGGGATATACAAAGATCAGCAAGTCATAGCACTTTCCCTCAAAGCTCTTAAAATCAGGCAAGAAGCTTATGTCCTGGGGGATTGCACAGTGGGTTTCAAAGTATGCTTATAGAGTACAGGATCTAATTCCCTTCCTCCAGCAGAGTTCTCTCAATTGTGGGCATTATACAACCGTGGCCAAAATTATTGGATATTTTCTACCACAATTCCCATGTAAAAGCATCCATCTTTTAAAATAAAAACAAAGTTCAAATAAAAATTGACAAAAGCAACACTAATAGGACAAATGTGTCCCAAACAACAGAGAATTCAATACAATAATTATTTAATAGGATGTGGGCAAATAAGGTCAAATTTGAGTTGGCATGTGTTAAATCTTCCCATGGGCGTTATGTGCCATCATTGTCATCAGTGGATGTAAACTAAAGACACAGATGAGTTATGTCATCATGATGCTTGCTGTATTTGAAAATGAGGTATGTAAAGTAGAAATTAATTATTAAAAATTAAAAGTACAATATGTTATATTTCTAAATGTTATTAATTTAAGTATAATATGAACTAGTTTTTCCAAAAAGTCAACTTTTTAAAAATATAAAAAACTCAAGTTATAATCATTTAAAATTCTTTAACAATTAAATTTAATTTTCTTAATTTTTTAAAAATTGGCTTTAATTTTTTAAGTGAACTACTCATTTGCAGATAATAAATATATGACCAGTTTAAAGACAAAATCTCCTGGATGAAATGAAACTAGTATGAACAAAGATAATAGTTTAAGGAGCAGAAATACAAAATAAAAAGCCCAAATCCCATAAAATATAACCCACTATGTTTATCACTGGGATTTCCCCAAGCCTGGAATACATTTCCTTCTTACTTGTTTCATAGAATCGCTTGCTCTCTTCCTTCAAAATGCTCAAGATGCACCTTCTATGCCTTTCCAATTTCCCCCTAACTGCTAATGCCCTCTCTCCCAAATTATCTTATATTTATATGCTTTGCATTTATTTTGTATAAACTTATATAACCTGTACCTCAAAGCTCATTTGCATGAGACTCTCCTTATTGGTGGAGATTGATTATTCAGTGTTCTATGCTTGCGTGAGGCATGATGGGTGGAATTGGTGAGAGCTTGAGAAAAGATAAATACTAGCTTTCTCGAATTAAGTTTCAGGAGGGAAGATGTGTGGTTCCACACTCTCTTCTGCTCCCTCAAGGGACAGAGGGAGAGACTCTGGGAAGGTGCCAACGTGCAGAGGAGCCAGTACATTGATCATGTCCCTATCTCTAGCTTATTACTCTAGAGGCTTCAGGGAATTATCCCTTGGGTGAGATCTAAGACTTTGTTTTTTGGTTGAACTGAGTTATCTTACTCCCAATGGGAGAACTTAGTCACTCTGAATTGTCTGGTATATTCTCAAATGTAAACCTTCTCTTATTTCTATTTTACTGTCTACTTGAATAAATGGGTTTATTTGCTATTTGCTACATGTGTTCATTGCAGAAAGGGTTTTTCGTGGGAATCCTGTTGACTACTGGGATATATAACTTGAGGCATGCCTTTACTGTTAAGGGATAGTGATCATGAGCACAGCTTGAACCAAAAAATTATTTCCCCTAACTAACAATATTTAGAGGGAAAGACAGATATAATTCTAGTCTAGTGCCTTCTCTCTCTGAGGAGGGCAGAATGGTCAGCCTCTGGCCCCAACCTTTTGCTTCCCTTCCTGGCAGGAATCAAAGACTCTCTTGGAGAAAAGTAGGGGGAGGACACTTTAGGGATATTTATTCTTACCTCCCTTTGAGACCCATCCACTCAGACACATAGAGACACATATAAGCTACATAGGCAAAACATAACACAAAATATACACTTATATTTATATATGTACTTATTGTCATCTCTCTCCTCCTTCCCCTGTAGAGCATAAACTCTTTGCCAGGAGAGATTGTTTCATTCAATGCCAATAAATGCTGGTTGATTGATTAGTTGAGAAGAAGGACCATTGTGTTTGTGATATATCAAGGTTTTAGTTGCACATAGCTTAAAACCTAACAAATTGAAATGATAGCATAAAAATGTACATGAAGAATGTACCTGCAAAATGAGAGAATTTTTCCAAAGAAAATGTGATTCTTTTAATAAGCAAAATTTTAAAAAGTTTTTTTTTAAAAAAGTCTGTGACATCAAGAAGTCCCCTTTAATTACATATGTTTCTTTATAGAATTTGTTGTACAGTTATTTTCACTTGTGTCTGACTCTTTGTGACCTCATTCGGGGTCTTCTTAGCATAGATACAGAAGTAGTTTGTCATTTCCTTCTCCTGCTCATTTTATAGATAAGGAAACTGAGGTAAAAAGGGTTAAGTGACTTGCCCAGGATCACACAGCTAGTAAGTGTCTGAGGCCACATTTGAACTCAGAAAGATGAGTCTTCCTAACTCCAGGCTCAACACTCTATCCACTGTGCCACTTACCTGCCCTCTTTATAGAATGGTTAAGTGTAAAAAGTCTCTTTTAATAGGATAAACATTGGTGCTACCTCTAGCTATTGATATGGGCAAACAATGCTTGACAATTCCTATGCAAAGCAATTTCAAATGGTTCCATTTGCAGATGGTATGGTAGGAAGAAGAATTACCCATCTGTCTAAAGACCTTTGTAATCAATTAACTAAATTCTTCCTATTTCGCATGATAAGTAGATGAGGTAACTGATGTAGCTAAAGATGCACATTTTATAACATATATGGCATGTTGAAACATATAAGGAAACTTGTTATTCTGCAAATATTATATAAAAATACATTTACTATATTACTGATAGATTTTTAAAATAAAAATTATATAATGTGGGAGAAGTATATTAGATTCTCCACTGATAGAGAGCAATTGTTATCAGAATGAAACACAGGTCTAAAAGCACTAGTTAAAAATGTGGCCCTTTATGTAAATTAAACACATTGCCTTCTTCACAATCACTTATAATAAGAAATATGAATGAAGATTTATGTATGGCTTTAAAAATTGTCACAAGAGTAATCAACTTTATTAAAAATAGTTCATTAAAAGAAAAGTTCTTTCTAAAACTGTGTGACCATATAGGGGCAGGGCATAGGGCACTTTGATGTTATTGCCAATTTTCTTGGGCCAAAGTAATTTAAAGTGTGTAAGTTAAAAGATGAAATGGGTATTTTCTTCTTAGCTAGACTAATAAGATGAAACAAACTCAATTTACAACAAAAATTTCCTACTAAAATGTGTTTTGGGTAGATTTAAAAAGAAACTGCGTGCTTTAAATAAATTAATGCATTGTCCTTAAATTCACTTTCTAATCCAGGAGAATAAAGTAACTATTTTTAAAAGTTAGAGAAATGAATAATAAACTTATAACATCCTAATTTATTTCCTAATTTTAAAAATGCCCTACAAAGGAAAAAGAAGAAAATAAAGATCTGCTTGACTAGTCTACAGAAACAATTTTCATTTTATCTTAAAGACCTTGATATTTCTAAATGTGAATAGGCAAAGAACTCATTCATCATGAGTAAATATCTGGTCTTATTCGATTTTTACAAGAATAGTTAATAGACTCGTCTTGTGATAGTATGTTGAAATTAGCATTTGAACCTGAAAATCTTAGGTTATTTTGGCTTTGGGCAAATAAAAAATTCTCTGATTTGGCAAAGTAATACATGTTTTACTACCACTTATAACATTCTATTTGTGTAAAACAGTGTTTTCTGTGTTAGCTGTTATAAAGACGATATAGATTTTTATTAGAAATCAAAAATGAATTGCAAGTAGCAACATCATCAATGATATCACCTTTAAAAAATTTTTCACAGAAAAACAAGACTATCCATTACTTTGGGGTCTTTTTTGTACTGGTCTTGTGATTTCATCAGAGTAGAGAGCACAAAATGAGGCACTTTCTCTACCAACACAGACTCATATCTTATCTGTAACTTAAACTCTTATGGATTGTCTGAGGCACTAAGAGCTTAAGTGTCTGGGCCATACAATCAAGACCAGTCAGGGGTGGACTTGATTCTGAGACCAGCTTTCTATCTGTTGCTTCTCATATTCATTACATTAATAATATTATTATGATTATTTTGTATAAGTTATACACATGAAAATTACACATGATTTTATCAATAAATATCAGTGTTTTATTTTTTGTTGAAATATGAAAGAATACTGATACTTGGGTGGAATTCATGGGTACAAATACCATTTGTGACTCTTACTGTCTCCATGACCTTGGGGCAAATTCCCTGGTTTTCTATTGTCTTAACCTATAAAACAAGGGAGTGGTACTAGATGGCCTCTGATATCTCTTCCATCTCTAAATCTAAATCTAAATTCTATGATGTGTTGTTTAAAATAGTAATCAAATTTTAATTTTATTTTAATGAAAATAAGCTAAGAAAACTTTATATATAGATTCTTTTTTAAAATTTATTTTAGTTTTCAACATTCACTTCCACAAGATATTGAGTTCCAAATTTTCTCTCCATCTCATACCTCTCCCAATCCATCCCTACCCCTTCCTCTAATCTGCCCTCCCTTCTATCTCTCCCCCCTTTCTCTTATCCCCTTCCCCTTCTATTTTCCTGTAGGGCAGGACAGATTGCTATACCCCATTTCCTATATTTCTTATTTTATGGATTCTTTTATGAAAAGTGTAGGAGTATAATAATTTGTAAAAAAAAAAAAAAAAGGGGGGGAGGAAGGGGAGAAAGGGGAAGCATTACTTTATGTGGTTCGTAAATCACTGTCATTCAGCATCTTTTTGTAGGCCCATGCGCAACAAGACTGTGTTTGCTATGATAATGATGACCATATCCCCTTTTAACCAACCTATTTCATCAGTTACCTGAGCGAAAAACTCAAGGAATTGATTTTTATTTAATTAATTAATTATTAATTTTTAAAGACATTCTATGTCTAATTAACAGAGCTTGCCTGCCACTTTTTCTATGATCATGACAAATACACCCACACCTCATCAACAACTAAAGCAAAATTCACTAGCTTGCTCTTGATCAGCGCAAGACTTCTTATACAGCTTCAGGACCCCTACTCCCTGCCTCAAAGGAAAACCAGAAGAATTGAGGACCTGGTGTTTTCTAATACAGAGTTTTTATACAGTGCCAAGGGTACTGTTCAGGCTCCACAAAAGCACTAAATACTAACAACTATAATCCTGGAGGCTGAAATTAATGCTGAATACCCTATTTGGCTTTTATAAAAGGCTGGAGTCGAATGAACAGCACTGGGCAAAGTCACTACAACCATTTCTTTGCTTTTGCTGCCTGTTCTTCCTGGTCAGTTTGAAAGATGTGTACTGTACAAAAGGTATGGGCGCATAGCAGCCCTCACATAACAGGTGGAATTAAACATTGGTAAGAGCTTTACACTTGCCAGATTTATTTATCAGGCATTGGATTCAAAGGATTTCCCCACAGGATGTGTAGAGATTAGCGTGCAGGGAAAATGCTTTTTCAACAAATGCTACCACTAATCAGCTCTTCATTTCAGTAATTCTACCACTGCTGGGTCTGTCGCCATTGAAAGACTTGCTTGGCATTTCTGGTAAGAAAATCTTTTCTTTCAGGGACTTAGAACTTAATCATTTAAAAACAACTAATCAGGCTGAAATTTGAACAACAATTTTTTGTCACTCTGAATAACAGCCTCCATGTTATTAAAAAAAATTGAAGCCATTTTAATAATATATTTAATTAACCTGGCTCAGAGGAATAAAGGCTATGTCAATACAATCCCAAAGCCTCTGAAGGAAAAGTGGAAAATTTATTCAGTCACTCAGCTATTTTGTCCCACCTGAAGCCAATCCTTTGGATGATTTCCGAAAGTGCTCTCATGATCTTTAAAAAAAAATAAAAAAGAGGAAATTTTATTCATCATCTAATAAATAAAATAGTTATGACTATCTATTTTTAAGAACAAGTTAAATAAGGTAACAGAAGCCACTCCCAGCAAAGCTTTTATATAACTGCTCCCCTTGACTGTGTCTACACAATGCCAAAACATCTGGATGGAAAGTGAAAAATTCAGTTAATCATCTAGATGTTTTGTCCACATGATGCCAGACATCTGGATATTATATAAGAGATTCTTGGGGGAAAAAACCCCTTTTTGCCTTTTATGAGTTCATTCTTTAAAATATTCATTTAAAAGCACATCAATTTCTTTCAAAAGAGGTTTCACAGATTTTAAAATAAATCCCTTGCACAGTCTGTCCACTAAAAACTGTATAGCATCGTGGGGGGAGGGGAAGGAACAGCTAACATAAAAGCAGCAAATACGAAGTTAATCTGTGTCTTTCTTAGAGTCTGTAAAACTCAGTTCATCACAGGTGAAAATTTTTCTTACCACAGTAAGGAAAATACCAACATAAGCTAAACCATTCACATTTTTCAATGAGTTGCACTGTACAGCACTTTGAAAAGCATCATTCAAGTCTCCACAGCAATATGTGAACAATACTAAAAGCACAAGGTATTGGCAAGCTTACAGCCCAGTGGCTTTCAGCTGTGGACTCATATGAACAATACAGGTCCCATTCAAAACCCATACCAAATTTGTGGCTGAGTAATGCCAAAGGATTCCATTATCTCAAAAACTTTGAAGAGCAAGGTTATGGAGTCATTAGTTGGTAGGGCATCACGCTTTGAGAGCATTATAAATGGTATCTATATGCCATTTTCGTGCATATTATTTTAGTTACTCTGATTCCTCAAAGTATTATGTTGATGTAATTACCAGATAATTATTAGCATTTCCATCATCCCCTGGTCTTCAAGGACTTCTTCCCCTTAACTCTTCATAAAATTTAAATCTGGATTTTCTTTTCCAATTTTCTACCTTTCCTGAACTTGAACTTTCAATCCTGCCCAGGGCAAGAATTAAATTCCAGTATTTATCAATTAGTCAACATTTATTGATTCCTTACTATTCACAAGGTATTATTCCGGTGAGTAATACAGGGAAGTATGATACAGTCTTTTTCCTTAAGAAGGGAGATGACCCATTTGAAGTAAGACAGTGAAGTAATGATGTAAATTCTTAAATAAGGGATTTATTTTGGTCCAGACCTAAGATTCCATGGATAGCGCTTGGCCCAGAAACTCCCTTCACCAATACAGCTGAACAATTCCTCATTAATGTATAGTTTTAAAAGGTTGCCAGTGACACTAGGAAGTTAAGTGATTTTCCATTCTTAAACAAATAGTAGTCCTCTATCCATTATACCATACCATCTGTCTTTTGACAAGCATACACAATTTAACCACAAAAACAGGTATTGTCCTTCCAATCAGGTGTTTTTGAAAGTAATATACTCATTCTAGTTATGCTGTCACTGCTCAAAACTCTTGGAATTATCTTTAGACCCAGTTTACAAACCACCTAAGAAAATATCTGGCTGTCAACAGGATGCAAGAAGCAACAGATTTATGGTAGAGAAGAGACCTGTCCATAGATTGATTCTAGGAAGTAGCACCTGCCAATGGTGCAGGGTTGGGGGCGGGGAAGATAGTGAGAAAAAAGATATTTTGGGTATTTAAAGAAGCTGGTGTTATTGGAATAGCCATGGTCATTCTGTAGTGACAGAATAAAATGATGTACAAATATAAGACAAAAGAGAAAAAATGCCCAACACAAACAACTGTTATGGTTGTTCTTGGGAGCCCTGGATCCTGTGTTCTGCCTGTATTCCTGAGCAGGTTGCCAATGAAATGCCAGACAAATCTGTCTGAGGCCACAGAGGCAAGTAGCAGAGGGAATCAGCCAAGGGATGAAATAAGTGTCCTCTGTTGCTCCTGACTGAGGCTTTTTCCTGAGGGAATGCCTGCTCCAGAGGCCTTGGCCTTCTATATTCCCTACTTTGTATTCAGACCTCATTTTCTGACCCAAAACAGGATTTTCCTGGCTTGATCATCTACCTTCTTCACTAGACTTTACTTTAAATGACTTTTGATCGTCTCTAAAAATAAAATTTGCCCTCAAAGTACAAAAATTTGCCAACATTGTGGTTATTCAAAAGAATATGCCACAGGCTCTGAAAGCAATTCCAAGAGAACTGGAAATATTTTGAGCAATAGCAACTTCCAACATGAAAAGAAAACTTGATATAAAGTGGTTTAAGTGCTTACTGAATAAATGGTACAGATGACAAAGGCCACAGAAGTTTGTTGGAGGTGAGAACATTCTCAGCTGTGGTGGTCAGAAAGACTTCACAGAGGATATGGGATTTCAATCATACCTTAAAGAATGGGAAAATTTGGATGAGCAGAAAGAAAAGGTGGGGTCTTGGAAAGATAGGGAAAAGGAAAGGGGGATAAGAAAGGGATACAGAGTGTACTAGATCAGAGATATGGATGTAGAATGTTGTCTGGCTACTGTGTTAGAACCGTACGGGACCTTGAGACTACCAAGCTCAATCTCATTTTACAAATGAGGAAACTGAGACCTGGAGAGAGGAAATGATGTTCTCCACGTTATAGGCTACACAGCTGGAACTAGACCCCAGGACTTCAGATTCTCAGTCTGATGTGCTTTCCATTATACAATACTTTTAAAGGACAGTGAGTAGTACATTGCTCCAGTTTGACTGGAACAGAATTCATACAGGAGTTCAATGGAAGATCAGATAAGAATGGCATCTTGGAGCCCCATTTGGGATGGCCTTGGATGTCTGGAGCTTGTATTTTAAATTTGATTCAAAGAGTATTTTTACAGTGTTTACTATGTATGAGGCACTGTGCTAGACACTAAGGGAATAAAGGTAACATACACAGCTAGCTGTAATACAAGGAAAACGGTCATAAAAGCAAAGAAGAAATCTAAAGTAGTGTGAGAAATTTAAGGAGGATCTCTTTCAATTAGGCTGATAAAGGACATAGTATCTGAACTGGGCATTAAAGGAAGGGAACATTTCCAGTAAGCTGAGATAGGAGAGTTCCTATCCAGGCATGGCTGTAGGAAGTCTTTTAGGGTTTTCCTTGCACCCTCAAATAAGTATTTATGCTCATTTGCTGCATTCTTCTAGATGTTCTTTGAGGTAACCTCAAAGCTCTCAACTTTCCCAATGGTGGTGTAGCACCCTTAAAAAATTTTGTTAAAAGGGGCAAAAAAAAAAGCCAGAAGGGTCAAAGTGGAAAGGCAAGGTAGGTGAATAACAGCAAGAGAATAAAAAGAACAGTCATAAAGCAGCTAGTAGAAAAGCAAAGGAAGAGAAAACATAATCAAGTGAGCAGAGAGAATGACATACTCACCAATTCCTCAAAAATTAAATGAGGATGGCACACTGCCTGGAGTGGGATCAAATTAGGTCAGGCATGCTTATCTCTCTGTTCAAGGGAATTAAGGTTATCCTGGGACAGCTGCAAAGCAGCCACCACCATATCTCCCTCTCCCTATAAGCAGGTCAGGATTTCAGAGTGTGGGTGCACTGAAGGGCTGGCAGGCTAAAATGGTGGGTGATTCGAAATGCATACGGAGTGAAGGCCGAGTCTATGGTTAATGTCGCTCAAAGGGCAGCTTAGATGAATGCCAAGGAAAGGCAAGTAGGTGCTGAGATGAATGGTGGAGGTGGTTGGGTAGAGGGAAGCTGGTTTGAAAGAGCAGCTTCCATTTCAAATTTCTTTTTTGTTAAATAAATTAACTAGTGACTAAATAAATAAATGTGTGTATGGAGAGAGAGAGACTCTTGAAAAAAACATTTGATATTTGCAGAAACCATATATATTTTTTATATATTGAAAGATTCTTGAAAGAAACCTATTTGAAGAAACGATATATATTATATATTACACATTTATTTTTTATATACTGAAACAAAGGCTGTTGAAAGAAACTTATTTTGTGTTTGCAGAAACTATGTGTGTGCACATATATGTATGTGGTATTAGGTCAGTTTTACAGAAACTCTATATATGTGTGTATGTGTGTGTATACCTTCTGCAAACCTGACCTAATACCACATACATATGTACACATATATGGTTTCTGCAAACCTACTCTAATAATACACATATATGTACACATGGACACCTAATAAAAAAAAGTGGACATATAAAAAATCATATATAAACTACATATAAATAAATCAAACCCTCTCTATATACATACACACACATATATAGTTTCTGCAAACACCGAATAGGCTTATTACAAGAGCATATGTGTGTATACAGAAAGTATATATGGGTGCATATATACACACATGCAGTCCTGATCTAATAATCTCTCTCACACACACACACACACACACACGTATACAGTTTCCTCAAACACTAAACAGGATACAAGACTGTGTATATATATATATGCATATATACTATGTGTATACAAATATGTGTGTACATATATGTATCTAGTTCTTGCAAACTTGACCTAATTATACACACATACGTACACACACACATACAGATACAGAGTTTCTGCAAACACCAAATAGGTTAGGAGAGCAGGCCCCAAACAATGGCTCTCCTGAGTTCGTTTTTCAGAAAACCAAAAGGGGATGTTGCACCGAGCCCTGGAGTGCTGGTCTCCTTCAGGGTAACCTGCAGTATCCCGCCGGCCCGGGCTGCGCCTCCCGCTTCCCAGCGAATGCACGCTGATTATTCCATGTGTGTTAATTAAAACTTGCAGGAGGAGGAGATAAGCTCGCGCCGCGCGGCAGCGGCCCCACGCGGGCCCTGACTACGCGCAGCGCTGCGCTGCCATCTTGTGGCGGCCTGCAAGCACGGCGCCCTCCTCCTCAGCCAGGCCCAGACCTAAGGCGGGGTGGGGTTAGAGGGGGAGGGAAACCAGGATTACGAGTCCGGCTAATGTCCGGATTCCCCCATCCACTCCCTCGCTCCCTCCCTCCCCAGTCGATCTGGGCCGGCCCAGACACCCAGAAACTTGCCGAGCAGCAGCGGGGAACCAGCCCTCCGGCGCCCGGACCTGGGAGGCCCCCGCGCGCCGTCACGTGGGTTAGCAACAGGCAGTAGCCAATAGGAGCGGCCCGAGTCCGGAGGGCGGGGCGAAGCCGCTCGCTCCCACTGAGTGTGCTCGAGGACATTTTCCCTTAAGAGCCTTGGAGTGGAAACGTCTCTGCCAGTGCCGGGGCTTTTAATAGGAAGAGTCGAAAGAAAAGCCAGAAAAACTCGTGCTATTTTTCTGTCAGGCGCCGTTAAAAAAACTACTTGTGTAAAGGGGAGAGGCAGCTGCAAGGCCAAGAAGAGATTCTCTCTCTCCTCCCCCTGCCCCCCTTCACTTCTCTCCCCCCTCCCCCTCCTTTTCCCTCGCCTCCCTCCCCTCCCCCACCCCTCTCCCCCCTCCCTCTCTCTCTCTCTCCCTCTGTCTGTCTGTCTGTCTGTCTGTCTCTTTTTGTAAGAAGGAGTGGCTTGCACTCCCACGCTCTAAAGCAATGACCCAAGCCAACTTGGAGGGCAGTGGGCCGGCAGAAGAAGGCAGGCGAGGATGGGGAGGAAGAAAGCAAGCGGCGAGCCTGGGGCTAAACCAGGGAAGACAGGGAGGCAGCCTGTGCCCAAGCCCTTGATTAAGTGGTTTGGTTTCGAGCCTGTACCAGCCACTTGTCGCTCTGCCAAACCCCTGGGACTGGAGCTGCCAGTTGGATACACATAAGGGGATTAAAGGGGTAAAAAAAAAAGAATAATAAAGTTACTGGCAATGGTTGGATCCAGGTTGGCAATCTTTCCTACCCTGCAGCGGGCCCAGAACAGGCACCAAAGCTGGCTTTTCATGGCAAAGTTTAGGTCACTGCCGAAGAAAAGGAACAGATTGGCTCTTTGAAAAAAAAATTAATGGGTGGAGTTTGGTTGTTGATTTTAATTATTAAAAATGGAAAGGCTCCACCTAAAAAAAAGTAATTACTGGTGAACACTCCTTTCCTGTTAAAGCAGCATGTTTCAAAGGAGACTGGCTGTGAAAAGCCAGGTTGAAGTAGATTAGAGGCATATTTTAGTACAATTCTGTCCAGGACTTAAAAGGTATGGGTATGTTTGGAAGGACTCAGGATTTGGAGACTGAAAACCTGAGTATGAATCAGACTCCTTTCACTTACTATCTTACTTTGTATCCCCAGAGTTAAGCAAAATTTTGCCTGCCACATAGTAGGCATTAAGAAATGTTTCCTCAGTTATCAATGTGGTGGTGTTATTCAGTCGTGTTGGATTCTCTGTGACCCTGTTTGAGGTCTTGTTGGGAGAGATACTGGAGTGGTTTTCCATGTCCCTGTGCAGGTCATTTTAAAATGAGAGAATTGAGGCAAAGTGTTGAGTGACTCGCCCAGGATCACACAGCTAGTAAGTGTCTGAGGCCAGATTTGAACTCGGGAACACATTTCCTAAACCCAGGACCAACACCCTGTCAGCTGTGCCGGCTGAGCTATGTGACCATATTTAATTGACCTCTCTGAGCCTCAGGTTACCTTATCTGTAAAATAATGAATTGAACGTGATTACCAATAGGCATCTTTCAGCTCTAACTGATCTACTTATACAAATAAGTTGGTTTTATCACCCTTTGAAAACAGACAATTCATGGGGGCGGTACTTTAAGACTACACTGAAACTATCTTTTGAGAACACAAGATTTCCCCACACCACTTGAAGCATCAGAGTAAAATCTTCATCTCATTGTGTTAAATCAGCTTCATCAGTTCAAAATCTGGCAGATTCATTATCCATAAACAGAAATAGGGCAGAATCACCACATTTTTATCAGCTCCTTCCATAGTATATGTTGTGAAGAGGATATAGCTAATGTTTGTGAGCATTGGTTAACTAAACAATTAGTTGCCAAAGCGTGATGTTTTTTAGGACAAGTGCCATTGTGGCTGGACTGAGGTGCACCATGGGGTCATGGTAAACAGCCAAAAGCTATATTAAAACCAAGCTATTATACATTTAGTTCTCCCATCCAATCTGGAAAGCTCATCTTTCTTCCAGAGAAAGAAATAAGATTTTTTTTAATATAAAAGACAGCTTAGTTTAGTGGAAAGGCTAGTCAACTCTTCAGGGTTCCTTCCAACCCTACTGTTGAATGATAGCATTCATTATCCAAACTATGAATGATGATAGAAAGTTCAGGGTGAATTCCTGTAAAACAAAACTTCAACCTTCTTCCTTGGTCAGCTTTCAACTTTGGGCCAATTCTTGTAGAAATGTCCAAAGGTTCAGTCCTGGATCTGTCACTAACTATGTATTTGACCTTATGCAGGTTGTCTCACCTCCTTGGGCCTCCCTTTCCTTTTTTAGAAAATAAATCGGTTTAACTAAACAAGGAAAATAAATTCTCTTCTACCTCTAAAAGGACATTACTTGTTCTTTACTAAGCCAAGTATGCCCTGTGGGGTCATCTAGATCAGGGTGGGGAACCTGATCTAGATTGTTTAAAACCTAATCATATTGGGTATCTAAGTTATGTTGGTAAATCTGCAACGTCCCTAACTTGTGCTTTTTATTGTTTAGTAGTCGTAGGCATACATATACCTATTTCCAGATGCCACTTATCCCAAATAACCACATTTAGCACTGTCATTCATCTTAACTACACTGCATTCCCCAATTCTCTTCTTTATTTCCCAGACCTCCACAGGTCTCACCTCTCTGATGCACCGTTGACTGACTTCTTTTAAGTAAATCAAGTAAAAACTAAACAGAAAAAAAAAACTCTAAAGAAGAAGTGAAAATACATATCACAACCCTGGCATATTTTCCTAGAATGATCTAAAACACTGTAGTTCAGACATACAACAGTGATTGTACCCTAGGTTCGTCATCCAACTGAAGGTGCTGTTCTTTACACTTAGGGTGTTCTGTTGTCATTAAGAACTATAGTAGCCAACATCAGCAGCAGAAAATACAAATAACCCCAGCATTGGTGAAAGTGTTTAAAGGAAAACTTTGAAGAAAGGGGCAGGGAAAGAATGTCCAATGAGAGGTCACAATGACCAATCTAAGGGATAAAGTGAGGGCAGTATAATTCAATGTAATTAATTCATTGTACCTTCTTGGGGGAAAGACAACAGGACACACCCAAAGAAGAGAACCTATTCAAGGTGTGGACACAAGAATAAATAGCTCAGTTCTTCATGACTGGTTACCAGTTAACTTTATGGGTCACTAAGGGCCTGGAAGACAGTATAAAAAGGAGAAAGGGCACCCCAAGTAGCTTTGTTTTGGAAATATCTGTGACCAGTTGCAGCTGGAACAGAGATGTATGGACTGCAGTAAAATTTGATGGGCTTAGTACTTGTCAGTTAAGGCTGGAATAGGAAGTAAGCTTCAAACCTAAATAATTGGCAAGAAGCTGTGCTTAAAAGTAAAAGCATAGGGGATTTTATTCCAAGTGGTAAACAATATAGTGTCCTACTGACACATTATCTGCCTCCTTCATGGCCTCTAATCTGGTGAGCAATCTGCAGTCAGGTCTTCTGTGATAACCCTAAAGTCCCAGCAAGTTAGAAAGGCTTACATTTCATTGAGCTATTGCTGTCACCATTTAATCTGATTGGTTTTCCTTTCCACAATTGCAGGGACTGTAAGTAATATGAGGTAAAAAAAAATGCAGCCAGTGATTTTTATCTCTCACTGAGTCAGCTTCTTAGGTGATAGCATGACTGAGTTGTGTTGAGTTCTGCCTGGAGGTCACCCCTACCTTTAATTTGTTTCAGTTAGTCAACAAGTATTTATTGAGTACCTACTGTATATATACACCAAGTTATGTAAGAACAGATCATACGAAGTTACAGTTAATGAAGCTGAAATAAATAGGTAAAGATTTGGACATGCTAAGTAAAAAAAATTACATGTGGCCTTTATACATTTTTTCCTGCATTTCATATCTAATTTCCAATACAATATAATACCCAAGATTGGGAATCAGGAGACAAGAGTTCTAGTCTAAGCTCTGAAACAAATTAGCTATGGGACATTTAACAAGTCATTTCAATTATGTAGTTGCTTCTAGCTCTAATATGCTATGATTATATCTCATTCTATCTTTAAAAGGTGATCCAGTTTCTATATTCACATCAATCGACAAGCATTTATTAAGTGCCTACTATGTGTCAAGCACCATGTTAGATGCTGGAAACAAAAATGAAACAATTCCTATTCTCATGGGGCTTACATTCTATTAGGGGAAAATATGCATATGTAAGTATAAAAAAAGATATATTCAAAGTAACTACAAGATAATTTGAGTGAAGGCACTAGCAAATGGGGAAATCAGGAAAGACTCCTGGAGTAGGAAGAGGAGGCACTTAAACTAACTTTTGAAGGAAACTAGAAATTCTAAGATGTGAAAAGAGAGTAAATTCTAGGCATGGAGGCAGCCTGTGTAAAATTGTGGCAAATGAAGATGGAGTATTGTATGTGAGGAACTGCAAGAAGGACTAAAGAATACGTAAAGGACAGTAATGTAGAGTAAGCCTGGAATAGTAGGTTTTGACCAGTTTGTGAAGGGTTTTCAATGCCAAATAAAGTAGTTTATGTTGCGTCCTACAAGTAATAGGCAGTCACGTGAGTTTATTGAACAGAAGAGTGATATGATCAGATCTGTGCTTTAAGAATATTACTTTGGGGGCAGCTAGGCGGCACAGTAGATAGAGCACCGACCCTCGATTCAGGAGGACCTGAGTTCAAATCTGGCTTCAGACATGTAACACTTACTAGCTGTGTGACTCTGGGCAAGTCACTTAACCCCATTGCCTAGCAAAAAAAAAAAAAAAAGAGAGAGAGAGAATATTACTTTGGCAGTTCTAGAGGGTAACATAGCTAGGTGGCACAGTGAATAGAGTGCTTGGCCTGAAGTCAGGAAGACTCATCTTCCTAATTTCAAATACAGCCTAAGATACTTACTAGCTATGTGACCCTGGGCAAGTCACTTAACCTTGTTTGCCTCAGTTCCTTATCAGTAAATTGAACTAGAGAAGGAAGTCAGAAGTGCAGAAAAAAGTTAAAAAACAAGAGTTACTCCAGTTCTGATTACTAAACATAAATGGAATACTCATGAAAGATATACTGAAGCTATGGTAATAATCCTGAAGGAATCATCTGACTATTGAATTAATCTTAGGTGAATTTATAGGAGCAGTGCAAGGAATAGGAGAAGCAGTCTCACAAAGCTGGTTGCAGAGCTTATTATAAGATTCCATTATTTTCCATTCCTGGCAGGAAAGGGTGTGTGGTGGAAAAGGAAAGAGGAGTGTCCACCTGGCTGACCAATTTATCTGGATCAAAGAGTATATAAAGGGCTGTAATGTATAGTATGTAGTAAACTATGTACCACAGTATATAGTAATCCTGGAAGAGTAAGTTTTGGCCAGATTGTGAAGGGTTTAAAATGCCAAAGAAGTTTGAGCTAAGCACAATGCCTGGCACATAGTAGGCACTTAATAAATGTTGATTGGTTTGGATTGGTCCTAAAGGTAATGGGGAGTCACTAGAGTGACATGGTCAGATCATTACTTTAGGAATATCATTTTGGCAATAGTATGGGATGTCAGCCGTGAATTAGCATGTAAACATACTATATCCAATCCAATAACTTTTTCAGTATTCATCATCTGAGTTCTGCAACCTTTAACACTGTGGGCCACTTCTCTTTAAGAAACACTATTCTCTTCTGTTCTCCTGTCTTTACTGGCTTCTCTTCTGTCTCCACAATCAATCCAGTCTAACCTCATTCTCTCGTTTAATTCTAGGCTCAAATCATTGTCCATTTATAATGTCTATCCTAGATAGACATACTGATGGACAAGCTCTGTAGGTTGTTCATCCAACTGAATGTCATAACCTGGGCAGTTTATAGTCTTCATCCATTTGGTCTTTCTTCTGTAGATGGTCAAGTCAAACTCTTTTGAGAGGCTAGTGATATCTTTCGGAAGGTTCTGCAATGTTCCAGGGCTTTATGTAACTAGTATATTGTCATCCATAAATAAGAATGTTTGTAGCGCTTCAACATCCACAGGAAATCCTTCTTTAATTTTGACTCTGTGCTGGCTCTCTTCTATCACAGTGGTGAACACCTTTGGGGAACATATATCTCTGTTTTATTCCTCACCCATTGTTAATGATCAGAGGATACCGAATGAGGTTATCTCTATTGTTGTAGCCTTCAAGGAATCTTGAATGATTTTTTTATATATATAGATAGGTGACACCTTGTTGGATAAAAGCCTTTGAAGCTTTTTTGTGCTAAATCAAATACTTTTTCTTTTTAAAATTTTTATTGATATATTTTTCTTGCATCACTTTCATTTTCAAATATATTCTTTCCCTGCTCACCCTACCCCTTGCAAACCTTCCTTTGTAATGCAGAATAAAAAAGAAAAAGAAAAAGACACTTCAGCAAAATTAATCAGCACATCAATCAAGTCTGTCAGAATATACAGTGTTCCACATCCATAGTCCCTTGTCTCTGTAAAGAAACAAAGAAGGTGAATTTCTTCATCTGTTCCCTGAGACCAACTTTGATCATTATAAATTGTATAGCATTTAATTTTAGTTTCTTGCTCTTTTCATTTACATCATTGTAGTCATTGTGTATATTGTTTTCTTGATTCTGCTTATTTGACCTTGCATATTTATCTTCCCGTGCTTATCCACATTCTTCCAAAGTTTTTTTTTATAATCAACAGCCAATAATTACAATGATCTTGTATTCTCTACATCTTTCTGTCAATTCCGTGTTAATAATATGGTCTACTGTGAAATATCACTTAGTAAACCTTCCTACTTCCTACTAAAAGCATGCCCTTTATATGTGTAGATGTTCTTAGAAAAATGTTATGTAGATGGAAAAGTAGGCATACATATCAGTAGTGGTTCATGTTGTCTCTTTCCGTGTTTTAATAGGAATCAAGGATTTTCCTACTTATTTGATATCTTCCCCTGATTTAGATACTTTATGAACCAATCCTTAGCACCTTCACATTTGCATTCCCTCTAACATGGATCTCTATTATATACACTCCATCCAATCTGGTGATTTTCCTGTCTTTATTTCTTCTAGTGTCACTTCTACCTCCTCTATAAGCATAGCTGAGGCTGTGATTTTAGAGATGAAGTGTTGTGCCTCTGCTGTCCTTAATGGTAAAACAATTGTGAAATACATCTGCAGATCTTTTCCATTTTTCTTGTGTTTATTGTTTTTCTATTTTTATTCTTAAATGAGCTTGGGATGGCTTTATTTAGTTGGATCTCTTGACAAGCTTTCTTTAAATTGATTTTATTCTCCATTGTTTCTTTATGCTTTATGAAACAAAATTGCTCATAATTACCCATCATCCTTCTTTGTAGGATTTTTTAAATGAGTTTATATTCTAAACTTATGTTGCTTTTGACTACCATCTATCTCTGCACTTGGTACAGTCCCTGGCACATAGCAGGTGCCTAACAAATGTTTATTGATTGCAAAAGTCAAGTGTTTACTGAATAAGGTGATTTTTTGGACTCTTTTGATCCATTTGTTATGGCAGTTTATTTTTATGTTGGTTAAACTTCTGAATAAGACTATTATAACTAACATCAGTATCATTGCTACTGCCCATTAACCATTTTTCATTATTAGTAACTTATTTAAGGAGGTCAGGATCAAGTCATTTCAATTGCATGCAATAATTTTTCTCATTATTCTTTCTTCTACATTTATACTAATTCTCATCTTTGCTCTAATAATTTGGTGGTTTCTCTGTACACAGACAGCTGATATAGGTTGGACTCCTTCATCAATAATAAATCTTGTCTGGTCCATTAAAATATAATCAACTTCCTTTTTTATGACTTTAGTGTTAACTTTTTTGAGTTACCTACCAATTATTTTCTTCAAGAAAGGATCTTGGAATATATGTATAAAAAGAAGAAGAAGAAGAAGAAGCACATGTTTAAGGAAGATGTCTCACTAACATTTATTTCCCAGGGAGAATTTGAGCACAGAGTGTAAAGAGAGGTGTTTCATTAACACTGCACAGTTTACTTGCTCACAAAATTATACCTGACAAAGAAATGGTTAGGGGTAAGTAGATTAACTATAGATGACTTACCAGACCTGTTGCTGCCATGGACATTTCTCACAGACCAATCCTGACTTCTATATCCCGTTCTATTACTGTTCTCTTAAAGGTTTCTGATACACTGAAGTAAGTCAAAGCTGTGGTAGCGGATTGCTGCTTCTCTAGGGTTATGATTTAAAGCTTCAGGAGAAGGATTTTAGGAGGACTTTAGTTGGTTTCTGCTCTGAGCATAGTTGGTGTTTCTGTTCCTTCTTTTGTTACTGTTCTCCATCTGAATTTTGCCACAGTAGGGAATTTGTGTATCGTATGCTTACCATATCAAGAAATAAGAGGGAATTTGAGCCATATGTCAGGCCAACTCATTACACCTGTGGGAGAGAAACTGGAGATGCTCTTGGTTCTTCTATTCTTTAGGGCTCTTTGTAATCTAGATTTTATTGGCCAAAGATGAGAGACTTTTTAAACTGTTTTCACAGAAGCCCAGAGATCTGTCATGTTTCACTGTGGGCTGCTTGAAAGATGGACATGTTTCATTTGTTTCTTCTTTACCATCTCTACATTAAACCAGGTATTAAGGTTCTGGACCACTCAAAACAATATTAAAAAAGTTATAAGATTTCAAAATATTGGAAAATGATTGACTTAAATGTTCCTTTTGTTTTTTACAGCCCCCTCCCACCAGCCAATACTGTTGTGGTCAGTGAAGTTTCTTATACTCGTAAATCCAGTAATTAGACTCCAAAAAGGGGCAAAACTGAATAAAAGCCACAACTCTTCTGTTTTTCTCTCCCTCAGTGGCATGGAGACATTCTGGGACTGGCTTTGTTTTGCTGTGTCTTTGTGGTTTTCATTGAATATTGTTGTGGAATATTTTCATACAGCTGAAAATACGGAACTACTTAAGTAGATATAGCCAGTCTCTTAATTCAGAATAATTTTTATTCTCCATTTAGGTTTTCTGGTCGTGTTCCCTCTTCAGGATCCTCCCCATACTGCCTTGCTCTCTCTCTCTCTCTTGCACTCAGTGGTTACTCTTCACTGCTACAGCACTAAATGCCATCTGTAGCCCTTACCTAACAAATTGTTACTTTATACTTGTCACACTGCAAGGACATTCACTTGAGCAGCTCTATTTGTACTCTCATTTTCTGTGTTTATCAATATTTTCTCAGAGTACTGGGAAACTAATAGTAATTCATATGTCTAGAGCCCTTAAAGATTTAAAAGGCACATTTTTCATAACACTCTTTGAGGTAGGTAAGCCAAGTATTATTTTCTCTATTTTAAATGAGGAAATAGGCTTACCATAGTTAAATGACTTCTGCAAGGTGATAAAATTAGTCAAAATCTCATCTGGGACTTCAATCCTTGTCTCTTGACTGACAATCTATTCAATTCAAGGAAAATTTATTAAACATTTGTTATATAGAAGGCAACAGGGATACAAGACACTCTTTCCTTTCAACGAGATTATATTCTACTGGAAGGAAAACAACTCATATGCAAAGAAGCATAATACAAGGTAATTTGAGGAGGAAGAGAGCATTAATGATAAATATTAAACTTTCATTTATAGAGCACTTTACCTACATTCCCTAATTTGAGTTTCACAACCTTGTGTAGTAGATATTACAGATACTATCCTATTTTACAAATGATGCTGACTGATTTTCCCATGATCACACAACTAATAAGTATTAGAGATTTCTGACTCCCAATATAACACTGTACCCACTATATCCTTCTGCTCACTAACAACTGAGAAAATCAAATAAGGCTTCCTGGAGGAGGTGGCACTGGAACTAAACCCTGAAGGAAGACCAGGATTTTGAGGAGTTCTTTTGGCATTACATTCCACAGCTATGGAGAGTAGCTTGGGCAAATACATTATGTTGAGAAATAGAAGGTAATGTTTGGGGAAGAATCCTAATCCAGTTTGACTGAAATAAAAAGTTTGTGGAAGAGATCAGTATGAATAAGGCTAGAAATATGATTTGAAATAAGATTGTAGAAGGCCTTATGTGACAGACTTAGCAGTTTGTATTTTATCCTACAGGAATTAAGAGCCAAGGAAGGATTTTGAACAGGGGAAATAATATGGCCAGATTTGTACCTTTAGAAATATTATTTTGGCAGTTGTGTGGAAAATGAATCAGAACAGCATTAGGAGTACCAACTAGGAAGCTTTTACAATGAATAGTTGAGATAAATAGAAATGAAGGCTTGAACTAGGATGGTGGCCATGTAGGGTCTATGGGAAGAGATCTATTGGAAAAGATGATGTGAAGGTAAAACTGACAAAACTCAGCAATTGCTAAGAGGAGGTAGGGTACACAGAGACACAGAGAGAACAGTTCTGATGTGATGGGCTTAGAATTCAGATTTCAAGAGGTTGAAAAGGGATTGCATAGTGAGGAAATGGAAACAGTCAGTATAGATGATTGTTTCTAGAAGTTTGGAAGTGCAAGGAAGGAGAGGTTTAAGAGGGCAGCATGAGGGGATGGCAAGATCAATTACAGATTTTGTTTTGTTTTCTAGCAGTGGAGTAGACCTGACCATATTTGTTTGTTTCAGAGAAGGAGCCTGTAGAGGAAGAATAAAGATGAAAAATAGAGGGGTTTTTGATGAGACAAACTCCTAACAGAAACTAGAACAGAGGAGAAATTGAGTGAAAATGTAGAAGGTTTTTTTAGTTATTCAGTGGAGAAGATGAGAGAGCAAACAAGGAGTGGATTAATCTCGATAAAGTAGTTGGCACCTATATCTGCTAGGGAAGGTTGAATTGGTCTTATGGGAGGGAAGAGTTCTGAAAGTGTCACTGAGGAGGAAAAAAAGAATTAGTATATGGTAGTATATGGAAGTAGGCAGAGAGAACATGAATAGTGGGATGATGTAGGATTGAAGGATTGGTGATTATGATCAGAAAAAAGAAAATCAGAATTGAGAATCATGGAGGTGGCACAATAACGTGTGATGGTGAGATCAAAGGTATGAATATCCCTTTGAGTACTTGATCTGTAGTGAAGACATCTATTATGGGAGTTGAGGAAGTTGATGAACTGGGAGGGAAGAATGCTCAAAGAGACATCAGTGAACACTGAATCCATGAAGTATGACAGCAGAGATTGAGGTAAAGAAAACTGTTAGATAGGTACTTATGGCTTGAGAAAGAAGGGAGAATGACTTGGAGACCTATCAATTATATCAACTATTTTCTAAATAGGATAAGTTAGATGGTTGAAGTTATGTACACTGAAATTCCTAAGCATGAGGTCAGGGATTAGGAAAGAGAAGAAGATTGGGCTGGGTATTTAATGCCTTGAGAAAGAAGGAAGAATAATATAGAGGAATGATATAGAGATCTCTAAGTCACAACAACATTGATCTGAATAGGATGAACCAAATGGGTGAAGAGAGTTGTTGAGTGATGGTGTAATGGGGTGAATTTTAAATTACAGTGGAGTGCAAGGGAAAGGATGGGGGTTCTGTTTAGTCTATCACCCAACCAATGCACAATATTAGATTCTGCAGGTGATACAAAGATAATTTAACCTCGTTATTTCCTTCATGGAGCTAATAATCAAGCAGAAAGAAAACATAGATAAATATTGCCTGGCATAATAGATAGAGAACTGACTTTGAAATCAGGAAGGCCTGGGTTCAAGTCTGAAAGTCTGGCCCTAATGCATTGACTGTGTGACTTTAGGCAAGTCACCCCACTTTAGTGTTCCCAGGAAACTCTAAGATTATCATCTGTGTCATTCATTAATAGATAAATGACCAAAGGACATGAACAAAAAATTCTGAGTGATTTCAAGATCTTCACTGTAGTTTTTATACCAGTTAAATTTTTTAAAGAAATAGCAGTAGAATCAATGCCTTTAGTAGTAGAGTCCATTCCTCATCTCTCTCTTCCATTATTTGAGTCAATGTATTGTTTATAAACAGGTAATATTGAAATGGCTGTATTTGTCCCAAGTGTCTTCTCACCTTTATTCTTTCTGATCTGATATTTATTTTGACTTTTACTCTATGAATTAATGATTTGACTGCAAAAAATACAGCTGATTTCCACATGGATGCTACATTTGGAAACAGTCCTTTTCTATCTGTTAAGACGAATTAAATGGCATTTTTTGAGATGTCATTAGGTGTTTACCATGCCTGACACCTTTTGACTCTCTTTTTAATATGTCCATGATATATGAGTATGAGATTTCTATATAATTTGAAATCTGCAACCCTTGGAACTTTTTTATTTCTTACTGTCAAACAATAATTCCCAAAATATTTTCCACTACCATTGTGTTCTCCCCAATCCAGTATGTGTTAACTTAGTTTGGAGTATCTTAAGGCCTTATAGAATTTTCCTGCTTGACCCTCTGTCTATATCTACTAGAACCAGAAGATATTTGGAAATATAAGGATTTCACCTAAACTTTCCTGAAAGAAAACTCAAACTGAAAATGCCTAAAAATATCTCAAAACTCAAGAGCTTCCAAGAAAAAACACTGCAAACAGCCAGAAAGAATGAGTTCAAGTACCAAAGAATCACAGTCAGGATCACACCATACTACATTACAACTACTCCAAAAGAAAGAAAATCTTTGAACATTGCATTTCACAAGACAAAAGAAAAAGGCTTGCCACCAAGAATAATATACCCTTTAAAACTGAGTATAATCCTATAGCAGAAAAAAAAGAACCTTTTGAGGGAGAGAAGACTTAAATATTCCAAATGAAAAGACAAAACTCAGTAGAAACTTTGAAATGTAAACACAGGGATCAAGCAAAACTGAGAAAGGTAAACATATTTGAGCAATTAAAAAGGGTTACATGATAATGAAATTTAATTGACATTCTAATTGGGGGAGAATATTTGTCACTTCAGAATTCCTCTGTTTTCAGGGATGATAAAGGGAATTAAGAAACATACAAACACAAGGACTAGTATTTTTCTTTTGTTTTATTGGAGGAAAGAAAAGAGGAGAAAAATAAATACATTTGGAAAGAAATGAAGAAGAGAGAGGAGGAACTTACTTCAAATAACTAGAGTGTACGAGAAGAAGAAATTCATATAAAGTTTATGGTTGATGAAGAATGGAAAACAGAAGAATAGGAACTGATTGCTTTAATTATAAGTCACTAGTGTTCATATTCATTCTTTATCTTCTTTGGAAAGAAAGAAGGATGGAAGAAAAGAGATTTTTTAAGAAGTGCTTGATGGAAGGAAACATTCAATGAACAGTAATAATTGTGAATGTAGATGGGATTGACTTACCTATAAAATGGAGAAAAGGAGTAGTAATAATAATTGTCATTACTATTACTAACATTTATATAGTGCTTACCATGTGCTAAGTACTGTGATAAGTCCTTTTTACAAATGTTATCTTATTTGATCTTCACAACAACCCTGGGAGGTAGATGCTATTATCCTCATTTTACAGATGAGGAAACTGAGACAAACAGAAGTTAAGTGACTTGCCCAAGGTCACATAGCTAGTAAGTGACCAAAAATGGATTTGACCTCAGTTCTTCCTGACTCAAGGCCCAGCATTCTATATATCATGCTACTACCCCAAAAGCAAATTTCAAAATAGATTAAAAAGCAGAATACAATATTTTTTTGCAACAAATACACCTGAAACATAGAGATTCTTGTAGTTAAGTTGAATGCCAGGGTAGTATTTGTTATTCTTCACATGAATTTTGAAAAACAAGGATAGCAATCATGTTCTCAGACAAGGTACAGCAAAAATAGGTGTGGTTACAGATAATCAGGGAAACCACATTATACTTAAAGGAATCATAAATAATGAAATAACATCAATACTTAGTACATATGCACCAAATGGCATAGCATCTACTTAAAGGAAAAGTGAACCAAATTACAGGAAGAAATAGAGGGCAAATTTATAATAGTTACGGTTCTCCATGTATCCTTTCAGAACTAGGCAAATCTACTGAAGAGATAAACAAGAAATACATTAAGGACCTGAATAGAACTTTAGAATAGTTAGATTTAATAGCTTTCTGGCAGTTAGAATAGAAATAAAAATACTCTTTGTGTGTGTGGTGTGTACACATAGCCAATTCTCATCATTTGTGGTAGTTATTTTTTAAACAAGCATTGTAAACATCAAATTAATGAATACTACAATATTGCTCCTAAGGAAAACACAGGGTTAGGTTCCTGTGAACCTCTGATCACAACATTTACTTTAATACTTTCCAGAGTGGCCTTATATACAAATGAGCAAAATTCTTCCTTTTTCTCGATGTACTGTATTGTTGATTCATTAACATTGAACTCATGGCCAACAGCACTATAATTCATGCCTGAATGAATCTTATCTAACACACATATTTTCTCTGTAAAGTGCATCACAGGCTTCTTGTGGTTAGGAATACTAGACAGCATTTTGGCACTTCTCTTAGGAATCATTTTAAACAGCTAAATCACCAAGAAAAAGGACAAACATGCAAAAAAAAATGGCACTAAACAAACTGTGAAAAGGACTTCTGTTTACAGTATGAGAGCTGCAACAAGCAGGCAGAGCCTTACCTTGTTTGACCTCAGCTGGGAACATGAATATCAGGCAACTCAAATTTTTTGCTGCTCTGCATGTCTACAAATGATAACTGAAGTGCTGTGAGCATTGATTTGGGGGTTACAAGTAAATTTTAGTGAGTAGGCAAATTCACAAATATGGGATCTTTGAATAATAAGGATTGGTTATGTGTGTGTGTGTGTGTGTATAATGTGCATATTTATGGCACATTTGCACAAATTTATCACATGCTAGGGCATAGAATATCCTTTACTGATGACAATAATAATTAAAATCAATAAAGGGCATTTGATGAAAGGATTCAAATGTAATGGGAGGCCAAATAATGTAAAACTTAAGCTAGGTGATGCGATGGATAGAACACTATGTTTGAAACTAGGAAGCCTCATTCTCATGAGTTCAAATCTGGCCACAGATACTTACTAGCTGTGTGAACCTGGGCAAGTCACTTAACTCTGCCTCACTGTCCTCATCTGTAAAATGAGTGGGAGAAGAAAATAGCAAAATACTCCAGTATCATTGTCAAGAAAACTCCAAAAATGGTTTCATGGAGACTCAGATAAAACTAAACAACAACAAACAAAACAAAGAATTAGTGATTAAAGAACAAATTATGGAAAAATAGAGAATTTTGTCAAAGAAAATCATAATGACAACATGCTAAAGCTTTTGAGTTGCAACCAAAGCAGTCTTTGGGAAATTTATATTTCTTAACTCTTTTCTTAACAAAAGAGAGAATAAAGAAATCAGAGAACTAGATATGCAACTAAAAAGATAGAAAAACAATAAATCAAAAAAAACCCACTTAAACACTAAATTTCTGGGGGGGAAAGAGACTTAAAAAATTAATCAAGAAATAATGTGAGCTGGTTTTTTTAAAAAAAAAACTAACAAACTAGATAAATATTTAATTAATTTGATTTTTTTAAAGAAGAAAATTAAATTGCCAATTTCAAAATGACAAATGAAAAAGTACATTAAGGAAATAATTAGAAGATATTTTGCCCAGTATTTCATCAACAAAGATGATCATTTAAATGAAATAAGTATTTACAAGGATATAAAATGCCTAGATTAATAGAACAAGAAAGATAATTTAAGTAGCCCAATCCTTAGGGAGAGGAGAAAATTGAATAAGATATAATTGTACTCTCAAAGAAAAAAAAATCCAAGGGCAGGTGGATTTACAAGTCAATGCTATCAAACATTCGAAGAAAGCATAATATTAAACTCTTTCTATGAAACCAATATAGTCCTGATACTTAAACTAGGGAGTGATAAATCAGTGAAAGAAAGCTATATTTTAATAAAAAAGAGTATGGAACCACTAGAGCAGTAGTGGCAAATAGTAACGACAGCACTTGCATCAGATTCAGAGAGATCCTAGCAAGGCCAAATGCATGCAGAGTGATAGTTTTCAAGCATGGTATCTCTCATGATGGAGGTGAGTATTAACTAAAGGTACTGACCCTCAGAATTCAGCAGAGCTACTCCTAAGAGGAATCCGATGATGACTGTATGAAAGTAGAAAACAACTTCCAGTGTATGAGTTGAGAGTGATCCATTGCTGTATATGCTGTCTACATGTGTGCCTCACTACCATTTCATTAAGTTTGTCTCCACTCTCCTTATAGATATAGTGTAACAATATTAGTGAAAGAATGAGCCTCAAGTTTCAGAAAAATGTTTTGTATTAACTGTTTGTTCTTACTATACTTTTTTTTTTCTTTTGGCTAGGCAATGGGGTTAAGTGACTTGCCCAGGGTCACACAGCTACTAAGTATCAAATATCTGAGGTCGGATTTGAACTCTACTGCATTACCTACCTGCACCTTACTATACTTTTCTAAAAACTAATTAAGTATACTGATCAGGGGCAGCTGGGTGGCCCAGTGGATAGAGCACCGACCCTGAAGTCAGGAGGACCTGAGTTCAAATCTGGCCTCAGACTAAACACTTGACACTTACTAGCGGTGTGACCCTAGGCAAGTCACTTAACCCCAACTGCCTTAAAAAAAAGTTTAAGAAAGTTTGAGTGTACTGATTGTTAATGGGAAGCACACCAATAAGCTTTTGTGAGTGGCATCCTAGAAACCTAGTTCATTATCTCCTATTATCCTCTTTATCCCTTGTTTGATCAAGAACTCTTTTTTTTTTTTGGCTAGGCAATGGGGTTAAGTGACTTGCCCAGAGTCAACAGCTAGTAAGTGTTATGTGTCTGAGGCCAGATTTGAACTCAGGTCCTCCCTGAATCCAGGGCCGGTGCTCTATCCACTGTGCCACCTAGCTGCCCCTCAAGAACTCTTTCAAAAGAGATAGTTTGGCATGTGCTCATAGATGCCCTTGGCCTGGTGAGAGTCAGGGAAGCTGTCCTTTCTTCTACCAACTCTTGCAGAGGAGACTTAAAGCATGCCTCTCAATTCAAAGCTGGGGAGAGGAGAACCCAACGTTGCTCTTTTGTAGGCATACTGAGTTCTGGCTTAGCATCCCTTGAGTCATCAGTTCTTCTGGCTTTGCAACCAGTAACAAAACTTTTTGTTATCCCATGGACCGGTCCTTCAGTTATGCATCACTGGGAAAAGACTTCTTTCCCCAAGAGTCAGCATGGTCACATGGACTGGAATCAGGCAAGAAATACATTCATGTTTTAAAGGCCCCCATAAGCCATTACAGGAATAATGAATGAGACCCGATATTTTAAATCCTAGGATCTAATCAGATTGGAGACCGTGAATTTCTACCTCTTAACTAAGAGTTCAGCCAAGAGCACGTACAGCTCTCTCTAACCTCAAGCTTGTCATAGGGAGCCACTGTCAAGGTGAGAGAAATCTGGGTTGGAGTTCCCTTTCTGAAACATGCTAATAAGTCATTTAACTTCTCAGCACTCCAAACAGGATTGTAAGCTGCTGAATCAGTACCAGTATACATTGGTAGAGGGATTTTACTCACTGGGATATTCCTATGCTAGTGAAATCACAGGTTCAGTCCAAAAAAAGCAAAGGAAGATAAGCTATCATTGGTTTAACCTGTTTCTAGTGTGTGGGAAATTATGGCCTTTGATATTTACAAGGCAACTTTTATTAGGAAATGAACAAGTCTCTTGAAAAGGATATTTTAATCATGGGTGTCATGTTTTATGATTGTGTCTGTTTGTATTTAGTATACTTGTTATCCTCAATGCTTTTGCCCTGAGGACATTCAAGTGAACAAACTGCATATATCTCTGTGGATTATCCTTTCTGCATCTCTAAGTTATCTGCCCTTTTAAAATAATTTTTCACTAAAACAGAAAGTGTCATTTCTAATAGGAATGGACAGATAGTGGGTTTTTTACGTAAATGACTTCTTGCTGCATTTTCTCCAGCCCAGAGCTCATTCACCAGTAGTGACAAGAGAAGTCTGTATTTACCAAAAGCAATTTAAACACAGCAGTTGTGAGCTGCAAATCTAACTCAAAACATCCTATTTTATGTTTGTGAAGCTAAATAAGACATTGGGAAAGGACACAGTGTGGTGAGCAGAAAGGCTTTTAGGGCACTTACTGTAATATTCACGACTCTTGTCTGTTAAGAGAACACCTTCCACTCTACTGCTTTTGTGTTTGTCTGTAAGGATCAAACTGTTAAATAAAATCAACAGCATTACCTATTGTACTACAGCGCTTTATGGCTTCCTGGAGCTCAAGTGTCAGTTATTGGGCTTTGCTCCACTTTTAAATGTATTTGGGAACTTAATGAATGGGAAAAATCATGAACTCTGTTGAATTGTTCACCTCTTTGCATTGCTCACACATTTACAAATACACATAAAGTTATCAAATGCCAATTACAGATGAGAATGCTACCTGACTTTATATAGTGCTTTCTATAGTTTTGCAAAGTGCTTTTATATACATTCTTTCAGTGCTCATCAAAACCTTGTGAAGCATGTTATTATCCCCATTTCACAGATGAGGCAACTGAAGCTCAAAGGTTAAATGATTTGCCCAGAATTGCATAGTAAGTAGCTGAGGGGAGACCTGAATCCTAGACTTCCCAACTCTAAATGTATCTATTATGCAACACTATCTCTCAAATATGTTAGTATATATAAGTAGGAGAGAAGAAATAGTCAAAGCACCAAAGAAAAGATGTGGACCACCACCTTTTCATTAAAAAGAATTAGTTTTTACTTGACATCCTTTCACAAAGAGCTGGATTAGGGGGGACCCTGTAAAACAGGGGAAAACCATTAGACTTAATGAGATGTTTGAGAAACAAGCTTTCCAAGCAACGTGGAGCCCACAAACAGAGTAAGCTCCAAGAAAGTTAGCAATTGGATAGCAAATCTCATCTGTGGTGGGAATGGAGTTGATTAGCCCTGGGAACCTTGCATACTATTAAATGATTTGCATACTTATTGGAGTAAGATGTCCCAGAGCAGCTTTCTCATGCATTACACACCCATATCTATTTCTACTTTAGAACTTCATCCTCTCAGAAGACCTTTCCAACTTGGTTTTCAAACACAGTAGTATACTTTCCTCTAAAAATAACCCTTCAAAGTTTCTTTTGAAGAAATCTTCCTCTCTCCTGTCCTACTCCCACTCCTTACACATTTATTCTGGGCAACCAAATACTGTCTTCCTGTATTCTCGCTTCGTTGCCCCCAACTACTTCCTAAGTGACTCCCAAATCTTTTGACATCTACTGTTTTATGATTCTTGAAGTCTGTGTTTAGAAATCCCACTGAGTTGAATGGAGTGAAAACTAAACTGATTCTTACCTGTCAAGATCCTCATTTCTTAAATTCTCTCCTTGTTCTTACTGGATAAATTACTTTTCTATTTTTGTCAGTCTTTTTGTTCTAATATTTCTTTTTGTCTCATGGAATCCTTAAGTTCTGTTGCTCTTCTCATTTTTCAGGGAGCCTATTACTTATTCTAAGATATATATATTCTCTTTCCAGTTCTTTCTTCTAGAGATTTTATTTCACTTACATTTCAACATTTTTATCCCTTCTTTCATTTCTTCTAAGTTTTCCTCTGAAGTTCTGCTTGTAGTTGTTAGGGATTTATCAGTCTTCTGGGTTTATCTATTTAACATCTCTTAACCCATGTTATTTCTTCATGGGATTTGCTGGCTTCTTCTATTTATTCATATCTCTTGTTTTTGTTTCTGTTTTGAGATTATATCAGGGCCAGGCTCAGCACCCTGCCATACTCTTGGATGTTCTAGTTGGATCTTCTTTGGTTCTTTTGTGTTATCATCTTAACTGGAAGGCCTGACTTTCTTCACAGTGTAGTGGATTTATATTCAGAGGACCAGAGTTCAAATTCTAACTCTGCTATTTAATGCCCATGTAACTTTGGTCAAATCAATAAATATATTAGGGTTTCACTTTCTTTATATATAAAATGAGAGGTTGAGCCAGATGTCCTCTAAAGTCCTTTCCAACTCTAAATCTTCTCTGCTTCCCATGAATAAAATTTTCAAGTCATTTTAAATTTTCCATCTTCTTTCTCCCTCTCTCACAAGAAATGTCTTGCTCCTTTTAAATAGTCCCTTTCCATGTCTCTGAACTCCTTTTGTCCTCCTTCCCCCGCCATTGATTTGTTATGAGTAAAAATGAAGGTACTACCAAAAGGTGAAGTATATGCCATATTAGTGTCTTTGTGATGTCAAGAGAAAGTGAGGAGGGTCCCAGCACTTTGGATGAGCCATCTTTGGTGACTTTGTGGGAGCAGAGATAGGAATTATGCAGAATGGGCAGGCATAAATGGGATGCAATCTACATCTTTGGAGGAAATGCTTGCATTAATAGGATCACAGATCCATTTGAGCATACTTTGTATTTATTAGTGTGCATGTTATATCCATCTCCCCCCTCCCGCCCCCAGTGGAATGCAAGCTTCACGTGGGAAAGGACTGTTTCATTTTTCTTTGTTTGTATTTCCAATGCTTGGCACAACACACTAGCACATAGTAGACAATTAAATTGAATATGGAGATATTGATCCTAACCCTGAGTCTCAGAGAATACAGAAAAATAATTCAGCTGAGGACCCTCATTATTGAACTCCTTGCCTCAGCCACTATGGTGTTATGTAAAGGTGAGGACTCAATAATAAAGAGGCTTCTGCCAGGGGCTTCTCTAGTAGGCAATTTCAAAAGTCACCACAAAAACTTGGAAATGCAAACACTTCCTCAAGGCCTTCCTAACAAGGTGCCTCCCATGCCTATGTCATAATGATACAATAAAACATAAAAGATTTAACAAGAGAGGAGCATTCATTTAATAACTTTCTGGTCATTAGTATCAAGTAAGACATAAAACAGAAAGACATGTGCTCATCAAAAATGGCACGGAGGAGACCTAACATAGAGCCGAAGGTGTGCATATATTCTTTGTAGATGGTAAGATTCTTCAAAAGCTCCAGTTTACAAATGACATTGTACCGATTGAATTTTAATCCTAGAATGTTGCAGAGGTTCATAATCTCTAAAAAGAATTTCCTCTAACTATTCACACAAGAAAGGCCAAGTACATGAAGGACTGTTATCCAGATTATGGTACACAGTTGAATGGACAGCCTATAGAGCTTATCCACTGGCAGACAGATCCTAGAGAGAATCAGTCAATCAATAAATATTAAGTACCAACTGTGTGCCAGGAACTATGCTAAGTGTTGTGAATAAAAGTAGGGGCAAAAAACAGTCTCTGCTCTTAAGAAAATCATAGTCTAATAGGGGAGACAACATGTAAACAACTAACTACTTATAGACAAATTATATGTAGGCTACATTGGAAATAATCAACAAAGAAAAGACAGCTAGAATTAAGAGGGATCAGGAAAAGTTTCTTGTAGATGGTGAAATTTTAGCTAGGACTTGAAGGAAACCAGGGAAGCTAAGAGGTAGAGGTGAGAAAGGAGTGCATTCCAGATATGGGGGATAGCCAGAGAAAATGCCCAAAGAAGAGAGATGGAATGTCTTGTTTAAAGAACAGCAATGAGGCTAGTGTCACTACATTACATAGCATATGGATGGCAGGGGCATGGGGAATATGTAAGAAGACTGGAAGGTAGAGGAGAATGTTAGTTATGAAGGGCTTTGAATGGCAAACAAGATTTTATGTTTGACACAGGACATAAGAGGGAGCCATTGGAGTTTATCGAATAGGGAGGTGACAGGGTAAGAACTATACTTTAGGGAAATTAGTTTGATAGCTGAGTGAAGGCTGGATGAAAGTGGGGAGAGGCATATGGCAAAGAGATTAACCAACAGGTCATTGTCATAGTCCAAATGTGAGGTGGTAAGGGCCTGTACCAGGGTGGTGTTGGTGTCAGAGGAAAGAAGAAGGCATATGTGAGAGATGTTACAAAAGTAAAATTGTCAGACCTTGGCAAAAGATTAGATATGAGGGGTGAGAAAGAGTGAGGAATTGAGGGTGATGCCTAGATTTTGAATCTGAGTGACTGGGCGGATAGTGGTAACCTGAATTGTAATAGGGAAGATAGGAAGAGGGGAAAGTTCTTGGGGAAAAGATGAGTTTAGTTTTCGATATATTGAGTTTAAGATATACGCAGTATATCCAGTTTGAGATGTCCAATAGGCAATTGGAGGTGCAAGATGGAGGTCAGCAGAGAGGTTATGGCTGATTTGAGAATCAGCATAGAGATGATTATTGAATCCAAGGGAACCAATGAGATGAGCAAGTGAAATAGTGTATCGAGAGAAGAGAAGAGGGCCCAGGACAGAACCCTGTGGGACACTCACTGTTATTGAACATAACTTGAGTGAAGATTTAGCAAAGGTAACTGAAGACTGGTCAGATAGATAGGAGAAGGACCAGAAGAGAGTATTGTCAAGGGAGAAAAAAAACAACAACCTAGAGAGAGAAGAGATTATCAAGAAGAAGAGGGTAATTGACAGGGTCAGAGTGTAGAGAGGTCAAGAAGGATGAGGAGTGAGAAAAGTCCATTCAAATTGACAATTTGACAAATGCTACAAATAGATAATGAAGTGAGAATGAATTGAGAATGAGGAGACCAAGATGGATCATCTGGGGAAATTACACAGTTCCACAGTTGTTTTCAGTTATGTCAAGCTTCTCCCTTAAAAAAAAACAAAAGACCGGTATTTTCACACCAGTATTCTTCTGATGTTGAATGGTTATGAGTCATGGCATACTTCAGGCTGTAAAGAACTGAAGCTGAAGCTTACCCAGATGGAAATGGAGGGATATATAGTGGAGGTGAACACCCATTATACATTAGCAGCAGATATGAAATATTCAAAAGAAGGGGAATAAAGGTGAGAAATGTAAGATTAAAAGAAAAAGATGGGCAAATCTTTTGGAAAGATTAAAGGTCAACTCTGGGACTTCTTTTTTGCTTCATTGATATCAATAAAGTGTGAAGATAAAACAAAGGAAACACCTCACTCAGCACATTTGGTTAACCCTATCTGGTGGCCATGTTGGTAAATGTTTAATAAAACATGTATGCAGGATATACTTGTAAGTTTAGTCTGCATTATTCACATTTTCTCCATCACTTTGTTGAGCCTAGACAATCAACAAAATAATAAATCAAGCCCTGATTTGTAGAGTTTGCCAATTTCCAGCATACAAATGCTCACAATGAAAATTTAACACTTGGCTCTCATGTCCCCATCCCGTGGAAAATTTATGGGAAGACATATCTTAAAATTTCATAAGATAGGCAAACAAGAATGGACGGATTGCAGTCTGTATAGTTGGGGGGAATACTCATCAGTATGAATACAGATTGCTTGATTTATTGGAGTATTATTGAGGTGGGACTGTGTAAGGACAGTTAATGTACAAAATAAGTGATGGGTTCAGTCTTCCATCATCCAGCTCTGCTTCTTTCTAGGGTGACAAATAGAGTGTTAGCAACCTAAAAAGAGTTACATTCTTGACTGGCCCCAGAGATTTCTAGTTAGAGGAGAGGGTGACCCACAAAAAGAGGATTTAGTCACTCTAGGAGGGAAGGGGGTCTCTTTTCTTCTCCCTAATTCTGTACAATACGTGAGTGCTACTTTCTTGGGACATGATGAGGAATGTTTGTCTGACTTTTAAAGTGCTTGAAGATCTGATCTGTGAATGACTGCAAAGAATAGGTATGAGTTGCTAAAGAGAAGAAAAAGAAGTCTGAATATAAGCGATGAGTATTAAAATAAGAAAAGTCCTATTTTCCTCTTTGTTCCCAGGACTAGGGCACCAGTAGTCCTATAAAATGGAGTGTGAGAGAGGAAAGATCCTTCTGCATTCTGGCATGCAAATACATCCTTGGTGCATTCCATCTTGTTTCTGGAATCACTGCCATACTTGACAGCCCCCCAGAGAGAATTTTTATTTTTATGGAACATATTTCTTCCTATTATTTTTTTCATGCTAATCCCATGAGATAAAAGGGAAAAGAAATCAGCTTTGAAAGTTTTGGGATCTGCATCTCAATCCCACATTCTCTTTGGAAGGATATGAATCATGAAGGAGAAGCTTTAAGGTAAATGTTTTAGACCCATATTATACAATCTAATATCCTTCTTTCTCACTCCCATTGTTTAAAGGGGGAAAAAACAGCTGTGAGCAGCATCTGGAAGAATGGTTCTGATCTTGTTTTATCCTATTTGATTCCCACTGGCTTTTATGTTTTCCATAAATGATTGAAGAAAAGTTCTCAGTTGGAAATAGCAATAAAAGCTTGTAATAAATTCTTGGTTAGCATCAGCTTCAGGCAGCTCATTGGATTTCTCACTCCTAGTGGTTGAGGTCTGCTGAGACTGAAGGAGATGAAGAGGGCCTGGGTTCCTTCAAACAGAAAGCCTACAAAACTCCAAATCTTCCTCTAAGGTTTGCCTTGAGCAACCTCTCAATATGTAAGTTTACTTTTTCAGTCTCTTCTCCCAAACTGCAGCCTTCTTATCTCTTTGAATATGTTCTATCACATAACTATTCCCTTAATTTCATGTAAAATTCTTGAATGGAGTGAGAGGGGTGAAATAGAAGCATTCAGCCCCTCCCCTCTCTGCCTTCTCCTGATGCAGCAGTACGTCCTCCTGATACTGTAGTGCAACGGAAACGCCCAATGATATCTCTTCATGGTGTTTTCAAGTTTGTTGATGAATGAATGATCTAATGGTTCCTATCAAATGGAAACAGCTTCACGAGTCAACCGAGTCACAAGCTGTCATTTGAGAAGCAGTCTTGCTAAATTCAGAGAGAGACCTCATTGGACTGTTGAGTGTCATGTGATAGAATAGAAAACAAACAAATCTAGATTAAGAATCAGAAGAATTGGGCTCAGAGTCCACCTCTTTTATTCTGCTATAGGTAGCTAGGTGGCACAGTGATAGAGCTCTGGATTAGGAGGACAGGAGTTCAAACCCTACCTCAGACACTTTTTGGATGTGTGACCCTAGGCAAGTCATTCAACCTTTTTTTGCCTTAGTTTCTTCAACTTGAAAATGGGGAAAATAATAATATCTACCTCATAAGATTGTTGTAAGGATCAAACAATATAACATGTAAAGTACTTTGTGAACCTTATACAGTATATACACATATGTGAGCTCCTATCATTGTTATTATTTATTATTTTATTTATTATGTATTATTAATACATTAATTTATTATTACATTATTATATTATTATACATTATTACATCTTTGTGACTTTGGTAAGTGAGTTAAACTCTCTGAACCTCAGTTTCCTCAGCTATAAAATGAATAGTTTGGATTAGAGCAGAGGTGTCATAGCTCATTCCCAATGAGGCCAAAACAGATTTAAAAAGTAATTGGGAAAATTTAACAAAATAAATAAAAATACCCTAGAACATCATGTTAATATGTAGTTTTCTAACTCAATGTGTGGGATCCGTGTTTTTGGTTTAGTGGCCCTGCTTTCTATTTGAGTTCAATGCCACTAAAGGGTTTTTAAAGTACTTTCCTACTCTAGATTTATGATACTGTCTGTGGTCCTAATGCAGACACAGGAAGTAACTGACCTGAAGGATTACAGTCAGTAGCAAGAAAGAGCATGAGACTTGACATCAGAAGACCTTAGTGCAAATTCTGGTTCTGCTACTGTTTAACCATACAAGAAGTTAAGGCACTTAAGGCAAGCTTTAGTTTCTACTGTTGTGAACTAGTGACAATGATCTTCACACAAATCAGTAAAGTGCTTTGGAAACTCTAGAATATACTACAAATATGAACTGATCTTCTGTCAAGCTGGAAAAACTTTAAGTAGGCCCCAGCATCTAACTATGTCTAAAAGGTGTTGGATTTTTTGCCTTGTGAACTCATGAAAATGGCACAAAGAAACAGTATATAATTATTGTTATGTTGATGGTAATAATAATTGCTAGGATTTATGTGTTAGTTGATTTGATCTTCACAACAACCTTGTGAGGTAGTCACTACTATCATCCTTATTTTATAGGTAAAGGAAACTGAGGCTGGAAGTGATTATGGGCCAAAATCACATAGCTAGTGTTTGAGGTGGGATTTGAACTTGGGTCTTAATGATGGTTAGCAGGTTCTGCTTAAAGAGGCAAATAAGAAGAGGTTTGGGGTTTTTTGTTTGTTTGTTTGTTTGTTTTTTTATGTTGGCAATAGCAAATAGTATTCCATGGCTTGCATCATCACCTTGCTGAGCTCACAGTGAGACCACCATGAAGATAGTCATAGCTTCTGTGCCAGTTTCTGTTGCTAAGTATGAAGTAGAAGAACTGAACCATTGAAACTGAACTGAACTACATTGAAATTAATAAAATCCACTAAACCAAGTCAACTTACACTTTGATAGAAATGGCAGTGTGTGGGTAAATATAAACACTAGTGAATATACACATGTGTGATTTCATATGTACACATACATATTATGTAAATGTATACCTGTGTACATGTATGTGTGTACAAACACTCATGGAAGCATTTTTCAGGATAAAGGAAAAAAAGGCAAGATCTCTGGGTCATGTGACCAACAAGATAGAGGACTAGTTATATTCTCCAATCTTCATGACCTTTCAAACCTTTCTAAAATAAGAATTTTGTGAAAGAAGTAAATCAGTTTACCACAGCTTTTTCCATGGTGTAAGACACCAAGAACCCTAATGAAATTGCTGCTACTGCAGTCTCTGCCAGAATACATGTGTGTGTGTGTGTGTGTGTGTGTGTGTGTGTGTGTGTGTGTGTGTACTCTTATCTTGCCTGGGCAGAAGCCTAGTAGCACATTATGTTGCAGCAGTACTCAGCCTAAGAGCTAAGGAAGAGAGGGAAGTGGGGCTGGTGCCTCAGTGTGTGTGTGTGTGTGTGTGTGTGTGTGTGTGTGTGTGTGAGAGACAGAGAGAGAGAGAGAGAGAGAGAGAGAGAGAGAGAGAGAGAGAGAGAGAGAGAGAGAGGGAAGGGGGTAAGGGGAGGGGTAGACTCTACTGGGCCTGAAGGAAAGGGAACTGATATCCAGCTAAGCCCATTTGTTCTCCCCCAGAAATATTTTAGGCAGGGACTGAGGCTGATAAAAGTTAATTCCTCAGCATGGGAGGACTCTGAGATAGCTTTGAGGTCCAGCCCTCAAAGAGGAAGAAATCAGAAAGTGAACAATAAGGGGGAAAGCCTGAAGTTACCAAGGATCTCAGGAAAAAGAAAACTAAGCTAAAAATCTTGAGCACAAACAAATAAACATGGATGATATTAATAACAGTCGGGAAGATGGCTTTCAGGATATCTAAACAAGTCCTAACATCTCTGAGTTAATATTTCAAGACAGGAAAATGAATCAACATCTACTGATGAGGCAAAGGACTCTCTGGATTCCAAAGAGAATATGAACCAGGGCAGGGTGTTCTAGAAGGTTCAAGTGAAATAAAAAGCATGAAAGCAGAATTTATAGCCTACGTTGCAGAAATAATTGGTGTACTAGAAAAAATTAGACTCTATGGTGGTCAGTCTCGCCAAAGAAACAAAAGAGAGAATAACTAATTAAGAAGGCAAATACATAGATGTGAAGTGGCTTTTGTTTCATAAAGGGGTAGCATATGTAACTGGGATGGTTGAGTTGTAAAAGGCATTAAGGCAGAGGCCAGGGAATGTAAAAATCCAGGTCTCCTTCAGTTTGTCAAGTGGCCATCATTATCCTCCTCCTTCTTCTCCTCATAATCATTAACCCATTTCAGTATTTCATTAGAAGTATGACCTCATCTATATGGAAACTCCTTCTACTACTGCATAATAAAACAACCAATCCATACCTTTTTATTCTGTGCTTTTTTAATATGCCTATCATGAATACACTAAAGAAGGCTGCACATAGGAATTGATCATTTCTTTAGTGTTTAGTATTTCTACTTATGGATTCACCACTAGTCCTTCTGGTTGTTTCTGTCTGCCTCTCCCCAACCCTCATCTCCAGTTACCAAGAAAAAGAGGGATATCCTGACCCACATTTGCTATCCTAGGTATAGTTGGTTGGACATTATGAGTTCTGAGATACAGCAGTATAGACATGTGTGCATATATATTGACTTTCTGGTACAAGAACTCATTTTTAGTTGATGAAGTTTGTTTTAACACATATAAATCCCAACAGACTCACAATTTAGTGACCCACAATATATAATTTATGAAACCAGTTAAGCAAAATAGTTCAGAAGAATGATCATCACTTATAATATATTCAGGCTTATACTTTAGTAGTTTTTCCTCTTTTTTTTTAACAAATAAATGTAAGAGTGGTTGCTTCAACTTTAATAAAATAATACCAATGTTTATTGTTCTAATCTGAATCTTTTCATTATAGTTGTAATATTGTGTATATTCCTTTGGCTCTGCTTTCTTTACTCTGTATCTCTTGACACCAATGTGCTCATATTTCTTTGAATTCTTTTTCATTGTTTGCAGTACAAGAATATTCCACTACATTCATACATCACAGTTTGTTCAGCAGTTCCCCAATTCGAGGGTACATGGTTTGTTTCTGACTTCTTACTATTCCAAATAATACTTTCAGGAGTCTTTGCTTGCGGTCAGTAATTTTCCTTGAGATTTATACCCACTAGTGGGATTGCTAGGTCAAAGAGCATAAATAATTTTGTTATTTTTCTAGCATAATTCCAAATTGTTTTCTAAAATGTTTGGACCACAACATTCCCTCACCAGCAGTGGATTAACGTGCCTATATTCCCACAGTCTTATCAACACTGCCTTTGCCATTTTCCTCCCAATTTGATGGCTGTGCTGTGATACCTGGGAGTTACTGTAAATTACATTTCTCTTACTATTCATGTTTTTGAGCATTTTTAGAAGGTTGGTGATAGTCTACATTTCTTCTTTTGAAAACCATTCATTTGTGCCTCTTGAACACTTATCTGCTGGGGAAAGAAAGCCCATCTCTTTAACACCATTAGTCTCCCCGTGGTGCTATGTGCCAGCAAATTATGGAACACCAGGATCCCTGAAGAATCAAAATTGCAGGTGACTCGCAGGGCAATGGAACGAATGTTGAGGGCTGTAAATAGTTTGCAGCACATTACCAATGATGACTTGTGTGCAAGGGGCATAAAAAGCATTATAAAGGACGTGTTTGACTGGCAAAGGAGGTGGGTTGGTCATATAGTGAGTGTGTGGGATAATAAATGGACATTCTGAGTTTTGTGTTGGTATCCATGAAATATTAAAAGGCCTGCAAGAAGGCTGCCAGCATATTTTGAATAGATCCCCTAGGGAAGATTTTTGGAAGGACAAGGATCCCACAGAATAAAAAGGCATGGAATGGTTGTTCTATGCACTAGTAGAGGGAGTTTCCACGTAGATGAGGTCACACTCCCAACAAAGTACTGAAATGGATTAATGATTATGAGGAGGAGGAGAATAATGATGACCACTTGCCAAATGAAGGAGACCTGGATTTTGATATTCCCTAGCCTCTGCCTTAATCCCTTGTATGCTTTAACCATCCTAGTCGCATACGCTATCCCTTTATGAAACAAAAGCTCTCTGTAGACCAAGTATTTTTTTTTATCACATTGGCTTCAAAAATCCCTGTTTTACTTGCATGTAAACCTTCCCAAAAAGCCTTACTGAGGGATTATTAGGCCCAAGGGCCCCATGCCCTCAAACCAGAGACAAGGAAAGCCAGCACTCAAAAATTGTTAACAAAAGCACTGTAAGAAATCATAGCCCCCAAATTATTTTTAACCATATCTAGCCTATAGCTCAAATGGATCTGCTACAGGCAGCTCCCCTTAAAGCAGTGATAAAGGATTTCAGATCTTCTAAGGAACATAGTCACATCACATCTCCAGGGTCAGATTTAGTGATAATTTGACTCAAACTAATATCTACATAAGGAGATTTTTGTAAATTTATAATTTCCAAAGGGCACATCTACTGATATTCTATTATAATTTCTTAACTCCATTTCTTTCATTAAGGAACTAATTTTGTTCCCAAGTGGATCATTAGCTTTTTATCCATTTTGATTAATTTAATTCATATTATCAACAGCTACCCAAGGCTTTATGAACTGGATGGGAAACTTTAAGTTCTCCCTTTAACTCAGTCTTTCACCATGAGAAATCTTGTCAACTCTAATTGCATTTATAAGAATTTAAATTCATTTTCTATGAAAATTTTTTTCCAAAGCTATAATAAGTAAAGACTATAATGTATTTTCTATAGTGTTCTTCATCACATCATAGGATTGAGGCAAACATTTTACCTAATTTATCTGAGTCACTTATAACCCAAGAACCAGAATCCATATGGGATCACACCAAAGCCTATATAGCCTAAATATTTCTTTTTCCCCTGCCCATGCCTGTCAGTTGTTTATTTTAAGGCCTGGATAAGAGGTTTACCTTTATTTTGTTAGCAAAAGAGGCCATGGGCTCAGTGCAAGACAGATCTGCTGTCAAAAAATGTAAACCCAGAATAAGCTTCTAACAATAATAACTGAGTAAAAGCTCTTTATGACATTTTCCAGTCAACCAAGGGGTTTTTCAAGGATCTATACAGGGAAAGGTCATGTGAGGGTAAAATTATTGTTGTGTCAATGGCTGGACCTTTTTTTGTGTTTAAAAGAATGTTATTTGTTGAAAAATCTCAATGGGGGAGGATTGGGAGGATGTTTGTTATTAAAAAGGCTCACAGTGTTTTCAGTCTGTCTCCCACTCCAGGATTCCAAAATCCTTTCTAAACATTGTGTAGCTAGTCTAAGAGTATACCACTCCCACTGTGCAACTTAGCGTGGACCCCTGTGTCCTGGAAGACCAAAAGAAATCTGATAAACTCAGCCTCTCTTTTCTATATTACTATCTTGTTGCGGGTCTGTGGGAATTATTACTAGAGGGGATATTTAAACATTGTTTTTTGTTGTTTTGATGAAGGTAGACTCTTAGATTAATGGAGTGGGGTGGGGGGAGTTGATGAGTGTCACTAGAAGGGAGAAAAAGGTACGAGGAATGCATGAACTTAGGTGAGCTCAATGAAGACTTTATGGGCCGGTCACAACTGCTACAGGCCCAAAGGATTTTTTAACCCATCTGCCAGTCTGTATAGTTTATTACAGAGCAAGTTCAACAATATGCAGCCAAATGTGATAAATTTAAGCATACAAGTTGGATCTCTTCCCATTCCCATAAGCACTTTCAGCAGTCGTTTTCACAAAGCACAGGGTTTATGTGTTCTAAGCAAACTGTGTTTACATGTGTGTGTCAGTGCACATTTGCACGTGCTCACAGTCATGTCGAAGTGATGAAAATGTCACTTGGTATCTTGCAGTATTTTCCTAGCACCACTAAAGAGAGAGAGGCAACATTTCATAGTTTCTAGAGTGGTAGACTCAGGGTCAGGAAGACCTGGGTTTGAATTCTATCTCTGACATTTACTAGCTGTGTGACCATGGACAAATCACTTAATATCCCCAAGCCTTAGGCACTCTCTAAGACGAAATAGTAAAGAGTTCTTTCTGTAATGCAGTCTTCACCACACCACAGGAGTAAGATACACATTGACTAATTTAGAGGTGGGTGAAGCTTTGAGTAGGTGGAAGATGTTCCCACACCGGTGAAATCATAGATCCATGGCGTTAACTCCAATAGAACACACAGAAAAATGTGCTATACGAATGGACGTTGGATATATCTCTTTATTTGGTTCAGTGTTGCCACTTAAAAGTGCTTGTTATAGGGGAAAGTTTATGTTGTTAACTTGTTTTTGTTGTGCCCGTATATGTATCTGGTGGGCAGTGCTAGGCCAGCAGTCAAGAAGTCTCACCTTTGTGAGTTCAAATCTGGCCTGAGACACTTACTATCTGTGTAACCCATCACAAGTCACTTAACCCTGTTTGCCTCAGTTTCCTTATCTATATAATAAGCTGGAGAAGAAAATAGCAAACCACTCCAGTATTTTTCCCAAGAAAAGTCCAAATGGAGTCGTGAAGAGTCAGCCACCATTGAAACTACTGATCAACAAATATTTACCTGGTAGAGGAGAAAGAAAGATGTCTCTCTATGTTGCTATTGCGTGTTACTTGTTATCTTTAACAAGGCTTATGTCATTTAGTTTTCTTTTGCCTGTAAACACCCAAGTCCGAACTAAAAGACTCTTTGTTGAGGCCAAAGTTCTCTAACTTCACAGATGATGCTGAATTAACTTTATCAAGCCCTGGAACATTATAAAATACCAGCAAAATCCATAGTAAATCCATCCATGTACACAGGAAAATCAAAGTGGATGAAAAACACTTGCCCAGACTATAACGTGTAGCTCAACAGGCAGCTTGTGAATTAAGTCCATTCTACATATACTGAGGTTGGACAGTGAGCTAGGCACAGAATTGTATCAGAGAAAGTGATATGGATAAAGACTGCATTTGGTCAGTTGTGTGGTGCTTTCAGTGATCCCAAACTTTGTTATTCTCTTTAATACCAATATTCTCCTATTGGTGCTGCATAGCTAGAAATCATGGAATACTACTATTTCAGAAGGATTAAAATTATAAATAGCCCAAATGGCCTAGAAAGATACGTGGGAGTGTTAGGGTAGGATGCATCACTAACAACAACTTTTATGCATAAGTGCCATTAAAAACATTGTTGAGGGCATGTATTGCTCAATAAGGATCACATGAATGAGAGAGAGCTGAGGTATATCCCAAATACAGATACCCTTCAAGATACCCCAAAAAAAATTATAAAAGGAAAGCATCTACCATACTGTGTAAATCTTCTATGGAGGATTTAGAGAACTATGGATCCAAATTACGCAGAAGAAGCCAATGAAATCATGGATACTCAAGTACCCAAATTTGCTCTCTTGTCCCTCAGTCACTCCTACCTATATCTCACCTCAAGTTTGTGGGTCCAGCCCTTGTGCACATACAATCAAGGATCTCAGGAAGTTCTAAGGATCATTATTACCCTTTCATGCCTTTAAGCAAGATCCCATCTAAATCATTCCAAAGTAAGAACTGTTCATATTTTCAAAGACTTCCATAGAGGTTATGTTTTCTAGACAATGCCCTCTAGAGTGTCAAGTCTATAAAACCCAAAATCCTCATTTTCAGAAAAAGAATTTAGAAAAAAAAAAGGAAAACCTCTAAAATTCATTGAAATCAGACTCATTTTCTGAGCTATCACTGGGTTCAACTGCCAGATCTGCTGCTTGGGTGACCTTGTTGGTTGTTCAGTTGCATCTGACTCTTTATGACCCAATTTGGGGTTTTCTTGGCAGGGATGCTAGAGTGGTTTACTGTTTCTTTCTCCAGTCATTTTACAGATGAAGAAACAAGACTGATATGGTTAAGTGACTTGCGCAGGGTCACACACATAGCAAGTGTCTGAAGTCAGATTTAAACTCAGGTCTTCCTGACTCCAGGAGTGATGTTCTATCACCTGAGTCACCTGACTGCCCATGTATGACCTTAGGTAAATCTCAGCTTCTCTAGATCTCTGAATCATCACGTGTAAAAAAACAAAACAAAACAAAAAAAATAGAGACAGTTGGATTAAATGATCTCTCAAGGCCCTTCCCCTTCTGACTCTGTGATAAGCCATTTATTTACAATGGCCTCTTCTGCAATATCATAGGAGCATTGCATTAAAGCTGGCAGGTAGGCCCCCAAAATTGAATGATTTGCCTAAGACTGCACTGAGATTAAGTGGCAGACTAGATCTTGAACCTAAGTCCTCTCATTTCCAAGTCCTGTGTACTTTTCAAGTCTCTTTGATCCCTACTCTTTGAAGTAATAAGGGAGACCTTTTAGTAGATCACAAAGACTACAATGTGGGTGAGGTAAGGAGCTAAAGAACGTAGATTCAAGGTTGGTGGACCTTGACTTTATATTAAACTCTGATATATCTTTTTTTTTCTTTTCCATCATTCTACTAGTCATTATGAAGAGAACCTCAGATAAACAGCTTAAAACGCTTTGTTCAAATGAGAACAGGTATGAGCTAAACCTCAGAATTATGACAAGGTCTCATTATGGGCTCATTTAATTCTACATTTTTATGTAATTTTCTTTGCAAAAAGAAAAGGATCCTTGTAGACTCCTTGGACATCTTCTTTCCTTAAGGCAATATGATGTAGGAGTAAGGTCACTCGTCTCACAGGCAGAGGACCTGGGTTTTAGTCCCAACAATACTATTTACTAGCTTTGTGACCTTCAGGTAGTTACTTAACCCTCTGAACTTCATTTGCTTCACAGGCTGCTAGGTGGTTCCATGGGTAGAAGGTTGGATCTGGAGTAAGATAGATCTGAGTTCAAATGTGGCCTTAGACACCTACTAGCTGAGTGACCCTGGGCAAGGCACTCAACTTTTCTGCCTCGGTTTTCTTTACTATAAAATGGGGGTGATAATAACATCTAATGAGATAATATTAGTAAAAAGTGCTTAGCACAGCTTCCAGCACATAGTAAGTGTTTACTAAATGCAAAATGATGATACTAATACTTGCCCCTCTTAGGAGTTGCCTTGAAAATTAAGTGAGACTATGTATTATATATATGAAAGCATCCTGAAAATGATGGAGTTCTATACAAATGTAAGTTATTATTTAATTGACTATGCCTGGTAAGGTGATAGTATTGCTGCAGGACACAATTTTAGTTAAGAAGATCATTAGGTTTGCTGTGCTGTTCACTGACTTTGAGGCCTAGATTAAGCTAGGAGAGGACTTGATCCTGTTATCATAATATGGAGTTGAGACAACAGGCATTAAGCCATAGGCCCCATTAATTCTGTAATTAGACTGCTGTCCTTGATATATCTGGTTGGAAACCTTCCACTAAAACTCTCGTATCTACCTGTTTTACATCATTGTCTGATCATATTCATTTCATTGACTGAGCAAATCCATTAACTCCTTCTGTTCCCTGGTTCCATTTGAAAGTATTTCTTTCTGAAAGGTTTCTGAAATCATCCTGCTTAGGTAGAAAACCTTTGTTTTCCCATTTCCAGACACACGTGAATTATTAATACAACTAGATAAAGATCTCCACCTTGGGAACCATTTTTATTATGGAAAGCCAATGTTTTGCTGCCCGCGGTTGCTATAGAAAATGGGGAGGAGTTGCAGGAGGCAGGGAGGAAAGGAAAAAGAGGGAGAGGAGAAGGAATAGTAAAGTCTTTAGAGGAAGCCTCTCCAGAGTATAAATTAAATAAAAGTGGTACCACACAGTTATTTTAATCTACACAATTCAATTCATTTTTTCCTTCCTCCAGGCACTCATCTTTCTCACCTGATAAATAACTATCCTCAGAAGGGAGCAGGAGAGTCTATAAACCAGCCCCTTTGGAGAATAGAGTCCCTTGTCCACCTCCCTTCTTATCTTAAGCACAGTGTTTTACAGCTGGGTTTCTCAAATAGGGACAGATGAGGAAGTTGCTGCAAATGATCAAATTAAGGAGTTTGTTCTTTGTTCCTAGAACATAGTGCTTGCAGGTATCCCTCTTCCCATTTCATATACAAAGACTTGGGGAAATTGATTTGTCCAAGCTCACATAGCTGGCCAGTGGTAGAATCAGGCCTTTACCCCAACCTTCTGACATGCTTCCCAGCCTTTTTTTATGTGGACCATAATCCTCCACATTCTCCTTGGAGCTTAAGATTAGTGATGAAACTGATTTCCTCACTCCGGTCATCTTCTCCATTCAGTAACCCTCCCCTGCTTTCAAAAAGGCAGGGATGATACCTCATGAGAACAAGGTGAGAATTCATGAGAATGTGCAAGGCCAGAATGTAGGACTTCTGGGAAGAAAAGCCATGGGAATATAGGAAATTTCTATTCTTATCACATAAATAATGCACAATCTCCAAAGATTTTATTTTTTTCCCACATTTCCATATGGGTGACTGAATTCATGGATGCAGCCTCTTCTATTTACCAGGTAGAGTCCATCTGCCTCTTAGTTCATTTGTAATAGCAAGATGCCATAATAATATCAGCTTCATGAGTTTTCCATACATGATGCTCATTGGCCTGTCTGCTGCCATCCTTTCCTGTGGTGTTCAGCCTGGGAAATCAGCATCATTTTGGCAGCTAAACCTCATCTCCAGAAGGCACTATGTCTATTTGAATAACTGCACATGGGAAGTCACAAGAGAGAACTTTCCTTTAAATCTTTCTAGTCTGCCTAACTGTTAGCATAATTGTCTCCTTATGTTATGTGTTTCCTTTTTATAGGATGACAGAATCTTTTGTATGAGCATGTTTCAAAATAGAATTATAAATGACCACTATCTTGTTTAAAAAGGCACACAGGAAAATAAAAACTGTTTAGTCATTTCTATCCAACATCTCTTCAATCTCGTTTCTTATCCTTCATTCCATTGAGAATGTTATTTATGTGCACACTTGAGGATAATAGCATCCTAGATTTAAAGTAAGAAGGCACCTTAGAAGTCATATAATACAAACTCCTCATTTTATATATTTTTCACCATATATATATATGTGTGTGTGTGTGTGTGTGTGTGTGTGTGGTGTGTGTGTGTGTGTGTGTGTGTGTGTGTGTATAGAAGGTCTAAGAGGTAGAGTAACTTGTGTGAGATCTCACAGGAGCCAGGTACATAGACAGCAGAGCCTGAAGCCAAATCCAGGTTATCTGACTTCAGAACAGTGTTCTGTCTCCTCTACTGCACTGTCTCTCTAGGGAAGTGGAGACCATTATTTGGAGTAATTCCAATCAGGAATAAAATCATTCACCTGAAAATTTTATTTTAGAAAATGAGACCAAAGATTAGGCATTGTTAGAATGGAAAATAATCGGTCATATCTGTCCTTGTTCAGTTGTTTTTCAATCATATCCAATTCTTTGTGACCCCATTTGAGGTTTTCTTGGCAAAGTTTCTGGGGTGGTTTGCCATGTCTTTCTCCATCCCATTCTACAGATGAGGAAACTGAGTCCATCAGGATTAGGTGACTTGCCCAGAGTCACACAGTTAGAAAGTGTCTGACACCAGATTTGAACTTCCGTCTTCCTGACTCCAGGCCCCATGCTTTACCTACTCCATCACCTAGCTGCCTATATTTGTATATACACTTATTTTTACAGCATTGCTCCTAGTGAGCCTGTAATAAATCTTTGTTGAATTGAATTCATTGGAATTACATACAACCATGTAAGACAGATGGTAGAAGTGACATAATCCAGTCATCCCTTTCATCACTTGCGGTCTTTAGTATTAAACTGTTTTAACTCTGAGCACCAATGAATGGCCTTTACATTTTTATATCCCCTTTCAGCAGATTCTCCAAGAATTTTATAAGCAGAAATTAGCAAAAGCCTCATAACTTCCCTAAGCAATTAGGTAGTTGGCATGTGTTATTATGCCCATTTCATTGGGACTGTTGTTTATTTCAGTCTACAGGCAGACTTTGTAGGGACGTTAAAATAAATCAATATGAGAGGTTTGTCTAGGGTGACATGTTTGTTAATGTTTTATTGATTATACTATTGGTTGTGAATTTTCTAACTTAATAAAGCTCTGGGTTTGGTGGGTTTTGTTTTTTTTGTAAAATTCAAGGGTTATGCAATTAACTGGCAACTTAGTGCAAAGCCCTGATTTGATCTGTGTAAGACTACTGCACAGTGATATCCAATTCATCACCCTTCAAGTGGTCATGATGTCCTTCCCCCTTTCCACCCCCCACTCTGAGGATATTAAGCAAGAAAAGGCAAATATAAAAAGGAAAGCATCTGTCCAAACACTAGCAACCTGGCAGCATGCATGTAGTGCTGAAGGAAAAATTGGAAACACACATGGTTATTTTTTCCCAGAAATGAATTGGCTTTAAAAACAGCAAAACAAAATTATAGATACCTATCTTTTTACTAGTGTGTAAAAATATTAATAATTATTTTTTGTATCCAGAGGTTAAATGCTGGGGTTTAAGGGCATTGAGGAATTGATTTGTGAGATATTTGAAAGAAGGGAGGATATCAAATGCTTGAGGGAAATCACAGATTTATTATTACCCTCAAAAGGCAATCAAGAAAATATCAATAACTACCAACCCATATGCCCACTTTTTCTACTTTTCTATAAAACCATTATGAGTGTAATCTACACCCATATGGAGGGCATCCTTGATGAAGGTATGAGAAGGGAATAGGCAGGCTTTCCCAAAAGATATTCTACAGAAGCCAACATCTTTACAACCACACAATTGACTAAACAGTGCACAGAATAAAAGATCCCACTGTGTTCATTGTTTGTTGATTAGAAAAAAGCATTTGAGCTGATAGAGAAAAATACCACCCATATGGTTCTCCTCTAACAAGGTGTTTTCCTACGTATTTGTTAAAATCATATGAGATGCCTTGAAAGATGTAACAACAGAGGTAACTTTATTTGATTACATGAGTGTTAATAAAAACAAGAAGGAAATATATTTGCTAGAAGCAGACAATGAACTTGGCCCAGAATTGAATAAAAAGAGGAGAACAGGTTGGATAGAATTTGGGAAATTATGCAGTGCTTTTGATGACCCCCAAGCTGTTCCTTGAAACAAAGGCCTATCTTTTTAACACTGGTGTTCTTCTAATTTTGCTATATGGCTTTGAGACATGAAATACCGTAGTCTAGAAGGAATAAAGTTGTGGGTCCCTCAAGGGACAATGGAGAGTTTCATAGTGGACATGAATAGCATACTACCAATGAAAAGTCCCATAAGAGGAGTGATAGAAAGTATCTCATCAAGAAGATAGATGACTGAAATAAAAGATAGATCATTTATGTAAGGAGAGTGACAGATAACTCAAAGGCCACCCATGTATTCCATCAGTATCAGTGGAATATCAATAAGTCTAGAGGAAGTCCTACAGAGCATTGGGTCTACAACATACTCTCCTTCTTATCCCCCAGAGGATTTATGAAAGGACGTAGCCAAGAGTAAGACGTGGAGAGAAGATGGAATTGGATTGCAATCTGTACCAAGAGTGGAAGTATTCATATCGATGAGATCACAGATCCATCTACCATCAAAGTGTGACAAAACACTTAAATCAACATTATTAAGTAAATTTAACTTTTTCTAGTCTCCTTTAACACATTCTTTTCTGAAGAGGCTCATCATTGAGGGACTTCTTAATTCCCTTTCTCTAAAATGATCATTATATTAATTTCAATGATTTTGTATGTGTTTGTGTGTGTGTGTGTATGTGCGTGCTCACCCACAGCCAAAGCACAATATTAATTTACTCAGAATATCTACCATTCACAGAGAGTACTCTTTCTCCCATTTGACACCAATCCATTCAAAAAGAAAAATCAGCTAATCTTTGCCCTGCAACAAGTCTCCACGAAACACCTGAAGGTTCACCCCAACATGGATCTCACCATACTATATTATCATATTTATTATATATATATTTTAAGATACATAATATATAAATATTATATACTTTGTATCACTTAGGAGATTTCATCATCCTGCTAGGTGGTAGGGTTTGCAATTATCCATGATGTGCCTTGAAGCCCACAAAGGGGTTTACACAAAAGGTCTGTATAGCTAAAATAATAACCGTGAAGATGACACTATCCATTCGAGTCTTGATACTTTTCTTTATTTAAATTTACACATAACCAGAGTGAACTTCTTTTAAAAACTCTTTCAAACCTCCTTTCTCTTCAGGAAATGACTTCAAATAAGTGTTTTGTAGTCAAGAAAACCTTAATCTTCTGAATTTCCACTTTGTCCAAGAAATTGCAAAGATTCACATGGGACAGTTTAAACAAAGCATTTGTTTCCTCAGAAAAAAGTAGTGAATTACCATCCTGATCACTAATTTCCCCAATTACTATCAATGAATCCTCCCTATCTGCCATGCTAATAAGTAACCTGTTTTATCACCTTGACGGTATGAAAAGGCCTTACCTCAGATAATTGCCTTTTTTTTGTTTCTTCAGAATTATTTTTAAAGTTTCCATTTAGGCTCATTTCAAACTTTTTAATGGATTCATCCTGTGAATGGCTCAAAATATTCTCCATTGCAGGTATCATATGGATTCTTCCAATTTTTCGACACTGATTGTCATTTAAATAATATATATTTTAATCTCACCAAAGCCAGTGTTCATTTCCTTCCCATACCAATTTAAAAGTCTCCCAAAAGCAGCTTCTTTAAAATATTTGGAAGTGACCTAAAATACCAGTTGATGACCATGCAACTTGTGCATGAACCCAATTCTGCTTGTGGGTCAAACTATTTAGAAATAGTGTCAACTCAGGGCATTTTCAAAGCCATTATCTAGTTAATTAGTGTATTGAGAAGACCACAAATCCACCACTTCACATATTCATTCTTTTATCTTGCTGTGAAAAGTCTGGTCCTTTAACAACTAAGTAACAGACCCTGATTCTAGGCCATTATGCTGCTATTTTTGTCTTGTGTAAGTGTGAGACCTTCTTGTTTAAAATGGCTCCCATGTTGTGTCACAAAAATTTGAATCTTGAGGTTCAGAGCCCCTATCTCCAAAAAGCAGACCAAAATTGATATTAGTGGCATGTGCTATATTTTGATTCAAATAGAATGCTAATAACATAATGCAGGACATCCTTGATGATTTTTTTTTTGATTGATAAAGGCAGTCCTTTCTCTGGTTAGCAGAGATTGGTTCTCTATAATTGTAAGAATGATTGGTATACCATGGACCCACATGGGTCATGACGCCATTTATTGATTAGCTTCACGTGAATATAAGAGATTGTTGTGGAGGACATATATCCTATTTCTGAAACAATTGTACCTTGCAACACAGTGGGAGGGAACAAGATTGTAGAATATGTCTTTCTGAGTACATGAATACTTAGTTTAAATCTTCAAAATATAAAACAACTTTGGGTTTTCTTGCCAAGACCCTTCACTAGGTGACCTACAATTAAACTCTAAATTCTAATTGAAGTCACAAGTCCCACAGCTAGTTTTGCATGTACACATTTGCAAGTTAAAATGTAATTCTTTTTTTAAAATTTTATTAATTTATTTTGATTTATCAACAATCACTTTCATATGCTTTTGAGTTGAAAATTTTTCTCCCCCTTCCTCCCCCCCACACTCCCCAAGACGGCGCACAATTTGATATAGGCTTTACATTCACATACTCGTTAAACATATTTTCACATTAGTGAAGTTGTAAGTAAAAATTAAAACCAATAGGAGGAACCATCAGAAAGATGAAACAAAACTCAACAGAAGGTAAACATAAATGATAGCGATTCGACTTCCATAGTTCCTTCTTTGGATGTGGACAGCATTTTCCATCCGAAGGCCTCTGGGAAGGTTTAGATCCTCGTAATGCTGAGAAGGGTTCAGTTTAACAATCTTAGTCATTGCATAACATGGCTGTTATTGTGTACAAAGTCCTCTTGATTCTGCTCACTTCACTCAGCATCAGATCATATAAGTCTTTCCAGGTTTTTCTGAAGTCAGCCTGTTCATCATTTCTTATAGCACAATAGTATTCCATTACATTCATATACCACAACTTGCTCAGCCATTCCCCAATTGATGGGCATCCTCTCAATTTCCAATTCTTTGCCACCACAAAAAGAGCTGCTATGAATATTTTTGTACATGTGGGTCCTTTTCCCATTTGTTTGATCTCTTTGGGATATAGCCCTAGAAGTGCTATTGCTGGATCAAAGGGTATGCACATTTTTGTAGCCCTTTGGGCATAGTTCCAAATTGTTCTCCAAAATGGTTGGATCATTTCACAACTCCACCAACAATGTATTAGTGTTCCAATTTTCCCACATCTTCTCCAACATTTATCATTTTCCTGTTTTGTCATGTTGGCCAATCTGATAGGTGTGATGTGGTACCTCACAGTTGTTTTGATTTGCATTTCTCTAATCAATAACGATTTAGAGCATTTTTTTATATGACTATAGATGGCTTTAGTTTCTTCATCTGAGAACTGTCTGTTCATATCCTTTGACCCTTTATCAGTTGGGGAATGGCTTGTGTTCTTATAAATTTGTCTTAATTCTCTATATATTTTAGAAATGAGGCCTTTATCAGAGAGACTGGTTGTAAAAATTCTTTCCCAATTTTCTACCTTCCTTCTAATCTTAGTTGCATTGGCTTTGTTTGTGCAAAAACTTTTCAATTTAATGTAATCAAAATTATCCATTTTGCTTTTCATAATGTTCTCTATCTCCTGTTTGGTCATGAATTCTTCTGTTCTCCATAGATCTGATAGGTAAACTATTCCTTGTTCTTCCAGTTTACTTATGGTATCAGCCTTTATATCTAAGTCCTGAACCCATTTTGACTTTATTTTGGTATATGGTGTGAGATTTGGGTCTATGCCTAGTTTCTTTTCCCGTTTTCCCAGCAGTTTTTTTCAAAGAGTGCATTCTTATCCCAGAAGCTGGGGTCTTTGGGTTTATCACATAATAGATTACTCTAGTCATTGCCTACTGTGTCTTGCATATTTAACCTATTCCACTGATCCACCTCCCTATTTCTTAGCCAGTACCAAGCAGTTTTGATGATTGCTGCTTTATAATACAATTTAAGATCTGGAATTGCTAGGCCACCTTCCTCTGCATTTCTTTTCATTAGTTCCTTTGATATTCTGGACCTTTTGTTTTTCCAAATGAATCTTGCTATTATTTTTTTCTAACTCTATAAAATAATTTCTTGGTACTTTGATTGGTATGTCACTGAATAAGTAAATTAGCTTAGGTAGGATTGTCATTTTTATTATATTAGCTCGGCCTACCCATGAGCAACTGATGTTTTTCCAATTATTTAGATCTGATTTTATTTGTGTGAAAAGTGTTTTGTAATTGTGTTCATAGAGTTCCTGGGTTTGTTTGGAGGTAGACTCCTAAATATTTTATAATGTCTACAGTAAGTTTAAATGGGATTTCTCTTTCTATCTCTTGCTGTTGGGCTTTGTTGGTAATATATAGAAATGCTGATGATTTATGTGGGTTTATTTTATAGCCTGCAACTTTGCTAAAGTTGTTTATTATTTCAAGTAGTTTTTTACTTGATTCTCTAGGATTCTCTAAGTATATCATCATGTCATCTGCAAAGAGTGATAGCTTTGTTTCTTCTTTGCCTATTCTAATGCCTTCAATTTCTTTTTCTTCTCTTATTGCTAAAGCTAAGGTTTCCAGTACAATATTGAATAACAGTGGTGATAATGGACATCCTTGTTTCACCCCGATCTTATTGGAAATGCTTCTAGCCTGTCCCCATTACATATAATGCTTGCTGAAGGTTTTAGATAATGCTATTTATTATTTTAAGGAAGACTCCATTTATACCTATGCTTTCTAGTGTTTTTAATAGGAATGGGTGTTGTATTTTATCAAAAGCTTTTTCTGCATCTATTGAGATGATCATGTGGTTTCTGTTGGTTTTGGTGTTGATATGCTCAATGATGCTGATAGTTTTCCTAATATTGAACCAACCCTGCATTCCTGGTATAAATCCTACCTGGTCATAGTGTATTATTCTTGTGATAAGTTGCTGCAATCTATTTGCTAGTATTTTGTTTAAAATTTTTGCATCTATATTCATTAGAGAAATTGGTCTATAATTTTCTTTCTCTATTTTGACTCTTCCTGGTTTAGGTATCAACACCATATTTGTATCATAAAAAGAATTTGGTAAGACTCCTTCTTCACCTATTTTCCCAAATAGTCTATATAGTATTGGAATTAATTGTTCTTTAAATGTTTGATAGAATTCACATGTAAATCCATCTGGCCCTGGAGATTTTTTCCTAGGGAGTTCATCAATGGCTTGTTCAATTTCTTTTTCTGAGATGGGGTTATTTAAGTATTTTACTTCCTCTTCGGTTAATCTGGGCAATTTATTTTTTGTAAATATGTATCCATTTCACTAAGATTGTCAAATTTGTGGGCATGTAGTTGGGCAAAATAATTCCTAATTATTGTTTTAATTTCCTCTTCCTTGGTGGTAGCTTCCCTTTTCATTCTTGATACTAGTAATTTGGTTTTCTTCTTTATTTTTTAAATTAAATTAACCAAAGATTTATCTATTTTATTGTTTTTTTCATAAAACCAGCTCTTAGTTTTATTTATTAGTTCAATAGTTTTCTTAATTTCAATTTTTTAATTTTTCCTTTGGTTTTCAATATTTCTAATTTGGTGTTTAGTTGAGGATTTTTAATTTGTTCTTTTTCTAGTTTTTTTAGTTGTATGCCCAATTCATTAATCTCCTCTTTTTCTATTTTATTTATGTAAGCATTTAGAGATATAAAACTTCCCCTAAGAACTGCTTTGCTGCATCCCATAGTTTTGGTATGTTGTCTCATTATTGTCATTCTCTTGAATGAAATTATTGATTATTTCTATGATTTGTTGTTTGACCCAATCATTTTTTAGGATTAGATTATTTAGTTTCCAATTATTTTTTAGTCTTTCCATGGCCCTTTATTACATATAATTTTTATTGCATCATGATCTGAAAAGGATGCATTTAATATTTCTGCCTTTCTGCATTGGATTGTGAGGTTTTTATGCCCTAGTACATGGTCAATTTTTGTGTATGTGCCATGTACTTCCGAGAGAAAAAGTATATTCCTTTCTATCCCCATTCAGTTTTCTCCAGAGGTCTATCATACCTAACTTTTCTAATGTTCTATTCACCTCCTTAACTTCTTTCTTGTTTATTTTGTGGTTAGATTTATCTAGTGTCGAGAGGGGAGGTTCAGGTCCCCCACTAGTATAGTTTTGCTGTCTATTTCTTCCTGTAACTCCCTGAACTTCTCCTGTAAGAATTTGGATGCTATACCATTTGGTGCATATATGTTTAGTAATGATATTACTTCATTGTCTATGGTGCCTTTTAGCAGGATGTAGTTTCCTTCCTTATCTCTTTTGATTAGATCTATTTTTGCTTTTGCTTTGTCTGAGATCAGGATTGCTACCCCTGCTTTTTTACTTCAGCTGATGCATAATATATTCTGCTCCAGCCTTTTACCTTTACCCTGTATGTGTCACTCTTTTTCAAATGTGTTTCCTGTAAACAACATATTGTAGGATTATGGTTTTTAATCCATTCTGCAATCCATTTCCGTTTTATGGGAGAGTTCATCCCATTCACATTCACAGTTATGATTACTATCTGTGTCTTTTTCTCCATCCTTTTTCCCCCATTTATGCTTTTCTTTCTCCTTTTTCCTTTCCCCCTTCACTAGTGTTTTGCTTTTGACCACTGCCTCCTTCAGTCCCTTCCCCCTTTTATTATCCCTTTCCCTTTTCTTCCCCTTTAGTCTTACTGCTTCTTCCCTCCCTTCTTTCCCCCTCTTTTCTTTCCCCCCCTTTTCCCTTTTCCCTCCTACTGCCTATAGGGCAAGTTAGATTTCTATACCTAACTGATTATATTATGCCCTTCTTGAGCCAAATCTGATGAGAGTAAGGTTCAAACAATGCTCCCCCCCCTTCTTTCCCTCTGCTGTAATAGGATTTTGTGTCTTTTCCTGTAATGTAATTTACCCTTGTCTGCCTCCTCCTTTCTCAGTACATTTTCTAAGATCAGATTGATCCACTTATTTGGATCCATTTAACCCACTTGATTAGATTTTTTTTTATCATTACATCAAAGTCAACTAATATCCACCCTCTTTATGTATACTCCTTTAACATGGTGTAATAACAATACAGTTCTCAAGGGTTGCAAGTCTCATATTCCCTTGTAGGGGTTTAAACAGCCCCCATCCTTATTAACAACATATTGTATCCTTCTGTCCTGTTTACCTTTTTAAGTCCTTCTTGAGTCCTGTACTTGAAGATCAAATTTTTTGTTGAGCTCTGGTCTTTTTATCAGGAAAGTTTGGAAGTCTCCTATTTCATTGAATATCCACCTCCTCCCTTGAAAAATGATGCTCATTTTTGCTGGGTAATTGATCCTTGGCTGCATTCCAAGCTCCTTTGCCTTACAGAATATCATGTTCCACACCCTGCAGTCTTTTAATGTAGAAGCTGCAAGGTCCTGTGTAATCCTGACTGTGGTTCCATGATATTTAAATTGTTTCTTTCTGGCTGCTTGCAGCACCTTCTCTTTCATCTGGTAATTTTGGAATTTTGCTATTATATTCCTTGGTGTTGTCAATTTGGGATCTCTTTCAGGTGGTGATCGGTGGATTCTTTCTATGGTTATTTTCCCTTCTGGTTCTAGGACTTCCGGACAGTTTTCCTTTATGATTTCCTGAAAGATACTGTCCAGGCTTTTTTTCATCATGATTTTCAGGTAGTCCAATAATTTTTAAATTGTCTCTCCTGAGTGATTTTCCAGGTGGTTGTTTTACTGATGAGGTATTTTACATTTTCATCATTTTTTCATTTTTTTGTTTCTGTTTGACTGATTCTTGCTCTCTCATAGAGACATTAGTTTCCATTTGTCCAATTCTAGTTTTTAACAGATTGTTTTCTTCTGTTAGTTTTTGTACTTCCTTCTTCAACTGGCCAATTGTGTTTTTTAGGGACTTGTTTTCTTCAGTGTATTTTTTTTCCAATTGGCCAATTGTATTTTTGAAGGACTCTTCTACTCTCTCATTTGACTATTAAAATCCTTCTTGAGCTCTTCTAAGAAGGCTTTTTGGGCTTCAGACCAGTTCATATTCCCTTTTGTTGTTGCAGATGTGGGTTTGTTGACAATGTTGTCCTCTTCAGAATTTCTGTCTTGATCTTCACTCTTCTCATAATATGAATCTATGGTACGTTTCTTTTTACTCATGGTGTTTCTTTATTCCCTGGCCTTTAAAGAGATTGAGCTCTCCTGCTGGGGAACAGAGGGTACTGACCCAAGCTTCTTGTGTTGGGAGTCTAGGTCTTGATCACTGGCTTTGTGTGCTGGGGCCTCTTATGCTGGCAATTGGAGGCTGCAGATTTCTGGTAGCTTACCTCGTGTTAGGCTGGAATCAGCAAGGCTGGAATTTTCAGGAAATTTTAGGTTGCCTGCTTTTCCTTTCCTTTAGCTTTCTTCAGCTCCTTTTAGATGGGTGCTGAAGGGTGTTTATCTGCCTGGGGCACCCTGCACTGTTGTCTCCCTCATTTCTGTTAATGCACCAGGAGATTTCTTTGCAGTGGAGTGCCGAGGCACCTGGTGGTTTTCTGAGATGGTTTCCACCGGTTCCCCCTGCCCTCACTGAAGCACTTGGAAGTCCAGATGTTGGTGTTTGCCTGTTCTACCACCTGGGCTTCAGGATTTCTTCACAATTGGAGGCTGCAAAGCTCCCACGGCTCACCTGGTGTTGGGTTGGAATCAGCAAGGCTGGGGCTTTAGGAAGCCTTTAGGTTGTTTTCTTCACTTCCTTTCGGATGAATGCCGCAGGGTAATTATCTGCCTGGGGCCCCTTGTAGTTCTGCCTCCCTTATTTTTGCTGAGGCACTGGGAGACCCGTTTGCTGGGCTGCTGTACTGCTGCTCCCTGTCTTTCTTCTCGTTCAGGTGCTCCAGGGTTTTTTTTTTCTGGGGTGATATTTTCTGGGTTTTCAGAGGTTGATGGGGAAAGTGAGAGTGACTACCTTTTCATTCCACCATCTTGGCTCCTGGAAGCAGAAGAGAGAAAAATATAATTCTTATTTCTCTGAAGTTTATCTCTCCTTTAATGGCTACTATACCTAGTCACTATTTCTCCTCTCAACTATCATCATACTCTTTACATTAGAAACCCTGTTGACACAATGTAAGTAGACACCTAGTGGATGCAATGAGGACCACCAGAAATTTCTGCTTTTAGATGGAGATTACTCTGTTAACTCATACCTACCTTTAGAATGTGAAATCCATTAACCTCAAAATAATATGAACTAGAAATCCTATCTTGCTTTGGTCAAGACCACTTGCTTTTCCCCAAATGGACCACTTCACCTTTAAGAGAATTATCAAGAAAGAAATAAAGTCTTCTTCCAGTCTAAGTTATATTGTTTTCATTATGGCTGACATTGGTGAGCAGGAATTAAAGATAGCTAAAATTAAGAACTAATTTCCTATCCCAAAGAGCTTTCATTGACACTTAGTATTCAAAGTGTCACCAAAGAGAAAATCAGTGTCCACATCTTGCACATGCATACACTCAAATGTAATATAAGACAAAGAATGGAAGATTGAAAACTATGAGCTACTATCACCTTTGCAATGTGATAAAATGGTGGAATGGGGGGGGCAGGGAAGGTCTATTCTACAACCCAAGGAATCTTCTCCACATCAGTGGAAAGAGTTTTGGCTTAGCAAGCAGAGAACCTGACTTCAAATTCCACCTTTGATGCTACTGCTTTTGTAACCTTAACCACTCTGAGCCTGTTTCCTTGTCTATAAAATAAGGTGTTTGGTTTAGATATCTCCAAGACCCCCAGTAGCTGTGTCTATGACTTCCATTGTTTTCTGGAGACTTTGCCCTCTTAAAGCAGTCATTTGAGGGTATAGAGGAGATCCACTTCAACATCAAGCTCTAAGGTAATTACCACCATCACCTGGGGATGACCAAAGATTTCATCACCAGTATCAGGGAGCTGTCCAACTGAATTAAGTTAAATTTAAAGGAAGTTGAGTTCACACTGGCAAAAAGCTGTGTGTTTTTCCACTCAAAATAATCTTCAAATCTGTGAAACTTGACCCCTCCTCTTGAATCCTTTGTGACTCTATTTCTCCCATTTTACAAATGAGGAAACTGAGGCCCTCACAGTTTCCATGAATTTGTATAATTTCACACAGCTTGTGAGCAACACAGTTGGGGCTAGGACCCACTCTCTTTAACTTTCAGTTCAGTGCTTTTTTTCACACATTAACTGATTGTTTTCGGCAGGTTTCTCTTCATCCTTTCTATTCTCTTCCTGCTAAAAACAAAAAAACAAAAACAAAACAAAAACCCAAGATTTTTGCAGATACAGCTTCTTAGTTTCCTGGCTGTTCCTGTGACAGCAGGCTATTCTTGAAGCTAAGAGCTCCTTCCTGCAGCCCCCATTACGTGTGCTGTAAAAGTTAGGCACTGTGCCTTCAGATTCTTTGAAGCGCCTTTCTTTCATCTTTGCTCAAAATAGTACCTGTTGTAGTGTTAGCCTCAGAACCTTCAGAGCAGGGATCCAAGGGGATGTAGAATTTATCACCCAGTGATCTGACCTACATAATGTTTAATTGTTTTTGGCCTGACCACTACCCCAGGCATCTGAGCCAAGAGGAATTAGAGTGATGTTTAAAACTATGTTTTGGTTTTTTAATCCTAGTTGATCCAGAAAATTAGGATTTATAAGGAATAAATGTAAAGGTTGTGGATTCTATGCACCAAGGGTCCTTTTACAAAAAATATTTCTGGCAATATTTCAGAAAGAGGGGATTATTTATCAAAATGATGACTTGTATTTTTCTCAAGGGGAAAGATTCTGGTTCCACTGCTGTTTTATTATGATGTTGTATGATTTTTTTTTTAATTACGAAAAGATCAAATTGGATGCCACATCTGTGTCATGCAAGTATTTTACCAAGACATCAGTATCACATTAATTTACAAAATGTTCTACATTATCAGGTTTAATTGAAAAACAAAGGATTTTGGAAGATAGAGGAAATGCTGTGGAGTTCTTCAGCTATTTAATATATTTAAATGGTTTATAGAAGGCCTTATTTTCAAAGGCCACCCTCAAGTACGTAGCTTCATTTCCCCCCTTATTTTGAATCCACTTTCCTACTACCTCTTTCCCCTTATTGAAACACTTCTTTTAAAAGCTTCAGAGTAAAATTCATTTCTTGCTGATATGGTTGTTTCCTGCATTTAGCAGATGTGTGAGCTTTATTTTCTACTATGTTTCCAATGGGGACGTACATAGCATGGCTTGTTTAATGTAATTTGTTGTTTATGCTCAAACATGCATTTTATTATCTGCCTAAATGTGCAAAGTGCTTTGACTTGGATAACTGGTTGGGAGGGGGTTGTTTTGTTTTTAGTCAGCAGGGTTGTTTTTTTTTTCCTGGATTCTGCAAAGTTTAATTGTTATCGATTCAGTTTGCCTCTTGTACATTTCAGTGAGAGAATTACGATTCTAGTCCTTCTTTAGCCAGCTTAAAATAATTCTTATACCTTAAGTTGTAATATTGAAGATTGTTGTTGTTGTTCAGTCATTTCAGGCTTTCTATGACCTTATTTGGAGTTTTCTTGGCAAAGATACTGAAGTGGTTTGCCATTTCCTTCTCCTGTTCATTTTACAGATGAGGAAACTGGGGCAAACAGGATTAAGTGACTTACCCAGTGTCACATGCTAGTAAGTGTCTGAGGCTGGATTTGAACTCATGAAAATAAGTCTTCATGATTCCCAGCCCAGTCTTCTATCCACTGTACACTTAGAAGATAATACAAGTAAATTCCATCATGGGGGAAGATTCTGGATAAATGGCTGAATTAGGTGTTAAGAAGCCCTTTTTCTCAAATGCTTTTTTTCTGACACTAGGCATAGACCTCGATCAAGTCAAGTAAACAGGACTTTATTGAGAGCCTAGTATATGCCAGGCAATGTGCTAAGAGCTAGAGATATAAATAAAGGAAAAGCTAGATAGCATAGTGGATAGAGCACTGGGCCTGGAGTCAGAAAGACCTGAGTTCAAATCCAGCCTCAGACATGAGATCATATCATGAAGAATCAGACACAACTAAAGCGACTGAACAACAACAATCTTAGCTGAAACTTGAAGAAAGCTAGGGATAGTTAAGAGCCAAAGATGAAGAAAGTGGAGGAGAGGAGAAAAAAGGTGTTCCAACTCTCAGAGACTAAGTTTCCTCACCTCTGAAATGGGGATAATAATACCCATTGTATCTGTCTCATGGTATTGCTAGGAGATTTTAGTGAGGTAATATATGCTAAGCAACGTATAAAATTTAATGTGCTATAAAAATGTTATTTCTTCCATTGAGTCAGTCCAATGCCTCATCATTATGTGGAGGGTGACCCTGGGTTCTTAAAGACTATGCTATCAGACCAGAAATTTCCAGAAAACTTTGGAAGTCTCTACCATACTGGAAAAGTTTCAAGTATAGACTCAGCAATAACTTGAGTCTTTTCTTCAAGGATCATAAAATCAGAGAATTGGAAGGGACTTCAGCAGACATCTACTCTGACCGACATTCAAATCCCCACTATAATAAACCTAAAAAGTAGTTATCTAGCTTCAGCCTAGCTGAGTACAGAGTAGCACATCATCAGAAGGCTGGCCACCTGGTGGTGATGGGTTTTGGCCATAGAAACCCACAGAACAACGAAAAAATGAACTTTTTGGAGGACATGGGTGAGTCCCATAGGATAAACAGGCATGGATGGGTTGTGATCTTCATGATTGGAGGGAACTTCCAAATCATTGAGATCAAAGATCCATCTGAAAGTCTAAACTCAATTCATCATTTTTATGATGCCATAGTCCCTCTATTTCGGTCTAGTAACCCTGAGAAACAATTAGATGAGTTTAATTCTGTTTTTGATGAATCTATGCTGCATCTTTGCAATGATCACTTCCTTTTCTAGATGTTCACTTAAGTAATCCCTTAAGTAATTTGTTCTAGAATTTTACCAGGAATTAAGTCAAGCTTACTGTTCTCCAATATTTAGACTTTTGCATTTTGCAGCAGTAGCAGCAGTAGTACTAATAGCAGTAGTACTAGCAGCAGTAGTAGCAGTAGTAGTAGCAGTAGCAGTTGCAGTAGTAGTAGCAGTAGTAGTAGTAGTGGCAGTAGTAGTAATAGTAGTTGTTGTTGTTGTTTCAATACTCCAGAAGCTTATCACTGCTCTATATTCTTATTTATCCAAGTGATTAGCAAATTCTAACCAGAGCCTGGCGTTTTATAAGTAGAACATGGATATTTTTTTCCTAAATACCTTCATGTTTCCTCACTGGAGACTGTGACCCATAATGTGCCTCTCATAGTGTTTATGAGATTTTTCTTTTAATAATAATAATAATAACAATGGACATTTATATACTACTTGAAGGTTCGCAAAATGTTTTACAAATGTTCTCTTACAACATATGTCTTTACAACAGTGACTTAGGTGCATTACACAGGAAGAAATGAGGTAGAGGTTAAGTGAGTTGGCAAAGGTCTCACATCTAGTAAGTGAAGTAGCATTTGAACTCAAGTCTTCCTGACTCCAGACCCAGTGCTCTATCCATTGTGCCAACTTGTATATGCTTATATGCTTTCCATTTATTTTACACATACTTGTAAATGTACATATCTCACCAAATAAAATATAATCCTCTTGAGCACCAGGACTCCTTCATCATTGTCTTTGTATCTCCAGCATCTAGTAGAGGGCCTGGCACAGAGAAGATACTTGATTTAGGGGCAGCTGAGTGGCATGTACAGTGAATAGAGCACCAACTCTGGAGTCAAAAGTCCTTGAGTTCAAATCTGTCCTCAGACACTTATTAGCTGTGTGACCCTAGACAAATCACTGAACCCCAATTACCTCCAAAAAATAAATAAATAAAAATAAATGTTGATTGATTGCCTTAAATTTTCCTCCAACCATTTGTCATTAAAATAACTGGAAGACCATAATGTTCCCTGTGGATTTGCCAATTTAACCACGGGTACTTTCTTCCAAATTATTTATTAAAATGTTAAATAAGACATTCTGGCCCTAAGAATCTGCACGATAGAAGAGGGAGAGGTTGTAGAGTGAGATGTCTGACTTTGAACACAAGCATACATACTTCCTAGCTTGTAAACTCAGCAAATCACTTATCACTCTGAGCCTTAATTTTCTCTTCTCTAACGTGAGTACCCGTGACACTCCTGCTACCTCCCTTACTGAACAACTGTCAGGAAATCGCTTTCTCAAGCTGAAAGTGCTCTAGAAATGTGAGCTGTTATTATCCCTGAGGAACCCTCTTTGGGGCATTCCCAAACCAAGGAAGTACTTGTTGATTCCTTGTCTTGAAATTCCCAACCTTCTTTCAAACCATCAATGGTATGGAAACCAATTAAAGGCTTGTTGAAAGTCTTAATAAATTTCAAATGGTTCCTACTTGTTCTCCTATTTATTTGTTCCCTCAAAGAGCCCTGATGGATTAGTCAGGCATGATTTCCTCTTATGAAAAGCAAGTTGCCTTCCTCCTAATAGTTGATCCTCACTTAACTATTTAGGGGTTTTATCCTTTGATATATTTTCCATTGACTTACCAGGAATAGAAGTGAAGCTAGCCAGACTGCCTTTCCCAGGGACTGCTCTATAGCCCATTTTATGGACAGGCAATGGCAAGGCCTCCAGGAGGGTGCTTAACAGTGGTTATTTATAGTAACTTATTATAGATTTTGGTCACCAGTTCACAATTTCACCTTTGAATTTTTTAGGACCTGTGGATGGGTCTGCCCAGTCCTGGCAATTTATTTACATCTGACTCATCAGTTCCTTCCAGAACACCCTGTGAGATTACCACTATTCTAATATTTCTGACCAAACTGCTTCCAAAGAACATTTGAAAGTGAGAATCTCTCTGATGTGGAATCCCCATACAAAAATCTCATTGAGTCTTTGTTTCTTCCTTATCATCCCCAAAGACCCTTTTGTATCATGGTGGTCAGATGATTCCATTCATTCTCTAACTGGCTCCCTCCATTTGACATGTTTAAAGAAATTTTTATTATAACTTCCTAGATCATGAATTAAATCATATGATCATAGATAATAGATTTAGAACTGTAAGGGACCTTATAGCCCAACTCAAATATCACCTTCCGCATTTGGTCTGCATTTTCCTTCAGTTTTGCTTAAGAGTTTTTAAACAGTTTCTAGGCTTCCTTTGTATTAAATGAATACGTTCCTTTCCCCTGTAACCAAATGACTGTATTTTGTCTTAGTTTACCTTCCTAAAATAAAGCAACCCTTGTGACAGAAGTGTTAGGGTTTTTTATTATTATTTCAGCTTTCTCTTTCCCATCAAAGTGTTGGACTTAATCACAGTGGTCTATGGATAAATATTTTTTGAGTAGATACTCTACCAGTACCTTTGCGGTCCTCAGGGCCAAATCCATACATTCCCTTTCCTGTGAGTTCTAAAACTAGTTGGCCAAGGCAACAGGAATGAATGCAACACCTTTCAAGGAATTAGTCTTGTGCCAATGGGGTTAGTAGAGCTTTGTTTCTGAAGGAAGTAGATCAACATATCCCGGACAGACTGTCAGCTTTAACTTTGCAGACACTGTGAGATTTACAGAAAACACTGTTATGCTGCAATAATAATGCCTAGTGAGTGGAGAATCTTAAGACTTTGTATACATTTCAATAGAATGAGTTCTGCTTATGGAATAATGTACATTCCCCTGGAGTCATACTCAACAGCATGGCCTTAAAATCAATTTCTCTTTAGTCATCACAACACAAACACATTAGCAGGGCTGCAAGGAGAACGTCATTCAGTGGAATGAAAAGCCCACTGTAAGGAAGGAGAGAATAATGGGGTGAAGAGGTACAGAGTGAGAATACACCTCACTGACACTAAAGCTGATTGATAAGCATAGAGTCTTCTGTGTCCAGAATATGGCACCATGGGAAAAAATGGACAAATGGTGCCATGATGTATGAGAAATGTAAGGTGTAACACAGATTTGTGTTCTCGAGGCAGGAGACGATGAGGTTCTTTCAAGGCTGACAGTGTTGTCAGTGCAGTTGACATAAATTTTGCTAATGTTAATGGAAATGTAGTAGCACAATTTACCAAAGCCATTTACAGCTGTTGTGTTGGAGTGAGAAATGGAAGGAAATTATAGGAAGAACCCAGGAGGTTTAAGACTTGTGTACTTGAGCGAAAACACATTTTAAAATTGCCATGTATATAGAAGATTCTTTTTTTCAGTGTAGTATTTTTTGTTTTCGTTTCTTTCTTTGTGGCATTCTTTCAGGTCCTGAGACACCACCACAAGTGCCATGGTACAAGGGAGCCTTCTTTCATTCCCATATTTCCCCATCTCATGATGGTGGTTTTAATGCTTGTTTTCTTTTGTTTCCTAGATCTCAGTATTTAAGGAAATTATGTTCTTTCCTTCATGGTAATTAGGCAATGAGACATTTTTATCTCTGTTTAGTCACAGGAGTTATAAAGCCTTCTGTAATACCAAGATAATGCTGTCATTGATAGTTACATTATTGAACATGTACTAGGGACCCCTAAATAATGGGAAGAATGCCACCCAGGACATGGAGCACAACACAAAATTGTAGCCAAAAAAATCAACTCTGAAGGATTATATATAATATATATATGGGGGTGTATATGTATATACACACATATATGTATGTGTGTATATTACATATAATATATGTATATATACACATATGCATATTATATGTGCATGTTGCATATACAAGCATGCACATGTATATGCACATATGTGATTGTGTGTATAATGATACCTCCTTACTGGGAAACCCTGTGTGAACAAAACTGTATAGCATAAGAGATAGCACATGGAAAGTTTCATGAGAATTGGAACCTTTCCCAGGATTTGAGTTCAGGAAAAAAAAAGGGGGGGGTTATTTGTCCATAGCTCCAGGGCAAAGGGAGGAGGAATAGGAAAGTAGCACAGTAGGTGTCCTGAGGCCCTGTTTAGGAACTGGAGTGATCAGAAATGAATTAGAGGATTTTTAGACAGACTTGCAATTCTTAGGGCTGAAAGGAACCTTCGAGATTATCTAGTCCAATACTTTCATTTCACAGATAAGGGATTCCAAAAAGGTAAAAGGAGAAAGCTGAGGCAATTCATCTCTGGAGATGGAGGACAGAATTGTACAGTCCTCTGAAAAGCATGAGGAATACTTGAGGATTTATATGGGAAAATGGAAAACTCTAAGCTACAGTAATTTTTCTTGTGAAATGTGGTCTGAGGTAGTTTATGGAATTCCTGTTATATGGAATTCCTGTCAACATTACCTTTTAACTCAAAAAATTATTTAAAGTTTTTAAAAGTCTGAGAAAAGAGGAAGAAAGAAAATATTGGTAGGCTGGATTGGAATTGGTTTAGACCAGGCCAGAGGAACAAGTTATAGAAGTTACTTATAGTAAAGTCACCCATTCCTTTAATCAGCCTTAATATCTCCTGCCCTCCATGGACCTTTATTTCCCCTGGCTCCACAAATATCTCATTTCTTTCCTCTAGCTCTCCAGGCCATACTTTATCCCGTACTGTCCCCAACTCCATCCTTCCAGCCAGGAAATCTCTTTTCCACTATTCTGAATTCCCTCTTGGTTCACATATTCTCCCCACCGCATCAAATTCATTGAATTCAATAAACATTTATTAAACGTGTACTACATACAAAGCAGTAGATGAGGTGCTAAGAGAAATACAAGGTTTGAATAAAACAATCTACCCTCAAGAAACACAGTCTAATTGAAGGATATGATGCCTACATAAATCTTTGAAAGGTGCAAGAGAAAGTACTTTACAAAGTCTGAGAAGGAAAAATGATCCCCAAACTGGGGAGATCAAGGAAAGTTTCATTGAAGAGGTGGCATTTGGCTTCAGCTTCAAAGGATGGGAATGAATTGAACAGCAAACAGAAGAGTATAGATAGTCTGGAATTGAGGACAAGTACAATGACATTAAATTGCAAGGCGTGATTGGAGAGCAATGATTTGTACAGTCGGGCAGGAATTTAGTGTGTGGCAGAATGAGTTCAGATTGAAGAAAGCCTTAAATAAATGCCAGGCAAAAGAGTTCAGATTTTACCCAGTAGTTAATAGGGAGCTATTAAAAAGTTTTGAACAAAGAGTAAAATAAAAAGAACTAAAGACAAGGAAGATTAGTCTAGCAGTGGTTTGAAGGATGGAGGGGAGAGGGAAGTGACCTGTTAAAAGGCATTACAACAGTTCCGGAACATCCTGAGGGTCTACATTAGAGGAGTGGGAGTGGGAATGGGCAGGAAGGGACTAATTACTTAGATCATTGCTCAAAAATGCTTTTCAGGAAATAGGACCAAACGTGATGTTCTTACAGACACACTGGAGCGAAATTTTAAAATTGTCTTTAGGCAGTCACTTCTTTCTGTGAGAAGCTGTTTTGGATCCCCAAGAAGATTGAGTAAGGATATAAGAAGCAACAACACCCTTTTTTTTTGTTTGTTTAGTTCTGGGGTGTATTCAGAACAGAGACTAGCTGCTGAACATTCTCTTTGAAGAAAGTAGAATTCTTTGATGCTAGAGAAGAGCTCAGTTACATTAACTCAAAGAGAAGATGTCATTGAGGCAAGTTAAACCTTGGATAATGCTTTTGTGATTGCATTACCAAAAGGAAGGCAGGTCAGAGTTTTCACAAAGAAATCCAAGGAATGCTGTGGCATCTTTGGATACAATTTTTGAGCCATGTGATTACTAGGACCCCTAGAGTCCAGGGTTTCTGTGGACCCTAGTGCTTACATATTATGTGCCCTTGGATGCAAAGACCTTGTGGTTCCTTATATATAATTAAATAAAATATGTTGTCTGGAAGGACAAGTGAAGCTGGTTTATAGCCTCAAGCTCAGAAACTTTTTAAGACATCGAATGTGATTTCCTGGAGCAAAATTCAGAATCTAGCGAGAGAAGGCACAAATGACTGGATAATCAAGGCTTCTAGTTTTTAAAAATGGACGTAAGATAAAGGAAGCAGACAGTGAGAACACTGCTGCTCATCTCTGGAAAAACATATATGATATTCAATAGGCTGCATATTTTTGCATCAGTATAGCACTATAGGATCACCAGGTAAAGTTTTTGATATGACTGAGCAACACAGGCCCAGAAGAGGAATCCTTAAGTATGTCCCCTCATGTCTGTGCTTATGTGCTCTTCCAGTTGTTTTCTTTTTGGGAGGAGGATGGCCTTGGGCTACCATAGGATCATCCCCAGCCCTACCCTAACAAAAGGTATGGAGGTGTGGTAGAAATCTTACTCTGGTTTGGATCTTCCTTTTTTCTTAAGAATAGTATAGACTCTTAACCTTAATAGTACTAATAATCTTACTAATTTTACTAGTGAGGCAGCATGGTATAGCATAAAGGATGCTGGGATGAGAGTAGAGAAAGTTGTGCTTGTGGCTCTTAGGGGTGATTTGCTTCTGTGACCTTGTTATTTACTGCCTAGGAGAAGATCTGACCATGGTCAATGGTTGGGGCATCCCATTCCCTGGCCCTTGGAATGTATCTAATCAGAGATCACAGGATCTTGGTTGTCCAAGTTCAAAGAGATCCTGTTATCTAGTGATAGTTATTGAATCCCTATGGAAGCTTATGTAGGCAATCATATGTAGATATAACATGATGTATATTGTCTTCCTAAAGCATGTATGTGTGACATAATGGAGAGTTTTCTGAAACTGATTAATCCTACCAACCACTACCCACCTTTTTCTAAAACTCACGAACTGAAGTACTTATGGACACTGGTAGTGTTTTCAATTCATCTTCCAATTGAAGGGCATGACTTTGGACACAGATGGGAAAGAGAGCTAAGACACTGGTTGACAAAACAAAACTCAGAAGATTTTGATGGACTGAAACAAATAAAATTAATATTAACAGGGATTAATGTAAAGCCCACATTTAAGTGTTTTTTGAAAAATTAATTGTACAAATACAGTATAAAGATGACATATTTGAAGAGTAGTTTGTGGAAAAAGACCTAGGGGTTTTAGTTGACCACAAACCCAGCATGAGTCAACAGTGTCACGCAGCTGCTACTAAAGCTAACGCCATCTTAAGCTACATCAAAAGAAATATAATGTACATACCAAGGGAGGTGATATTCCCGCTGTACTCTAGGGTGGTTTAGACCACATCTGGGTTCAGTTCTGGGTACCACATTTTAATAAGGACATTAACAAACTGGAGTGTGTCCAAAGGAGGATAACCAGAATAGTGATGGGTCTTGGAAACTATGTCATTTGAAAAACAGCTGAAAAAACTGGGGATGGGTTTAACCTGGAAAAAAAAAATAAAACCAGAGGAATATGATATTTGTGTTGAAATATACAAAGAGCTGTCATGAAAAGGAGGAATTATACTTATTCTTTCCAGATCTAGTAGGCAGAACTAGGAACAATATGTATAATGGGCTTATATGTTCCACGGACAAATCTTGTTTACATTGAATATTTGTGAGTATTAATGTATTATCCCTCTTGATATTACCTCATTGGTAGGTCACTCTTCTCACCATGGAGCCACTGAAAAAATAGAATATTTATTAATTATCAACTATGTCTCAGGCACTGTGCTAGGCACTGGGATTACAAAGATAAAAAACAAAAGTCTGTCACCTCAAGTAGCTCAACTTGTGGGAAGCAACATAAACTCCAAAAGGAGTTATTAATAGAATTAGAGCTCAGACTCCCAATCCTAATCTCATGCCCCAAATCTCTCTCTACCACAGCAAGAGATTAATGTAATCAATTATTTGTTAGGTGATTTTGTTCCATTGGAATTCTTCTTTTCTGGCATTTTCTTCAGTTAGATTCTTCTTATCTAATTTATATATGAAGTGTCTCTCCTCATGTTGGTAGCATCTCACAACTCTCACTCTGGGAATGTGGACCCCTATTATCACACTCTGGGCTGGTTCAATACAACCTGTTTTGAAATTGATTGGCCTAAAATCCCAGAGGAGAACCACTACCACACAATTATACCCAAATCCTCAGAATGTCTTAATGGGAAGCTGTTGTAGGAGAATACATCATTATAGCTCCCACCAGCATGCTTCTACTTTGTACTAAAATGATGGCATATTTCGATTTCAAACAAAACTGTTTTGTTTAGCAGTAGTAAGGCAGAAGAAAGAATAACATCACAGGTAATAAAAATATTAAAACAAAGGCATGAATAATAAATAAATCACAATCCACTAATAAATAAATAAACCCTCTCCCACCATTGCTCTTAGGATATGTTGGGGAGAGTGAACACATACTTACAGAAACCTGGAAAAGAAACCCATGTGTAAGGAAAATCCATTTTCTCTGAATAATTAAAAATTCAGAACGACAAGCCTTGATGTTATTGTTTTAATCAAGAACATGTACATTATATGAAGCTGCTTCTTTGCTAACTGTTTTCCTCCAATCCTTACTACTCTCCAGCTGGACAAATCTTCTACCGTCAAACCAACAAATATTTACAAGCTCTTCCAGCTTATAATACACCTTACAAGGGTGTTAAAGAAGTGCTACGCTACTAGTTTGAATAGAAGTTCCTGTTAAGCCAGAGAATGCCAATTCATTAGGTTGTTTTATTCTAGGCAAAGCTGTTAAACACCACCAGCTATTCATTCACCAGGATACTGCATTGACCAGTCAGCATGTAGCAACAAAGAGCTCATAGCAAAACAGCTTATAAGCCCTTCCTTACCCTCTTAAACAAGAGGTTTTAGCAGAAAGCAACTTGTTCTTCTGATAGACCCTCTTTCCAATCAATCAGGAATCTCTTGCCAGGCTCTTCACCACTCTTCATTTCCCATTATTTTCATTAGTTTAAATCAGAGCCTCCTGGTACTCACCTTTCATTTACAAGTTAAAAATTTAACAAACTCCATTGTGAAATCAACAGTCTTTATTTAATCATCCTCTTATTCTCTAAGCAGTTACATGATTTCTCATTTTGTGAGGTTTAACTTCTTAAGCCGTAAAACAGTTACATGCAAAAGAGTCAAGGGAACACAATGACCTACAGCTTCAACCGTTTCATAATCTTCAAAGAAGCCCACTTTTAACACTACGTGTTTCTGACAATTTCTTTATACTTGATTTTTTGCAGGTATTGATAAATAAAAATTCTTTCTCTGTCCCTTTAAACCATCAGACTGTTTATAAACATAAGAAGCATCACTCTACCTCAGGTATTCTTAATTTTTTTGTGTGTGCTGTGGATCTCTTTTGTAGTCTGAAGAAGCCTATGGACCCCTTCTCAGAATAATGATTTTTAAAATGCATAAAAACACACAGTATTGCAAATGAACCTAATTATATTAAAATACAGTTACCAAGATACATTTTTTTAAAGTTGATTGATCCCAGGTTAAAACTCCTTGACCTATATCCCTTACCAGATGATTTAAGCACTTATATTTCTCCAAAGTTCATTTTCTATCCTTTGCAACCAAACTCCTCATAGCTTACTGAAAACTGTTTTTACACAGATTTTTAGTAATTATTATAAAGGCAAAGTTTTTTTTCCCTATTCTTTCCAGTCACCAAGCTGTTCCTCCATGAGACAATACCTTACATCCTCTACAAGTTATTTAATTTCTTTTTCTTTATGCAAAAGTACTTTTCTGCCTCTTTCAACACTAAACTCCATAGGAAAGGTCAGTACTTTAAAGAAACAGAATCTTACACATAAATGCCCTTATCTCAGATGAACTGTAATTGAGGATCACCCAAAAAGGAAATGGAGTGGTGCATGGTGGGTTTGAGCAGGTGACAACAACAATAACACAAAAGGAATTGTGCAGGGGAAGTAGCTTAAAGGATGTCATCATGGATGTGTATGTATGTGTGTGTATCAATCTGTCTATCTCTATCTGCATGTACACACGCACAATATAAAGATGAGTGCTGCAGAATTGAAGGCTTTTCTTTCTCTTTTTTAGGCAGTTGGGGTTAAGTGACTTGCCTAGGGTCACACAGCTAGTAAGCATCAAGTATTTGGTCTGAAGCCAGATTTGAACTCAGGTCCTCCTGACTTCAGGGCCAGTGCTGTGACCACTGCACCACCTAGCTGCCCCAGAATTGAAGACTTTTAAGAGTTCCTTGGACACAGCAAGGAAATCAAATCAGTCAAGAGTTATTTAAATTTGGGGGTCTCCATTTTCTTAATTACAAAACTCTTCTGCTCTCCCATCCAAATAAGTGGAAAGTAGATAGCACCAGAACAAAACCAAACCCGAGGGTCAAGGCCATTGTCACGCTCTGCCTATCCACATTCCTGGTCTTTAAAATGTGTGTACACATATACATGCAAATATATGCATGCATTTATATATGTATGGGTACTTGCATGCGTGTATGCATGCATACACCTGTATGTACATGTTTATATCTATACTATCAGTATTTAGATACATAAACAATATGTGCATATTTATTACACATATGCAAGTTATGCATATATACTTGCAAAGCTTTGAGCCCAACTTCCAAGAAGAAATGGATTAGAGTTTTACAGAATGAGAAGACATGGATGGGTTGTAACAAGCATTGTTGGAGACAGTACCCACATGAGTGAGATCAGTGTATTGAAGTATAATCATCTTGTGATGGTTTTTTTATTACTTGTATTTGGAGGATTTGGGAGGAAAGCATGGAAGTTTTTTTTGAATCTCAACTGTTTTTCAGTGATTACTTTGATATACAGATATGTTGTGTTCATTGATTGGAAAGCACAGGTTTTGTTACTCTGTGGCGTGGCTTACCAAGCATGCTTGAAACATAAGACTGAGTCATCCACGCCTCATCAGTGATGTCAGTGTGCCTACAAACTCAGCCACAGATGTCAGAAAAGGAGATCATTCTACCATCTGATGTGATTCATCTGCCCTGGGAATTTGTGTGGATCCCACACAAGAAGACCTTTGGGGATTAGGAAGCCAATACATGAAAGAATTCAAGTCAGTGTTTCAATTTCGAATTGTATCAGTACATATAAGGCAAGAAAACTTTTTAAGAGGCCGTTGCAGATTAGTCAGAGCCAAGATGGCAAAGTAAAGCAGGGACTTACCTGGGCTCTCCCCCCAACCCCTCAAAATACCTTTAAATAATGACTCTAAAATTCTAGAGGGTCAGAACCTCTAGGGTGAAAGGGTGAAATAATTTTTCAGCCCAAGGCAACTTAGAAGGTTAGCAGAAAAGGTCTATTGTGTCAGAGTGAGCAAGGAGTGTAGTCCAGCACAGACTAAGCCCCAGCAAACCAGTAGCAGGCCTCAGGGCAACTGAATCAGTGGCAATAGTAGTGGTTTCCAGACCTCTCAGTAAGGGGATCAGACAACAGGTCCTAAGGAGATTTACAGGGATCCCTTTGTTGCCACCAGGGGTATGACACTGTTGCATTGCCTATATTTGGACGTGGGTCACAGTACTGGGTCTTAGTCCCAGTGTCAGGAGGAACATTAGCACGGCAGAGGAGCAGGGACCCTGGTCACAGTTCTAGGGGTGAAAAGATTGCTTATGGTCACTCATAAACCAATGCACAGTACAGGAGAGAGTACTAAACACACCTCTCCCCAGATCATACCAACTTGGGCCCAAAACTTACAGATCCTTATAATTACCTCTGAAAATGGCTGCACAAAAAAAACCTGAAGCTTGAGAGAGTGCCCCTCTCCACTTGGGAAGTACAGTCCCACTTTAGCATAGAGCTAAAAGTCAAGAAATAGTCTGGAAATGAGCAAACAACAGAAAAAATTCTGACCATAGAAAGTTACAATAGTGACAAGGAAGATCAAAACACACACTCAGAAAAAGACAACAAAGTCAAAATTCCTACAACCAAAGCCCCAAAGAAAAACATGAATTGGTCTCAGGCCTGGAAGGGCTCAAAAAGAATTTTAAAAATCAAGTAAGAGAAGTAGAGGAAAAATTGGGAAGGGAAATGAGAGTGATGCAAGAAAATAATGAAAAAAGAATCAACAGCTTGGTCAAGGAGGAACAAAAAATACTGAAAAAAAAAACACCTTAAAAACCAGAATAGACCAAATGGTAAAAGAGGCACAAAAATCCAATAAAGACAAGAATGCCTTGAAAAGCTGAATTGGTCAAATGGAAAAAAGATTTATAAAAACTCACTGAAGAGAAGAACCTTTAAAAATTAGAATTAACCAAATGGAAAAGGAGGTACAAAAGCTCAGTGAAGAAAAGACTTCCTTAAACATTAGAATGGAGCAAATAGAAGCAAGTGACTTTATGAGAAATCAAGAAATTGTAAAACAAAACCAAAAGAATGAAAAAATAGAAGACAGTGTGAAATATCTCATTGGAAAAACAACTGACCTGGAAAAATAGATCTAGGAGAGATAATTTAAAAATTATTGGACTCTCTGAAAGCCATGATCAAAAAAAGAGCCTAGACATCATCTTTCAAGAAAGGAAAACTGTCCTGATATTCTAGAACCAGAGGGTAAAATAGAAATTGAAAGAATCCACTGATCACCTCCTGAAAGAGAGGAATATTATAGCCAATCTCCAGACCTCCCAGACCAAGGAGAAAATGCTGCAAGCAGCCAAAAAGAAACAATTTCAACTATCATGGAGCCACAGTCATGATAACACAAGATTTAGCAGCTTCTACATTAACGAATAGGAGGGTTTGGAATGTGATATTCTGGAGGGCAAAAGAGGTAGGATTATAACCAAGAATCACCAACCAGCAAAACTGAGTATAATCCTTCTGGGGAAAGATGGACATTCAATAAAATAGAAGACTTTCAAGCATTCCTGACAAAAAGATGCTGGATAGAAATTTTGACTTTCAAATACAAGATGCAAAAGAAGCATAAAAAGGTGAACAGGAAAGAGAAATTGTAAGGGATTCGATAAGGGTTATATTCCTACATGAGAAAATTATTTATAATTCCTAAAAATGTTCTCATTATTATGGCAGAAGGCATATACATAGACATAGGGTAGAGGTGTGAGTTGAATGTGATTTTAAGATTATCTAAAAAAAATAAAATTAAGGGATGAGAATGAAGAATGCACTGGGAAAAGGGGAAAGGGAGAGGTAGAAAAGGATAAATTATCTGTGATAAAAGAGGCCTAAAAGAGATTTTGCAGTGTAGGGGAACACCATGAACTTATTCTCATGGAAATTGGCTCAAAGAGGGAATAATATACACACTCAGTTGGGTATAGAAATGTATCTTGCCATACAGGAAAGTAGGAAGGGAAGGAGATAAGAGAGGGGGTAGGGGAGCTGATAGAAGAGAGGGCATTTGGAGGAGGTAAAAGTCAGAAGCAAAACCCTTTTGAGAATGGACGAGGTAAAGAGAGAAAATAGGGTAGAAGGAGACAGAGTAGGATAAACAGAGGAAAATAGGATAAAGGAAAACACATAGTTGGTAATCATTATTAGGAAAAAGATTTTTACAGTTAGTTTCTCTGATAAAGACTTCATTTCTCATACATATAGAAAACTGAGTCAAATTTATAGAAATAAGAGCCATTCCTCAACTGGTAAATGGTCAAAGAATATGAGCAAGTAGTTTAAAGATAAAGAAATCAAAGCTATATATGGTAATATAAAAATGCTTTATATCGCTATTGATGAGACAAATGCAAATTAAAATAACTCTGAGCTACTACCTCACACCTGTCAGATTGGCTAATATAACAGAAAAGGAAAGTTACGAATGTTGGAGGGGATATAGGAAAATTAAAACACTAACTCTCTGTTACTGGTGTTGTGCGCTGGTTCGACAATTCTAGAGAGTAATTTGGAACTATGCCCAAAGGGCTATAAAACTATGCATACCCTTTCATCCAACAATACCACTGCTAGACCTATATCCAAAAGACATCCAAAAAAAAGGGGAAGGGACTTATTTGTACAAAAATATTTATAGCAGCTCTTTTTGTGGTGGCTAAGAATTGGAAATCAAAGGGATGCCCATCAATTGCGGAATGGCTAAACAAGCTATGGTATGTGATTATAATGGGATATTATTGTCCTATAAGAAATAACAAGCAAGATGTTCAGAAAAACCTGGAATGACTTATGTGAACTGATGCATAGTGAAGTGAACAGAATCAGGTGAACACTGTGCACAGTAACAGCAATATTAGCTGATGAAGAATTGTGAATGACTTAGTTATTCTTGGCCATTGGCAATACAGTGATCTAAGGCAATCTCAGGGACTAATGATGAAACATACTATCCACCTCTAGAGAAAGAACTGATACTGATTGAATAAGACTGGAGCATGCTATTTTTCACTTTCTTTCTGTACAAAATGACTAATTGGAAATGTTTTGCATGGTTGCACATTTATTACCTATATCTGATATTTATCATCTTGAGGAGGGCAGAAGAGAGGGATAGAATTTGGAACTTAAAACTTTAAATTGAAATGTAAAAATAAAAGAACCAAACATAAAAAAGAGGGCACTGCAGTAGTCTAGATGAGACACACTAGGATGACAGCTCTGACTGCAAGGATATAAGGAAAATGTGAGAGATGCATCAGATGTAGAATCTTTAGGGCTTGGTTGGATACGGAGAAAGACTGAGGAAAAGATCAGAGCTTCAAACGTGATAGGTTAATGATGGTGTGTCATTACCAGAAAAAAAAATGCATCAGGAAGACCAGATATTGTGTGGGTGAGGGTTAATAAGATAATGAACTAGGTTTTAAATATATGGAGTTTATAGTTGTGGTGAGATATCCATGTTTAAGTGTGGGGACACCAAGAAACAGAAAGAGAAGCCACATAAAGACAGATGGGACACTTTGTTTCTTAACAAAAGGAAGTAGATAAGACGGAATAAGGCCAACACGGTTTGACAAATATTAATCGCTAACCATGTGCCCGGCATTGTACTAGATGCTGGGAATACAAAAACAAAACAGTCATTTCCCTCAAGGAGTTTGCTTTCTACTGGAAATATGTAGCATATATATAATGTGTATGTATGTGTATATATATATGGATTTATATGCATATATATTCATACACACATGCACACATACCAACAGATTTATACATATGTATAAGTGCATATATACATACAGATAAGGAATTTCAAACTGCAAACAATACATTCTACACTCCAAAGAATATATACAAATGGTGACGCTATTTTCAATGGTTTCATTGATCATCCTCCTCCTCTTTGTTGGGGAAGAGAAGAAGAAAGGAGGTCCTGCATCAGGAGTAGAGATTCCACCAACCCCAGAGTTCTGTGGAGGCCAATGAGAAAGAAGTCATAACCAGCTGTGTCTAGCACAAGGACCCTGAATCGTTACCATTCTTTCCTTCCTACCCTGCCAAGAAGCCTAAATGTGTATTTTCAAGCTGATGTTCAAGTGGGATGCCAAATTAAACTTTATTTTCTATTTGAGCGAAAAGGTTTTCCATTTCTTGTCCAAGTGAGCAGAGAGGAAATTTGGCAGTTTCTCCCAGAGATCTCACACAGCAATGTACAGTAATAACTAATTAACTGAAAGAGACTATGTTCTTCTGTATATCAGAGAGCCACGGTATGTGCAAATGTGTCCCTAGGCAAGGCACAGAAATGGTTGGGAAGGGCATCTGTTTGTTTTCCTCTCCAAAATAGCAGTACCTCTAAACTTTTGGTGTACATTAACTCTGAAAGCATTGTAGCAGCATATGGTTACTGCTATCAATGGCTTCACATGGTTCCCCAAGTAACAGTTCTATATGACCCTCTCCCTTCCTATCCTGAAGACCAATTATAGAAATTGAGCAACATATTTCAGTAACTTTTTTCCAAAAAAACAAAACATGCTCACAAGGAGGTGGCAATCTCATTCAGTCCAAAGACTTTAGTTATCACCTCCATGCTGATTACTCCCAAATTATACCTGTCTCCTGAGCTCGAGTTCCATATTTCCAATTGGCTTCTGCATATCTCTGCCTAGATGTCCCACCAACATTACAAACTCCTTATGTACAAAACTGAATTCATTCTCTTTTCCAAAAAATTTGTCCCTCCTTTTGTCTTGACCATTTCTGTCAGTGGCACCACCATTTATCCAGTCATCCATGTTTAGAAGCAGCATGCTATCTTTGACTTTTTGCTCATCCTCTTTTCCCATATCTGATGAGTTGCTAAGACCTGAAGATTCTGTCTGGAACATCTCTCACATCATAGCATGGGTCCTTCTTAACTTCTTTCTGTACAATAGCCCCTTCAACAGTATTCTTGCCTCCACTCCCTCCCTCCTCCCACTATCCATATATCATTAAACTTCTATATTTATCTTATATATGATCATGTTTGCTCAAAAGTCTTCAATGGCTCCCTGCCAAATAAATTTCAAATCCCACTTCTTTACATTCTGATACCATCCTGTGTTTCTAGCTTCATCTCATATTACTTATATCCATACCCTCAATTCTTTAAACAAACTGTGCTATTAGCCATTCTCTGAATACATCCTTTTCTTTCCTACCTCAGGGTTTTGCTAACATTATTCCCTATGCTTGGAATGCCCTTCCTTCATTTTCTCTACCTATTGATTCTACATACCCTTTTACACATCTAGTCCATGAAATCTACTAGTCTTCCTACTTTTCTCACAGATCCACCCCACCAAAAAAAATCAGAAATGATCTTTCTTGCTCTTGAATTCACTTCTGCTATTCGCTAATTATGTTCCATTTTGCATTATATATACGTATTATGTATTTAGGTACATACTATATATCTCCCTAATTAATTATACACTCCCCAAGCTCAGGGTCTGTGTCTTATTTATCCTTGTCTTCTTCTCACTGTCATTGCTGCCACCACTACCACCAGTGACCAGCACAAAGCTTTGTATACTTAGTTGGGTTGAATTATGAGTTAGAAAACCGTATAAGCCAGCAGACTGTATCTTTAAAGACTGGCTTCTGAAATGATACCTGTATAGTCCTGATACCTGCAAACACATCGGTAGTGATGATCTGTACAGCACGAGAGGATGTACATGCACAACAAAGCCTGGAAAATGATCTGGGGCAACTTTGGAGACAAAGTTGAGACCCTTTAAAAACTCCCTAAGCAAGGACCATTTATCAAAGTTACACTTGTGGATTCATCATGAGCCTCATCACAGCTTCATCCCACCAACATTACTCATTAGCCATTGGTTACCTCTACCAATGGTGTCAAACTCAAATAGAAACAGGGGACATTACAGAAAGATTCCTGAGGACACATATTCACTTAGAAAACTTATTAACATTATCTAACTTTTATTGTACTTTTATTTATTTAGTTCAATATTTCCCAATTATGTTTTAATCCGGTTTGGGCTGCATGCCCATGTTTGACACTTTTGACCTATACCACCCCCAAAAGAATGATGATGCAGTGCTTCTACCTCTTGGCATACAGGGTAGCATCAGCAATGGCAAGGGGCATTTTTAAAAAATCTAAATGTGAATCTAGCTTAAAACAGTTAAGTGATGGCAGAACCATGATAATTATCATTTATTCAGAATATTGAGCCTGGGGACAAGTGCCTCAGAATTGGATAGGGCCTACAGCCAGTTTCGAGAACAAGTTTAGCTATGATTTGGATCAGAGAGGGAATTTGGCAATTTCTACAAGAGATTTCTCAGGGCCATAGATATCAATTCTCCCAGATGACAGGGAAATTAAAAGCTACTCTAAAAATACTGCCCTTTAAATTTAAACATGCATACTGTGTATTTGTAGAGGTCATAAGAGTCTTCTTAAAACAACTTTTTCTATTTATCTTTTTAAAAGCCCTGCAGTTCACCTTTAAACATGCACCTGAGATGGGCATCAGTAACAGCTGTACTGGTGTTGTGCACACAGACAAAGAGGTAAAAAATCAATTTCAATCCCCAAAGGACAGAATTACTGGTGCTGAAGGTCACTAAATGCTGGCACTTGCTATCCAGGCTTGGAACAAGAGCCGCGTCTATCCGTACTGCATCACTGCTCTTTGAGTCAAGGGGTAGAAGGAAATCAGGAGAGAAAGAAGGAAACTTTCTCTCACCAGTGAAGAGGAAGATGTCTCCTATACAGTCCATAGTGTAACCATTTTAAACAGCAAAGAGGGAAAGGCAAACACATGCATGTGCAATGCCTGGCAGATAGAGGACTTGTGTGTGTTTGCACCTAATGCTCCAGAGAAATTGGTCAAAACTGACTCAACCAACTGAAAATATGACTGCTGTCATTCTGTCAAGGTCACTTGTCAGGCTGAATTATTTACTCCCTTAGGGTTCCCAGCACAAATCAGTCTTACCAGTGAGATATAACTCACTGCTGTCTGTTGGAGGGACGCTTCCATCTCTGGCCACCATTTTGAACATTCCCTTCCTTACCAAGGACGTTTGATGGAAGTCATCTGCTTCTAGAGGGATTGTTGGGCTGGACCAATTCTCATACTACTAGTGGTGTTAGCTACCTAGGAAATGGTCCTTTCAGAAAGCCATTTTCTGGTTGCCTACTGACCCTATTTGATGTTAACTCAGGGAGAGCTCAGCAACAAGTAGTTGTACTGGTACAATCCATCCTCCTGGCCCTCTTGTAGATCATATAATCATGATCACAATGATGGCCAAAGAATTCCATATTTATGTAATTCATGTGGTGAGTAAGGAGATGAATCCCTGGTGATTAGAGGGAAGGCAGACAGCCCCTCAACCTGTGGTCGGAGGAGACATGAGAATAGGACACTTGTTTTTAAAAACTTAGACATTTAAATTCTGAGAGAAGGAGGAGGAGGAGGAGGAGGAAGAGGAGGACAAAAAGGAAGCGGAGAAAAATCCCCCTCCACCCTATTTAAAGCCCATAAATATTTAGAATCCTATGTAGGATTTGATTGAGGCTTGAATTAAAGGCTCAGGAAGAATAAAACTCAGACCTTTCTAGAGTTATTTTAAGGCTTAGAAGCTTTCACACTCATCTCATTTGAGCCTCACAACAACTATTTGAGTTAATAGTACAAATTAGTATGCCCATTTTAAGGATAATGAAACTGAGCCTTAGAAAACTTTTGACTTGCCCATGATCAAAAAACTGGGCAAGTATAAAAGGTGGCATTCAAACCCAGATCTCTCCCGACTCTAAATTCTGCATTTTCCCCATGGCTGGATCCTTCTGCCTCAATCTAACACCAGGAAGGTTAGCATTTGTCCTTCAATATGCATTTTATTAAGTGCCTACTATGTGTCAGGCACTGTGCTAAGCCCTGGGGATACAAAAAGACAAAAGAGTCCCTGCTCTCAAGGAATTCATAGTTGCCAACATGCAAATAGCTATGTACAAGCAAGCTTTATACAGGATAAATTGGAAATAATCAACAGAGAGAAGGCATTAGAATTAAGGGAATTCAGGAAAGTCTTTCTGTAGAAGGTAGAATTTACCTGTGGCCAGTGAGCCACAGGTAAGGGTATTACAGTTCTGGCAAAATTGCCAGGGCCATGGGGGGAGAGGGGAATGGAGAGGAGTAGAGAGTAGAGCTGAAGGAGAGGACAAGGAGCATAAGTTTTAAAACCTTTAAAAAGCTGTGAAAATCATCTGGATGTCAGACTATTTGGAAGTGAGTTTTTTCTTTTTTTTCTTGATGGGCTTATGTATTTGGCTGGGTAGGAGAGCCATTTGTAAGGAAGCTGGGATCTGGCTTTCACTTCCTGTAAGTTATTTTAGGCTGATTCCCAGTTAAATATGATAAATGCAATTTTTGCTTTATTCTATGTATATTCTAAATTCTACATGTATTCCTGACTCATCTCCTTTGCACATGCTTGCTCAGGACTTGAGCTAGTTGCTGTGGGGATATAATGAAGGCAGCAAGGCCCTTCCTGTCACCCAAGACCAGCCACCACAATGGGAAGCAGAGTCATGAGGCCAGGTAGTGGCAGGGGACGCTGGTCTTCCATACTAACCTCTGCCTCCTCTGCATACCCTCCCTCCCCTATTATCCTCCTTCTGGTCTCAGCAGCCTCAGGTTTACCCTTGACTTTCTCTCCCAGAGACAGTAAAGGAAGCAGGATCCCGAGAGCAAGGCTGGCCTGGTGAAAACAGAGAAGTGGGGAAAATTTGTCTTGGGGAAAGCAGCAATGTTAGTTTCTTCCAACCTCCCTTTTTTGTGTTCCTTTCTCCTGTTTCAGGAACAAGTCCTGCCAGCTTAGGTGCTCAGTGTCACTGTGCTATGCAGTTTCCTTGTTAGGCACCATATCAAAGCCTACCTTCCTTGGTCAGTGCCCCTTGTTCAAAATTATCTTCCTACTCATTATAAACTCCAGTCAAATCTCCCAGTCATTCAGTCCTTACCTCTCAGCATGGAGGAAGGCTAACTTGTAAACACAGTGCCTTTTGCTCAGAGGAAGTATTAAAAAATGCTTGGTTTTACAAATGGATACACTAATTCAGACTAAAATATAAATCACTACTATAGTTGTTTTGCATTTTAAGCAATAACACCTGAAAAAGGGGAGGCATGAGATCCAAAAGAAAGCACCCTAATGATGAATTTCAGACTCCTGGACAGACTTGAGGGACAGATGTTTGGGGACACAGGGACTTCTTGGCACCCCTCAAACTGTAGCATCTAGACACCTGCTTATTCTGCCTACACATAAGATCAGCCCTAGATGGGGATGGAAGTGGGGTTGGGGGGAGGGGAGGGACTGGAGAGCTCTCAACATACTCTGTGGTAAAGTCTGCATAGTGCCAGGATGGAGAAAAGCAATGGCTTTGTGCACATGTAGAAAAGAAGTTTGACACCCTGAGTCCTGTTGCCTTCTCTGAGTCCACAAAACAACTTTCACTGTAGGATGGCCCAGTTCCAGCTTCACCCCATGCATAAATTTATCTTACTCCCCACCCAGTGTAAATTGGAAAGAGTAATACAGAACAATCTCACAGGGATGTTGGACAATTTAATTAGTGTTTATAAAGCACTCCAAGGTCCTCTGATGAAAACTGCTGTGTAAGTGCAAAATTATTATTAGCTCTCAGCCTTGTGTCCCCTGACTTCTGACTTCAGCTTTTGTTGTTTCTGGATAGGAACCTTTTATGGGCTGTCCAACCAGGCCTTTCAGGTGCACAGGGAAACAAACACACACACACACACACACACACACACACACACACACACACACACACACACACATTTACGGATTTTTTAAAAAGCATTCTAACTCTGTGGGGTCCTTCCAGGCACATCTATGTCTGAATTCCTTCCCAACTTATCCCTGCTATATACCTCAATCTACAAGAGAGTAGATAGTTACAAACAGGCTACTTTGCAAAAGAGAGAGGAAAAAAGCCCAGTTGGAAGAAACCCTTTCTAATGATGCAAAATGCAACAATATTCTTCTCATGCAGAATCTGAAGGAAATACTAGTTGAGGTCTATTCCCCTTTATACAAAGGGATGTGATACATATTTGTGCACAAAGTGGAGGGGAAGAGTAATAGATTTGTTTTCAGTCCCCAAGTTTTGCCTCCCTCCTTCACCCTAATTTCCCTGGGAATCATGGAGACAAATATACCCCACCTAGATGGCATTCTTCATGGTAGTCCTTTGTTACCTGACTATATGCTGCTTGGAATCCCCTGGGGAAGATGAAACAAAGAAATGGGAAAGGGGGGAAAAAGACTCAGCTGCTTGTGAAACAACACCCTGTAGTTTCAAAACAGATCAGGCCTGTGTGTGATTTTATCCGACTCAAGGTAATAGTAACATGTTGCTGTTCCATTCAATCGTTTTTCATTCATGTCCAACTCTCCACGACCCCATTTGGGATTTTCTTTGTAAAGATACTGGAGTGGTTTGCCATTTCCTTCTCCAGCTCATTTTACAGATGAGGAAACTGAGGCAAACCGGGTTAAGTGACTTGCCCAGGGTCAAACAGCTCATAAGCATCTGAGGCCAGATTTGAACTCAAGAGGATGAGTATTCTGATTCCAGGCCTAGCACTCTATCCACTGCACCACCTTGCTTCCCTTAATGATAATAATATGACATGGGATCATTTTCTTCTTTTTTAAGATATATGCTCATTCTTATTCAGCATTATCCTCTCACAACCTACTTATACTGCTCTCAACACATATTTGTTTCTCCAAACTGCTTTGGAAGTAGGGGCTGTCAGTCGAACAACAGGTATGAGATGTAACTTTATAAGAAATAAAAAGTACTGAGAAGCAATTGTTGCGATTTTAATCAGGTACAAAAAAAGCATAAAAGTTCTAGTCCAGTTATATGTCAATACCAACAATCTGATTGCATGTAAGTTGTAAACCAAGCCAAATTAGCTATTACAGCACATTCCAATGTTCTTTCATTTATTGTGGGTGCTGAGTTCTGTGACCATGGATGGGCTTCCCTTTTCTCGCTGGGGTTCTTCCCACTCTAATCCTGCTGTGTGCTGCTGTCACATTAATCTTCCTAAGGCACAGTTCTGATCACATTATTGCCCTATGCAAATGTACCCCATTGCTCACTGAAAGAAGTCCAAACTCCTTAACCTGGCTTACGGTCTCACTACAATCTGTCAAGCCAGCCTAATACCGAGCAACACTACCCTACCATGCACTCTGCACTCCAGTTAAAGTGGGCAACTGAAGTCTGTTGAATATGTTCCTTTCCCTCATCTGAGATTTCTCTCATCAAAGGCTGGGATGACTTCATTCACCTATTTCCGTCTGTTTAATTCTTAGCCAGTCTTCAAAGCTACCTCCTCCATGAAGCCTTCCTTCATCTCCCCTACCCTGGTTAAAAAATAATCTTTTCTTCCTCAAACCTCAAAAAGAACTTTGTATCTCATGTATTTATTTAGTATTTTTCTATTTTGTAGTAGAGTTATTTGTATATGATATGATTATAAATTATAATACAAAATAGAAAAAGTTAAATGCGTAAATGAATTACAGAAAGGCTGTATGATAGTAAAGAAAATTGACCTTGTCATGTACTAGCTCTGTAACAGTGGGCAAGTCACTTCTCCCAACCCAGCAGTTATCTAAGATTCTTAAGATGAAGAAAAGGTGCCAACCTGCATTAGTACAGACGGTTTCCTCAAACAGAAGTCCCTTGTATCAATAAATTCACAGGTACAGTCCCAATCTGTATTACAGTTATTTTAAATACACCTTAACTCCCCTATTAGTCTACATTCTTTGCCAGGCAGAAATTGCCTCTTATTAATTAACCTTTGAATCCCCCTCAACATCTAGAAAAGTACCCCTGTACATAGTAAGCTGCTAAACAAATATTTGTCAAATATTTAATGAGGAGAGAGCAATGAAATTATTTGGTCTGGAGAAGAGTGAGGGCAGATTGACACCTGGTGTCAAAGATGAAAAGACAAAATTGTATCATGGATAATTCACAAAATCATTTTGTAAGCCTGAAAGTGCTTTATAAATGTAAGTCATTATTATTAACCATAAGGGGAAATTTCCCTATAGAAGAGTGAGGCTTGTTAAACATGGGAAAAGGCTTCTGAAAGTGATTATAAGATTTCCTTCTCCGTAAACTCTTTTTTCAAAAAGGTTCTGTCCTCATCAGTCTGTCATGATTTAAGACCTGCCTCATTGACAGTGGGAAGGAAAGGGAGTCATACATTTAATTCTGTGAAAAAAAAAAAGGGTTGTTAAGTAAAAAGAATGTGAATCACTTTGGGTTCTAAGATTTCTAGTGAGGAAACCAAACTATTGAGAACAAAGAAATAGGTGGCAAAACTTTTAATTGTTTTATGTTTTAATTGCTTATGTTTAAAATATACTTAAATATACTAATATACTAAATATACTAAGGAGGGCAAAAAGGTGGTGAAAAAAACAAACTGTTCCTCTTTGGAACACAAAATAAACCTAATAAAACATTCAATCCTAACCACTGATTAAAATGAGTCGTCTCATCAACTATTAGAACAGGTCTCTCTTTACAACCAATCAGTGTATTATTTTTAACCAGAGGACATTATTGTTGATTTTAACAAAGCAATTGCTATTGTAATAACCTTAGCCTCGGATCATTTCTACACAGGTCAGAGAGAGGGCACTTATCCAGAAGATTTAGCCACCAAAAAGAAAAAAAAAAGCTCTATTTAAAAAAAAAAAAGAAAAAGAAAAAGTAGGTGCTCCAGCTTAAATGACCCTGGTAAGCTTTTCTGTTTTGACTGAATTAATGGGGCTCAGGTCTCCACTTCATTTTCTCCATGCAAACACAAGACTATTGGCTTCTCCTCTCACCCCAGCACCTAAGAGGTGAGCAGCCTTAGTTTTATTTCTTATAGTATGGAACTCACCTGGTGTGGATACTATCAAATCAAGTGGGGGGGGGCACTCTTTAAAAGGCTGTGGAGCTAATGTTACTGTATCTATGACTGCATCCCCTCCCCCAACAAATATTCCAGAGTAGCCATAGATTAAGCTCCGTAGGTCAATTAATAGCCAAAGAAGGACCACAAAAACATTGCTTTTCCTGGACGAATGAAACATGATAATTGTGAATCCATGATGTTCGTCCTGTGAAATACCTGAAAGGCTCTACACAAGCAGCCCCAAAACAAAACAAAACACCCAATCCGTTCAGTTTGTTCAGTCTTGTGTCCAACCGTTCAGTTTGTTCAGTCTTGTGTCCAAGGTTTTAGTGATTAAAAAATAAATAAATAATGTTTGACGGTTCTGTAGGGTTGTTCAGTTTGTTTGCTTGCTTGTTTATTTTTTTGGAAGAAGTGTTTCTCAGGAGCAGCTAGGTGGCTCAGTGGATAGAGCACCAGCCCTGAAGTCAGGAGAACCTGAGTTCAAATCTGGCCTCAGACCAAAATCTTGACACTTACTAGCTGTGTGACCTTGGGCAAGTCACTTAACCCCAATTGCCTAAAAATTAAAAAAATTTAAAAAAAAAAAAGAAGTGTTTCTCATACCTAAAAATGGAAAAGGGTGGGGGGAAGCATTTTTCTTAAAAACAAAAATATGTTGAGTCTGAAATCCCAGAAAATTGAAACTAATTAAAGCCTCAGGTTTCTGTCAGTGCAAGGAAAAGAAGGGGATCCCCTTCCCTAAGTCCCCTACATCACATAACAGTGACAGTCAAGCTCTTGGTTTCTGCTGTGTCCATAATTCTGTTTGCTTGTCTTCTGACAGCCAAAGGACTTCCACCCTTAAGAGTCAGCATTTTCCTTTGAAAAACATCATTTATTCCATTCAATTAAAATAAATTTTATTAAAATCCTACTATGTTCCAGGCACTGTGCTAAGTACTAGGGATACAAAGACAAACCGGGAGGGGGGAAGGCACGGGGGAAGAGGGTAGGATACAAGTATAAAGATAATACAAATGTGTTAAGTAACATGTACGGCACTGAGCCATTTTCCATTTCTCTCTCTCTCTCTCTCTCCCTCCTCTCTCTCCATCTCCCCTCCCTCTTTCTTTCTCTTCTCCCCAATTCTTTTCAGGAGAGCCTTCTGACCCAGAGCTCTCACACTTAATAACATAAATGTTACATCAGGCAACTAGGAAGTAAAACTGCTCCAACTTGGCATTCTTATCACACTTGTATATTAGCATAGGTAGTGCTTTTAGCTCTGAAGAATTTCTTCCTGACCTCAGGTAAAACAGCAAAGACAGCCAAGTTTTGGCATGAGACATAGTAATTGGCACAGGCTCCATAGGAGATTTGTAATTCCAGCCTGAAAATTCCCTTACGTTAACTACCAAGGGCTGTGTGTCTCTGTGTCTCTGTGTGTGTGTGTCTGTCTGTGTGTATTCCCTATAGGGCGTGTGTTCTTCCAACATGGCATCTTTCTTCACAGTTTCCTTGAAAATGCCTTTCTCTGATGAAAAGGCATTACCAAAAATTGGCTCATTGACCTGTTATTTCAATGTACACATAATACACATAATGGTGGGGCCCCCAAGCCAGAGAGTTATTTACTAGCTGTTGCCACCACATCTTAGCGAGACTTGTCAGTCTTCTCCAATAGAGGAAACATCTGTATCAGTGTAACAAAATTCAAGCAGCTTTCAAGATGTCCCTCTGAGATATGGGCAGATAGCTGTCTGCCCTCAGGGAATCAAGTCTCTGAATTCCAAGCAAGAGCAAGTCTCATACATTCACTTTTCATAAAAGCGCTTTTCAATAATGTCTCACTGAGTAGGTGCCATAAGAAGTCCTTAGGTCAATACTCATCTTCTCCAAAAGGAGAAGTTTTCACATGGTTGGCCAATGAGCAGAGTACACAGCTTAATGGAGATCCTTAAGGAGATGTTGGTAGTAGGGATCATCCTAAGAGATGATGCTTCCATATTTCCAAAGCTCTGTATCAGAAGCTCAAAAGTATATGAACAATGGGTTGGTCCATCCTAAGGTATGTTCAAGATGGGTACTGTGGACCCATTCTCAGTCATCTCAAGAATGGTGAGCGATGCTGTCCCCTTCACAGGAGTGTCTTTGTTCTTTTGGTTGACCAAAGAACCATGAAAGGTTGAGAATTCTTGGTGTTCTAACAACAGCCCATGGAAGGAAAGCTCAGACCAAGTCTATCTTCTGACCTGTTGTTGGACCCATCTGTTGAACACTTTTCTTATTTTGGAAGGTGACATGGAGAAAAATTCGTTCTATGCCTTGTTTGTTGGTATCTGGAAATATGTTCTGTAGTCTGGCAAATTTCTTTTAAAAAAAAAAGAAGAGAGGATAAATAAAAAGAATAATAGAAATAAGAAATGAAAATAGTCTAATTAGCAATAGAATTAAAATGTTAATTCATGATGGTGGATAGATAACTGCTTCCTAGGAAGAAAGCTCACCAAGTGGCCCAAAAAGAAAAGACTAATGTATTCAATTATAGTTTCAACAAACATTTGCTGAGTCTGTGGCTAATATGTGACTGGGGATGAAGGGGTTATGCAGGCCTTTCCTGCCTTCTTCCAGAGGACCATGTGTGCTAGCTCAGCTGTTGGGCACTTCCAGAATGACAAAGCCACTTACTGGCCACCAAGCAGGAAGAGTCAATGATCGTGGCCAGTAGGGGGATTGTTTCATCATCTTAAAGCTCAAGCCTTTTAGTGCTGAGTGACCTAAGACCTGCCAGAAGCAGTTTTTATTATCCCCAAAATGCCAAACCAGTGAGTTCACACCTGTGGTCTTCAGGGAGCAGCAAAACAGCTCTTTCATAATCCCTCAAGTTATATAAAGCTCATTAAGACTTAGTTCCTTCTCCTCCCCACTACTGTCTTCCTTTTGGACTTTGTCCTGGAAGTGGTGAACCTCTTCCAAACTGGTATCATGAGTTTCTTTAGATTACATCCCTCTTAAAATTCATTTTCTGAATAACAGTTATAGAAGGGAATACACACATGTGTGCCACATGCAAAATAGCAAAGACATTGCTCTCTTCTCATGTGCTGCCTTTCTTGTAGAAGGATTTATCTTTTTGTGTGTTTATGCATTGTTTCCCCCTGCTAGACTTCAGGCTTCTGGGGTTTCATAAAGACTGACTCTGTCTCACATGCTGCTTTTTCTCCCCAACAATGGCTGGAACATAGTAGGCATGCAACAAATGTGTGGTCCTTTGAATAAGATGGACTTTCCTAGAGGTCTGTGACTGTAATTACTAATGATTAGTAATTACTAATATAATTACAAACTATTTCAAATTTGTCCAATAATCTTTGGCTTTGTTTCAAAGCATATTCAAATACATGATTTCATTTTATCATCACAATAATGCCTGAGCTAAGTTTCCTGAAATTATTTTCAAGCTCCATGTACTTCAAAGTGTACTGTATTTAGGGTGAAAACAGAAACATGCCATTTCTAGTGCTGATTAGAGAACAGAGATGCAGCACAGTGTGTGGTGTAGAGGGCCAGCTTTGGTGTTAGGAAGACCTGGGTTCAGGTCCTGCCTTTGATGGGTACTGGCTGGGTGGTCATGGGTAAATACTTAATCCCTCAGTGCCTCAGGCAATTCACTAAGGATGTTAGGGGTGAATCTTCTTTCTTCATTGGTGAAAGGGGCTTTCACATTTGGAGTTCTATACACTAGTGCAATCACAGGTCCAGGGACAGAAACACAGATGCGTGCGTGTGCACGCGCACATACACACACACACACACACACACACACACACACGTTTATTTTAACACTCCCCCTAACAACTTTTTTGCCCATGCTGTTAAGCCAGAATTAGATGAATACCTCCCAACCTCCCTGTTGTTTTTTTTTTAATTTTTCTTAAAAAAATAATAGATGTTTCTATTCTCAGTCCTTTGCACAGTGACTTGACCACCGCCAGCACTTAATAAATGTTTGCTGAAAGGAATTGAACTTCTTAAAGTAGATACTTACACAGGTAAAAACGATGAGAAATACATAAAACATCGCAAGAAACAACAGCAAGAAAACTTCAGTTTGGTGTTTCTTAAACTTGTCACCCTCAGATTCCATGGTACAACCTTACAATGAAAAGCACAAATCATCTATTCAGGATTTTGTTTTTACATCCAATAAGAGGGCTATTACTATTTCAAGTACATTGTTCCCAATCCAAAAAAAAATCTACTTCTCTGCCATGTCTGTTTCTTCCTTTACAACATCAGCACCATGATCTTTGGGTATCATATGTAGAAGTAAAGAAGAGATGAATAGCCATCGGGGAAGCAGGGTGGTGTGTTTTAAAAAGCACTACAAAACCTGGGTTCAAATCCTGTATGCTACTTATAATCTTTGAGAGGATGTACTGTTTCTGCCCTTGTAATGTTGTGCCTTTTGTTCAAATTCCAGGTCTGCCATTTCTAGCTATGGAACTGTAGGCAAATAATTAGACATCTCTAGGTTCTCAGTATCATGGTTAGACTAAATGACCTCTAAGTCCCTTCCAGCTTTAACATTCTGTTATATTCACTCATCCCATTGGGAAGGAACCTGATGACCTGACAGTTGCTTAGTGGCTTAATTGGACAGTTAAATGAGGAAGGAGTAGTTAAAGCATTGTTGTTATTCAGTCATGTCCAACTCTTCATGACCCCAGTTGTGGTTTTCTTATCAGAGATATTGTAGTGATTTGCCATTTCCTTCTCCAGCTCATGTTACAGATGAGGAAACTGAGGCAAAAAGGATTAAGTGATTTGCCCAGAGTGTCTGGGGCCAGATTTGAACTCACATCCTCCTAACTCTAGGCCCCCTGCTCTATTCACTGTGCTCCCAGCTACCACACAATTAAAGCACTAAGTAAGAGCTTGCTATCAATAAGAAAGCTTTCTAAGTGGAAACTTGTTTCTAGAGCTCTCAGCTAAAATCCTGGGCTGGGTGTTGAGGGAAGGGAACTAGGTAAAAGATACTATTCCCTTTGTAGGTTAGAGATGGCAGAATAAATTGGCCCAGGAACACATTAACTTGATTAGAATGATTTATGAAGCTGGCAAGACACATAATTAATAAGGCCAACAAGGGGCAGAACTGGGACTAGAAAATGCCTTAACTCCCAGACCAGTGTTTCCTTTTTTTTTTCCCACATTGGGTATTTTTATTCTACATCCACTCTGATTGAATCATCCTCACACTAACCGGTAAACTATAATAATCTGAATTTAATTCAATTAGTGAAGTGAAATTCCCACTTCGGATACATTTTGGTTGTGTGACCTCACTGCTCTAGGCAACTCTTAAAGATTATATATCCGAAGAGGTGCTTTTTTTGTATTGGTAAAGGAATTTCCTCACCAGAAGCTGCCAATATCAATGAAATACCAGTTTTGGTTTAAAAAAAATTAATGACATTGTTGGGAGAATGAAGAGCTTGGTTCAGGATATCCCATGAAATAAAGCTGGGGAGTTGCCATAGTCATACCCAATAAAGCAATGGCGTGTAATGGGAAGAACACCAAGTCAGATGAAAAGAGTTCAAATCCTGTTACTTAGTACACATGGGACCTTGGGCACATAAGAATATAGATTTAAAGCTGGAAGGGACTTTAGGAGTTAGATTAGATGATCACAGAAGTCCTTTCTACCTCTAACCAAATGATTTGATGAGCTCACTTTAAGGTAGGAAAATCATCTCCAAATATTTCCTTTATAAAATATTTTCTGTCCTTAATCAAACTAAAGTCAATATATTTTATGAAGGGAAAATTTCTTAATACCTTAACCTTGGACCATAACCATGTCTTTTCTTGGATTCAGCTACTATTTCTAGTACCTAGTAGAAGGTTGTGCATGCAGTGGCTTTGCAATATGTGTTGATTATGGAAAATAAAACAATTTGCAATAAATCACATACCTGCCACTTTCAGTTCAACTGTGTCACTTGGGCTGTTTTCTTCTCCCAGTGCCCACAAAGTACATCTGTAAGTCCCAACATGCTGGCAGGTAGCATTTATGATCTTTAGAGAACATTTTTCGGAAGGACAGGCCTCTAATGAGTCATTTATCTCTGTCTGATCACTAAGGCTTAGGTTCATACCCAGCATCTTAGTCAGTTCTCCATTTTGTTCGTTAATCTGTAAAAAGAATCATAGACTTATTGACTTTCAGAGCTGGACGTGACCTTAGGATTCATTTAGTCCACCCCCCTCATTTAATAAATGAGGAAACCGAGGCTTATAGGAGGGAAGTGATTTGCACAAGGTTAGACATCTGGCCCGTGCTTCAGCCAGGACTGGAACCCTGGCCATGGTTTCAGACCCCAAAATCAATGCTTTATCTACTACCATATAATAGCCATGCATTTTACAGACCAAGAGCCAGAAACCCTGAACACAAACACCAAAGCTGCATGTATAAACTGTTCAGAGAAGCAGTAGTAATCCTGTTTTTAAAGAAAACATTGGATCTAAGAAGGAAAAAAGCCATTACATACACTTAATAAAATATCTAATTTGGAACAAGAAAGCTGCTAAGGCCTGGACAAATTTGCTGGGTTGCTGACATTCAATGGGCCATAATGCATGACACATAATTTCTTGATTTACCACAACAGTGCACAAATCCAAGATGACGAAAAAACTGCCAATTTGATTGTAAAATAAAAGACTTTTCCAGGTTCTTGATTTCTTATTGCTACTCCTTACACTGGTGTGAATTGAAAATCTGGGCTCATCAGCAAAAGTATCATAAAGGGCCCTGGATCCATTATTTAAAAAAAAATGAAAAGCTCATCAGAGATAGGCCCCCTTCCCTTTCTGGAGGACTCTTCAATGTAGGGGCTTCTTGGCTAAGGTTAATATAATAATAGCTCACCTTTCTATAGCTTATGAAGGTATGCAAAGCATCTCTCTTACAATTACTCTGCAAGGTTAAGTAGAACAGTCTTATTAATCCCATTTGAAACTGATGCTTTAACCATGATCACACAGCTAGTCTGAGGCCACATTCAAACCCAGGTCTCCAGACTGTGTGTCCAGTACATTATTCACACTAAACCACATTGCATGCTATATACTACATAGATATCATGAAGAGTCAGACACAACTAAAAATGAATGAACAAAAACCACAATATATATACTCATAATTCAGTCAGTCCAAAATGTCTATGTGCAGGCTTCTAGGGGACACAAAAAAGAGACGCATAACCTCAAGTCTTTTTTTTTCCAAGTACCAAAACTTAAATATTAGGTTGAAGGATGCCACTGTACACTGGATTTTACTATCAGACAAATTTATAAAGAAGTTAATTGCTTTCATTATTTCCTTATCTTCCCTACTTTTCCCTGAGGAACTGCTTTCACTCCCAGTCCTCAGGTTCTTCCCTGTTCCCCACCTTACAACTTCTTAGCTCTGTCAAATCTAGCTCAGCCAGGTGTCAGAAAGATGCTCGCAACTAAATTTACATAAAGGTGTAAATGACTGGTTGTTACCCCTTTTAAGGGTATTCTCATTTTAACAAGGGACAATCCTATTGCATATTCATCCCCAAAAGAATGAATCTCTAATGGTAGAATTTCAGGCATTAGTGATAGGCTGTTATATGCAAGGAGGGAAATCACTAGGTTCCATCACTAGGTGGCAGCCTACTCCACCTATAGGTGGAGTCATTGTCTTTCGTGAGCGTATCTTAAATAGATTCTATTCTTCCTAAGGTGATCACCCTGCACACATCACTCCCTGACCAGACGCTTTCAATAGTTTCTCCTTGCCAATAGACTAGAAGTACAATGTCCTCGACGTGACTTTCCAGGCCCTCCACAATATCTTTTCTTCCACTTCCCCTGTAGATGAACTATCTAACTGATCTATTCATCCTCTCCCAAAAGACATCACACGCATTCTTACATCTTGCTCTTTGTCGATATTGTTCCACCTACCTAAAATGCCCCACGTCCTAGCCATTCTTCAAGGTCCAGTTTGCGCCCACCTCCTTTGTGTTCTTCCCTGACTCCCTCTGCCCCAGGGATCTGTCCCTCTTTTGAGTTCTCTTTGCCTAGCACTAGCTCACTTAAATCCAATTCATCAAGGAGTCAAGCCTTTGCCGGAATGATGTCATTGGTCCTCTTCAAAAAAGGACAAACAATTTCAACAGCAACAATGACATCTACAGCCCGGCACAAAGGATCTCGGAATGCTTAGAGATGATGTAGTCCGAATGTCTAATCTCACAGATGAGGAAACTAAATCCCAGAGAAATGAAACCATTTACTGAAAGCTACAGAGGCAGTCAGAGGCAGGACTATAACCCAGGTCTTCTTATTCTAGGTCCATATTTCTTCTACCCATCTGGCACTTACCATATATCACCTTCTCTTTTTAACTTTTTATAGATATATTCTTTTTCTCTTCATTCATTCAACAAACATTAAGTGCTCACTATAGTGATATATTCTAGGTACTGAGGCAGGTATAAAATAACTAAGATACAGCCCATGCCTTCATGGAGCTTATAATCTAGTGGGAGATTGAGATATCCATAGATAAATATAATGCTTTTTTTCACTCATGTCTAACTCTTTGTGACCCCATTTGGAGTTTTCTTGACAAAGATGCTGGAGTGATTTGTCATTTCCATTTTACAAATGAGGAAACTGAGGCAAACAAGATTAAGAGACTTGCCCAAGGTCCCCCAGATAGTAAGTGTCTGAGGCCAGATTTGAACTCAGGTCTTCCTGACTCCAGGCCCAACATTGTATCCACTGTGACACCTAGCTAGAGTCCCATGAGATCAGAGGAGAGAGACATTCTTTTCACCCAGAAGTATTGGGAAAGGCTTCATGAAGGAGGTGACCTTTGAGTTAGGTCTTTAAGAATGAATGGAAGGTCAACAACAATAATAAGTCCTAACTCTCCAATTAGATGATTAATAAGAATAAAATTAATTCAATATTGAAGGAAGAGATGACATATCTCTTTGCAAGCTGAGCATGTAACACAGTACCCTGTACAAAGTAGTTTTTCAATAAATGTTTGCTATTGGCAATAATGATGTTAGCATGGACTCACTCTGTTGTCCTTACATAGATGGTACTTATTTTCTCTGAATAAAATGTAATGTTTCCTTTCAGATAGCTATCCATCCATTCATCAGGTACTCATTTATTATTCATAGAATCACTGAATTTTAGTGCATGGAAGGGGCCTCCAATAAGACATTAGAGGTTCGTATAGAATGCTTGGGAAAATGTCTTTTAGAAAATGGTAGATCCATACCAAATGAGCCAATTAAACACACAAGTCATCACTAGAGAATGAATATAAGAGCCAGCCCACAAAGGTCTTTTAAAAGGTCTCTTTTTGCAACCATCCATGAAGTCACAAAGTATGTCATGAACTCTACCAGAGGGAGAAGAAAAATAAGAATGGAACCTCCTTTTTAGGTCTGTTATCAGTCAAGTCCCTCATTTTTTATGTCACACTATACAAGTATAAAGAGAGTTATCTTCCCAAAACACAGTACCCATAACAGAGCATGTCAAAGGTCCGGACTAAATTTAGGCAAACAACTCAATCACAATGTTGAGCTGGAAGGGGACCTTGAAGGTCATTTAATCCAAGGTTTCATTTTACTTTACTTTTTACAAGTTTTAATTATCTCTCCATTCCACTTCCCCAATCCCCATAAATGAACTATAAAAAGAAAAACAGCCCGTATTACAGATATGTATAGTTCAGCAAAACAAATTCCCACATTGGCCATGTCCAAAAATGTAAGTCTTATTCTACACCTCATTCTGCATCATCTCCCTGGAAGGAGGCTGGTTACATGCTTTAACTTCTGTGCTCTGGGACTCTGGTTACTTCTAATGCCTCCATTTTACAAATTAGTAAACTGAGGTTCCCAGAACTGAAGCAACTTGACTATAGTCACCTAGTTAAGTATCAGAAGCAGGATTTGAATCTTCATCTTCTGACTCCAAGGCCAGTGGTATTTCAATTACTAAACCACATTACTTTTCTGTGATAGATTTTTCCCTCACTGACTTGACTGGTCAGTTTTTAACTAAGCTGGAAGACTCCTTTCCAAGTGTTGCAGTTTCTGGTTTCCATCCTCCCCTACATGCAGAGGTTAGAAGATATCATTCACCACCCCATGCCTAACCCTATCACCAGTTCTAATTTTTTCTAATCTGAAAAAGTTGTCACCACCACCTGACCCTCCATTGAGTTCACATAATTTTCAAGCTTTCTAAATGTGAGTCCTGCAAAAGTAAGGCAAATTATCACTTGTAGACAGAACCTTCAACAAAGCAATGCTTGGACAGCTGGGGGTGCAGCAGTGACCGAGAGGAAGTGCTGACATTTATGGCAAATTATACTCAGTTTATGCCTGCAGCCAAGAAGCATTTTATGAATACAGACATGATCAATGAAATGATTTTGTTGCCACTCCCTTTGTTCTAAAATGCAAGTTCCCAGTCTTTTTCCTTTACAGTGAAGTCTAGTCTATAAAGGTCTGTTTTCCTGAGAACTCTCCCTCCACCCTTTTGCTTTTAAGAAAAATAATAAATACTGAGGCACACAGACAGGAAATTGAGGGAACAGCTTGTGAGGTCCTCATGATACCTCCCCTGGAGAAGAAAACACGGTTTCTTTCCATTACTATTACTCCTTTATTAATTTGGGAGTTTACCAGATCAGTGGAAAGACCAAGTTTCCATCCCTCCATCCCATCAGTTCTGTTTAGTAGCCATCCTCCATGAGGCTACAGAGACCTCTGGTGGCAGTCTGAGTATTCCTTCCTAAAGATTCACTTGGAGCCCTAACCTCCACACAGTCTTTCCTAGAACTAGTCTATGAGAAGGAATTAATTTTCTTGGCCATCTTTTAGGTGTTGAAAGATTCCTTTCTAAATAATTATTAGAGCCCTGCTGGAGAAAGGTAAAGAACATGTGGCTTCACAGATATTAGGAAGGGGAGGGAGGTCAATTAAGTATGCAGATTAAAACAAAGACAGAAGTCAGACAGCTTCTTAAACACATATCTGGGTTAACACAAACTTGAGCTTTTCAAATCTAATTAAAACACGAAATGCTGCCTCATCACGTGCCCTGGCCCTGCCTCCTCCAGTGCCTCCCTCTCCCCCACCACACACACACCCCCAGCGTCTTGGCAGACACATGCTTACACTTGCTAGACAGGGCATTTAACAGGTCAGGCTCCAGGGATAATCCAGTGCTAATTCATGCCAAGTCTCCTCCAGGTGATGCTACAACTGTTCAGCTGCTGCCAGTTTAACTAATTAATTCTGCCCAGGCACTGCAGGTATTAGTGCAAGAGACAATGGGCAGCTACAGTCCCCACACTGCTGAAACATCCTGCTTCTCCTCTCTTAATTAACCTTAAAATGTGTTCAGCCCAGATTTGTTTCCACTGAATTTCAGTGGGACTATATTTCTACAGAAACTCCCGCATCTGAAATGACAAAAACTTGGATGAATGACAGGAACTTCCAGGTTATCTACACCTGGTTTTCTGCTGAGGGGGAAGGGGGAAGGGGTGTGCAGGGTGGGAGGGGATGGCTCCTGCCCACCCATCTCTCTAATTCCCAACTGTTCATCTGGAATTCAAGAGAAAAACAGAACATCCCACTGGAGGCAGCAAAAATATAAACTATTGAGTCCATTTACATAAAAATGGCTTCATTATCATGCTGGCTGCTGGGAATTACTGAAGCAAGAATCTTGCCAGTGATCAGGGACCTGCCGGCAGTGCCCTTCTGCCTACCTTCATGAGATAACTCATTTTTAAAAATTCAGCAACAACAATGAAAATTGGCTTGTTTTTATGGTCACATTTCCATGGGCCATTGGCAAAGTCTTCTGAATGCCACTGGCCATTTTTAATGGTAGATGGGAAGAGTGGAAGGAAAGCGATTCAAAACAATATAATCAATTCAAAGCAACATCAGTTAGCTGCCTACTACGTACAAGGTCCTGCTCAGAAGAAAGGGAAGGAACAAAAGGAAAGGTGTAGAGGAGGGGAATGAGCTCTGGAATTCAAATCCTTGGCCCTGGTATTTACTGACCTGGATGAACTTGGCCTCACTTAACCTCATCTGTAAATGAGGCTGTTGGACCACGCGGTGTCCCTCCTATCTCAAAATCCCATGTTTCCCATACCTCTTCCTCTCCTCAGCCCAAAGTCCTACAACTGGAAGAATTTGGGGCCAACAAAGAAGGGTGTCATATGTCTAGTCAAATAGTAGATTTGAGCAGACCACCACAGTTATTATTTGTGGCAAGTTCTATGCTTCCAGAGAGTTTGGGGCCCATTGCCCTAATTTAACCACAATCAAGCTGGGCTAAGTAGACAATAAAATCGATTGCCCTAATTGTTTGAGGAACACAAAATGGCATGACATTTAAATGTCGTGCTCAGAGTACAAGAGGTCAGTGGAAGGGACTCCTTTTCCAATGGAAATGCCCCCTTAAAGTTGCACCCCCTCTTCTCCATTTTGCCTGCTATGACAGCTGAACTGTCACAGACATGGAGAGTTGGGGTTAGGAAGCATTATTTATTTTGTCAAACTTTTCCCAGTTAACATTTTAATCTGGGTGCGGTGGGTGTGTGGAACTTGGAAGTTGTGTGGGTTTGGCCATTAGTTTGACACCTCCGACCCAGACAACCTTTGAGGTATCCTTCTGGCACCAAATTTATGTCTTCAGGATCTTCAACATTTCAAAGCAAATTCTCCTCCTTTTAGCCATCACAACTGTTCTTCCTCTTGTGACCAACTCCCTCCGAAAAAAACCCTTAAAGATGGCTGTATTTTTTATATTAATGGCTCGTGCTCCAAATGGGTTGTATGGCACACCCGGGAAATTTCCAGGGAAAAATTTTGAATGGAGACTTAAGAGATGGGGTGATAAGTGCTCTCATGAGCTCTGTTTACCTAAACTGATGGACAACTCAAGGAGACAGTAAGAAGAGTTTTGACTTCCAGAGCAGTTGGGTGATGAAACAGAATGAGAGAGAAGATGTGGTGCTCCACTTTCCTATTTTGAGAATGTCTTATTAACCTGGAAACTGGACAAAAAGGTCAACTATGAGCAAGGCCAAATGGCTTGTATGTATGTATGTATGTATATATCATTGCTCCCCTTCGGAGCATTTTAGGAAACAGTCCTTTTTTTTTTTTTTTTGGCTAGGCAATGGGACTTGCCCAGGGTCACACAGCTAGTAAGTATTAAGTGTCCGAGTCTGGATTTGAACTCAGGTCCTCCTGACTCCAGAGCTGGTGCTCTATCCATTGCACCACATAGCTGCTCTGAAATAGTCATTTCTAACAACGGCAAAAACCCATATGATTCATTCACAGCAAAAAAAACAAAAAAAAACAAAAAAGCAAACCCAAAACTGTTGATGAGAAAAGCTTAAAAGCACATTTCAACCAGCTAATATTTTAAAAGCTAGAACACAACTTGGACACTTCACTCAAAACAGCCCAATTCTTCTTGATAGTATTTACTTATGCTGTGTGCTCTTCATAATAGCTTTCAGTCAGCAGTTTCATTCCTCAGATCAAAGAGATGAGACATCAATGACTTCTCTTTTGACTACTTGAGGCCCCTAATTTGACTAAACAGGGCAGGCATCTTCATCTAGGGCAGGCATTTGGACTAAACCAGAGCACGAGCCAAGGACTTGAATAAACCACATTGAATGCCAAACTGGAGTCCACAGATATATTCCTCTTTCTTTGTAATTGAATTGTAGACCACACAAAAGAATTTTCAAATGAAAGAAAAACTCATTCGAAACAGTTATTGAATGAATATTGGACAACTGTTAGCACTAAATCCCAACCATAGCAACATTCCATTTAGTGCTAGTCCCCAACCGGGAGCAGTCTTTTTTTTCCCCCTTTCATTTCTTCACCATTTTTTCCCAAATACAGACTTCTTCAAATATAACAGGAGTATATATGAATATGGATGGGAAAGGCAGTAGAGTTGGATACAACTGAAATGACTGAACGACAAAGCTGAGATCCTAGGTTGTAGTATACTTGTAAAGCTGAGCCCATGAAATCACAGATCAGGACAAAATATGTGTGTATGTGTTTCGCCTATATTTCATCAAATAATTTGGTAAAATAAATTTAAAAGCATGGAATTGGTATTAAATTAACTAGTGCTTTCCAATCTTATCAAATAGCTTTCTTTTATTGCATTCTTTGTGCACGAACCCTCATGTACCTTGGCTTCTAACTCAATTAAACTGCCAATATAATCCCCATTCATCATAAAAACAACTCTTTATTTCATGCAAAATGGTTTGGCTCCCAGGCTGATGTCATAACGAGGGTAGAATGTATTAGCATTAACATGGGGTTCTTTTTTTTTTTCCTAAGGGTAGTTTTATTAGAAAAATGGTTTTCTTCCTTGAAATTTACTAGGTCTAATTGACAAGGCTAGATTTACAGGTGTTACCAGAATGATTCATCTTAATAGTTTTTAAATGACCAAGGAATTAAGCCAGGCCTTTGCACAAGGCCTCACACATAGTAGGTGTGTTATTAAATCTTTAAATTAAATCTTTAAATCTTCATTGAATTCAGCAAGCACATTTTTCATCCTTACTTGAGACTTTTCTGGTTCACATAATCTCTTCCTAACAAACTGGACTGCCACGTACAAAATACTATGCCAAGCACTATGGACACAGAGATGAGTAGGAGGATGAGGTATGTACATTGATGACTACTATAAAAATTGGGATATGGTTAACTTCATTTGTTGTTGTTCAGTTGTTTCGGTTGTGACCTACTCTTCCTGACCCCATCTGGGGTTTTCTTGGCGAAGATACTGAAAATGGTTTGCCATTTCCTTCTCCAGATCATTTTACAGATGAAGGAACTGAGGCAAACAGGGTTAAGTGACTTGCCCAGGGTCACACAGCTAGTAAGAGTCTGAGGCCAGATTTGAACTCAGGAAGATGTCTTCCTGACTCCAGACCCAGTGCTCTATCCACTGAGCCACCTAGCTGTTCCCTTGAAATATTTAAGGTCCCACATTTATATTTTGACACAGATTCCTCCAGCCCGTTTCTGGTGAGGGTCAACTTCTGACGCTGGGCTTTGCTATCATGAAATCTTGCCTTTCCTAGAAAGGATGGGCTGAGGCAAAAAGTGGGGAACTGGTTTTGCATCACCAGGAGGAGCCTCTGAAACTCCTTGTCCTTTTACAGTTTTTTATCCAGATACTCAGCCCAGGATCTGACACCACTGAGCTTCCCTCTTTTGTCATGGAAAAAAAAAATTGTTCTATGACTGTCAGCTGCCTCCTTCCTTCCTCCTGCTCTTTAAAAGGCATGACCTTTGTGGCTTCTTTTGAGATTTACGGACAGTAACAAGAGTGACATTCAGAGGTGCCACCTCTACTCCTTGCTAAGAATGTAGTCTCCATTCTGTGAGTGAGTTCTTTCCCAATGAAGGGACCTGCACTCATGTTTTCTCCTGCCACCGGGTAATGTCACTGGAGGATCCCACAGGAAAAGTCTGAAATCACCTAAAAACAGTAGGGGCAGCCAGGTGGCACAGCGGATGGAGCACTGGCCCTGGAGTCAGGAGGACCTGAGTGCAAAGCCAACCTCAGACACCTACTAGCTGTGTGGCCCTGGGTAAATCACTTAATCCTCACTGTCTGCTCAGAATTATTCAATAATTACTCATTTCCTAACTAATTATTAGCTATGTGACCTTGGACAAGTTACTTCACTACTGTAAGCATAATTTTCCAAAAGATGTTCTCTAAGGGTATTCCAGCCTTATATTCTAATATTTCCTCTATATATTATTCCCTATATGATAACATCCAAATCATTAGAATCTGTCTATGAGGCCTATGCTGTGTGATTCCTATCCTGGCTGTTGTTGAGTCATTTCATCACGTACAACAATCTGTGACCTCATTTGGGATTTTCTTGGCAAAGATACTGAAGTGATTTGCCATTTCCTTCTTCAGTTCATTTTAAAGATGAGGAAACTGAGGCAAACAGGATTAAATGACTTGCCTAGGGTCACACAACTAGTAAGTGTCTGAGGCTGGATTTGAACTCAGGTCTTCCTGATTCTAGGTCTGGCACTCTATGCAGTGTACTACCTGGCTGCCCCATTCAGGGCTCCTGTAAGTTTATCACAGGGGATCCACCCACCAGGCTGGTGGCCTTCCTTATTCTCTCCTTATACTAGGAGAATATGAGTGGAAATTGGGCCATTTAATAATTATCATGATTGCTAAGATTTTACTCCTCCAGGAAATAAATGTCCACTTGCTGATCTAACAATGATGATGATGATGATGATGATGATGATAGCTAGACTTTATATAGCACTACTGTGTGCCAGGCACTGTGCTAAGTACAAATATTAATTCATTGTTTCTTATAATTCTGAAAGGTAGGTACTACTATTATTCCCATTTTTCAGATGAGAAAACTGAGGCAAACAGATTAAGTGACTTGCCCAAGGTCACACAGCTAGTAAGTATCTGAGGCTGGATTTAAACTAAAGTCAGTGAGACTCCCAGCATTTTGTACAGTGTCTGACACATAGTAGGCACTTAAATGTCTATTATTGATTGCTTGACTCCAAGCCTAGCACACCTATATACATACTGTACATAGTACCAACTGGCAAGTAAAAGTTCATAGATGGTCTTAAAACTATGACACCTCACTCCTTCTTCCCCTCAGGTTATCAGCATGGGATAGCAGAAAGAGCACTTGTTTTGACATCAGACAGGTCTGCATTCAAGTCTTGGCTCTGACTCTTAATAAGCTGACCACTAGGCCACTTAACCTTTCTGAGCCTCAGTTTCCTCATCTATACAATGGGCACAAGAATACTGTACTACCAGCCTTTTACAAAGTTGTCATGGGAAAGTGCTTTAAATGTTTTGTTTGCTTGTTTGTGTGGGTTTTTGTTGTGTTTTGTCTTGTTTTGTTTTTGGAGAGTCTATCTTCTAAAGCCCTTTATAATGTGAATCCTCCCTATCTTACTCCCATCCACACAATCTTCAATCCAGTGACTTTGATCTCCTCACTGTAACTAGCAAAAGGCCCTCCCTTTCTTGACTCCACGAATTTTCACTGGCTGTCTCTAGACAGCCTAGAACTCTTCCTCCTCATCTCTACCTTAGGGCTTCCTTCAAGTGGTCGACTAATGTCCTACTTTCTTCAAGAAATCTTTCCCAGTCCTCAGTCTTGGTACCTTCCCTCTGCTTTTATATATCTGCTCCAATTTATCCTGCATATCTCTTATTCAGACATAGTTTCTTACATGTTATCTCCTCCCTAGACTGTGAGCTCCCTGAGAGATGGGAACTGGTTTGCCTTTCTTTGTACCCCCAATAATTCAAACAGTGCCTGACACATAGTAGGCACTTAATAAAGACTAGTTTTGACTTGATTTGGCTTGGGGGCACAAGGTCGTATAGGGCATCAGAGTAGGGGAGACAGAATACCTGATGGTGGCAGGAAAGAGTGATTAATGGGGTAATATGAGAAGAACCTAAAGGATAATTTTTCCTGCTTCACAATTTGGCCCAGGGATCTCCCCCATCTAGGTGGTTCTAGTGACCGAGATGCTGATGAGGCCTAACAGGTACCAGCTGCTGGTTCCAGGCTAAATGTACCTCTTTGTACATCTGCAGATCACATCTACCCCAACCTCTCATCTGTCTCAGTGCACTCTGCCCTTCTCTGCCTCTTCTGACTTCTATGACTTGTCACTTCAAGAGATAATACAGTCAGAAAACATAACTAAGTTCCAGAAATGTTTAGATCATTTCATGACTATAACATATAACAGGATAAGGAGAAGTCCAGGAGGTTCAAATCTGTCTTTGACCCTCAGCATATAGTAGGCATTTAATAGTGGTAATGACCAGAATCTCACACAAAACAGTCTTTGATGCCACTGTCAGGGAGCTGGTACTAGATTGGACAGACCATTGGGCTGACCCAATTTTACTGTTACAATAATAAAAATGTCAAGTCTGATTTTGCACAAGTAACTGTTACCCCTTTTTCTCTTTCCTTATAACTCATCCACGAAAGGTCACTTGTTCTGTGACGCATCCCTACTCAAGCCTGACCCTGACCAAATGCGTGTTCCTAGATCCTCTTTCATTTTAACTCATCCTGGATGGCTTCTAAGTAGGCAGGACATGTTTCTTAGCTCTCAATCGCTGCAGTGTCGGCCGCATACTTTAACAGATTACACTGCTATTTGTGGCTACCATCAATTATAGCTATTCCTATACTAAAAAAAGCTGACACTTAACTGGTAATGCATGTGCTCTACACGAATCATCCTGTGTCATCACAGCAAACCTGTGAAGCTATGTGACTCTTACCTTTCTTTTCCAGAAGAGGAAGCTGAGGTCCAGAGACTTACCCAAAGTCACTGACACAGCTCCTCTTCAGAGGCAAAGCCAGTGAGTGAAGCTGTGAGTGAAACTCACAGGCTCTCAAGGTTGGGAGGGACTTCAGAAACCATTTAGTCCAACCCACACCTGGACAAGAATAGGCTCAGTAGCCTACTTACTCCTCCAAGTGGCCATCCAACCCTTTCTTCCATTCTAATTGTAAACAGCAGTATTTGTTAGGAAGTTGTTTCCTTCATTACCCCATCTCTCCCTTCATTCTCCACCCACTGCTCCTAGCTCTGTACTCCAGAGCCTCCATTTCTCTTCTATGTGACAACTCCTCAAATATTTAATATTGCTGCCTTGCCCCCCCTTCCTCCTCCCTTCCGTCTTAAGTCTAGACGGCTGGAGGAGAAACTGAGGCTGGTGACTTTGCACAGCCCTCCCTCACTCAAATCCAATTTAATGCCAGTCATGTCATCACCTCCCTGATGCCATAGTCCTCTTTGAGAGCAAAGGACAAACTACACAACCACATGTGTATACAATTGGCTGGTAGTACAGTGTTGGGTTGAGTGCTGAGCCTGGAGTTCAAATTTGACTTCAGACACTTACTAGCTGTGTGACCCTGAGGAAGTCACTTAACTCATTTTAGCCTGTTTCCTCGACTGTAAAATGGGGATAATAATGGTACCTACTTTTCAGTTTTGTTGTAAGGATCAAGTAAGACAATATTTTAAAAGCAATCAGCACGGTACCTGACCTATAATCAATGCTACCTAAATTCTCATTCCTTTCCCCTCTCTTTTGTCAGGTTTGTTGCTGTTCAGTTGTTTATCAGTCACATCCAACTCTTAGTGACTGCATCTGGGGTTTTCTTGGCAAAGATACCAGAGTGCTTTGTCATGTCTTTCTCCAGCTCATTTTACAGATAAGGAAACTGAGGAAAACAGAATTAAGTGATTTTGCCCAGGGTTATACAGCCATTAAGTGTCTGAGGCTGGATTTGAACTCAGGAAGATGAGTCTTCCTGACTCCAGCCCCAGTGCTCTATCCATTCTATCACCTAGCTGCCCTAGAGGTCTGGTAGCCCAACCCAACTAAGTGAGATGGGACTCCAATTGCTAATGAGAATCAAGTCTATTTGTAGATGATATGTATGCCTATGTTGACAACTACTGCTTATTCTCTGTCATTTTGAGTAAAATGTTATATGTGGGTTGTCTCCCTGTTAGACTGTGAACTCCATATCTTTTGCCTTTCTTTGTATTCCCAATACTTAGCACAGCACCATGGACTACAGACCACTATATGAGGACAGTCATTTCTTCGTCTTTCTCTTATCTCTTTCTTTTTGCTCATTTACTCTTATTAAGGCATAGAGAATAGCAGCAGAGGCACATAAAACCAGAGAAGGATTAAGAAGACAGAAGAAAACACAAGAGGCCTTGGCTAGCTCTCATTTGGGAAAAACCTCGTCCAGTTGGAGGAACAATGGCGTCAGGGTATTTCAGCCTAAGAACAATCTCACTAGTGACTCACTACCTTGGAAATACATCAAAAACTTCACCTTTTTTATATCTCCAATTATTTCCCCATCAGTAGTACAAAATGGCATCCCTACTAGACTCACATGGATTGTGTAAAAACAAACCAGACGCTGTCTACAGAGGGTTTTGAGCTCTTTGGCTGAAATTATTTGATAAGTGCATGGCTTGTATGGGCTTGATTTTTATCCCAAATAAATCAATGTCATTTGGACAGGGATCATGTGTTGCACAAAGCCCAGAGGACCAGAGATGCTCAATGGAATTTGCAGTTATGAGTACTTAGAATGGTAATAATGATATAGAGATTCTACAGGAATTTGCCCAGTATGTCTATCAATGGAAACCAGCTTCAGAGACAGCATCTGCCTAACCCACTTGCTCCAATACCCAGCTCAGTGTCATAGAAAGAGAAAAATGATTTTTTTTAAAAAAAAATACATTCTTTTAAAGATAAAATAAGCTGGGATAACTAACCTGACACAAATACCTACTTAAGATTCTTCTTTTTTGTAACTTTCTTTCTGCTTCATTAGTACAATTTACAAGAAAGTGATGGAAAAAATTACAAGGTTTTCTCTTCTGTAAAGTAACATTTCACCACAGGCCTTCCCTCCTTCCTTCTCCCTCCCCCAAAACACCGCTTTCTTCTCTGCGGCACAAATACAATCAATACAAACATAAAATTATTGGGCTGGAAAATCACAAATATCTGCAGGATGCGCCCAAACCTGGTAGAACTATTGAAAAGTCTAATAAATATCACTTTAGCTATCTCTGATTGGCTTATTGCCATAGCGATAACTCCTTTGAATCCCAAGACTCAATAGGTTGTTGTCGTTGTTTTAATAAAACTCAAGTTTGATTTTAAATGGCCTGGTTTCACAGACAACAGACAAAGGAAAATGTTCAGCAGTGGCTGAAAATGAGGAAAGATAAAGTCCTAAGATTTCCTGCAGAGTAAATAATGCAAGGAATACATCTATAAAAACAACCATCCACAGCTGTGGGGTGTAGAGCCTCAGTTAAAGGCCCATAAGAGGCAAAGGTTAACGACTAAGGTTTACCACATCATTCCAAATGACCTAATACAAAAAGATTGGACTTAACAGCAGCTGGAACTCTATAGTCTAAAAATTCTTCCACTTATTACATGAAGTATTTTTTAATTACACCCTTGGGGATTTGTGTATTGCTTGCTGATTACCCTTTGGAGAGGGTGGTAGGTTCTCATCACATCTACCCCTCTTTTAATGATAATTTAATTCCACATCTGTCTAGCTCAGAGCTATTAGATTGTTGTGTTGTTGTTTTGTTTTGTTTTGTTTTGTTTTTGGTGGGGGGTTCTTCCCTTAAGTAATTAAGGAAGAAAATACAGAGGTATCAAGAATAAAGCTGGCTGAGGGATTATGGAGAATAAAAATATATTTGCTATATTTCAGATGATTAATGACTAAATGAGAAAAAATTACTTCTGTTTTTATACTGAGAGGTGACCTTACTGCTGTACTTTTCCCTAGTCATGGCAGCTAGGGGGCTTAGTGGACTGAGTGAAGGATATGAAGTTAAGATGACTTGAATTTGAATCTTGCCTCAGATTACCAGCTGTATGACCCTGGGCAACTCATTCAGTCTCCTCATCTGATAAAATCGCATCTACTTCCTGGGGTGCTGTGAGGAATACATAACGTAACATATGTAAAGTTCTTTGCAAACCTTAAAGCACTATATAAGTGAAATTTATTATTAGTCAGACAAAATTTGAAATATTTTATCCAGTCCTAGGCACCACACCTTAGGAAATCAATCAATCAATCAATCAATCAATCAACATTTATTAAATACCTTTGATGTGCCAGGCACTATGCTAAGTGCTAGGGATATAAAAAAAGAAAAAAAGGCAGTCCCTGCCCCAAGGAAGCTCATAATTTAATGGGGGTGATAACACACAAACAAATATATACAAAGTAAGCTATACAGGATTAATAGGAAATAACAGAAGGAAGGCACTAGAATTAAGAGGGATTGGGAAAGGTCCAGTAAAAGATGGGATTTTAGTTGGGATTAATGGAAGGCAGGGAGGTCAGTAGGCAAAGCAGAGAAAGGAGAACATTGGAGGCATGAGGGATAGCCAGAGAAAATGTCCTGAGCTGAAGGATGGAATGCCTTCTTTGGGAACAGCCAGGAGGCCAGTGTCACTGGACTGAAGAGTACGTGTTAGGGAGTAAGGTGTAAGAAGACTGGAAGGGTAAGAGGGGCTAGGTTATGAAGGGCTTTGAATGCCAGAGGATTTTGGAGGCGATGGGGAGCCACTGAGGTTTATTGAGTGTGGGGGGATGACATGATCAGAACTGAGCTTTAGGAAAATTATGTGAGTGACTGAATGGAGGATGCTTTGACACTGGTAAATTAGAACAGAGCCAGAAGCAGATAGCTAGGATGGTGAAGGGGTATAAAACCTTGCCATTTGAGGACTGGTTGAGAGAATTCAGAATGTTTAGCCTGGGGAACATTCAATTCAATGTTTTTTTATACTTTAACTATATAAAAAACCTGAGATACGAAGATGAAAAGCAACATTGTCCATGACTTTAAGGGGTTTATAATATAATTTGGGGGCAGGGATAAGTAATACGTGCACAAATAATTACCAAGGAAGAAAGAATGTCCATGATCTAGAGAAAAATGCTACAGGCAGCTAGGTGGCACTGTAGATACAGCACTGGGCCTGGAATTCAAATCCAGCCTCAGATACTTACTAGCTGTGTGACCCTGAGTAAGTCACTTAAACTTTGCCTGATTCAGTTTCTTCAAATAGAAAATGGGTTAATGGACAATGGGGCATCTACCTCCTAAAGTTGTTGTGAAGATAAAATGAGATGTTCATAAAGTACTCAGCACAGTGCCTAGCACATAGTAGGAACTTAATAGATGCTTGTTTCATTTCTAAAAGAAATTTGAGAGGAAAGAGACCATTTTCTAGTGGAGGGAATTGGGGAAGGCTTCATGAAGGGAGTGGTACCTGATCTAGGCTAAAAAGGAAAATATTTCAATAGGTAACATCAAGGGAGTGCAGTCTGGGCATTGGAAGCATCACCTGTGCAAACGAGTAAATAAAAAAGTTGAAATTTGAATCCAGGCCTTGTGATTCCAAATGCAATGCTCTTTCTGTTACATATGGTAGCTGTCTTCAAATATCTGAAAGACTTGAGACATGGTCTGATGAATAAAGCTAGAAACAATGGATGAAGTTACAGGGAGGTAAATTTGATTGATTCTCCAAACTGTTAAATAAATCCTCTATCCCTGCCCTTTCTCACTCCCCATTTCTTAGGGCTTTATATTATATTAACTTATTTGTATTTCCATCCAATGAAACTTAAGCTCATTAAGGGCAGGGACTGTTTTCATTTCTGTCATTGCATCTCAAGTACCTGGTACACAGTGATAGGCACTTACTGAATGGCTTTTGAATTCCACTTAATTAAATATAAGGTTGAGGCTGGTAAGCAGGGGACAAGAGCTCTGGGCCTGAAATCAGGAAGACTTGAGTTCAGATCTTGCCTCAGATACTTATTAATCATGTGACTTGGGCAAATCATTTAATCTCTGTGTGCCTCAGTTTCCTCAACTGTAAAATAGGGATAATAACAGCATCTACCTCCGAGTTGTTGTAAGAATCAAATGAGATAACATTTGTAGGGTGCTGAGCACAGTGCCTAGCACATAGAAGTCACTATACAAGTGCTTCTTCTCTTCCCTTTCACCTCTCTCCCCTCTATCAGAGCTGTCCAAAAATGGAATGAAATGCCCCACAAAGCAGTAAGTTTCTTGTGACCAGAAGTCTTTGGAAAAAAGCTGGATGACCTCATCTTGGCTATCACAAACAGGATTTGTTCTTTGGGTACAGCTGAACCAAGCAATCTCAGGACTCCCTTCTGCCAATTTATGTAGAGTTTTATGATGATCTAGCATCCTCTCCACTTGATGTTCACATCAACTAAAAACCAAACATTAACAGAGGACCCCTCCCCCAACATTGAAGGATGCTAAAGAAGTATAAGATACAGTCCCCTGCCCTTAGGGAACACAGTTTAGTTAAGGAAACAAGCCTTATACACATAAAAAGAGAATTAGCACCTTCCTCCTTTCATTGCAGGGGGGGGGGGCTATGGATGTGTAATATTGCATACCCTATCGGACATGAAAGATGTGCTAGCTAGTTTTTTTTCTCTTTGAAATCTTTATCAAAAGGGATGGCTTAAGGGGGGAAGGGAAAGGGATATACTCAGAAGTTGATGATTTAAAAATAAAGGCATCAAAAATTATAAAATGTTTTAAATAGAGAACTATTAATATAGGGATATATGTATATATATATAATAGTATGTGTGTATGTATATAATATGTATATATGTATATGTAATATATATAAAATAAGTGGTTAATGAAAGACAGACATTAAGCTCTCTTTTAGCAATCGCTATGATGTGGGTGGTATACATTTCTCAATTTTGTAGATGACTAATTTCTCTTAAGTTCCTACAGCAAATCAGTGATGGGCATAAAAAGAGAGCCTAGGGCATCATGTTTCTTTCAGAACTTAACTGCTGCTGCTATCTAATGCCAAAAATTAATTTATATTTCATTTGGGGAATATAATCAGGTAACCTCTTCCAAACAGAAAATGTTAGTTGGTTGGAACCTAGAGAATATCTAATCAAACTCCTCCATTTTCAGATGAGGAAAGTTACGTCTGTTCTGTACACCTGTACACCCACAGACAGAGGACATACGTTCAAGGATTCCCCAGTTTAACTGTTCTGGGTCTGGTTGTCAGCCTCACCAGAGAATGGCCAGAGGCAATGGGTAATCCATAAAGTGAATAATTGAAAGTTGACAGTTTGAGGAACTAAAAAAACAGGTTTCAACACTTGGTTTCTCATATGTGTGTGTATGTGTGTGTGTGTGTGTGTATGTGTGTGTATACACACATACATATATTAGGTATAATATATATTATGTATAATATATATGTGTATATACATATATATACACACACATACACATATGTGTACATATATACATACATATGTCCCAGGCACAATATTATAGGAATATGAAACTATTTCATATTTTCAAGTTCCAAATGGACCATTATTTCTGACCTTGGGGACCTTTTGGTTTTGAGGAGTCATAAATACTCCTGAAGTTAATCCGGGTTGGAAGGGGGGGGGGAGAAGAGAAAGAAAGGATTCTGATTTTAGATTCGCTCTCAGGCGGTGGGCTTTTATAGTCGGAGGAGAGCAACACTGAAGAGTCAAGCCTTGGGTGGTGTGTGGAAGGATCCCCCTCTCTGAGCCTGGCGGACTGACAGTGAGCCTTGGGGGTTGAGGGCGTGTTCTCTGAACTATCTAGGAGCTTCAGGATATCTTCTGTCCCCTTTGCTCTCACTGGGTCACTCTCCGAAAGGCATGAAACACCTCAGAAGCTAAGTTCTCCCTGCTCAAGCCCATTGACCCAACGCCCCCAAACAAGAAGGACTGCTCCTGCTTCAGTCTTTGCTTACCTTATCCCAGAAGATCATTGTGTAAGGGGTCTGAGGGTTCCAGGGGATTGTACAGGTCAGGAGAGCATTCTCTGAAGAAATCACCTCCACCACCTGGGTCGCCGGCGCCAAGCACCAGGCTGCAGGAGAGAGCCGGGACACGGAATGCGCCGTGAGCCAGTGGGGATGGATGAAGGGGGGATGGATGAAGGGAGGATGGATGGGGCGCAGTGAGGAAAGGTAGAGAGAGGAGAATTAAATGTGGTGGAGCCCTTCCCCACCTCCTCCCACCCCCCAAGAGCCCGAGGGAAGGGAGCTCGGGGTCGTTTTCTGGCACTTACCGCTGCTCAGGATGAGGAGCTGCAGCAGGCACATGGCTTGGGGAGCGGGGCTGGCCACGGCTGAGCGCAGAGACGCAGTGGAGTAGCTGTCTGTTTGAAGCTCTGCCTCCCAGGACGCCAAATCTCACAATCTGGCTTGCTCCGCCCGCGGCCTCAACCTTCTCTAGCCAGCCCTGGGGCTTCCCCTGTGTCGTCACCCTCTTGTCCCCTTGAGCTTTAGGGAATCCCCCTGCCAAGAGACGAAGGGGACCAGTCCCTCCCCCCAAGATATTGCGCCACTCCGGGGCATCCCCCCCTTCCGCCCCCCCCAACTGCGTGGACAGCTCCACCCCCTGCTGTCCTTTCCCTCTTCCCCGCCTTTCACTTTCTCTTCCCTTTCAAATAGGTTGCTTCCCCGTCTAGAGGCAGTACCATCTGTTCTGTGAGCCCCCAAGGTACACTGCACCCCCTCTCCCACCCGGTTCTCTGCCAGCCGCCCTGGCTCTAGAGAGCTGGGCGTATTGGGGTGGAGGGGAGCCTCGGAAAGTAAGTGCAGGGAGCCCCTTCCTTCTCTGATTTCCAGAAGAACCCACCAACCATTAGCTACTGCCACCTGAACTACTCCAGGGGAAAAAAATTATTTTTCATTTTCTGCTTAAAGGATCCAGGATTTCAGCAGGGTGGGAACTCCTTCAAGAGGAGCATATCATAACCCCTCCTCGTCTTCAGGACATGCTTTGACTATGAGAAAGAAATCATCACCAGGTGGCCCCCCTCTGGAGATGATGCCTAATGAACTTAATGAACTTGGACTGGTTCTGAGGGGATAGACTGAGCCAACCCACTTTCCAGCTTGATAGGATCTGACAGTATGCATGCCCTCAGGTGACTTGCCTTCTAGAACCTAGGGTCGCAGATGTGCCTCAGTGAAGCACTCCTCCTTAGCCTGTGGGAGTCCTTGTACTTACTTTAAGGAACATCTTAATATTCCAGATATCCTGACCTGAGTCCCTAATGCCCTAGAAAGAAATCTGTTTCCTCCAGTTCCTCACCTGGGCTGTCTCCTTTATCTAGTAAAAAGAGTATATTTTCAGCATACATTAACTGTACCTATGTGTGCCTTCTGTAACTAAGCTTTCGAGGATCCTCAAACAACTGCCCTGAGGACCAGCACCTTCAGTGCTATCTGCTATAATTCTTTAGCATATGAACCACAAATATACATATTTCATTTTTAAATGGCACACCATGTGGGTAGGTAGAGAGCTGTACTCAGAGTCTAGAGGAAGTATTGAAGGTCTTGCTTCTGACTTAGGCTGACTGTGTGACCCTGGGCAAGTCACCTAACCTCTCACTGACTCTGGCAGCTTTCTGAAGTCTCTGAATTGCTGAACAGTTGCTAATCTGCATCAATAAGAGTTTTTTCACCTAGAATCCCCAACAGCAAATGAAACCACAGGTCCAGATCACGGTTAGGTCCATTTCAGATACTTCAATAGGATCTGTGATTTTATCAACATGTCTTCTGGATCCACTCACACAGATTCCCCATGGTAGCGTCCATCAGGGTCACAGTGGAGTTACTGTCGTTCCCCAGTTCATCACCCTGTGGCTGAGCTGGTGATGGGCCCCTATGAACTTAGCCTGACTAGTCTTCTGACAACAGCCATGCAAGTTCATCAGCAGGTCCACAGTCAAAGCCTTTCTAGGTTGGCAGGACCAGCTACAGCCTGTGCAGCCTCAGCATAGCCTCTAAGAACCCACAGGTCACTAACACCCTACAATGGAGCAGAGGAGTAGGACTTTAGTCAGGGTGGGGTTAAAACAGATATTTAAAGTCACATCCTGTGTAAATGTTGGGGGTACCTAGGTGGCAAAGTGGTTAAAGTGCTGGGCCTGGAGTCATCTTCCTGAGTTCAAATCCAATCTGAAACACTTATTAGCCGTATGACCCTAGGCAAGTCACTTAACCTTGTTTGTCTCAGTTTCCTTATCTGTGAAATGATCTGGAGAAGGAAATGACAAACCACTCCAGTATCTTTGCCAAGAAAACCCAGAAAGAGATAACAAAGAATCACGCACAACTGAAAAAATGATCGAACAACAAAAATGTGAATGTCAGTCTGAATTTTATTAAGTGTAATGTTACTAAGGTTGATTGAATTTGGGGAGGCCCCGATTGGGAAGAAGCCCTCTGGCATTTACCAGTGAACTCATGGATTTATCTTATTTTTTTTTTTTAGAAAGAAAAAGGAGTGAAATGATTACAAGAGAAAGTTGTATTTATTTGTCCTGAAATCACAAGCTGTCATCTCCATTCTCCTGAACCTTTTTATCTAAGAAAATACTTATGATTGCACATAATCACTACATTAAAGTCATTGGGGTAATATCTGTCTCTCAGAGGTTTCTATGTCAGGTATTTGTGTTAAGGTTTACTTCTCTTGCAAGGCTGCCTTATGCCCTGTCCTCAATAGAGAGCCTTATCTCCCTTCTTCCCGCACTCGCCCCTCATGCCATTCACCATTCAGCATGCAAGTAGACACCATTGATGTCTTTGGAAAATTAGACATTTTAAAGCATGGTCACAGGCCAGAGAAAAGCATATTGAAAAGGAATGTTCATTTGTTTCCCCAAATCTTTCCCTTCTGCAATCCATCCTTCATACAACTACCAAAGTGATTTTTCTGAAGCATGGGTGAACCATGTCACTTCCATGTTCAATAACCTCCAATGACTACCTAGCCTGTTCCTCTTGCATCGCACTCCATCTTCAACTTGTGTACATTTGCACTGGTTTTCTCTCGTGCACTAGAGGCAGTTAGGTGATGTACAGGACTAGAGTCAGAAAGACCTGAGTTCCAATTTGGTCTCAGCTATTTACTATTTATGTGACCCTGGACACATCACTGCACTTCCGTTTACTCACACGTAAAATGGGGATTATAATAGCACCTACCTCCCAACGTTGTTGTGAGGATTAAATGAAATAAGATTTGTAAAGTGCCTGACAGCTAGCACAGGGCCGGGAACATAGTAGGTGCTTAATAAAGGCTTGTTCCCTTCCCTTTCTGCCTCTTGGAATTCGTTATTTCCTTCAAAACTGTACTAAAAGGACACCTACTTCACAAAGCTTTTCCTGATCTCCACAACTGCAAGTTCTCCCACCCCCCAAAAAAAAATTAACCTTGTATTTTACATGGATTTTATATATACTTAGTTATCTCCTCCGCACCCCCATTTACCATGCCATTATTTTGTTCATTTACTTATTTGTTTATTTATGTGTTATCATTCTGTAAGTTCCTTGAGAGCAGGGATTGTTTCATCTTTGTTTCATCTTTAAATCCCCAGCTTCTAGCATGATGCCTGGCACCTTGGAGATGCTTGATAAACAGCTTGTTGAGTGATTTTGATCACTTTCATTCTTAATAAGTTAAGGAATTGTTCAGCGATGGATTACACTGTGTGGTAAAATGCTATTAGGAATTTTTGTGCTCAGCTTAAAACATGTATTTTATAATATACAAAAAAGTTAGATGTTCCACACGTGCTTTTGAACTGAATTGTGACAATTCATCTGGACACTACTCAGTTATGTGAGTTGAAAAGCCAAAGTGGATAAAATGCTTGATTTGGTGTCAGGAGCCTTTTTGGAAGGAACCCTGCCTCATATTTTTGTCGTTCAGTTGTGTCTGACCTTTGTGACCCCCATTTGGGGTTTTCATGGCAAAGATAGTAAAGTGGTTGGCCATTTTTTTTTCTCCAGCTCATTTTACAGATGAAGAAACTGAGGCAAACAAGATTAAGTGACTTGTCCAGGGTCACTCAGCTAGTGAGTGTCTGAGGCCAGATTTGAACTCAGGAAGATGAATCTTCCTGACTCCACTCTATCCACTGTGCCACCTAGCTTCCTCATGTGCTCTCTCCTAGTACGGTCCTGGGCAAGTCACTTAACCTGTTAGAGCCTCAGTTTCTTCATCTGTAAAATGGGTTCAACAGTTACCTACTTCAGAGGATTGTTATGAACAAACCTCTTTGTAAGCCATAAATTATAACTCAAGCTTTTTTTATTATTATTTTCTGAGATGACTAGCATAGAACCCAGGAATGCTACCCCTGCCTGTCCCCACCTACCATTTCTTAGGTTAGTCAACAACTCTGTGAACGGAAGCATGGTAGGAACCTTATAAAAGGGGAGAGACAGCCAGCAGTAAAGGTACTTTGCCACAACTGCTTGTCCTGATGCCCCAGCCTGTCTCTCGTAGGATGGTACAAGGGAAATAGGGTTGGATTTGAAGTCAGAGACTCTGGGCTTAAATTCTGCTCTGCCTCTCACCATCTCCCTGACTTTGGATGATGCACTTAATCTTTCTGGGCCTCTGTTTCCTCATCGGTACAATGAGATTAGTCGGTTCCTTACAGCTTTAAATCTATGATCCTTTGTCCAACTGGGTTCATCTAGGTCAAAGGAATGACCTTCTGGACCTCAGCTTTCAAAGGTTCTCACACCATTGCCCTGAGGGTCAGCATGTTGGCTGCTCTAATTTTTTTTTTTGGAGGCACTTGGGGTTAAGTGACTTGCCCAGGGTCACATAGCTTAGTAACCATCTGAGGCTGGATTTGAACTCCTGATTCTAGAGCCAGTGTTCTATCTACTATGCCACTTGACTGCCCTGGCTACTGTAATTCTGGAGCAAGGAAGTAAATAAACATTTTCCAAAGTTTTCTTCTCTACTTTCAGTCATCCAGAAAGGCAACTCCTGCCAAACCCTTCATGTTACACTCATTTCAATGTATCAATGAGGCATCTGTTGTTAGCCCATCTCCCTGCCCAACATGCCTCCCCACACATGAACCCCACCATTAACCAACCCCCCAAAGCCAAGCAGTAAGGAGTAAAAGTTCATCAGCTTTCTGTGCACTCACCCAAGAGATTTTGAGAACCACAGAGATTCAGAAAAGGAAGCTAAAACTTTCCATATTGAGAGTGTGTAAACTACGCTTGTTGGTAAAAACTTCCCTGTACGGTTTTTCCCTTTGTCCAGTCTCTGAGTCACCCTGTACTTTCCAACTGCATAAACTTAATAGACAAATTCCTGTATATCATGTGTTATTTGTTTTTCTTCTTAGAAAAAGCAAAGTATCTTATATTGTTCCCATTCACGTGTGAAATAAGAAAGAGGTAAGTATAGCAACTCCCCGGGAGGGTAAGGGCATGAACCTGTTATTCTAGCCCTCTAGGGAACTCTCAATATGGAAACTTCCTCCATCAATAAGGAGCAACCATTTGTCTATTTGTCTCACCTTGTGAGATTAGGTGTAACCCAGAGTTACACAGTTAGAATGTATCATGGAGAGAGCTTGGAACCCAGGTCTTTTTGCTTCCAGGAACAGCCTTTTACTGGCTATGGCAGGCTATCCTTGGAGAAAAAAAAAATGAGAGAAAGAAAGAGGGAGAGAGGGAGAGAAAAAGAGGGAGGGGGAGAGAGAGAAAGAGGGAAGGATATAAAGGGAGAGAGAGAGAGGGAGAGAGAATGATATAGGGTTTATTAAGCACACAGCATAGAGTAGAGGCAGACAATAATCCAGTAATCAGGGTGATTAGGCAGGTGTCGAGCTAACACTTCCCTGACCCCTAACCCTACCCTGATCTTTTCCGCACTGGTCTTCCAGACTGTCTGAAATCGCCAAAGGAATAGAATTCCTCTGCAAAAATCTATTCCTTTGGATTAAAGCCTTATGTCTATTAGCATCTCCTTTTCACATGTAAATATGGAAATGAAAACAGCCTAGAGTAGTGGAAAGAACCTTGGACACTCTGCAACCTATAGTCTTATAGCAATGCCTAGGACACTGAGAGGTCAAGTTACTTGCCCTGGGGTCACACAGCCTGTATATAGTAAGAGCTGGAATTTGAACCCAAGATTCAAGGATAGGGCTTTTGCTTATGCCTGGATCTCTAAAGCAAGCTGCACAAGATCCATTGGGGTATTGAAAGACAATATTAGAATTTCTACATACATTGAATAACTTAAAAAGAAAGAATTTGAGCTTTAGGAACATTTATTGTATGAGTTGACACTGATGCCCTCATCAGGTCTGTGTGTGAGTCACATATCACAAATGGCAGGGAACGTGTCCTGATAGAAGGAAGAAAGCAACAACCCAAAAAAGAATGACTGGTTTATTTACCCAGCATGTTGTGACATCCTGAAGTTCATGCATGTCTAGCTAAGTAGATTTGTAAATCAGATTGTCTAGCTGTGACTAAAGTAACCCTTGCAAAACAGACAAGACTTCAAAAACTGTAGGCTGAAAATAATACTGATACAGAAACACAGATGAACACCAGCAGAAATAGCTGAGACTACTCTTTTTCTACTTCCAGTATAAGTTCTTCATCAGCCACATTTCAAGGTTAAAAACAATGACAACCTAATCAAATCCGACAGGTTTAGGCAACAAATGGTAAATTAACTAGAACGTTATTTGAAATATGGATTTATATTCACTATCATTAGCAGTAAGCCCTGCCTTTACACATATAGTAGCTATTAGCTAAATATATATATATATGTACATATATGTATATATACAGATGCATACATACACACATATGCATATACATGTATTGTGTTTGTGTGTGTGTGTGTGTGTGTGTGTGTGTATTGTGTCTGACAAAGAGTCGGTCATGACCAAACAATAACAAATTAGCTGAAAATAGCATGAAGTGATAAAAACTTAACAAAACACTTAAAATTTAAGTTGCATTGCCAAAAAACATGTGTCGGACTCTTCATGACCCTATTTAGTGCAGATACTGGAGTGGTTTGCCATTTCCTTCTCCAGTTCATTTTACAGATGAGGAAATTGAGGCAAACAGGGTTAAGTAACCTGCCCAGGGTCACAGGGTCACTCAGCTAGTAAGGGTTACTGAGGCCAGATTTCAAGGAGATGACTTTTCCTGATTCCAGGCCTAGTGCTCTATCCATTATACTACCTAGCTGCCTACATAGTTATCTTTATCTCATCCTTTTTAATTTCTAGTTTTATGTTTTGTATGTATATGTTAACACAGTAATACATATAATTTTTAAATATCCATACATCAAGAGTTCATGCTCAAAAATGTTTAACTGATAGACATATGCAACTAAAAAAGTTAGGAGACTATTACATTATGTTATCCTGTGTTTATACAATTGATAATACCTGCAGTACCAATCTCACAGGCTTATTGTGGAAACCAAATGAGATAATGTACATGAAGTACTAGATATACACAAGAGCGGTAATAAGGGGAGCCTTTCTGATCTGCTCAGCTGGGGCACCTTCCGTACAGCTGAGCATGGCCACTCTGATTCAATGGGTAGAAATTCGTGATCTGACTCAATGGGTAGAAATTCGTGATCTGACTCAGCTGCTTGCGCTTTGAGATGACATAATAGTCCCCTGCTGGCCCCCAGGATTTTGAGGCTGCATTAAAGATGATTGTTGTCTGAGCTAAGAAAAGCTTACCACTCAGTTTAAAAAGAAAGAACAAAGTGTCTACCTCTGTCTCTTTCCCTCTTTTCAGCATATCAGCTTTCCTTTGTGGTGCCAGACTATCCTGTTCAGTGGAGGGGATTTCTGTTCCTTCCCCTCCTCACAGTCACTATCATGATTAGAAGAGCCCATGGCAGAATATGCATTTGTCTAGATGAACCTGAGATTGGGACCCAAGGTACGGATTGTCTCTTCTGCTTTATGTTTCTTTCCCTGAGCACAGGTCACTGAACAGCAATCCTGAAAGATAACTGTTTCTAGTCTTGACAGAAAACCTCATGAGTTCAACAGTCTGAATGCACAAGTTAAGTACTAGTTGCCCACGGCCAGAAAGATTTTGCAGCTGAAGGGCTAAAGTTAAAGCTGTATGTGGCTGTCCAGAAGATCAAGACTAAAAAGGATGAGATAAATACGCTTTTTTGTAAAAGAATATTATGTTGCTTTGGTAACAATCAAAAATAAAAATTACATTATCAATAATTTATTTCATCTTTATTTCATCCTTTCGAATTTCTATTTTTGTACATATTTCCTATTGTTAAAGGCATCATCTAAGTTTGAAGCTGGAAGTGACGTATACTGAAGTTGCTGTTGTTGGGTAAGTCCAGCTGAACTGAGGAACGGAGCTTAGAAGCTTGGGAGCCAAGAATTAAAAAAGCTGGCCAGTGAATTGGCTAGTGCAGTTGAAATGTCATGCCTAGTAAGGTGTTAGTCAAGCACATCATAGATGATCACAGCTTAACAAGAGAAGCATCTGCTCAGTACAGACTCTATGCATATCATGGAATTTCTATGGACAGTTACTAAGATGGAAACAGGCTATCAAAGTCTACAGTTTCAGAGATGTGAATTTCATTGGCCGCATGAATTCCCAAACTGTGTACTCTTCTGTCCTGTGACTTTAGATGTGTGCCTATTTTCCCCATAGCTCTTGTACATTAATGGAGCATATAATTGGGTAGACAGTTATATAAAAGACCTATGTTTGCCTTGCGTTTTCTTTTTTTTGTTTGTTTTTTGTTTTTTTTTGGCAATTGGGGTTAAGTGACTTGCCCGGGGTCACGCAGCTAGTAAGTGTTAAGTGTTTGGTCTGAGGCTGATTTGAACTCAGGTCCTTCTGACTTCAGGGTCGGTACTCTATCCATTGTGCCACCTGGCTGCCCCCTGCCTTGTACTTTCAATAAATGTTTTCATTAAGATTATAGGTGGCTGATGTGTAACTGGTACATACTCTGGTAGAGGCTAATGAGCTGTGATATTGGCAGAGATAGTCACTCACATAGGACCCTAAGGGTTACAGTAGTGGCTACATGGCTTTCCTACCTGCTGAAGTAGGTAAAGCTAGTCCCAGACCAGAAATAGAGAGATACTGGAAACACTTGAGAGTCAATGCCATATTCCGACTATATGTGTATATCCTGTGTTTTCTTCCTGGGACTCCATTGCAGAATACTCCCAGTAAAATCTATGTTATTTGAAAATGGGGATTGTCTCTTTTCTGTTTTTGAGGGTTTTTTAAAATAAAATTTTATTTTTCCCCAGTTACATGTAAAGACAATTTTTAATATTCATTATTTTAAATTTTGAGTTCCAAATTTTCTCTCTCCCTCCCTCACCTCCCCAATCACTGTGACAGTAAGCAATTTGATATAGGTTAGGGTGTCTCTCTTTTGTATTTGTATTGTCAGTATACAGCACAGAATCAGGCACATAACAGGCACTGTTAATTGATTAATTTATTGACTGACAATTGTTTGCAATTCACAAACAGGCTAGCAAGGCACAAATCTCATCTACACATTTTTACCTATAACACTGTTTGCAAAGTTTAAACTTAGAACCACAAATAAGCCATGTTAGAGCTAAGAACTCTCTGTGCTCAGATAGTCTCGGTCCTGAGGGTTGAAGAGCAAAGCTCAAGGCCCTTAACATGTCATCTTGCTCATCTCAATTACCCTACCATTCTACATCTCCATATTTACAAAAGAGCAGGTGGTTTTGGTTTTTTCCCCACAATAAATGAGAAAATTCTAAATTAAGCTAGTTTGGTTTTTAAGCAGCATCAATAAGCAGCTCAGTCAGCCTCCCTTCCACATGTTATGCTTAGCCGCTGATGCAGCAGGGCTTTGGGGGAGTTCTATACCTTGTGGGTCTATATTCTCTCATAGAAAGCCCTACTGGAGAGTCCCAGCTGCTGCATCCATGCAGGAATCATTTTTTCCTGGGAGAAGTAATTTGAGGGATGATGGTATTTGCACAGCACCAGGTGTTGCTTACTTTCACTTAATGTCTTGGCTGGCCCTAAGGCCACCGCACATGTGCATGAAGGGAAGAGCGGGAAGCTCTACAAGCAAGATGAGAACATGTCCATCCATCAGGCGGCTGCCAGCCACACTTCCTGCACTGCAGGCCGTAGAATTATTTCAGGAATACTTCTGGAGAACATGTCAATACAACAACCACCTACTCTAATGAGTCTTTCTCAAGTAACTGCTGTCAGACTAGAAGGAATCTTCTTCCCACCACACCACACACACCCACACCAAGCCATTCTAATGATGCACAGAACTGCATCCAGGAAGTATCACTAGGTATCACACAGAGGCAGTCAGGACAAAAGAGGAGAGACTTCACAGCCATCTGTGGTCAGCTGCAATAGGGAAACAAGTAAGCTAAAGATAGCTACTATCTTTAAACCGTAATTATGCTCATTTTTGCTTGCAGGGCTATGGTGATCTGACTGGTGATGGCCTGCTTTGCTACCATTCCTCCCTTCCTGTGAATGGACTTCTGATTTCATCAGTATAGGAAATTCCCAAATGAGGAATCCCCTTCTGCCAAAAGGGGTTGGCTCCTTTTCCCGCAACTAGTAGAACATCAGGAGGAGAGGCAGGCAGTGGATAGAGCACTGGCCCTGGAGTCAGGAGGATCAGAGTTCAAAGCTAGCCTCAGATACGTAATAGCTGTGTGACCCTGGGCAAGTCACTTAACCCCAATTGCCTCCCCTTGCCAAAAACAAAAAAAAACAAAAAACAAAAACCAGGCAGACTTCAGAAAAACCTGGAAATATTTATATGAACTGATGCTGAGTGAAATGAGCAGAACTAGGAGAACATTGTACACAATAACAGCCATACTGTGCGATGACTGACCTTTGATAGACTCGGCTCTTCTCAGGAATGCAAGGATCTAAGACAACTCCAAAAGACTCATGATGGAAAACGCTATCCACATCCAGAGAAAGGAATATGGAGTTTGAATGCAGATGGAAGCACATTATTTGCTCTCCTTTTCCTTTGTTGTTTTGTTTTATTGCTTCATTCTCGTGGTTCCTCCTATTAGTTCTAATTGTTCTTTACATCGTGACTAATGTGAAAATATGCTTAACATGAATGTATGAATAGAGCCTATGTCAGATTGCACGGGGTGGGTGGAGGAAGGAGAGGGAGGGGGAGAAAATTTAAAACTCAAAATCTTATGAAAGTGAATGTTGAAAACTAAAAATAAATAAAATTAATTATTAAAAAAAATCAAGAGGAGGTGAAATTCTTTTTTGTTCTAGGTTACCCAGCCAATATATATCAGAGAAGGGATTTGAATCCAGGTCTTCCTGGTTCTTTGTTCTCTATACCCATACTGCCTCTTACCATGGGAACAGTAATCAGACCAACTCTATCATTGTTTCCAGAAAGGGTAATCAACCAACTCCAATAAGACAAAAATATCTTTTGCCAAATATATGGTTTCCCCCATTAGGATGTGAATTTCTCAAGGCCAAGGATGCCTTTTGTAGTTGTATCTCCAGAATTTGCTACTCTTGCCTGGCACAAAGTAAAGAGTAAATACTTTTAAAAAAGCATTCATTCATTCACATATTCTTATGAAGGAGGCAGAACATTATAATATCACCAAGTTTAAAGACTGTTTTGACTGAAGATGGAACAAGGAAGACCCAGGCCAGCCAGCATAAAAAGTTCATCCAGCCCTAGAGGGTCAAGAAAACTTGGGGGGGGCTCAATATGGAAGGTCTGCCCAGATTCTTTTATCTTAGGAATGATCCTAAAAGGGAATGTAAGTCCAGAAAGTAGATCTACGACTGGGAGATCAGCCTAAAGTCAGGGGGTGGGGGTGGGGTGAGAACAGAATCTCCATGGTCCCATCGGACTCTAAAATCCTAGGAACACTATGTAAAGGCAGTGTAAGTAACTTTATCCCCATCTTACAGATGAGGAAACTGAGACGCCTTTGTGTATGTGTGTATGAGCGTGCGTGTATAAGTATATATATATACATACATATTTATATAGTCATTTAACCTCTTTTGGCCTTATCAGAGTTGCCAGAATCAAATGAGATAACACATATAAAGGGCTTAACAAAAAAAGTACTAAATAAGTGCTAGATATTGTTATTATTATTATCACCATTATCATCATCCTCATTATTATTATTATGTTTGGACAATGATACACTTCTGCCACAGACTTCTCAGGAAGTAAAAGTTCCCCAGGCCTCTTAGTTCAGATTCAGAAGGAGTAGCCATGTCAGTTCTACAGGGCAGGGATGGGCTGAATGAGGAAGCTACACGCAAGAAAGAGGTCAGGGTAATAGAGGGGAGGTTGTCAATGGAAGAAGGTTCTGGGGCCTTGCACTCCCTGTTTTACTAATGAATACCCAAGGGCAGAGTTCTCTCAGCCTAGTGAACCAAGAACGGTAACAGCAGGAAATTTCAGGGCTCAAGAGACACAGATTTTAAATGTTCACAGGCTAAATTTGGTTTTAAAGATATAGATATATAGATATATAGATATATATAGATATATGTATATATATGTGTGTGTGTGTGTGTATTTATATATATGTGTATATATGTATATATATATGTGTGTATATATGTATATATGTGTGTATATATACATATATGTGTATGTATATATGTGTATATGCATACATATATGTGTGTGTGTGTGTGTGTGTGTGTGTGTGTGTGTGTATATATATATATATATATATATATATATATATATATATATATATATATATGGGCAAGTTCTACTGAATCTAATTTGGTGACCCAGACAGAAGAAGGAGAAGGAGAAGAAGGAGGAGAAGGAGGAGGAGGAGGAGGAGGAGGAGATGACAACAATGACAGAAGAGGGGAGGGTGACAATAAAAAATCAAATCAATATCTGTATTTCTGACTCCATTTAAAACACAGTCCTGCCATCTTAAGGCACAGTCTAATGGGGAATAGAGGAGTGCCTCAAAGGATATAGGTGCTACAGTGGAAAGATCCTGAACTTTAAAGTCAGAGAACCTGAATTTGAATCCAGACTTTGCCATAGCCTACCTGTGTGACCCAGGTATGGGGTTACTTAATTTATCTGGACCCCAAAATGTGCTTCAGATTCTAAAATCCTAGGAACATTGTGTGATAATCAGTGCAAATAACTTTATCTCCATTTTATAGATGAGGAAACTGAGACTCCTTTGGAGAACAATATTTGGGGTGGAGGGGGAGATATACAGAGAGCACACTCTTAAATTTACTCAGCATTATCAGCTTTATCTCCATCACTTCTTTTTTAGTCTAGAAAAGAAACAAAACAACAAGTCAAGCATTTGCTGGTTTCTGAGGTGTAATTACTCACATTGAAAATTAAATTACCAGCTCTCCAGTTGGTACCAGCTGGCTTCAGACACTCCTGTCTGGACCTCAGTTTCCTCACTGATAAAATGAAAGGTTTGGACTAGATGACCTCTAAGATCCCTTCTAATTATAGATCTGTGATACAGTCCTTTTATTTCCAAGTCAATGATGAGGCAGCAAGTGGAACAGAGAACAAACCAGAGGCCTCAGGGCTTTTTGAGGGATTTTAGAGTAGATTTTTGTTGTAGCCATTCCTTTATTTATGCAACAACTATTACTCTTTTTTTTTAGTTGATTTCTTCCCTTTATTCTTTTTTTGTAAATATTTTTATTTTAAAATTAAATACAAAAATGAAAAAAGGAAAAAAAAACATTGCCACGTACACAGCAGACCATAAGGGAGGACTGAATGTAAAGCAATAAATTTCAATTTCAAGAAAACCTATATAATAAGTACTACATATTGTTTTCAAAGCTGCCCAGATTTTCTTTGTGTCCTTATTGTTTTTTGTTTGTTTGTTTGTTTTCTGCTGTGCACTTTTTACTTTATTTTTCCCCCTTGCCTCCCACCACCACCCTAAAGAAGGCTACAATTAAGCATGGTTATATTTACATATACATAGGTATCTATAAACATATACATATGTACACATATACACTCATATTCATATATGTAAGACCGATCTATGCTTATTTCCTCCTATCAGCTGTTTCCCTGAAGGAGGACAGCATCTTCCTTCATAAGTCCAAGTCTTTTTATGTCTTTCTAAATCAACCAGATCATCATTTCTTCCATCACAGCAATATTCCAACCCAATTACATACTATTTGAGAGATTGTCTATGAAAATTTCCCCCTCAATTTTCTGTATTCCTTCTGTTCTTGGCTACACAGGTTTTATTTATACAAGAAAATTTTAATTTAAAATAATCAAAATTATCCTTTTTATACTTCAACAATGCTTTTACCTTATAAAGGTCTTCAAGGTCTGATTCTTCTGAATCTACTTCATTTATGTCTTTTTTTCCTGGTTTCTTTGAAGTTCCTAACCTTTTGTTCTTCTAAATGAACTTTGTTATTATTTTTTCTAACTCAATAAAATAATTTTTAGTAATTTAATTGAGATGACATTGAAATAAATAAATTAGATTAAATTGTCATTTTAAAATTTATATAGGCTTTATATATCCATGAACAATAAATATTACTTCAATTATTTAGATCTGAGTTTATTTGTATAGAAAGTATCTTACATTTGTGTTCACATAGTTCCTATGTCTGTTTTGGCAGGTATACATTCAGGTATTTTGTACTGTCTAAGTATTTGAAATAGTATAAAACAATATTGAATAATATTACTGACATGTGATATAGTTTCTCTTTTTCATTTTTGATTAAATCTGTTTTTAACTTTAACTTTGTCTGAGATCATAATTACTTTCCCTGCTTTTTTTACATACTAATGTGCAACAACTATTACTGAATGCTTACGGGCTGGACACTGGAGTACAGTCTATGGGAGATGTAAAGATGAATGTGAACTCTGTGATTCAAGGTCAGTAGAGAAATGCAGAGCAAATGACTTGCATTAAGAACAATTGAGTCCACTTACTAGAGATACTCAGGAAGAAAGAAAGGTCAATCGTATTGCTACTGGAGTTTTAGTAGATCAACAACCTTGTACTTTGGGTGAATTTGGTTATTTTTAAAGTGAAAATCAGACCCAGGAAAGCTCATGGGGCTCTAGAAGAACGTGGTTGTGTTGTCTCTGTTTCCTAGAAATTTTCCATGACATTCATATAGCTCTCTGCCTAGAGAAGACCAGACAGGATTCCTGGTGAAATTCTAGAATGTATTAGTAAAGGAATGGCTAGTGAGCACATTTTTGTTCATCCTTCATCTTTGAAGAGGACCAGTGACATCATAGGTAACAACAACTTGACTCCCACTTAAACTGGATTTAAGTGAGGCAAAGGTGCACAAGGTTATCAGCCTTATCTCTCTTTCAGAGTCATCAAAATCCAGTGGCAAGATAAAAGTCAAGAGACTGGTGATGGCTTGGGATGCAGCAAATGACTTTGGCATCCTCAATATCTAACCAAGCTCTACAGTGCCTGTTTCAGCCGCCTTCTTGGCCATTGCAACAAATTGTTCTTATCATCCCATTCCACCCGGGAAGTCTTTACATGCCTGGGGTAGACATCCCCCAACTCAACAATGGATTTGAGGACCAGGTTTTGCTGTAGCTCATATGCTAAGACAGTTTTACCAGGTTATGGTCACTGTACATGCTACAGCTTCTTGGAGCAACAGGTGAGAGTTGGGTGAAAAGTGTAGATGAGAAGCCCTGAGAAGAGCTTGGCTGCTTCACACCAGAGGTGCTAGTCCTCCCTGAACACCTCCTACACCCCAGTGAACATGTAGAAAAGGAAGCTAAGAACCAGCACAGCTTTATCAAGAACAGTTTATGCCAGACTAAGCTCATTTCCTTTTTTGACTGGGTAAACTAGACTGTTAAATCAGGGGAATGTTGTAGATGAAACAATCATACCTAGATTTTATAAATGCATTTGAAGAAAAAAAAAACCTCTCATGCAGTCCTTATAGATAAATGAAGAATTGTAGACTAGATAATGGTATGATTAGTAGACTTTGAAGTTGTTGAATGACCACAACCAAAGATTAATTATCAGCTCTCCAATATTCACTTTGAGAAAAGTCTCTAATAGCATACCCCAGTGATCTGTCCTTTGCCCTGAGCTGTTTAACATTTTTATCAGAGGCAGCTAGGTAGCACAATGGGGCTGGAGTCAGGAAGACCTAAGTTCAAATCTGGCCTCAGATACTAGCTATATGACCCAAGCAAGTCACAACCTCTGCTTTGCCTCAGTTTCCTCATCTTCAAATGGGAATAACAATGCCAAGTAATACTGTTTAACAATCAGCTCTTGGTGGGGGGTGGGGGTGGGGGTGGGGAGAGTACCCATGATACACTTATAAGTTTAATCTGTATTGGTAACATTTTCTCTATCATTTTCTTGAGTCTAGACAATCAAGAAAGGAATAAATCAAGCTCTAATTTGTAGCATTTGCTTACTTTTGAGGTGTAAATGCACACAAAAAATTTAACAATGAAGGTTACTTGAGCTAATCTGAGTTGGCCCCAGCACACCCCTCAATTGACCTCCCAGCATTGCTGTCAGCATAAAATAAGTTAATATTTTTAAAACATTTTACAAACCTTAAAACACTACTATCATCATTATTATTAAAAACATAGAGGGACAGCTTATCACTGGTGATGATACATTAGCTAACAGCATTGTTTAACCAAGTCATGTAAAAATAAGATGGAGGGAAATTCACAAATAGTAATTATAACTTTGAATGTGAATAGGATGAACTCACCCATAAAAAGGAAACAGATAGCAGAATGGAATAAAAATCAGAATCCAACAATATGTTGTTTTCAAGAAATGCAGTTAAGAATAAGAGACACACACTGTTCAAATGGGGGTTTGGAGTAGAATTTTTTATGATTCAGCTTAATTAAAATTTTAACTAATTCAATAGGGCTGAACAAGTGATATATGATTGTGATAGAATACTACTGTACTGTAAGAAATGATGAGCTCAATGATCTTAGAAAACCATGGAAAGACTTGCACGAAATAATGAAGAGTGAAATGAGTAGAACCAAGAGAACACTGTATACAGTAACAGCAACATTGTTTTAAGAAGGACTTTGAGCAAATAAGTCATTCTGACTATTATAAATACCCAAATTAATTATAAAGAACATATGAAGAAAGATGCTATCTGCACCCAGAGAAAGAACTGATAAATAGAAGTATATTTAGAATAATTTTACGCATACATACCTATTTGTGTCTAAAGATAGTCATCTCTAGATCTAGGGAAGGGGAAGAAAAAAAGGAAAAAGAAAAAAGAAATTTACATGATAACTTTATTACATGTTTAGAAGGCATAGCAAGTGGTATGTAATAGATTTGTAGTTTCATGTGCAATCATCTTTTTTGGTCATACGATGTTATGGAAATGCTTGTTTTATTCCATCAATTTAAAATAAAATAATTTTTTAAAAAAAAGTCACAATTCAAAAGGCTTTGACAGGCAAGAATGTTGGGCCAAATCTAATAAAATTTAATTTAATTTAATTGTATCAATGTAAAATTTTATACCAGCTAGGTGGTACAGTGAATAGAGTGCTGGTCCTGGAATAAAGAAGATTTGGCTTCAAATCTGGCCTCAAATACTAGCTATATGGCCCTGGACAAGTCACTTAACCCTGTTTGCCTGTCTCCTCATCTGTAAAATGAGCTGGAGAAGGAAATGGCAAAGCACTCTAGCATCTTTGCCAAGAAATCCCCAAATGGGGTCACGAAGAATCAGACGTGACTGAACAGCCACAATAAAAAGTCTTATGCTTGGTTTTAAAAACACTCAATTCATCAGTTATGTGATGGGAGAGACATAGCTACAGAGCAATTCCTATGAAAAAGATCTGGAGGCTATAGTGTATGCCAAGTTCACCATGAGTCAATGGTGTAATAAGCTAACTTGACTTTAGGATGAATTGAGAGGAACAAAGTGTCCAAGGCTCAGGACTTGATAGTCTCACTGTACTCGGTCTTGGTCAGACACCTAGCAGCATGGGCATACTAGCGCCAGCTTAAATTGGCTAAGGAAAGCCTATTGTTAAATTTCCAGTGCAAACATTTGTACCTTGGAAATCAGCAAATGCTACAAACCAGAGCTTGATTTATGTTTTTCTTAGTTGAGTAGGCTTAAGAAAGTGACAGAGAAAATGTTAAGAATGCAAATTAAACTTGAAAGTGTGTTGTACACACTTTTTTCCCAGGCAGCTGACTTTTAAACATTTACGAACACACCCCTACCTAGAAGGTTGTGTACAACTTCAGACACCACATTTTAAGAAGGATGTTGAAGAGTTGGACAGTACTGAGAGAAGGGAGACCAGGATAGTGAAGAACCTTAAGACAAGATATCTGAGGATTATTTGAAAGATCAAGTGGTCAGCCTGAAAGAGAAAAGACTTTGGGTGCACATGATTGCTGTCTTCAAGCATCTCAGAGGCTGTTCTACAGAAGAAGTATCAGACTTGTTCTGTTCGGATCCAGAAGCTACGCATCTACAAGGCATGTATCAACATACCAAGGCCTTTCCTCAAGTTCCCTTGACATCAAAGGGATGTCATTGGAGTGCTAGGGCCATTCATTGATTATTCCTACCAACCCAAGGACCTAACTAAAAAAAGTTGTAAATTTACAGTCACAGAATATCACATTTGGAAGGGATTGCAGAGGCTACCTAATTACATTCATAATTGAACAAGAATCTCCTTATACATGCCTGACAATTACCTGGATGTTTTCAGATAACCAAGTGTTTTGTGTGGTGGAAACCCAACTTCTGTCTCCATGATTTATCAATCAATCAGCAAACATTTATTAAGTGCTTTCTATGTGCCAGGCAATGTGCTAAGAGCGGGGGGCACAAAAAGAGGCAAAAGACAGACTCTGCCCTCAAGGAGCTTATAATCTAGTGGGGGAGATAATGTGCAAACTCATATATACAAAGCAAGCTATATACAAGATAAATAAGAAATAGTTAACAGAGGGAAAGCACTAGAATTAGGAGGGGTTGAGAAAGGCTTCCCATGAAAGTTAGGGTTTTAGCTGGGACTTGAAGGAAGCCAGAGAAGCCAGTAGTGAGAGTTAAGGAAGAGTATTCCAGGCATGGGGGACAGCCAGAGAAAATGCCTGGAGTCAAGAGATGGGTAGACTCTGGCCTTTGGAAGTAGAGACCTTGAAAACTAGGTTGCCTCATCCACATAACAGTCTTTAATCTCAGGGTGTTGGAGAGGCACTGACTGCCATGCTTATGGGATTAATTAGGCAGCCAGAAACTCATCCAAAAGCAGAACTCTGAGCTCCTCACACCCCTCACAGTCTCCCAGAGGAGACCCCCCCTTTAAGCAGAATCTGAAAGAGGAACTTGAGTGTTGTTGGAGACTCTATCATTCATGTCGGTCTGGTCCCTGCCCGGGGTTAAGGTTTTTTTTTGAGGGGGGGAGGAAAGAAAGGAAATAACATAGAAATTACTGATCTGGAAAACACTTTGAAAGGATTAATTAATCCAATTCTGTGCCCTTAGGCAGGTGAATGTCTCAATCATCCCAAAATGTCTGTTCTTTTTTTGGAGACTAAGACTCCATAGCCTCTAATAGGTCCAAGTATTTTGTTGTTCAATTGTGTCCTATTCTTCGTGACCCCATTTGGGGTTTTCTTGGCAAAGATGCTGGAATGCTTTGTCATTTCTTTCTCCAGTTCATTTTACAGATGAGGAAACTGAGGCAAACAGGGTTAAGTGACTTACCCAGAGTCTCACAGCCAGTAAGTGTCTGAGGCTAGGTTTAAACTCAGGAAGACCAGTCTGACCCCAGGCCTGGTACTATATCCACTGTGTCACCCATCTTTCTTTTCCCTTGTATGCATAGCACCTAGCAGGGTGCTTAGCACATAGAAGGAACTTAATAAATACTTATTGACTGATTAATTTTGAGGTAGATGAACATTCAGTATACTTGCACTCCTAAAAAAAAAAGCTGCTTATAAATGGAATTTTCATGTTTCACATTAATAAGAATTTATTAAGTGCCTACTATACACCATATGCTAGGCTAGGCACTAGAGTTACAAAGACCAGAAAAGGAACCAATAAGTTCTTGTCCTCAAAAAGTTGTAGTCTAAGGGGCAGCTAGGTGGCAGAGTGGATAGAGCACCGGCCCTGGAGACAAGGAAGCCCTGAGTTCAAATCCGGACGTGGACACATAACACTCACTAGCTGTGTGACTCTGGGCAGTCACTTAACCCCAATTGCCCTCATAAAAAAAACAAGTTGTATTCTACCCAGGAATAAATAGGTAGAAGGAGCAGTTTCCATTGGCGGGCATCAGAACTTCAGAAATACTTTGTCTCGTTTCTGCTATATCTTCAATTTGATTCTACCTTTAAATACCTCCTCCAGCTTCTGTAACATGTTATCAAATACTTAAGTGTAGTAGGGAAACTCTCTAATCGATTCTGAAATTAATCATTTTACAAAGCAAGTACTCAACTCCTAATTGTCCTAACGGGAGAGTTTTGGTTTTCATGTCACCTGGAGACGGGCAGGTGGTCAACTTGAATTTTTGTTACTATATTTGGAAATGAAAATTAAGTTCTTTAGAAAGCATGAAAACTTTTTCATGATTTCATTTCAAATGGAAAAAACTCAACGTGGTTCCTCTTTTTATTTATATGAACAGGAAGACTTCTGTTTTACGTTTAAGTGCTCAGCTCTCCAAATATGTAAGACATTTTCCCAGATGGCTTCCTGAAGCAGTGTACCAGACAATAGGCTGTTCTTTAGAATCGGAAGAACTTATTTGAATAGTTTGACTGATTTTCCCAGAAATTACATGTAAATGAATTAATATGATCAAGTTTACAATTTTAATTTTATTTATTAATGTTTTATTGGTGCCTTTTGGTTTTTATGCCTGTCATTTCTTGATATACCACATTGCCTGTAGGAAACACATCTTTGTTCAGCAAAATGACTTAACAAAACTACTTGACTGGCAGTATACAATATGTCCCAAACGTTTTAGTGCAAAACTGAACTATATATATTCATATATATATGTGAAAATTTTTGGGACATCCTGTATATAGCATTCCATATCCATAGACAACCACCTTCTCTCAAGAGTGAAGTGTATTATTTAGTCATCTGTTCTCCAAGACCAAGATTAATCATTACAATTAATCTGAGTTCAGCTGCCCTTTAGTGATATTTTCATTTGCATTATTGTAAGAAATACAATAGTGCAGGTGAAAATGTCACTGTAGTCATTGCATGTTGTTACAAGCATACCTCATTTTATTGAGCTTCACTTTACTGCACTTTGGAGATAGCTTCATTTTTTTGTTTTACAAATTGAAGATTTGTGGCAACCTTGTGTGGAGCAAATCCATCACACCATTTTTCCAACACATGGGTTCACATTGTGTCTTTGTGTCACATTTTGGTAAATCTCACAATAGTTCAAATGTTGTCATTATTATTATATCTGTAATGGTGATCTGTGATCAGTGATCTTTGATGTTATTTTTTAAATTGTTTTAGCTCACCCCCATATAAGAAAGGTGAATGTAATCAATAAATGTTGCCTGTGTTCTGACTGCTCCACCTACTGGCCATTCCCCATCTCTTTTCCTCTCTTAGGGTGGCCCTTTTCCCTGAGACACAATACTGAAATTGGGCCAGTTAATAGCCCTCTGATGGCCTCTAAGTATGTGCAATGAAAGGAAGAATTAATCAATTCAGCAAACTCCATTGTTGTCTTATTTTAAGAAATTGCCATAGCCACCTTAGCCTTCAGCAACCACTACCCTGAACAGTCAGCAGCCATCAGTTTCTAAATTAAGGTATGCACATTGTTTTTCCAGACATAATACTATTACACACTTAATAGATTAGTGTAGTGTAAACATAACTTTTATATGCGCTGGGAAACCAAAAATTTCATGTGGCTCACTTTATTGCAATATTTTATTGCAGCCGTCTGGAACTGAACCCTCAATATCTCCAAGGTATGCATGTATACAACGGTAGTCATTATTCTGCTTCTGCTCACTTCGGCATTATATCAGCTCATAGAAGTCTTCACATGATTCCCCAAGTTCCTCATAGTTGTTGTTTCTTTAAGTACAATGGGAGGCGGGGGGGGGGCAGGAAGAAAGGGAACAGACATTTATTAAGTATCTACTATGTGCTACATATTTTATAAATATCATCTTATTTGATCCTCACAACAACCTTGGGAGACAGATGCTATTATTATACCCATTTTGCAGTTCAGAAAACTGAGGAAAATGGAGATTAAGGGATTTGCCCATGATCGTAGAGCTAATAAGAGTCTAAGCCTGGATTTGAACACAGGTCTTCCTGACTCCAAGCCTAGCACTCTAACCACTGTTATCACCCAACAGCTATTCTGTTTTATCCATATACCACAGTATCTTCAGCCAGTGGACACCAACTTTGTTTCCAGCTTTTGGTACCACAAACCAGTAATGCTATGAATATTTTGGTATACAAGGGATCTTTCTGCGTTTAGATATATGCTAGTACTGGTTTCAATGAGTCAAAAGATGTGAACAGTTCAGTAACTTTTCTAACACAATTTCAAATTGTTTTCCAGAGGGGATAGACCAAATCACTAGTCTAACTGCAGTTATAAAAGTTTTTAAGCAATACCAGATGTTGGATATTTAAGTAAACATTCAAATGAACACTGGCCCCTTCAAAGCAGACTTCTTGGGAGGCTACCATCCTATTGCCATTGTCCTTCTATTCCTCAAAACAGCTATGGAATTCTATTGGAATTGCCCACAGAGACTAAGCATATAATCTGGAATTTGTGATTGCAAGAGGAACTGCTTGGCATAGTCTAAAATGTGGCATAGACTGTAGGGAAACCAATTTCAAAGAATTCAGATACAGAATAGGTAATGATGTAATAAAGAAAGCATCTGATGTGATAATACTAATGGGCCAAGTGATCTGGGGGTAGATAACTAGATTCTCTAATACCAGGTCTATATCTGTGAAATATAGATGATAGTATCTGTATTATGTATTTCACAGGCTTATGAGGAGAGTGATTTGTATACCTTGCAATATGAATGCAGGATATTATTTTTATTAGTAATGATAATGAAAGAAGTTGGGTCTCAGGATATTATGCTCTTAGAAATGAAATTCAGATAATGTAGTCAAAAATGATTCCACTGAGAAACGGGGAGGTCAAGACACAGTGAGACTGATGGGCTCAGCTACAAACTGACTTTTAAATGACATGTGTAAGACAGAGAAGCAAGAGCAGGTAACTGAAGACGAATTCAAAGGAACAGCAAGAGTGAGGTCTTGAAAGAGGAAAGATTCCAGAGTAAGTTAAGGCTTGTAATAAATGCTGAAGATTAAAAAGGGGGAGGAAGGGATTGGTCATTTAGCTCTATTGGAGACAAAAAAAAAATCAAGAAAGGGAACTCCCTGGAGAAAAAAATGAAAATAGTCAATTAATATTTTCCTTTGGTTTCCTCTATTAAGGAAAATAATCTCCCATCCATGGAGAATGGGACAAAAATGATTAACAAGGAATTACAGAGGGGCAGCTAGGTGATACAGTGGATAGAGCACTGGCCCTAGAATCAGGAGGCCCTGCATTCAAATGTGGCCTCAGATACTTACTAGCTATGTGATCCTGGACAAGTCACTTAACCCCATTGCCTCAAACAAACAAAAAAGAAACAAGGAATCACAGAGTCAAAGACTGCAGAGTTGGAGAAAACTTCAGGGACCATAAGTCCCATCCATAGCTGAGTGAGCATCACCTGTTGAACCTACGTGGAAAGTATCATCCTGGTTTTGTTTGAAGGTTTTAAGGGGTGAGATCTCATATTAGTAGCCAATTATTATAATTGGGGAGACCCCAGCTTTTTTTCCTCTTGTTTTATTCCCTTGTCCAGTCTCTCAAAGACAGGGCTGATGGAAGATAGGATTAACATTCTTCTCATTCTGGGTATTGCTACTCCACCCAACTAACTCAGGTTTGGGTGGTGGAACATAGATTCTTGTCTAGATTGCCCAAGGCTGGGGATGAACTGGGTATACAGATAATCTCTCTGTCCAAGAGTAACATATTGTCACTCAGCCCCTCATTGAAGTGAGCTCACTTCTGTTGGTAAAGTCTACCTCTCATTGCTTTTTTTTTAAACAATATCCTCCTCACGACCTTTATTTTTTTTTAATATTTTTTAATTTTAAACTTAAACACAAAATGAGAAAAGAAAAAAACATTTCCATGTACACAGCAGATCATAACAGAAGATTCAATATGAAACAATAAATTTCCATTTTAAGAAAACTATATAATATTACATGTTTTCGAAGCTGCCCAACTTTCCTTACTTGTTGGTTTTCTTTTGATCTCTGCTGTGCACTTTTTATTTTATTTTTCCCCTTCCCCACCCTAAAGAAGGTTACAATTAGTCATTGATGGATATATATATATACATACATATATCCATATATATATATATATATATATATATATATATATACATATACACACACACACAAATACATATACATAGATATCTATAAACATAAACATATATGCTCATACACATATATGTAAGATCATATTTTGTTTATTTCCACCTGTCATCTGTTTCTCTGAAGGTGGATACCATCTTCCTTTACAGGTCAAAGTCTTTCCATAATTTTCTAAATCAACCAGCTCATCATTTCCTATTCCACAGCAATATTCCAACCCAATCACATCTTATCTGAGGAACTATCTATGAAAAGCTTTTCCCCAATTTTCTGCATTCCTTCTATTCTTGGCTACATAGGTTTTATTTATACATTTTTATGTATATATATATATACATATATATAATATGTATACATACAAATGCATACAAATTCAAAAATGTACATAAATATATTTATTATATTTATATTAATTTAAAATAATAAAAATTATTCTTTTTACACTTCAGTAATGCTCTCCTTTATAATATAGTTTAAGGTCTGATACTGCTGAATCTATTTCCTTTACATCTTTTTTCCTGGTTTCTTTGTTCTTCCAAATTAACTTTGTTATTATTTTTCCAACTCATTAAAATAATTTTTTTTAGTAATTTAATTGGGATGACATTGAATAAATAGATTAGTTAGGTAAAATTGTCATTTTAAAAATTATATTGTCTTTACCTGACCATGAGCAATAAATTACTTCAATATTTAGATCTGAGTGTATTTGTATAAAAAATGTTTTATGTTTATGTTCATACAGTTCCTGTAACTGTTTTGGCAAGTATTCACTCAGGTACTTTATACTATCTAGGTATTTTAAATGGTCTAAAATAATATTGAATAATATTGTTGACACATAGTATAGTTTCTCTCTTTTTCACTTTAAATTAAATCTATTTTAACTTTAACTTTGTCTGAGATCATGATTACTATCCCTTTTTTTTATATAATAAATTCTACTCCTACCTTTGTTTTATCTTTGTGTGTATCTCTCATTTTTTATAATGTTTCCTGAAAGCAACATATTGTTGAATTCAAATTTTTAATCTACTATCCATTTGTGTTTTCTGGGTAAATTCATCCAATTCATATTCTAAGCTACTCGTGCATTTTCCTCCTTCCTATTTTTCCTCACTATCCTTCTCACCCTGTCTCTACTCACCCTTCTGCTTTACTTCTACCCACTACCTTGCCTTCCTATTCCTTAACCTTCCCACCCCTCTAAAAGTCCCTCCTTTGTCCTGTCCCTCGACCCTATCCCCTTGCCCTCTTATTTCTTTCTAAATTTAAAAGACTTTTATATCCCTCTAGATATACATAGATATGTACCTATATCTATCTATCTATCTATCTATCTATCTATCTATCTATCTATCTATATTGCTCCCTCTTTAGCTCATTCCCAGAGGTTCCAGCACTACCTGCCCTCCCCCCACTAGCATCTTTTATATCAATTTTTCCTTTAATGCCTCATTTTTATGAGATAATTACTCCTTTTATCTCCCCCTACAGTTTTTTTTTTCAAATCACCCCATCATACTCAGTTCAGCCCATGGCTTTCTTTCAAAATACCTAATGATGATGACAATCATAAGAGTACTGCTAGTATTTTCACATGTTCAAAGTAAACAATTTGGCCTTATTGAGTTCCTTATCTTTGGTCCTTAATGTTTACCCTATTTTTCTCCTGGATATTATATGGGGAATTTTCTCTTAAGTCCTGGGGGTTTTCTCACAAGAACCTGAAAGTATTTCAGTTCATTAAATGTTCTTTGTTGTTTTTTTTTTCATTCAGCATTATATTTAACTTTGCTGAATAAGTTACCCTTGGTTATAATCCCAGCTCTTTTATTCTATGGAATACAGTGTTCCAAGACCTATGGTCCTTCAAAATAGTAGCTGCTAGATCTTATGTAATCCTTATTGCAGCTCCATGATATTTAAATTGGGGTTGGGTTTTTTTTGTGCTGTTTCCATTATTATCTCCTTAACCTGGGAGCTTTGAAACTTAGCTATGATATTCCGGCAAGCTTTCCTTCTGGGATCTCTTTCAGGAGATGATCAGTGGATTTTTTCTATTTCTGCTTTACCTTCTTGTTCTAGAACTTCTGGGCAATTTTCCTTGATGATTTCTTGTAATATTGCATCAAGATTCTTTTTTTATCATATTTTTCAGGTACTCCAACTATTCTTACATTATTTCTCCTCAATCTGTTCTCCAGATCAGTCGTTTTTCTGATGAGATTTTTTAACTTTCTCTTCTATTTTTTTCATCCTTTTTATTTTATTTTGTTATTTCTTGGTGTCATAAAACATTATTAGTGTCCCCTTGCCCAATTCTAGTTTTCAAGGAATTATTTTCTTCCTTAAGTTTTTGATTCTCAGAGCAGTTAGGTGGTGCAGTGGATAGAGCACCAGCCTGGAGTCAGGAGGACCTGAGTTCAAATCTGACCTCAGGTGCATAACACTTACTAGCTGTATGACCCTGAGCAAGTCACTTAACCCCATTGCCAACCATCCCCCCGCAAAAAAAAAGCGTAAAAAAAAATTCCTTTCAGGACAGCTAGGTGGCAAAGTAGATAGAGCACCCAGCCCTGAAGTCAGGAGGACATGAATTTAAATCAGACCTCAGACCAAACACTTAACACTTAAAAGCTGTGTGACTGGGCAAGTCACTTAACCCCAACTGCCTCAAAAAAAAAAGCTTAAAAAAAAGTTTTCGTTCTCTCCAGTTGGTAGACTTTCTTTTCATAATTGTATTGCTCTTATTTTTTTTTCCAAATTTTTCCTCAATCTCTCTTATTCGATTTTTAAAGTCCTTTTTTAGTTCTTCCAAGAACTAATTTTATGCTTGGGACCATTGGGCGAATTTCTCTTTGAAGAAGGAATGGCTTTTTTAGTTCCATTATCTTCCTCTAAATATGAACCCAGATCTGCTTGATCCCCCAGTAACTATCTATGGTTGGGTTCTTTCTCCTTTGTCTATTCATTTTTTATTTATTTATTGTATTATTTTGTTTTAAGCAGCTATTAGTGTAGTCAAGTTGCACTCCTGAGGTATGGGGAATGACACCCCAAGCCTCAGGTCCTTGCTGTTACTTTCTGAGGTCTGCCTTGGGGCCCAACCTCGGGCTCTCCTCTTCACTGCTGACCAGTATTTTTTTAAAATTTTTTTTTTATTTTATCTCCTCTTCACTGCTAAGCCACAGCTAGGCCCCCAGCCACACTGTCCCACAAATGCTCTTGCTCCCTGCAGTCCCTCAGGTAGCTGTAAACTACAGGTGTCCTCTCTGACCCCCAAACTGAAACCAGGGACTCTGCTCTCCTGCAAATGTCCACAGCCAACACAAGTCCCTGCCCCTCACTACTACACTCACCAGGTATGTGCTGGCTCCTTCTCCCTGCAGGCCACAGTCCGGGAAACATCTGGCCAGCACAGCTGTGCTTGGCATCCCTCTATGGAGGAAGAGGAAGTCCTTCAATCTTCTCCTACTCAGCAAGCAGACCCCCACGCTGTCCTTATGAGAAAAGTTTCTAAGGCTGAGGCTGCCTCTCAACCCTGCTGCCCCCAGGGTCTTGTTTATTGAGGCAGAGTTAGCCTGGGGGATGTTTGCTCTTCACTCAGGTTGAACCTCTGGAGGCCCCTGGAGGTCAGGTCTTCTCAATTGTCTTGGGAGGACAACTGCTTTACACCATGTTTATTTCTGCTGCTCTGAGACAGTTCTTTTTTGGGGGAGGGAATCTGGAGAGTTGAAAGTTTTCTGACCTACTGTACCATCTTCCCAGAATCCAACTCTCATTAATTATTAACCTATCAGAGTTGATTGCCATTTGCTGGACCACCTCTCCTCTAAGAGTAAATAAACCTCAAGAAGTGGCCATGCTTCCTCTTTGAGAAATGAGAGGGTAAGGAGCCCTTTTTGTCAATCACTTGCTGACCATGATTGAAAAAAATTGATTATAATTTCCCCAAAAACTGTCTCGAAATTATTTTATATACCACAGGGGGAAGTCATTACAGTTTCCTGAGGCAGTCCATCCTACTTTTCGATAATTCCAATTTTTAAAGAGTTTTAGTTTTTTAACCTTAAACCTAAATTTGCTTCTGTGTAGCTGCTACACATTGCTCCTAAATCTGGTTTCTGGGACAAGGAGAAATTCAATCCCTCTGGAAGGAGCAACTTACTTGAAGAGGGTCATTATGACCTTTAGCCTCCCCCAGCCTTCTCCCTTCCAGGTTGAACATTACCGGCTCCTCCAGTTGATACTCCATATTGCTGTTGTTTGTCCTTTGCTCTCCAAGAGGACCATTGACACATGACTTGCAAGTGAATTGAAGTTAAGTGAGTCAGGGCTATGCAAAGTCACCCCCCTCACTTTGTCCTCCAGACCCATCTAGGTCCAGTGGCAAGATATAGATATAAACCTCAACTGAAAACCTTCCTCTGGCTACGTTTCTCTGTTAACTTTTCACTTCGTCAGTCTTCTTCCTTAAACATAGCACTCAGAACAGAGACAATAACCCAAAGATGAACTGACCAGGACAGGGTATAAAGATCCCCTTCCTGGTCTTATATACTCCACTCCTTCTTTAGGAGACACATTAGCTCTATCAACTGCTACCTCATATTGTTGACTCATAGATAAATTGCTGCCTAAGTAAACCTCCCCCATCTAGTACTTGTGAAGTTGATTTTGTGAATCTCCGCGTAAAACTTTAAATGTATCCCTATTAAATTTCAGCTTATTTGATTTGGCCCAGTGTTTTAGCTTGTCAAAATCTTTTGACTCTTAATTCTGTCATCCAGCGTGTTAGCTCTCCCTTCCCAGCTTTGTCTCATTTGCAAATTCAGCAAGCATGTCATTTACGCTTTTATCTGAGTAATTGATACAAAATGTTAAGCAGTACTAGGCCCAGCACAGCACTCTGGGGTAGTACCCTGGAGACTTGCTTCTAATGATTACTCTTTATGTCAAGCCATTTGAATTCCAAACTCTTCTATACTCTAGCCTATATCTCTAAATTTTTTTCCCCACAAGAATTGCATTTATAAAATATTTTGCTAAAAATCTAGGCAAACTATAAATACAGCCCTGATCTATCAGTAACTTCATTTTGAAAGGAAGTAAGGTTAGTCTAGCATGATCTGAGATGTACCTTCTCGGTAAGTAGGGAGTTTCCTATGACTAAAGGTATTTATCGCTAAAGGTATTGGGCAGCTGGGTTACACGGTAGGTAGAATACTGAGCCTGGAGTCAGGAAGACTCATTTTAGTTCAGATTTGGCCTCAGATAATTACTAACTGTGTGACCCTGGGCAAGTCACTGACCTCTGTTTGCCTCAGTTTCCTCACCTGTAAAATGGGCTGGATAAGAACATGGCAAACTTCTCCAGTATGTTCTTAAAGAAAACCCCACATGGGGTCACAAAGAGTCAGACATGATGGAAAAATGACGAAACAACGACAAAAGATAGAGGCTGAATCTGTCAGGGATAATGTAGACAGAATTTAGGATTTACATAAATGTTAGACTAATATCTAAAATCCCCTTCCACTCAAGATTCTACAATTCAATGAATATTCTCAATGGTAGCAAATTGAGAGTGGCTTTGATTTGTGGAAATAGCCCAGAGGAATTTGAAATAGAGTAAATGGTCAAATTGTTTAATACACTTTTGGGGGAAAATGAGTTATGACTTTTAAATAACAAGATCTGGTTTCTCCTGAAGATGGCTTGAAACTCATCTTAAGTAGTTACAAAAGAGATATACCAAAAATGTTTGGAGCACAGGCAACGTTTGTGTTTCTACTCAAGGTGATTTGGTTAAAAGAAACAGCAGTCATTTGGATGTTTAAATTCTGTGACAATTTTTTCTTTTGAGACAATTGGGATGAAGTGACTTGCCCAGGGTTACACAGCTAGTTAAGTGTCTGAGGCCTGATTTGAACTCAGGTCCTCCTGACTCCAGAGCCAGTGTTCTATCCTCTAAGCCACCTAGCTGTTCCTGTTATAATTATTTTTTAAGAAAAAATCAATCTCATTACTTTTATAGCAATCTCATTTCTTTAATTTTGTTCCCTTTTCCCTGTTTCTCTCTGCCATGAGCAGAGAAATAGAGGTTCCATTTAGCTATTACTTCTAGGGAAGGTAAGTCCAGATAAAGGGTCCTAAAAGCACCGAGTTTCTTCACAAATTCAGCACATGAATGAAATGCAAGATTGTTCTTTCTTATCCGACTGGTAAACCTTATTCCGTGGCAGCCTGCCTCTTCCTTCATGCATGTGTAATATTTAGCAAAAAGGCTTCCACTCACAGAAGACAAACATACAAAATTAAACTTCACCGCATGGATCAGAAAGGATAATTTTGGTCCTGAATCTAATTTGTAAAAGAACATATTTTCACTCGCATTGGTTTCCAGTGGTGCAGCCAATAAGGGAGAAAGATCCCAGGGCCTGGGTTGTGTAGGTTGTCAGCCTTTGGACCCAGGCTGCTCTCTTGGTGCCAGATAAGCTGCAGCTGCTGTCTTTGGCCTTCTATAAATAAGTATGACCTATAACTATCACTCTGTGGTGTTGAGGAAGGAAGACAAGACAGACTCAGGAGATCTGGAGCCTAGTCCTGTCTTACTACTCTGGGTTGGGACCCTGTACAAGGCTCTTCACCCATCTCAATGAGGGGGTTGGATCAGATGACCTCCAAGGGTCCTTTCAGTACCCTATGAAAAAGGATGGAATTAAAGTCTAAGATGCTAAATCTAGTTTGACTTTCTGATTCTTAAGTTACTAATCACTCTTGTCAGCCAGAACGTATGGGGACAAAATAAAAATAAGAGATGAACAGACAAACAGAGACCTAGAGATAGAGTACTGGGGATGTTGTTCATTCATTACAGTTGCGTCTGACTCTTTGTGACGCCATTTGGGTTTTTGAGTTTTTGGACAGAGATCCTGGAGTGGTTTGCCATTTCCTTCTCCAGCTCATTTTATAAATGAGGAAACTGAGGCAGACAGGATTAAGTGACTTGCCTAAGTCGCATATCTAGTAAGTGTACGAGGCTGGATTTGAACTCAGGAAGGTGAGTCTTGCTGATTCCAAGCCCCGGGTTCTCTACCCACTATGCCATCTAGCTGCCCTACACATAGCTTTATGCATATACCAAATGTAGCATTCATTTCCAGTCATAGAAGTTATTAACAATTCTTAATTCTCAGCTGCAGAGTCAAATTCCTTCTTAAAATGAACCACCACATAGTGCAGGAATTCTGGGGAAGTACATTTTAAATATGTATGGACATAGAAGATGAAAATTTGATTTTAGGTCAATTAGATGAGAAGACAATACCAAAGTTAGAGGACTCATTCATCCTTTCTGTTAGTAGTAGATAATCAAACTGGGCTGTTGTTCCTTCTGTACCACTACCACTCCATTCCACTCTTGGAATGTACTTTGTAAAAGGGGTTTTGTCGGCAAAAATTTGCTGCACCAAATTCAATAATTTTTAAATAAAAAAGAAAGGGAAGGAAAAAAAAGAAGATAAAAGAAAAGAAAGAAAAAGAAGGAAAGTAAATGGTATTCATCTCAATCTGCTCTTCTTCAAGCACTATTTTCAGGCACAGAAAGATGGATAATGAATGAGTAAGGAATATGCCCCACCTAGGAATTTTTGTAAAACTCAGATTTTATCCTCTTGTTTTCATTGATTTTTCTTCTCAGTCTTCTCAGGAACTTTTCCCTGAAAGAGAAACTGAAGATGGAATAAAGATAATAAATGAGCTAGTCAAAAATGCCAGAGCGCCTTCTTGCCTATGTCAGTGGATGACACATCCCCTGGCTACCAAGAAGAAAACCTGAATCAGAAATGCTGATCAAACTAATGATCATTAAGCTATCCTTCATATAAAGCCTTAGTCTTGTGCCTCAGTGACCAGTGGAAGTTATCCCAGGCTCAAATGCATGAGGGGTTACTTCCAGTTGTCAAGGTTTCTCCAAGTGTTCCTATTCACAGATGACATTGCACTGATTGCATTAAAACCTAGAAAACTCCCAAACCAAATACAAAGCCACTCAAAAGAGATAAACCAAACTCTCCAAAAGGGGTAGAGTGGAGCAGAAGTAACTGAATAGTTCAGAATGCCCACATTACAAGATACAATTGGACAGGTAGTCCATGGTAAGGCAAACAATATTGCAAGCTTTAAAGTGCTATGTAAATGTGAGATATAATTATTGTTGTAGAGTAAATCCATTAGTATGTATATGTGTATACATATGTGTATATGCAAGATCACATGTATATATATATGAATATATATATAAGTATATATGTATATATGTGTGACCTCCCTTCCTCTCTTTTTCTACTTTAGTACTGACTGTACTAAAGAAACTAGACTCTTTCACTGTATTAGGTATATTTATGAAAAGAGATGAACAAAAACAACAGAGTGAGAAAGAGTGAGTAATGATCTATATAGTGAAGACAGTACCCTCACTGATGAGGTAATGAATCCATCCAAGTACATAACCTTGGTAGTCATAGATAGTTTTATCATTTTGAAGCTAGAAAAAGAGCTAAACCACTTTTAACTCCATCCTTTATCTGTCATATTCCATAACATCTTTCTCAAAAATGCTTTAGGTCAGAAATTCTTTTTTTTAAAGGCAATTGGTTAAGTGACTTGCCCAGGGTCACACAGCTAGTACGTGTCAAGTGTTTGGTCTGAGGCCGGATTTGAACTCAGGTCCTCCTGACTTCAGGGCCAGTACTCTATCCACTGTACCACCTAGCTGCCCCCAACGTAAGAAATTCTTAAAAATTTTTGTGTGTCATGGACCCTACCTTAGCAGTCAGTCAAAGTCTGTGGACCTCTTCTCAGAACACTGTTTTAAAAGCATAAAATGAAATATACAAGACTATACAGTGAACCAATTATTTTGAAATGCAGTTATCAAAATTTTAAAAAATTTATGAACCTCCTGAAATTTATCCATGGACCTCCAAGGATTCCATGGATCTGAAACTAAAAACCCTTACTTTTGGTACTGGTCTGGAAAGCCCTTGGAGAGAGCAGAGATTTCTTCCAGTTCTATAGATAGTATTCTGAATTCCTCTGGGCTATTTCTACAAATTAAATCCATTCTCAATTTGCTACCACTGAGAATATTCATTGAATCATAGAATCTTGAGTTGAAGGGGATTTTAGATATTAGTCTCATGTTTATGTAAATCCTAAATTCTGTCTACACTATCTCTGATAGGTGGTTATCCAGCCTCTACTTAAATGCCTTTTTCATAGATATGAGAGGATAGATTATATATGATATATATATTTACATACATATGTATATGTATGTATATGTGTATATATACATATACGTGTGTGTGTGTGTGTGTGTGTGTGTGTGTGTGTGTGTGTGTGTGTGTGTGTGTGTAAAAAGGAAAGGCAGCATGATATAGAAGATTGGACTGGCCTCAGAGTCAAGAAGATCTAGGTTAAAATCTTTACTCTGACATACACTGACTAATCCTGGGTGAATGACTTAACCTCTTGGTGCTCTAGTCTAAGCAACTCTAAGTCTATGGGTTATAGGTAAGTCACTGACCTACATTGGTAAAAAGGAGTTTCTTCTTCAAAAATTCTTAAAATATCAGTAAAATTACAGACCCAGCCCTAGCCCTATCTGTGTTCCTGTAAAAGAAAAGGTTAAGAAAAACAATCAAGACCACCTGCCATGTCTGTCCTCTCCTATTCTCACACCTCTAAACAGCAGAGCTATTTCTGAATACTGTAATGCTGAGATAAGAGCTCTTCCATCGTTCATTGCAACAGGGACAAAAACATCTCTCCAAAGAGATGAGGAAAGCATCTTTCCAAAGTGGAAGGCAAGGTGAAGATGGACAAATCAAACTGCAAATGAAGTGGGAACAGAAAGAGACATGTCAATGAGGAACACAAATTCCACAAGGGATAAATTCTGATATGTCAAGTGACTGGAGAAAGATCTATAGGGGACTTATGAGGCTTATGAGCACAGGAATATGAGAAATTAGGGTAGCACTCAAGATCATGTAGGAAAGAGATGAGTTCAGTGAAGTATGGTTTCTCCTTTATTAAATTCTTACCTCCTCCAATTCTCTCCATTATATATTGTTTTCCCTCCATTTTTACAAGGAAATTTGACTCTGCTGCTGAGCATTAGGCTGGGTAAATAAATTTTATGACTTGTAATGAATTCTGCATTACAATATTCCCCAGATCTATTTAAAATGCACTAGGATATGCATTTGATATTGATTTGGGTTTGCAGCTTGAATGGTTCCTGTGTACCTTTTTGACAAAGAACAGATGTTTCTCTTCATGTGTCATTTGAGATGGGTTAAGCATGCCCTAGAGGATAGAGCTGAGATAGAGGTCTCTCTCTGGGCAGACAGGTTAGATATAAATTACTTTGTGGTTTTTTCCTAACTCAGTAATGGCTCAAGTAAAGGTCTAGCAGCTGAACCCTTAGCTATTTGTTTAATTTGGTTCTGACTCCCCATTAAGCTTTTGTGAAATATTTAAATGGGTTCTGATATCCAAAATTGAAATCTGAAATATGTTGTCAATGAAATGGGACTAAAAGGCGAAATGTGAATTGGGTATGATACATTTGGCCAATCTCCAAACCTACCCAATAAATTTCTTAGGAAGCTTTCACCACAGAGTTACTCCTTCAGTGGTTTTTGAGCATTAATAATACATGTGCATTTCATCAAACAGGGGTTTCAAGACACCAAATCCCTGTGGAATCAGTCTGTGCTTTCTACCTTAACAATTGAAGTACTGAAGCTTGTAATAGTAATTAGTCTCCAAAGGCTGGGGATGCATAGCCCGGAGAAGAGAAGATTTAGGAAGACTAGGTAACTTCAAGGCTTTGAAAGGCTGTCATCTGGAAGAGAGACCACACTTGTTCTGCTTGGCCTCAGGTAATAGAACTAAGAAAAACATGTAGGAGATATAAGGAGGAAAATTTGGGCTTGATGTAAGTAAAAGCTTCCTAATTAGTAATGCTATCCAAAATGGAATGGACTACTTCAGAAAGTAGCAGGTTGTCCTGATTGGAGGTCTTTAAACAAAGGCCAGGTATATTATTGAGGAACTTCTTCAGATGGGGTTGGGCTAGGTGGCCATTGAGCTCCCTTCTAATTATAAGATTCTGTGACACCTTCTCCCATTTCCCTCCCTCCCCCTCAAATAAAATTCTGTACATTAGATTCATCTTCTCATGTATTTTTACATGAATCAGTCAGTCAACAACAAACATTTATTAAACTCTTACTATATGACAGACACTGTACTTAGTATCAGGAATATGAAAAGGCAAAAAAAAACCCACAAAAACAGCCCCCGCTTCCATAATAATTGAGGAGACAAATTGTAAATAAATAAAAATTGATGAAGCATCTATTATATGGCAGGCACTGGGCTAAGTGCTGGGGATACAAAAAGTGGCAAAAGATAATCCCTGCCCTCAAGGAGCTTACAATCTAATAGAAGAGGTAATATGCAAACAAATATGTGAGGAGCAGGCTATATACCAGATATATGGGAAGTAATTAACAGAGGGAAGGTGCTAGAATTAGGAGGGGTTGGGGAAGGCTCCAAGTAGAAAATGGAATTTTGGTTGGGACTTAAAAGGAAGCCAGGGAGATCAGTAGACAAAGTAGAGGAGGGAGAGCACTCCAAGCATGGGATAGCCAGGGAGAATACTTGGAGCCAAGAAATGGAGTTACTTGTTTATGGAATAGCCAGGAGGCCAGTGTTGGAAGATGAGGTGTACAAAGACTGGAAAGGTAGGAAGAGGCTAGGCGATGAAGGGCTTTAAATGCCAAACAGAGCATTTTGTGTTTGTTCCTGAAGGCAATAGGGAGCACTAGAGTTTATTGAGTTTTATGAGTAGGGTGTGTGTGATATGATCAGACCTATGCTTTAGGAAATCACTTTAGTGGCTGAATGGGGAATGGATTAGAATGAAAAGAGACCCACCAACAGGCCATTGCAATAATCCAAGCATGAGGTGATACGAGTCTCTGAACTGAACAGTGAGTACACTTTGACCCAGAAATATCATTACTAGGCACATACCCCCAAAGAGATCAGATAAAGAGGTGAAGGACCATTTGAACAAGAATATGTATAGCATTACTCTTTTATTATAGCAAGGAACTGGAAACAAAGTGAGTGTCCACCAGTTAGGGGATGACTAAACAATTTTTAATGAGAGAATGGAATGGAACATTATACTGTAAATGATGAAAGGAAGAGATTCAGAGAAACCTAGGAGGACTTGAGGGGACTGATGTAGAATGCAATTGTTCGTCCTTCATTCTTGAAGAGTATTGATGACATCAGGAGGGTGATGTCTTGACTTGAAAGTGAATTGGATTTAAGTGAGACAAAGCTATGCTTCACTCTCCCCTCCAGAGTCATTGGAGTTCAGTGGCTAGACATAGGTCAAGATGACTGGCAATGGCCCCGGGTGCACTAGGGGACGTTGGCCTTCTTAAGTTGGGTCTCAGTTTGTTTGAGACAATGCCCATAGAATGCAGGGAACAAAACCAGAATAATTTATACAAGGATTACAACATTATAAAAGAAAACAGCTCTGAAGGCTTAAAAACCATAATCAATAACCAAGAACTAATTAACGCAATGGCCAACGGACACTCCAGAAGACTGATGATAAGTCATGCTTCCCACCTCTGGGACTAATAAGATGTACATTTTCAAACGAGGCTAATGTATGAGTTTGTACAAATCAGGGATTTTACCTTTACAATCCTCTTTTTCTGTTCTTTGTATTTGGACATGTTTGTGCTTATTGATTTTTATCAATTTCATAAGAATAAAAATAAAATTTTTAAAAATTCAAGAATGTGTCCCATTCTAGGAGTGAGCTGGAACTGAGCAATTTAGTTGCTCATGCATGGTCTCTGAAGGTCTGGTTAGTGAGAGTAACTGCAATAGCTACCACTGAAGGATTGGAAAGTAATCAAGGATAAAGCAATGATCACTGATTCACCAAGAGACAGCATAGCTTCATTAAAAGCGATCATGCAGACTAACCATGCTTCCTTTTTTTGACAGGCTTATTAAACTAGTCAGTAAAGAAATTTCTTTAGCTATAGTTTAAAGCTTCGTGCCATCTTTGTGAACAAAAATGGAAGATGTAGATGATGCAACAATCCAGTTAGGTAGATTCAGAAATGGTTAAATGAGTGGATGCTAAGAAGGTCGCTGAAAGGTCAATGTCAACATGGAGGAAGGTCTGTAAACCAATGTCTCAGAAATCTGCCCTTGGCCCTGTACTTGTCAACTCCATTTTTTATCGGTACTCAATAACAGCTTGTTGAGCTGAAGTGAATCAAATGAATTTGGAGGCACAGATGTCACATTTATCAAATTTGCAGATGACACAAAGCTGGAGAGGAAAGCTAACATAATAGATGACTGTGTCAGGACCAAAACATATCTTGACATATTAGAGCTAAAGTCTGAATCCTAGCAAAAGAGAAAGATGATATAGGTGAATGTAAAGTTCAATACTTGAGTTAAAAAAAAGCCATTATCATAAACACAAGCTCATAGGATCATACACATACAGATACAGATGGAAGGGACCTTGCGCAGTCGTTCTTCAGTCATGTCCTACTCTTCATGACTCCATTTGGGATTTTCTTGGCAAAGATACCGGAGTAGTTTGCCATTTCTCTATCCAGTTCATTTTATAGATGAGGAAACTGAGGCAAACAGGGTTAAGTGATTTACTCACCTTCATACAGCTAGTAAGTGTCCGAGGCCAGATTTGAACTCACAAATAGGAGTCTTTCCAACTTCACGTGCAGCTCTTTATCCACTTTTCTATCCACCTAGCTGGGGGCCATTACATCTAATGCACTCATTTTATAGATGAGGAAGCAGAAACCCAGAAAACTGAAGTGACTTTCCCAGGGTCACACCACTAGGAAGTGTTTATGGTGGCATTTGAAGTCCAAATCTTCTGGACAACCTGCCCAGGGTCACACAGTAGTACGCATCAAGGTGATGACTGAGACTAGTTCATCTTACTCCAGAGACAGTATTCTTTCCATTTTAGTGCATGAAAATGGATGAAGGTAATGGGGGTGGGGGATTCCAGGGGCTCCATAGGAGTTAACGGTACAGTATGATAGCCAAAAGAACTAACACAAACTTGGGTTACATTGTGCTGAATAGTGTTTAAAACTAAGGAGATAATGTTGTGCCGTATTTTTCCCTGGGCAGATGACATTTGGAGTATTGTATTCAATTCTACATGCACATTCTAGGAATGATATTGACCTGGTAGAAAATGCCCAAAGGGAATGACCAGGAAGAAGGGCTTCCAGTCCATTTTCTGAGGATCATATACCATTCCATTGCCCATGGCCTTTGTACAGGCTTTCCTCCATGAAATATACTTCCTCCTCCTCTCTACCTTGCAGAATCTTAGCTGACTTCAAGGCTCAAGGAGGCCTTTCCTCCTGAGTAATTAGTGCTCTTTTTACCCCCAGAAATTTGCTTCTATTTATTTCATGTATACTTCGAATTTTCAACTCTAGGTCCATTTGTACTATACTGAAGAGAAAAGGCTGTATTGCTTTCTAGAAATTCCAAAGTTCCTTTAATGACCCCACATTTCCCATGAAAGCAAAGTCATATATATCCACACTAATATTTCGCCACTATGGCTAGATGGAAGTGGGATATGGAATATCACAATGGCTGAAGAAGGAAAGGTAAGTATTACACAGAGGGCAATGATGAGGAGCGTGGGGAGTGTGAGCAGATTGCCACACATAACCAAGGAACTCTGAAGAACAAGATTAAAGGATATCATCAAGGAATAGTACAACAGGAAAAAAAGATGGGCTGGACATCTGGAAAGAATGACCATGAGTAAAGCCTCTAGCATGTTGGGTGACCCGCTGCAATGAATGAGCTTGTGAGAGAACTCAGACAAAAGGGAAGAGTGGGAGGGAGAATGGGGATTAGGACTGTAGCAGGGAGGGAGAGCAATTTTCAGTAAAGGGAGGAAGACAATGGGCAGCTAGGTGGTAGCAGCAGACAGAGCACTGGGCTTGGAATCTGGAAGACTCCCCTTCATGAGTTCAATTCCAGCCTCAGATATTTATTAGCTAAGTGACCCTGGGCAAATCACTTAACTCCATTTGCCTCAGTTTCCTAATCTGTAAAATGAGCTGAAGGAGGAAATGGCAAACCACTGTCGTAACTTTGCCAAGGAAAACCCCAAATGGGTTCATGAAGAGTCAGACATAACTGAAACAATTGAACCACAACAGAAGGAAGAAAATACGCCCAGGAGTGGGAGAGGGCACCCTTTGCAGGTTTTGTAGTGTTAATCGCTACTCCTTCTCTGAGTTTCAGAGAAAATATTGAACTTTAGTGTTTCAGAGGATGGAGTTCCTCAAGACTTCGCCTTTGGGCATGCAATAGTGCTCTGATTCAGGGAAGCCTCTGTGTTACTAGGTTGAATGCAGGAGAATAGTAAAACGATGTTCAATCTACATCCAACTTCCTTGAAAGTCAGCTCCTTGATAGAGAAAGGGGGCCTATAAGTGAGACTTGGGGAAATATGTATGGTTAGCCCTAAACAACACCCAATACAATTTAACAAGCATTTAAGTGCCTACTATGTGGGAGGTACTAGGCTAGGAATGGAAAATAGGAAGACAAACCAAAAACTATTCTTTGCCCTCAAGGAGCTTACATGCGCCTAGAGCTGACTATCTCCCACAGGTGCGGTATCACCTGGGCAAAATTAATAGGGCCACCCCTCCTCCCCATAAACCCCTGAGACTACATGTGGCCTTTTTAGGTTACGATTTTTCCACTTGAAAGCTGTCCTTGATGTTCATTTTAAGCAGATTTCACCTAAATAAAAAAATGTCTAGGAGCATGTTTCATCCTGGGATTTCCCTGTAATCCACTTTACTTAGAAATTCTCAATTTTCTCCACATAATACCCTACTTTACTCTGTTTAACCTCAATCTTTCATTTATTTTAGGCTATCTAATTAGCAATCAATCAATAATTATTTGTTAATAGCCTACTATGAGGCGCTACCCTAGCTCAGAGTATGAAGATAAAAAATAAACAAAAAACAATAACAAAATGTTCCTACTCTAAAAAAAAATTTTACTTTCTATTAGAAGAACAAACCTGCACATTTATAAATATAACCAAAATATAAACAGAATCCATACATGATAATATTGAAAAGAAGGCACCTTTTCTTCACCATGCATAGCAAGACTGTTGATATTGATGTGATTTTTTCATCCAGTAGAATCAGCTTACTTAGGTTACTGGAACATATATTTGTAATAACAAAAGTCAAATTAATGTTTATTGATCATCTAAATGCTTTCTGCCACTCTGCTACAAAGGCAGTCTGTAGAAAAAGATGAGAGCTACAGAGGACTGACTGGTCACCATTTTGTACTTTTCTTTGTTTCATAGCTGATGTTTCATTGTCTGATGGTCAACTGATTTGTGTTGAGACTCTCCATAGGGAGGCTGGTCTTCAGAAAACAAACACAATCTGTCAATAAGACATTCCTCAAAACCTTTCTAGAATGCTGGACCCTGTGTCACATTCCACTGGTAACCCTCTAAGCCATGAAGCAGCAGAGTAGGACTTTGTAAAAACTAATACTCAAGTGGATCTGTTATCTCATTATATACACATTCCCTCCAATGACGCAGATTGCAATTCATCTATGCTTGCCATCAGACTCTTCATGACCCCATTTGGGGTTTCCTTAGCAATAAATACTGGAATGGTTTGTCATTTCCTTCTCCATTTTACCAATGAGGAACTGAGATAAACAGGGTTAAGTGACTTGTCTAGAGTCACACAGCTAGCCAGAACCTGAGGCCAGATTTGAACTCAGGAAGAAGACCTGGCTCCAGACCTGGCACTTTATCCACTGTACCACTTAGTTGCCCCATATATGGATTAATGGCCCCCTTTCTGTTTGATCTGAATAACATTGATCTGGAGTAGAGATGTCAAATTCTGCAAAAATGCCCAAATTCTGCCAAACCAGATTAAAATGAAATTGAAAGATATTTTTAAAAATAAATAAAAAGACAATATAACATAGATAATGCTAATTTGTGATTTTCTAACTCAATGTGTGGGCCCCCACTATTTGGGTTTGAGACCACTGGTGTGAAGGATCTCACCAACTATAGGGAACATCTCTTCAACTTGGATTCTACCCTGGATATCCTCTATCAGTGATGGTGGTGAACCCTTTTGGTGACCCTTTCTTGTCTCCCCTGATATTAACGATCAGACAATTGTGAAACAAGTTTATCTTTGTTGTTTCTTTCATAGAATTTTGCATAATATTGCTGTATGTGTGGGAAGACACCTTATTGGAAGAGAACTTGGAAGGCAGTGATTTGCTCTACTAAATTCATTACCTCTTGTAGTAAAAATTTTCAAAACAGTAAGCACAGGGACAGTCTACATCTTTCAGTCAAACATGAAGTAATAAAGATGTGATCTATCCTCTAATTCCCTCATGAAGATTCATTAAAGTTCCAAATAAGTAAATATAGTTATTTAAATGTATCTAAATGTAAATATATTTATTTAATGCTTTATAATTACAAATAATTGGCATCACTTGCACATTTCTTACTTTTTGCTTTTCAGGATAGCCCCAGGGAGTAAATAGCACAACACAATGTTACACGACCAAGAAACCAACAGCTGGAGGAAGGTAAAGGACATACTCAGAGTCACACAGTTAATAACTAGCAGTGAAAGAGGTGAACTACACCTTTGATTCCAAACCAACACTCTTAGCATTCTTCTTTATTCCTTGTTTTAACCAAGATCCAAGCGCACTGGCTTGTGTGTCACACTGTCACATGCCTGTCTTAGCAATTTGGGGGGAAATGTCAGGAAGCTTCTAAAAACTTGCTAATGACATGCTCATTATTTTTTATGGCTTTTCAATAAAGTGTGAAATGTTCTAACGGATGTCAGCAGAGCCAAGATTCTGCAGCACTTCTTGTTTACTGCACGCTTTGACGCTACTGATGACTTTCTTTTCGTCAATACTCTCTTCTCTTTAAATGGTCAGGATGATACTCTTACCTGATTCTCTTCCCATCTCTCTGGACTGCTCCTTCTTAGTCTTCTTTGTTGGAGTTTCATGAAGTCTCTACCACTAACCATGGGTGTCCCTATTGCTCTGTCTTGGTCCCTCTTCTCTTTTCCCTCTGTATTACTTCATATGATGATCTCATCAGCTTCCATGGATTCAATTATCATCTCTATGCTGATGCTTCTCAGATCTACTTATCCAGCCCTAACCTCTATGCTGACTTCCAGTCTCACATCTGTAACTGCCTATTAGACATCTCAAACTAGATGTCCTGTAGATATCTTAAATTCAGTATGTCCAAAACTGAACTCATTATCTTTCCTCCCAAATATTCCCCTTTCCAAACTTCCCTATGACTTGATGGTGCCACCATCCTCCCAGTTCCCTCCTTGTTGCCAATCTTTCTCTTTTAAGCCTCAGCCTTGGATTACTCCCACAGTCTACTTCCTTTATTCTTACTTTTTTGCTACAGAACAAAGCTGGAGAAAATCATGAAACTATGCTTACTGGTCCACTATAGATTTATGTTACATAATCTCAACTGGGTCTTTAGTGCATCAAGACAATCATTTTACAAATCTCTAATCAATTAACTAATTAATTGATTAACAGTGCATAGAGTGCCAGGCCTAGAGTCAGGAAGACTCATCTTCCTGAGTTTAAATCTGGCCTCAGACACTTAGTAGCTATGTGACCCTGGCCAAGTCACTTAACTCTGTTTGCCTCAGTTCCTCATCTGTAAAATGAGCTGGAGAAGGAAATGGCAAACCACTCCAGTATCTTTGCCAAGAAAACCCCAAACAGGGTCATGAAGAGCAGGATGCAACTGAAAAGACTGAACAACATACAACCAGTTTAAGCCAAAGATGGAACTTGAACCCATGACTTCTTTTTTTAATTTTTATTAACTTATTTTTATTTATCAAAAATCACTTCCATAAGTTTTAAATTTTTCTCCCCTTCCCTCCCCTTCTCCCTTCCCAAGATGGCACACAAACTGATATAGGCTATACATATACATTCCTATTAAACATATTTTCACATTAGTGATGTTGTAAGGAAGAATTAGAACCAATAGGAGGAACCACCAGAAAGAGGAAACAAAACAAAATAGAAGGAAAAAAGTAGCACATAATATGCTTCGATCTGCATTCAAACTCCATAGTTCTTTCTTTGGATGTGGATAGCATTTTCCATCATGAGCCCTTTGGAGATGTCTTAAATCCTTGCACTGCTGAGAAGGGCTAAGTCTATCAACGTTAGTCATTGCACGACATGGTTGTTATTATGTACAATGTTCTCCTGGTTCTGCTCACTTCACTCAGCATCAGTCCATACAAGTCTTTCGAGGTTTTTCTGAAGTCTGCCTGCTCATCATTTCTTATAGTACAGTAGTATTCCATTACATTCATATACCACAACTTGTTCAGTCATTCCCCAATTGATGGGCATTCCCTCAATTTCCAATTCTTTGCCACCACAAAAAGAGCTGCTATAAATATTTTTATACATGTGAGTCCTTTTCACATTTGTATGATCTCTTTGGAATACAGCCCTAGAAGTGCAATTGCTGGGTCAAAGGATACGCACATTTTTATAGCCCTTTGGCCATAGTTCCAAATTGTTCTCCAAAATGGCTGGATTGTTTCATAACTTCACCAATAATACATTAGTGCCCCAATTTTCCACATCTTCTCCAAATTTATCATTTTCCTGTTTTGTCATGTTGGCCAGTCTGATAGGTGTGACATGGCACCTCAGAGTTGTTTTGATTTGCATTTTTCTAATTAACGGTGATTTAGAGCATTTTTTCATATGACTATAGATGGCTTTAATTTCTTCATCTGAGAACTGCCTGTTCATATCCTTTGACCATTTATCAATTAAGGAATGACTAGTATTCTTATAAATTTGACTTAACTCTTTATATATTTTAGCAATGAGGCCCTTATCAGAGATACTGCTTGTAAAAATTCTTCCCCAATTTTCTACTTTCCTTCTAATCTTGATTGCATTGGCTTTGTTTGTGTGAAAACTTTTCAATGTAATGTAATCGAAATTAACTATTTTGCATTTTGTAACATTCTCTATTTCCTGTTTGGGCATGAATTCTTCTGTTCTCCATAAATCTGATAGGTAAATTATTCCTTGCTCTCCCAGTTTGCTTATAGTGTCAGCCTTTATATGTAAATCATGGACCCATTTTGACTTTATTTTGCATATGGTGTGAGACTTTGGTCTATGCCTAATTTCTGCCATACTCTTTTCCAGTTTTCCCAGAATTTTTTGTCAAATAGTGAGTTCTTATCCCAGAAGCTGGGGTGTTTGGGTTTATCAAATAGTAGTTTACTATAGCCATCGACTACTGCGTCTTGCATACCAAACCTATTCCACTGATCCACCACTCTATTTCTTAGCCAGTACCAAGTAGCTTTGATGATTTCTGCTTTATAATACAATTTAAGATCTGGAATGGCTAAACCACCTTCCCCTGCATTTCTTTTCATTAGTTCCATTGATATTTTGGATCTTTTGTTATGAACCCATCACCCAAGACTTGTAACTCTGATGCTGATACTACACTGTCTCTCAAAAGATGAAATGGGTGAATAACATTTGTTTAAATTTAAAATCATTTCCCCTTTCATTATTCTTAGCTGGGTTCTTTTTGTCTATTAGTTTCACTTCTTTACAACAAGAAGAAGCAAATAAATAAATTTAGATGGTTTGGGAATCCTGAAAGGGATTACAACTCTAATGAGAGTGATCATAGAAAAGACGGCCTTCAGATTGCCATCTGTTTTTTTTTCTTCACTGCCAAAATCCTTCTTTATCTATTTGTTTCTTAACTGTCTTCACCAGGGTAGGGGGCTTGGGACAACTTTCCCCAATACCAGCAAACCTAAAATCCCCTCCTATAAAGGGATCTCAGTCTTAGCAAAATGTCCAAATAATCAGTGATAGAGAAAAAAAAAAACCCTGATCTTGAGTTTTGGCTGAATGATTGTTTTCCCCTTTCTTGCCTTAAAATATCATCTTTTTAAAAAAAAAATCAGTAACACTCTGGAAAAATCCCTTTTGTGGTTTTCAACCAAAGTTTCCCCTTTCTAGCCTTGGGTTCTCATAATATCGCTGGCTTCCCTAAGATAATATCTTCATGATACATATCCTACCTTTTAAAAATACATAATTCAAAATGAAAAGAGGACCCCAAGTAGTAACCATTTTACAAACTACAAATTGCTTTACTATAAAATATGGACAGTAAATTAGTAAGGATATGAGGATTTTGTTGTTTAAATAATTTCTAATAACCACCATCTGTTCTTCATTGTTACAAGAAACAATAGCACAGAATCACAGAATTTGAGAGTTGGAAGAGATCTCTGGGGTCATCTAGACCAAGCCATACTCCCAAAGGAACCTGTAAATACTCAAAACTTTGTTAATTAAAAATTTCAACTTATTTCTTAAACAACCTTAAAAAAGGGAATAACGGCTTTCTAATATCTCATGAAAGCATGGTTCTGAAGATGGAAAATAGAAAATGAGGACAGAAAGTTAACAGTTCTAAAAATGCAACAAATTGAGTCGTTAGTACCTTAATAGAATATTGCCTATGAAAAGGATATTTCACATTTGTGCATTTTTTTTCCTTCATTTGTTTGGTGTTTGGTAAAGACTTCTAAATACATCTACTCTAGGTTAAGGGGATTCCAACAGTCTCTGACTTAGGTCTCCCAGAAGCCTGTATGTGAGTCAGCTGCTTTCAGTATGACTGGTTTTGAAAGAAAAATGGGAAATTCACAAGAATTCTGATGATCAGGATGTTGACTTGAGTATGGGCACCAAAGTCAAGGATCCAAGAGAGGTTGGGAGTAGTGTTCAGGACCTCCACCATCAAGTCCTGCTTATCCATTTGCTATGATAAAGAACAGCACTCTCAGAGAAGCTCATGATTTTATTATTTGCCTAATTCTTTTCCCAAGCAGAAACAAAAGGCACAGACAACAGGGAGACGGATTCTCATTAGGAGACCTGGGGTGATTAACATGTATGTATGTATGAATGAATGTGTATTTTAAACATATGTGTAAATATATGTACCTGTGCATGCTATACCTGTAACCAAGTATGTTGTATATGTTATGAATTATTTTTAAATCATAAAATATATTTAGCCTATAATATATTTTATGATTTAAAAAACAATCCTTGAAAAGGTAGCTCTGAGCTTATCTTCAATCTTTTCATAGAATTATAAAACTGGAAGTGACTTTACAAAACAAAAAACTTCTATTCCAAAAGCTTATTTCACAGAGAGGGAAACTGAGGTCCTAAAAAAGGACAAGGGATTTGCTCACACATAACTGGTAGAACCAGAACTATGATTTCCCTGATTATGAGTCCTGTGCATTTGCTTCCTACTAAAAATAGCTTTCACTAGGGGATGCAATCCATAAGGTGAGCACCATATCTCTCATGAGGAGGCAATCACCAAGTGAATGCCACCGATTCTCTATCTCTAGACATGTGCAACTGTAGATATAGAAGAACTGGATTCAGCGATTCCTATTCTGGAGTGTTCCATGAGCCAAATGAGAGGCCAGATAATTTCTGAGACCCTGAATGGAGTCAGAGCCATAAAGAAATCGGTCATTATGGTGATCACCTTCAAACTGTCATTTCCTTCCTTCTTCACTACCGAACTGAATATCTTCATTTCTCCACCCATGCATTCTTCAATTTCTTATAGTTTGACTTCTGCCACAACCACGTGATTGAAAATGTTCTTCAGGGTCACCAATGGCATCCTAATTGCCAAATCCAAAAGCCTTTTCTAAGCTACCTTCTTCAGCATGTACTCTCTTTGTGTCTCCGTAACATTGCGCAAACCTAGTTTTTCTCCAATCTTTATTTTCTCTCTTTCATTTGTACTTGTTTCTCCTTCTGCCTTTAAATATAGGCTTTCTCTGGCATCCTTTTCTCAACCCTCTTTTACTTATTCTCTACATTTTCTTTCTATGCTGTTCAGTCATTTTCCAGTCATGTCTGGCTCTTTGTGGCCTCACTTGGGATTTTCTTGGCAAAGATATTGGAGTGGTTTGCCATTTCCTTCTCATATTAATTCCCAGAAGGGTGAATGACTCTCCCCCTTATGTACTCTGGCTTGCTTCTGACCCTCTGGATGTTTTCACTTCTTTTCCAGCTTCCTCCTCACAATACAGATGCTTCTACTCCCGCATGGGTATCTTTTCCCTACCTTCCCTCCATCCCCACTCCCATCCTCTGCTTTTCAGCTCCCTTGCAAGTGTCATCTTCTCCCATTTGCTTGTTTTTATATTCCCAGTGCTTACTATGGCACATAGTAAGCACTTAATAAATGCTCTCTCTTTCTGTCTATATATATATGTTATATGGATGACTCCTAGATCTACCTCTCTCACCACAAGCTCTCTTCTGAGCTCTAGTTCCATGGTTACAGCAATCTGTTAGGCATATCTTATGAATACCCCATGACATCTCAAACTTGAAATGTCTAAAATCAAACTCATTATCATACCAGCAAACTAACTCCTCCAAAAATTCCTTAAATTCTCTGATGGCACTTCCATAATCCCAATCCCCCAGACCCAGAATCTTGACAGCCTCCTAGACTCTTCCCTCTCCCTTTCCTCCCATATAAAATTAAGAGCCAAATAGCAATCCAAATATCTTTTACTACTTTCCCCTCCTCTGTATCTCTGAAACGTGGCCTTGTTCATGCCCTTTGGTTCCCCTCACTTGGACATCAGTCCACTAACTGGTATTCCCACATCTAGTTTCTCTCCTTCCATTCCATTCTACAAGCATTGGCAGATTAATCTCACTAAAATATAGCTCTAATCAGGCCATTCCCTTGCTTCAAGGGCCCCCCACTGCCTACCTAATAAAGTTAATACTCCATAGCTTGACATTTAAAGCCAGCCATAATACTACACAAATTTTCTTTCCAGCCACATCCTCTATTATTCTCTGGTATGTACTCTATATTCTAGTCAAAACGGATTACTTGGTCTTCTCTAACCACCACGCTCTCAAATTTCCCAAACATATACCTTTGCTTGTGCTCCATCCAGTGAGAAACTAGAATAAGTTATTTTTTCTATCTCAGAATTGTACCCCACCAGAATCAGCCAGAAGCCCATAGGCAATGGGAAAGGGACTCCATGGGCGAAGATAGTGCCCTGACTCAGGCAAAGAAATTGGCAGCCTCTCAGTGTGACTAGACAGGCCAGAAACATGTATAGCCTACTCCTGTATCTGGAGTCAGCAAGAATGAATGTTCCCCCTCAAGAGAGCCCCAAGGTGGTTGGAAATCTACATCAGGGAACTTGGAAATGACCAGGAATAACAGCTTTCAAACTGAGACCAAGGAGTCTGAGGTCCAGAATCTATACTGTCATTCCATAGAGGGCCCTGAAGATCCAGTTCTCTGGTCCTCAAAAATCCTAACCCCATAAGGTAGAGGTTAGCACAGGGACCCAAGTGACCCAAGACCAAGCAGGGATAACTGCCCCACCCAGGAACATAGCATAACATAGGGTCTGGCCCTGGCACAAAGTCTGAATTCAAGAACTAGTGCAGGATAGATGAGTAAACACAAGAAGATATTGATTACTGTAAAGAATTATAATAGATCCCCCCAAAAAGCATCCTAGAAGGAGAGAGAAACTCCACATCAATTATACACAAAGGCTTGGGGTGAGGGAAGTAGAAGGGGATTTTCCATAAGGTCTACATGACTATATAGAAGAAACTAAGGAAGAGACAAAAAAAAATACAATAGAGGAGAGAAATGGAAGAATATACAGCTTAGAACAGAAGGTGAAGCAAAAGATTCCCTGAATATTAAAGCAGACCAAACAGAAGTCAATGACTCCGCTAAGAGAGCAAGGAATAATAGAAAGTTAAATAAAATGTTTGGAAAAAATAGAAGAAAAGGTAATGAAATGCATTTGCTATCAAAAACAACTGACCTAGAAAACATGTCAAGGTAAGATAATTTAATAATTTCAGAGAATTGTATTCCCTGAAAACCATGATTCCCTGTCCCTCCTCCCCATGAAGAAAAAGCAAGGAAGGAAGGAAGGAAGGAAGGAAGGAAGGAAGGAAGGAAGGAAGGAAGGGAGAAAAGAAGAATACTACATTCCAATCATAAATCAAAACTGTCCACATTGACTAGAACCAGAGGGCAAAGTTAAAAATAGAATGACTTCCATGATTATTTCCCAAGATAAACCCCAAAACGAAAAATCCCAAGAATGTCATAGACAAAATCCAGAACAGCTTAGAATTAAACCATGTCTCCTGGTTCACCATCCATGGTGGATAAACTTAGAACCAAGTTGTCCTCCGGCCATTGTTGTTGCTGTTCAGTCATTTTTCAGTCGTGTCTGACTCTTGTGACTCTATATGAGGTTTTCTTGGTAAAAATACTAGAGTGGTTTCCCATTTCCTTCTCCAGCTCATTTTATAGATGAGGAAACTGAGGCAAACAGGGTTAAGTGACTTGCCCAGGGTCACATAGTTAGTGATTGTCTGAGACCAGGTTTGAAATCAGGAAGATGAGTCTTTCTGACTCCAGGCCCAGAACTCTATCCACCAACCATTAATAAACAGGATTTTGGCCAACCATATTATTGGTTGAGTTCATGAATGTTTTCAGTAGTAGGTAATCTCTTCCAGGTGACATGCAGGACTATGGTGGTTTCCCTTATTGTTGTTTGATAACTTCTGATCTTAAATATCAGGAAAAATTGTTACTGAAGCTTTAATAGTAAATGCAGTAAAATCTTATTAAACCAGAAATTTGGTTATTCTGTAGGTCACACTCCCCTATAATGAATATTTCATATTCTCATTCATGTATCAGAAGGTAGAACATGAATGTCATCCATACCTCACTGCCACACCAGTTGTTAAAGGAGAGGGTCCAGGTCCTTCCCTCTGAACTGATATACCATGGTTAAACCAGATCAGAATACAATCCTGAGTCAAATCCCTCTAAGCAAAGAAAACAATTTGAACCCAAGGTGAGGTTACCAAGTTGAGTCAGAAATACAATAGTCAAGATCCATAGTTGAAGTCCAGGTATCGAGCATAAATTATGGTCAGGTCGTCAGGTTAGAGTCAAGAACACAAGGTCAGCATCCCTGAGCAAGAAGGGTGAAAGACTGGAACGTCTGGAACGTGAGGAAACATGGATACAACCACAAGATGAGGCAGATACACAGAATGGAAAGTCTAGAGTTCACTGTTTATGAGGCCCCTAATGCTCACATGAGCTCTTAACCCCAACTTTGGTTTTTTTTAGCTTCACGTTCTTACTTTTGCCAGTAAAGGAGTATTTTGCAGCCACCTTTCTTCCATCCATATCAGAAAAGGTCTATCTTCTACCTTTCTGGACCAAATGAATGTAATAATAACTCCCGATTAGCTGAGCTCTTTTTCAAAAAGTTTGCCTGAACAGTCAGTAAAAGCTGCTCAGGACAATTCTCCTTTCCAACCCTCCCTCACTTGTAAAGAAATTCCCCATGGTTTTCTCAGTAGCAGGAGTATGTTTATTGTTTGGCTGGGGTTTTTTGTTTTTTGGTGGGATGAGGGTTGCATTTTTTTTTTCTGAGTCATCTTGAAAATTGACTCAATGTTCTTCCTCACTTTACATAGATGATAGTCAAACTCATCCAGAAACCAATCTTTTCATTACTTCATGAGTACCATGCACTTATACCTTCTTCACCTCTCACCCCCTTCATCTTGCATAACCTCCATTATCCACGATATGCTTCTCCCTACCCCTATTCCTCAAATGATCTCAGAAGCCCAGACTTCTTTCTATGGGCTTGGATCAGGACCCAGATGCTACTCAGATTAGGCTGTTCCTGAAATGCTTAATTTATCACCCAGCCCTAGTCTTAGTTAACACTAATATAAGGCCATGGGGAATAAAAAATTCCCTGTTGATTATATGGCCACTAATAGTATGGATGATGTTCTTGAGTCTCAGAGTTAAAAGCGAATTCAGAGGATGTGTGATCTAACATATACCTGAAGCAGAGCTCCCCTCTTCAGAGACCCAAGAAGAAATAATAGAGTCTACTCCCAAAGTAGCCCATTTCTCTTCTGAACAGCTCTCAGGGTTGTTTCAGTGGAATAAAGAAACCAAGTAGTTATGTCCAGACAACGACTTATTTAGTGATGCGTGTGGTTGCAGAAACAAACCAGGTCCAAAGCTCTTGGTAGCCAAAGACAATGACCATGAATGTCTACACAATTAATATACAATTTGGAGGAAGTGAAAAACAGGATTATAGGGATTGAGACACCTGGTTTCTGATTGGTGGAGGGGATTGGGAGACACTGAGGTAAGAGACAGAGGGGAGGTTTTGTGACATTCCTTAAATCAGTGACCTTTGGGAGTGGGAGTAATCTCGTGACTTATGCAAAATCAGGTGGCTTACAAACAGCTGAAACTTAGCTTCACAAAATGGTGGACAAAGGCAAAATGGAGTCACTAATGTTATTTTTAATGTAGTAGGGTGAGGAAGTTTGTCTTCACATCAAGCCGAAGACCGTCCCTCTACACCTTCCATATGGTTGCCAACTTTTGTCTTCTGGGGCCAAGCAGCACAAGTCTAAACCTTCTTCTCCACAACAATCTTTCAAACAGGTGAAGACAGTATTGTTTCTCTCTTCTTTCTCCCCCTCAAAATCTTCTAAACACTTCCAGTTCATTCAATTGTGCCTCATGTAGCATGCTTTAAAGTCCTCTCTTCATCCTAATGGCTCTTCCCTGAAGTCATGGGACCTGGATTTAAATCCCATCTCTTACACTTCTTACCTGTGTGACCTCCAGCAAGTCCCCAAATATCCCTTGGCTCCACCAGCTGGACTCGGAGGTGCTTTTTTGCTCTAGGTCTATGATCCATTTCACCTTGTCAATATCCTTCCTATTAGGCTCAAATCACAGATTCAGTGCTGGAAGGGGTTTTGCTGTCATTGAGTCCAGGCCCCTCTTTTTACAGACAGGTTAAGTTATTTGGCCAAGGTCATACAGATGGTGAATGGTAGAGTCAGGGTTTGAACTTAGAGCTTCAGGCTCCAAATGTTGGACTATTTCTGTTATAATTTGCTGCTTCCAGGTATATGGTATGTTTGACACAACCATGATGCTTCAGGTCAAGGATTGTAGGTCATGGCTGAATTGTGAGCTGATTAAGATTTAGGGAGATCTGAAAGAATGAGCAGGGCAGAGCTAAAGTAAGTAGTGGTAGGGGAATATTTTATTGTATGATTTTTAAAAATGCATTTCAAGTACAGAAAAGGGGTTATGATTTAATGATGGAGCAAATTCCCCTATAGTGCTGGTAAATGAAAAATATGATTTTCCCCTACAGGGGCGAGAGAAGTATTTGACTTGCTTGTAATTTGCTTTGATGTATAAGACATCCCAGGGACTTTGCCATATTTCCTTGTTTGTTTGTTTTTTTAATTCTGAATTCTTGTTTTACTAGTTATCAAAGATGAGGCAGCGAGATGGATAGAGTGCAGAATCTGGAGTTAGGAAGACCTGAGTTCAAATCCAGCCTCAGACACTTACTAGCCATGTGACACTGCGCAAATCATTTAACCCTGTTTGCCTTGGTTTCCCCATCTGTAAAATGAGCTAGAGAAGTAAATGGCAAACCGCTACTGTATCTTTGCCAAGAAAACTCCAAATGGGGTCATGAAGAGACAGACATGATTGAAACAACTGAATAACAAAAAAGTTATTAATGTCAGTTTTGAAAAAATGCATCCTAAAAATGGTAGCAGGAGAGAGAGAAGGTGCAGAATTTACCCATTTCAGAATAATTTTCTAGGAGGAAACACAGACTGAATCAAAGTCCTCTGCCTAGTCCAGCATTTTCTGGCCCAGATAACAGATCCACCCGTCTAAACAGCCATGCAGCCCAGCACAGGTGGTAACCATTGACTCCAGAGTAAAATATTCTTGGTTTAGAGATTCCCTACTAGGATTATGGGGTGACCAATGATAGGACAACTAAAATCTAGAGGCCAGGGTTGGATGGGTATCCACAATACATCCCCTCCCACAATAAATATCATTCTATTGACCTTTGCCTATGAAAAGTAAAGAGTCAGTTAGAATAGCATTTCCCAACCTGTTGCATTTGATGGCATACTAGTTCATTTACAAAAAGAGAAATCTCCAGTTTAGTCATCTCTCCAACTGCCCTATACACATACACACACCACATCAGTCTTACTCTCTCCTTTCTTCAGCATAGTTAATCTGTTCTCAACTCCCAGGTCAAAATTTGGAAAAGGAGATTAGGGAAAACTAGAATATTTTAATATACCCAAGTTATCCTCATGATGCATCAACACTGGCTGGGAAGCGGAAATAAGGAGGAAATTTTTGTGGGTTTCTTTCTCATGAGGGCCAATTGCTTTTCTTCTGTTTCCAGGCCACAAACTACCCTCCTGATCATTGAAAATACAATTTCTCTTTCTACCTCCTCTTGCTGATTTGTATGGGTATTATACAGAAATGATACTGATTTTGTAGACTCATTTTATATCCTGCAAGTTTGCTGAAGTTATTGTTTCAATTAATTTTAGTAGTCTGTTTAGGGTTTTTTAAGTAGACTTATATCATCTGAAAAAAAAAGTGATCATTTTGTTTCTTCTTTACATATATTTATTTCTTTAATTTCTTTTTTCTTGTCTTATTGCTATAGACAGTATTTCTAGTATTACTTCTAAGAATAATAATAATAATAATAATAGTTAACATTTATATATTGCTTACTTATATATGCCAGGCACTGTTCTAAATGCCTTGTAATCATTATTTCATTTCATCCTCACAACAACCCTGGGAGGTAGGTGCTATTATTTGGTATTTAATTTAGATTTTTAACACTTCTTTGTTTTCTAGTATTTTTAGTTGCATTCCTAATTCATTGATCGGTACTTTTTTTTTAGGGCAAATATTAGTAAGTGTTTACCCCTTGGACCTCACATAACACTTCGTTTCACACTTCTCAGCGTGTTTATGAGGTTTTGCTTGTTGTATATCATAGCTGTCTTTGGTTTTAACTTAGACCCCTACTAGATTGTAAATTCCGTGAGAGCAGGAATCATGTCTTATCTCAATTTTCTATCTCATCTAGAATCTAGCATAGTGTTCTGCCCAGGGAAGATTCTTAATAAAAAATGTGCTGAAGGAAAAAAACTAGTAACTGAAAGAATAATTCTTACCACATCTGTTGAAATCAGGTTCTTGAAGCCTCAGAATGGATCAGTTCTCCAGGCCCCTGAAAGAGAAAGATCTGGAGACCATGAAAATCACACCAAGTCGAAGTGCTGATACTGTAGAATTGAATTGAGAGTGTCTCACGATTTATCCAACATTGTTGTGTTTTATAGTCATCTGTGCCTGCATCTTACCCCTCTACTAAAATGTAAGTTCCATGAGGGCAGCACTTATCTTATCTAAACTTTGTATCTCTTCTAGCACCTACACTGCTGTGTGAATTACTTGGGACAAATTGGAATAATGAAATTTATTGACATACAATAAATCTTACAACTTGTTACATTTCCATGTAGGAGATTCCTATAATTCTAGAATAATTCTGCTTCTTGGTATATTGATATATTTATCGGAGTTCATCATTCCCTCGATGAGTACAAGATGTCCCAGCCCACTAGAAGTTAAAAAAAAAAAGAAGTTAGAAGTTAAAACAAACAAGTTTGAGTCTAAAGAAGAGGTCCAAATCTTTACAGGCTCATCTAGACTTCTTGAAATGTTTTTAGTGTTGGCTAGCGTAACAAAGGATTGGTCAATGAGAATCCATTCCTAAAATCCTGCACAATATTCTTTGCCTGGTTTTAATCAAACACATAGAACTTGGAAGAACCTTTTTCTGGCTGTGAATGATGGAGGGGTTAGTACTGTGTGGTGTCAAGGAATTTTCTGGTTGACTTTGGAACTAATTTTGCATCCATAAAGTTGGATACACCTCTCACTTAGCCTTTTTTTTAAAACTTTTTTTCTCCCCTTGAGGCTCTCAAGTCTGGACAACTGCCAGGAGCCTGCAGGTATGGGGAGGAACAGTGGTTTCAGCTGCCTTATGTCCCCCTCTGGCCACCATATTCCCTTGAGTGCATGGTGCCTGTTTCTGTTCTATTTATTCTTTCTTGACCTTAGTTGAATGAGTACCCAAAGACAGAATAGACTAGGTTTTGGTGTAATGAGATTTGAATGGTAGGGAGAGCCATCTGAGATCCCTTCAGAAACCAGAGACGATAACAGAGCTATCAGCATCAGCAGAAAAATCCAGTGAGGAGCTGACCCTGAGGATCAACCCTTCTAACCCAGCCCAGCAGTAGATTAACCTGGAAGTTAATATATGGCATCCTATAAAGAGCTAGTCCAGCAGAGCAAAGGAAAAAAACACATCAGTTAGCGGTACCACACCTAGAAACGATCTTGGTAGGGATTCCTTGAAGGAAGAAAAAGACTCGCCAAGTTAGCTAGGAATGTGGAGGTACTCCTCAGCTCCACCTATTCCTTATATGTGTGCCTCAGTAACTTTGTGCTTCAAATTTGAGTCCACTGTCCCCAGGCACCAAGTAGGTACAGAAGAGATAATGCATCCCTGGTTCACGGGATATTTTTATAATATCTATCATTTATAAACCTTCTCAGTGAATATGTCTTTGTAGTGGAGGGAATATACCAGATGGGGGCTCATGAGCAATGGTATTAGAAAACATAACCCCTTAGGGTTACCCCCTAAAATCCTGAGGAAAGGAGTTAACCAGACTCTGGGGATCCAACCTGCCAGTGTGAATGAGCTAGCAGTGAGCTCAGAGACAGGTGTGGCACTTAGATTAAAAGGTAAGTTTAATGAGTCAAGAACATGGCAGCTAGGTGGCACAGTGGATAGAATGCCAGTCCTGGAGTAGGAAGACTCATCTTCATGAGTTCAAATTTGGCCACAGACACTTACTAGCTGTGTGACCTTAGCCAAGTCACTTAACCCTGTTTGCCTCAGTTTCCTTATCTATAAAAATGAACTGGAGAAGGAAATGGCAAACCACTCTAACATTTTTGCCAAGAAAACCCCAAATAGGGTTTTAAAGAGTCACACATGATGCAACAACAACAACAATTAATCAGTCATATGTTGCCTTTTTCCAGTCTTCATTACTCCCGTCTTTGTATTGTCAATGATAAGCACTTTTACTTAATAGTAAATTTTTACAGTTGTTTTTTCCTATTATTTCAACTTTAAAAGTCTACATTGCATTGTAGAGGGTAATTAATTATAATAATAATAAAGCTAGTATTTATATAGTCCCTACTATGCCAGACACTGTGCTATGCAGTTTAAAAATATTATCTCATTTTGGTCCTCACAACTACCTTAAGAGGCAGGTACTATTATTATACCCATTTTATAGCTGAGAAAACTGAGGCAAATAGAGATTGTATCGCTTGCCCAAGGTCACACAGCTAAAATTTGAGGCTGAATTTAAACTCAGGTCTTCATGACTTCAGGCTCAGTGCTCTATGTGCTGTACCACTGTCTACTCTAGCTAACAGATCCATCTAAAGGTCTTTGCTTGTTTTCTGAGAGTTAATTGGACTGTTTTATCACAAGAGTTTGTCAGTTGTTGGCATTTTTTAAAAATCTGACACGTCTTCCTTTCCTCTCTGATGCATCTGATTCTGTTTCAGAGTTCCAGTTTTCTCAACTGAACCCCCCTTTAAAGGCTTGATTTCTCTGCAGTAACAGCCACTCCGATATCTCTAGCAGTCATTGTAGTGTCCTCTTTTAGAGTTACAACTTTTACATGTTTACTTGAAACAATATCCATTCTTAAAAACCACAAAATTTAAAAAGACAGTCAAAGAAAGCAATGAAGCACATTTCTGCAGCACGGCATCCTGCATTCAACTGACAGACAACTAACTAAAGGTGAGGAAACTAGTTCACCCTAGTTTCATCTGGTCAAGATCAGAAGTTCTAGGGACAGCTACGTGGCACAGTGGATAGAACACTGGCCCTGAAGTCAGGAAGACCTGAGTTCAAATCCAGCCTCAGACTAAACACTTGACGCTTACTAGCTATGTGATCCTGGGCAAGTCACTTAATACCAACTGCCTAAAAATTGAAAAAAAAAAAAAGATCAGAAGTTCTAAAACAGCACATACACATATGAGTTTTGTTGCCACAAGATAAAACCATATTAGGTTTTAATCTAATCTAAGAATCTAAGAATCTAAGAATTCATATTAGAATTATTCTTCGCACTTAGCACAGCACATAGCACACAGTAGGTATTTAATAAATGTTTATTGAATTGGATTCCTTATTCCAAATATTCTGAATTGCTATGATTTAAAGTTTAATACCAGTGACTTGGAGATAGAAGGTGTGGGTTTGAGACCCAGCTCTGACATTTATAAGCTGTGGGACTGTGGGTGAGTCATTTCAACTCCATGGGCCTCAGTGTCCACATCAGTAAAATGGGAATAATAATATTTGTATTACCTCATGAGGCCCTTTTAAAGAAAATACTATCTAAGTTGCCATTAAAATGTGAGCCCTACACTTCCTAGCTGTGTGGCCTTGGGCAAGTCACTTAACCCCAATTGCCTAAAAAAGAACAAAACAAAACAAAACAAAAAAAGTGAGCCCTATAAAGGATTACCCATTCTGAAGGTGACAGTCCTATTTTTCAGAGTTCCAAGACTTATGTACATCCAGCTTTCTTATGTGTATCAGCATCATCCCCAAATTTCTCAGTTGTTAATAATGCCTAAAATGAAAAGAGATCTTTGAGTTGAGCTACACAGAGACACTCTATGGTAGGCAGTAAAATCATATCCTCATTTTACAGATGAGGAAACTGAGGCTCAGAGGAAGGAGGCAATCTGCCTATGACCATGCAATGAGTTACCGCAAGAACCAGGACTGAAACCAGAATTTGAATCTAGCACCTCCAAATTCCAAATCCAATACTTTGTTCACAGTGCAATGCTTCACTATGTGGGTCTCAAAGCAACTCTTATCCACTCAGGGCCTGAGAAGACTCGCCTCGGCAGCTAACAATATAATGGTAAAGCAAATATGAAGCCAAAAGGAACAAGCCAACTGAGGCAGGAATTTCCCCCATATTTATATTCAGGACCTCCCCCAATACTATACCCATCCTATCAATGGTCTTTGAAAGGAAACAGGAGGCATCATAGTATCTAGAAAGCGAGTTGAATTTGGGAAAACCTGAGCTTAAATCCTGGCTTTGAAACTTAGTACCTATGTGACCCTGGATGGGTCACCTGACTTTTCTGAGCCTTAGCCTCCCCATCTGTAAAATAGGGATTGTAACATTTGTGCTGCCTACCTCACAAGATTGTCATGAGGGAAGTATATTTCAGTGCTTTCCTTCTTTTAATTATTTCCAATTTATCCTGAAAATGGCTTGCCTTGTTTTCTTGTTGTCTCCCCCATTAGACTGTAAGCTCTTTGAGGGTAAAGGCAACTGTTACCTTTTTAAGCACATAGTAGGTGCTTAATGAATATCAATAGTTTTGCAAACCTGAACGTTTTGTAAAATTGCAAATTGTTATCAACAGCAGGACATTTACCAGTACCCTTCCCAGGGGTGATTGGAATTTGGGGTTCTTGAAGCTGTGTTGCCATGTTGTCCCTTAAAATAATCTTTTTTTTTTTAATATCCATCAGAAGGAATGATTTTATTTTAGACTTAAGTATTTTGAGAGGAACCAAATTTGAATTTTTAAAAATTTGTTTATATCTGTTGATAACCCAAAAACAGGAGTGAGAAGTTGATATGTGTTGGAATATTTTGTGTGTCCAGATCCCATTCCAACAGCGCCTCAAGGGAACTTAAACAAAGGAAAAAGATTCTGATACACACTTTTCAGAATCTGACATTCATAGTACTACCTCTAGGTGGCAGTAATGTACCACTCAGTTATAAAGACCATTGATTGTCAAATTCCTCCTCTCAAAAGCATTAAGGCAAGAAGGAAAATGTTCTATTAATTAGGTCTCTGTTGTGACAGCTCAGTGACATTCTCTCCTGAGCTGGAATAGGCTGGAAGGCGGCACAGAGCGCTGACAACGTTACAGAGTAGGAAGCAAACACAGTAGGCATTAGCATACCACCCAATAAAGCTAACACTGTGCTCCTCCCAGTGCATCAAGAAAGCCATAGTGTCTAGGACACAGGAAGCGATGAGGCGTGGGTGCCCTATTCTGGTCAGGCCAAGCCTAGATGTGAGGAGGAAATCTGGTTCTCCCGCTCCCTTATTCAGACACAGGAAACAGACAGTAGATAATAGAAGAAATAAGCTGTTAATGTGTTGTCACTGACTGGCAGGGATCCCTTTAAAATGTGTTAACATCTTTCTCTGAGTGAACAAGAAGGGACACCAGTGATTGACTAGGCTTAAGCGGGCTGGGGCTTTAAAAATGCTGAGCCCTAGAGTAAGTGGGCAACTAGATGGGCAGTGAAAAGAGTACCAGGCCTAGAATCAGGAAAACTCATCTTCCTGAGTTCAAATCTGGCTTCAGACACTTACTAGCTATGTGACCCTGGGCAAGTCACTTAATCCTGTATGCCTCAGTTTCCTCATCTGTAAAATGAGCTAGAGAAGGAAATGGAAAACCACTCCAGCATCTCTGCCATGAAAACACCAAATAGGATCACAAAGAGTCAGACATGACTAAACAACAATGGTGCCTAAGCACATAGCAGGTGCTGTATAAATACCTATGCTTTACCCTTTCCCCATTTTCCAAAGCCCAGCTCCTAATGCCATCTCCTCCTAGAATCTTTTCCTGGTACCTACCTTCTTCTTTTCCTTGTACGTTGAACACGTTGTGTACCTCTCTGGTTGGTATATTAATGTACATGACAGCTATCCTTATTGATGTCTTACTGGGCTCTGAACTTAATGAGGGTAGGAATTGTATCTGCTGGATTTTCATATATGTCCTCTTCCTTAAACATAGCGTCTTCCAAGGACCTGGCATAGGCCCTATTCTCTTCATTGTTTATATTCTGTGTTAACCTCTTAATGATTCAGTATTATCAATATACAAGTGACTGACAAATATCTGTATCTAGCCTGAATCTTTCACCAGAACTCCAGCCCTGCATTGCTGATTGAAGGTACTGTCAACACTGGAAATACAACAGCTTCAAAATAGAACTCTTCATTGTTCAACCTAAACTGGAGCCTCCTCTGGTCTTTGATTTTCTATTGGGGTTTCAATGTCAGAGTCATTTTTCATTCTTTTCCCCCTCTCCCACTCCATACTTAAATCAATGAGTTACTAAATCTCTTCAATTCTACTTTTCTCACATGGATTCCCTTTCTAGCACTCACATAGCTACTACTACCCTAGTTCAGGCCTTTTTGTCTGAGTATTAAAATTGTCATAAATGGTCTCCCTCATTCCAATAGCTTTTCTTATCAATTCATTGTACATACAACAACCAAAAACAATCTTGATCAAAAGTTTTTAACAGTTCCCTGTTACTTCTAGCAGGGCAACTAGGTGGGGCAGTGGATAGAGCACCAGGCCTGGAGTCAGGAAGAATCATCCTCCTGAGTCCAAATCTAGCCTCAGACACTAGCTGTGTGACCCTAGGCAAGTCACTTAACCCTCTTTGCCTCCGTTTCCTCATCTGTAAAATGAGCTGGAAAAGGAAATGGCAAACCACTTCTATATCTCTGGCAAGAAACCCCAAAAAAAACCCATGAAGAGTTAAATACAATTGAAAAACAACTTAACAAAAATTACTTCTAGCATAAAGTACAAACTCCCCCCAGCCCACCCCATATGACTCCAAACTACCTTTTTTCTGTCATATTTCATGACTCCCTTTCATATACTCTTTGTTCCCACCAAACTGGATAATGTGTTCCCCAAACTCAGCATTTCATCTTCTGTCTCTCGCCTGTGCCTAAAATGTACTTCCTCTTCATCTCTTCTTTTAGAATCCTTTATCTTTCTTCAGGGTTCATCTGAGGTACCACCTCTTTCTGAAACCTTCTCTGATGCCCTCTATTTCTAAGGCTTTCTGCTCAAATTCGCTTGCGTTTATTACATGATGTACATTTTGTAAACCAGTACCCCAAACAGAATATGAATTCCCTGAAGGCAAAACTGTGTCACTGGGAGGCAATGTGATACAATGAAGGGCAAAGTAAGTGTAGTCAGAGGTCTTAGATTCAAATCCTGGCTCTGCCATTTACTGACTTTATAACCTTGGGCCAGTCCCTTCACCTTAGTTTTACCTTGGATCTTAGTTTCCTCATATGTATAATGGTTGGCCTCGATGACTTCTATGGTGCCATCAGACTCTAGAGCCATGATCCTTTTTGTCTTTGGTTCCCTAGCATCTAACACAGTACTTTGCATATAATTTGAGCTTAATACATGATTAAATTGACCCAAATCTAACTTCATATCTCCCTCAGCACCTAGCACAACGTTCTGCACAATGTGATATTTAATGAATGTTTGGGGAAAAATGAAGGAATAACCATTTCCCAAAGGAAAAGTTGTCAAAGGAAATGAACAGACAATTCTCAAATGAATTACAACCTATTAACAACCACATGAAAGAGCATTCCAGGTCACTGATAATGAGGGAAAAACACATCAAAACAACTCTGAGGTTTTACCCCATAGAGAGCAAATTGGAAAAGATAACAAAAGATGGGAATAGTCAATATTGGAAGGATTGTGGAAAGACAGATACACTAATAAACTTTCGATCAAGCTATGAATTGATCCAACCATTCTGGAAAGTAATTGGTTAGATGCATGATCTAGCTATAAGAGGTCACATCACAAATAAATTAGAGGAACAAGGAAGAAAACATTCACAATTATGATTAGAAAAAAATGCATAATAAGTCAAGGGACAGAAAGGATCACAAAAGTTAAAATTGTCCATTAATTAACTTATTAATTAATGAACACATATTGATTAGTTAATTAACATATTAATTAAGATATAATTTTAAAGTTTTTAGACAAACAAAACCAGTACATTCAAAGGCTTTGTAACTTACATGCTAAATTTATTGTATACTTTAAAAGAAAAGCAAATAGTACATAATAGATATGGAGTTTCATGTACAATCACATCTTCTGTTGTACTATACTGGAAATGTTCATTTCATTTAGCATTTATTAAGCTAAAAATTTTCAAAAGCTATTTAAAATTATGCTAAGAAAGTGACTAAAACATCTATGCCCTTTGACCCAGAGATCCCACCACTAGGTATATATCCATCCCAAGGACACTCTTCAGTTAGTGATAGAAAGAAAAGTCCTTTATTTCCCAAAATATTTAAAACAACATTTGTTGTAGTAGCAATGAACCAGAAACAAAGAACATGCTAATTGATTAGAGAATGGCTAAATAAACTGTGGTACATGAATGAAAAGGAAAATGATGGCTCTGTAAGTAACATGAGAAGATTGAAATAACCTGAGGCAGCATGAAAAGGAGCCAAGAAAACAATATATACAATAACTTCCATAATATAATTGGTAAAAAAACAGAACCAGAACCTAAACTGGATGCTGTGTGATTTCAAAAATCAAGCTTGGCCCCAAAGAAGAAATGAAAAATTGCATCTTCCTCCCTTCTTTTCAGAGGTGGAGGGACCATCAGGATCAAACATTATAGTATACATTATCAGAAGATTGATCTGTTAGTTTTTGTGAATCTTGGCTGTTTTTTTAAACATTCTTTGTTACAAGACATGGCTCTCTTGGGAGGAGGTAAGAGAAATATATTTGAAAATGGTTGTGATATAAAAACAAAAGATACCAATTAAAATTCAAACTCTTAAAAAAGGATAAGAGAGTGAGTCTAAATAAATAAAAAGGAAGGAAAGAAGGAAGGAAGGAAGGTTTCATCAAGACCATTAGTTGACCTCAAGTTTGTAGCATCAAAGTAAAAATACAGAATAAGGCACCCCATGCCATCACATAAAGGCTCCAGTTGCGTGACATACCATGAAATGGATGCTCTCGTCATGGGTGGATTGGGTTATGGGAATACACACGTGCGTGGGTGTGTCCTGTTGATCCTCCCTCTAGTGGATTCCCTACCTGCCATCTTACCCCTCCCCACTCGCTCTCAGAAGTAGCTTTCATCACCTCACCATGACTAGGAGAAAAGAATCATCAAAACCACGCAGTCAAAGGGACCTAGAGATTATAGAAATGGAATGGTGCAATTGCCTGAGGAGCTGAAGGACAAAGATCTTCCTTTCCCACTTTCCTTATTGACAGTCACCTCACTGGAGAAGTGGAAAAAGGACAAGTACTGCAGCTTATCCTATGAGGCCTGGTTTGCAGTCATTAAAGAGAGAAAAAGAAATGCGCAAGATAGTTCTTTTTCCCTGAGAATAGTGCTTTGAATTGTTGTTGTTCTATTGTTTTCAGTTGTGTCTGACTCTTCATAACCCCATTTGGGGATTTTCTTGGCAAAGATACTAGACTGGTTTGCCGTTTCCTTCTCCAGCTCATTTTACAGAGGAGGAAACTGAGGCAAAGAGGGTTAAATGACTTGCCCAGGGTCACACAGCTAGTTAAGTATTTGAGGTTAGATTTGAATTCTCAAAGATGAGTCTTGCTGACTCCAAGCCCTGCACTCTATCCACTGTGCCACCTAACCACCCCTTGAATTACCTGCAGTTAAATTACCAAATGTTAAAAATTATTGTTAATCTCAACCTCTCTTTTTCTTCTGCTCTTGATAGAGGTATATAAGAATTCGTAGCACCCTTAAGTTTACAAAACACAGCTCCATGAGGCATGTTTTATAGGTATGATTATGTCTGTTTTACCGATATAGAAGCTGAGAATCAGAGAGGTTCAGAAATCTGCAGAAAGTCACAGTTACTAAATGTCAGAACCAGAATTCGAATCCAGATTATCTCTTGACTCTAAGGCTCTTCCCAATCAAACACAGAGACATAATAGAACCTTATAAAAAAAATCTCAAAGGCACATCCATTTTCTGAATTTTAAGTTTGACAGTAGCCACGAACTACTATATTAACATTAAAACCTGAAATTAGAATGGAATACTTCATGAGAAAAGGAATGCTCTATCACTGGAACTGTCCAGGAAGAAGCCAGGTGACTTGCCTGACAGGAATATTGTAGAGGGGATTTGTATCATAGTGGACCTGAGGCAGAAGAAAAATCTGGGTTCCAAACTGATTTGACATACTTAATAGCCACATGCTTGTGTTGCTGCTGTTGCTAAGTGTGCAAAGGCACAGAAATGAGAGAGTATTATGTGTGAGGAAGAGTTGTTGTTCAGTCATGTCTGACTCTTTGTGACCCCGTTTGGGGTTTTCTGGGCAAAGATACTGGAGTGGTTTACATTTCCTTTTCCAACTCATATTACAGATGAGGAATGGAGACAAATAAGGTTAAGTGACTTGTCCAAGGTCACACAGCTAGTAAGTGTGTGAGGTCAAAATTGAACTCAGACCCTCCTGACTCCAGGTCCAGCACTTTATCCAGTGCACCACCTAGCTGCCCCATGAAGAAAAGAGAGAAAGCCAATTTGATTGAACCATGGAGTTCATGGAGGGGCTTAAAACATAAGAAGACTGGAAAGAAAGGAAGGAGCCAGGCAGTGAAGAGTTTTAAATGTCAAACAGGAGATGGTGTTTGATCCTAGGGACAATAGGCAGCCATTGGAATTTACTGAGTGGAGGGAGGGTAGAAGGAGGGTGGGAAATAATACGGTCAAATATATGGTTTAGAAAAATCACTTTGTGATTTTCTGTGTAGAAACTCTCAGAATACCAGTTGCCTCATGTGTAAAATGGGGATAATTAATAATAGCATTTATATAACACTTTCTACATGCAAAGTGCTTTATAAGTATTATCTCATTGATCTTTACAACAACCCTGGGAGATGGGTGCTATTATTATCACCATTTTATACTTAAGGAAATTGAGCTGCACAAAGGATAAGTGACATTCCCAAGATATGAGGCTGGATTTGAACTCAGGTCTTTCTGAGTCTAGGCCCAGTGCTCTATCCACTATGCCACCTCTTACTTTTCCAATGGGTTGGGGATTGGGGGGAAAGTGCTTTGTCAATGAATGAACGAATGAAATTAATGAAAGCATTTATTGAGCATTTACTCTTTGCTGAGTACTGGGCCAACACTAGAGCTACAAAGAGAAACACAAGGCAGCCCCTGTTCCCCAGGATCTCACCTTCTTGGTGGGGGGGATGGTTGTTATTGTTCATCCTTGAATCTCAAAGAAGGACCAGTTTACGTGCAAGCCTAATGGAGGAGACAACACACATAGGAAGTTTCAGCTACAGTTAAGGAGGTAGGGCTCAGTGGTCCTTGGGATGAAGGTAGCAGCCACAAAGGAGTACATGGTCTTTTGTGTCACTTACATAAATAATTCTACACTGGTTTCTGAAGTTGAAGCACCCGACAGAGCCCAGGACTTTGGTGTCCTTTCTTCCTAGCCACTGTGGCTGCTAAGGAGGCAGAGGCTTCAGCACCTGCAGAGGAGGTTACCAGGCTTCATCTCCACATGGGACTGTGGCCCAGGACAGAGGATGTTGGGGCCATGCTGGAAGCAAGGCTGGTAGTCTGGGGCATGTTCTCAGGGCCCCTGTACTGGCCTGCCTGTTCATAGCTGTTGGTTAGCCATGGGTTTTGCTGGCAAAGATGTCAGGCATCTTCTTCCCAAGGGCTGTTTCTCTAGGCTGAAATGGACACAGAGCTAGTGGTCTAGGTACTCTTGAGCTCAGGGTACAGGGCTGTCAGGATCAGATTCTAAGGGCAGATGTTGGCGGAGGTCATTTGAACCACGCCACTTTCCTGTTTCTGTTAAGCTGCATTGTTAATCTTAAAGAGCTATAAAGATGTGGATTATTATTATTATTAAGGCATGTTGAGTTCCTTCTCTTTCTCTCAAAACCCAGTCCAAACCCCTCTTTTTTGAGGCCTTCCTTGATCTCACACACACACACACACACACACACACACACACACACACTCTTCACCTTTTCAGTTAGAGATGACTCCTTCCTATCTCAATCTCTGTTTGACCTCCCCAGTGTACTTTTCTCATTCTAATAAGTGTGGTAATTATTTTTGCATATCCCTCACTCTCCTCAATTGACATTTAAATGACATTTTAATGCTTACAACGTGCTTTCTTCACAATAACCCTATGAGGTAAGAACCTACAAGCATTACTGTTGCCATTTTGAAGATGTGGAAAGTAACTTAATCACATAAGTGATTAAGTGACTTAATCACATAAGTAATAAGCAGAGTAGAAGGGACTCAAACCTAGGCCTTCTGACACCCAGATCTAGTTTTTCAATTATGCCAGACTTCCTTCTGGTAGGTAAGATCTCTGTCCATTTTCACCTGGTAACCCAAGTACCCAGCACAGTGCTTGAGCATAAACTGATTCTTACTGAATGCATGTTTTTCTTATGCTTATATCAAACCAAAATTTGTCTCCGTGTAATATCTGGGCAACTGGGTGGCACAGTGGATAGAGTGCCAGGCCTTGAGAGAAATGATTATTTTTCTCATATTAATAGCCAATTACTGAATTAGGACTAAGGATTTTCCCCTTTTCTACTTCATCTTTCAGAAATTAGCCCCTGTAGATTACTCAGGCAGACTTTGAAGTGCAGGGCTGATAATGAGAGGGAAAACTCAGATCTGTTCAAAAGGTAAAGAAATTTTAGTTTAGGTGAATTGATGGATTCTAGCCCATTGTGGGTTTTTTTGGCAAGTGAAAAAAAAAGTGTTGTTTTATTTATTTGAAATGTTTTCCATTATTGATGGAAATAAGAATGGACTAAAGGTCGGTGTAGTTTAGTGGAAAGAACATTTTTCATGGTATCGGAAGCCTGGGTTCAATTCCACAAGTATTTATTGCACACCTAGTTCATATAGAATGAGTATGCTCTAGTCTGGGCTCATCTCTCGCAGGTAATGGCCAGTTACCTCTCTCCTCAGAGTGCTTGAAGTGTCTATTCTCAGGCTATTGGCTTAAGTCCTTAACATTTGTATTTCCTCCACTGTTTGCCATCAGTGTCTGGTGCAAATTGACTCCATTTTTGATATTCAATGCCTTGTCAGCCCCCTCAGTTGCCTTTCCTCTCTGGTTGAAGGGCTGAAGAATAGAGCAGTGAACTCTTTGCAAAGCCTGCCTTTACAGAGGGCCCAGAACTTCCATACCTTCCTGGGTAACTCTCCATTTTCTATCAGCTTCTCAGCTTGGTTTCACCAGCCCGTTGTGTTTTACTCAGACAAGTGTGGATAAAAGTAGATTCCTTCTTTTGGTTAGATTACCCTAAGCCTCTTTAACCAAGACCAAGTGATCAGAGTCATGTCTCCCAAGCTCTCATTGGAATAAGCCCACCTCTCATTATAATATTCATTCTCGCATCACTTGTTAAGCAGAGTTGATGGCCACCCTCAGGCACACCCCCTTTTCCAAAGGCTTTATAAGTCCTTTTGGTCATCAAGAGGACAAATGAGCCCTTTTTGTTGACCCCTTGCTAACTGTAGTTGATAAAAATCAACTATAATTTACCCAGAAACTCTGTCTCTTGGAAATTTTTACTCACTATATCCTGGAGTCAGGAAGACCTGGGTTCAAACCCAACCTCAAACATTTACTAGCTGTGAGACCCTGGGCAAGTCACTTAACTGTATTTGCCTCAGTTTCCTCATCTGTAAAATGAGCTAGAGAAGGAAATGGCAAGACCAAGAAAATTCTAAATGGGGCCGTGAAGAGTCAGACATGACTGAAAAACAACTGAACAACTGAAACATCCATCATGTTAGTGCCCTTTTAGGTCAAACAGAACACATCTAGTCTTTCCTCCATATTCTTGAAGTTAAATGTTGAGAAAGTACTTTAAAAATGCTTTTTAGTTGATCAACAGAAAACTCAGTATTGTATTGTCTTGGTGAGAAAATTTAAAAAAAAATTGGCCTGGAAATTATGAGACCTAAATTCTGATCCAGGTCTTAACTAATTAACTTGAGATCTGGTCAAGATAACAAACCACTTCATGACTGAGACTTCCTTAATGACAAACTTATCAGTGCTAATGCTTATTCCCTCCCCGTACCATAAGTTTTAAAGGTAAATGAAATAACATGTGTAAGGTACTATGAGTTCACTGGAAGAAAAATTGTGTGTGTGTGTGTGTGTGTGTGTGTGTGTGTGTGTTTGTGTGTGTGTGTGTGTGTGTGTGTGTATGGGTGGCTGCACAGGAGAAAGATAGTATATTATGGACAATGACAGTAATCGTGATGGAACAATTAGGGAAGGACTTGGGAGGGGATAGAATTAAATGAGCTTAATGTATTTTTTCTTTTTTTAATAGTATTTTATTTTTTCTAGTTACATATAAAACAATTTTTAACATTCATTTTTTAAAAGAAATTTTGAGTTCCAAATTTTCTCTTTCTCTTCCTTCCCTCTCCCCTCCCTAAGAGGATAAGTAATTTGATATAGGTAATACATGTGTAGTCATGTAAAACTTAATGTATTTTTCAAAGTATTTGTAATGAAATTGGAAAGATTTTCTTTTCTTATTCTAGTGATTTTACTTGATTCTACTCAACTAGATTCTAAGAACATTTATTCAGCACTTAGTCTGTATATAAGGAACTGTGTTAGACACTGGCAGTATAAAGACAAAAATGAAGCAGCAGTTGTCCTCATGCAGCTTATATTCTATTTTTTTCATTTCTTTTTTCAAAATTATTTATTTCCTTTTTTTTTGCTTTTTTTTTTGGGGGGGTGAGGCAATAGGGGTTAAGTGACTTGCCCAAGGTGACACACAGCTAGTAAGTGTTAAGTGTCTGAGGCTGGATTTGAACTCAGGTCCTCCTGACTCCAAGGCCAGAACTCTATTCACTGTGCCACCTAGCTGCCCCCAAAATTATTTATTTCTAATTAGTTTATTTGTTCTTTTTTTAATTTTGAGTTCCAAATTCTTTCCTTCCTTCCAGCCCTTCTCCCATCATTGAGAAGCTGAGCTATATATGAATTACGCATGTGAAACCATGCAAAACATATTAATTGGAAGAGTTTTGCATGAATAAAATTGATGCAATAAGTATAAGGGGGGAAATTATACATTCTGAGGGAAAAAATTACATCAAATATCGCTGATAAAGGCCTGATATCCATGATATATAGGAAATTAATGCAAATATGACCCAAAGCCATTCCCAAAAGTTTAAATGGTCAAAGGATATGAACAAACAATTCTCAAAAGAAATCAAATAAGAATCCCAAACTATTAACAACTGTATGAAAGAATATTCCAGATCACTAATACTAAGAGAAATGCTAATACTTGTTTTCTTCCTATAGCATAAGGAAGCTTTAAAGATAAATAAGAGTGTGTTCAAGATAACTCTGTTTCTGACTTACGCTCAGAAAATGGACGAAGTTAAAATATGGAAACAGTCAATGTTTGACAAGTTGTAGAAAAAAACAGGCGGGGCAGCTAGGTGGTGCAGTGGATAGAGCACTGGCCCTGAAGTCAGGGGGACCTGAGTTCAAACCCAGCCTCAGATAAAACACTTGACACTAGCTGTGTGATCCTGGGCAAGTCACTTAATCCCAATTGCCTAAAAAAAAAGGAAAGAAAAAAGAAAGAAAGAAAGAAAGAAAGAAAAAGAAAGAAAGAAAGAAAGAAAGAAAGAAAGAAAGAAAGAAAGAAAGAAAGAGGCAAACTAATCTGTTGTTGATAGAGCTATGAATTAAACCAACCACTCTGGAAAGCAGTTTAGAATTATGCTGAGAAAGTGAGTCAAGTGTCCATACTCTTCGATCCAGAAGTCCCTGCTGGATATATCTCTCCAAGGAAACCAAAGATAGACAGAAATATCCCGAATATACCAAAATGTTCATAGAAGCACTTATTGTAGAAGTAAACAAAATGGGTGCCCATCAAAGGGAAATTGGAAAATGAATTGTGACCCACTAATGGAATATCACCAAGCCAAAAGAAACAATCAGTCTGAATACCGAGAAACATGGGAAGACTGACGTGGCATGGAATGGAAAATCCACGGGCCATGCACAGCACTGTGAACTGTTGCAAAGCAAAGTAAGCAGAACCAGGGAGAGAATATACACATAGACTACAGCAATGGAAATGGAAAAAACAGTTGTGTTTTTTTTTAACCCTGAAACTTAATGCTAATAATGAACTAGTTAGTCTTGGATGAAAAGAGTTAAACATGTATGTCTTTTTTTCTTTGCAAAAGTAGTTCCTGTGCTGGTTGATTTTGCTGAACCGCTTTTTTTCCTGTTCTTTTATTCTATACTCTTTGTTACAAGGGATGCCTCTCTTGGGGGAGGGAAACGAGGAAGACATATTTGGAAATAAAAGTGGAGTCAAAAAAGAAACATAAATAAAAAAATTTTAAACATTTTAAAGCTCCGAAGGACCCATGATGGAAAATGCTATCCACCTCCAGAGAGAGAACTTTTGAACTCTGAGTGCAGATTGAAATGTACCTTATTTACTTTCTTTGTTTTTCTTGCTTATTATTTATTTTAATTTATTCTTGTTTATGTAATTTACTTTAATTACATTATTTTATTTTAAAATTTTATTTGACTTATTCTTATTTTTCTTTCTTTTTAAAACTTTCATGCTTGACTAATATGGAAATATACTTTGCACGAATTCACATGTATAATCTATATCATATTGCTTGCCTTCTTAATGTGTGAGGGAGTGGATCTAGGGAGTGAGAGAATTTGCAACTTAAAATGTTTTAAATGAATGTCAAAAATAATGTTTTTTTTTTAAATAAGTATTTTAAAGCTACATTTATAAAATTATTATCTTAGAGCTTTGGAGGTGATCCAGGGTACTGTAATGGAAAAAGAAATAGATTTGGAGTCAAAAGATATGGTTCTGAATCCTGAAACCAACACGCTTACTATTTGTAAGACTCTGAGCAGGTCCTCTTGGAGCATCAGTTTCTTCTTCTGCAAAATGGGGCTAATAATGTTCCCACAAGGTTGGTTGGAGGAAAGCAACCTTGTGTGTGAATTAAGCCCTTTCTGTTTTTGTTTTTAGGATTTGTGTGTGCTGCTCAATTTTCAGAAAAAAAGAAATAATTCCAGACATTCTCGAATCATAGAGCAGAGGAGAGGGCACTGAAATAAGAACCAAAATGCCCCACATTGACTACTTATAGCTAAGTGATTGTGGGTAAATTATTTCAAGTTTCCAAGTCTCCTTTTTCTCACCTGCACTCACCTCTCTACTTTTAAACTCTATGATTTCATCCATGTGGGTACACCCTGCTCTAGGCAGATCTCAACTCCTTGGCAACTTGTGGTTCATTCATTTCAGTCCTGTCCAACTCTTTGTGACCCCACTTGATGTTTTCTTGGCAAAGATACTAGAGTGTTTTGCAATTTCCTTCTCCAGCTCATTTTACAGATGAGGAAACTGAGGCAAACAGGGTTAAGTGACTTGCCCAGGGTCACACAGATAAGAAGTGCCTAAAGCCAGATATGAACTCAGGAAGATGAGTTTCCCTGACTTCAGGCCCAGCATTCTATTGTACCACCTTGCTACCCCACAGCTCCCTTATTTTACAGATAAAGAGACTGAGGTCCAGAGAGATTAAGTGACTTGCAAAAGGTGTCACACAGTAAGAATTTGAATCCAGGTCCTTTGACTTTGGACCCAGCACTCTTTCCTCTTGTAGCACAGAGTTAACTTCATGAAATTCTGTTCTCCCTCCATAAGGCAGCTGGCACCATATAGTCTGAAGGTGGATTTATTCAGTTAATCATGATGAACAGAAAGCATCCCAGTTGATAAGCTGCTGATTTGAGACTCATTCAACTTTGACCAGTGACCCAAGTGTAATTGCAGCCTTAGTCCACGACCTTAAGGAAAACCATGTAATCTGGCTATGACTCTTTTATAAACTGGGGATTAGCAGGCTGGAAAGGATTAACAATCATGGCTGCAATGCATTTTACAAACAGACTTTCATTTATTACAGGGGAAAGCATTTTTAAAATGTTACTCTTCTACTACATTAACCTATAAATTACATTTTAAATGCACATTATATGCAAAGAACATCAAAATGATGGTCTCAGGGTTAAAAAAAACAACCACATGGTAGATAAAGAGATTGATGTGCAAATCAGAGGAAGGTATGAAATCTTATTTTGAAACATTTCATCTCAAAAGGTTTTCGTTCTCAAATGGTAGGGTAAGAGTTAGAAGTGAGGAGGATGGGCAGTGAACTCTGGCTTTATAAGAACTGATCTTTATAGGATATTTATTGTAGCTTGCAAATCTCCAGTAGAGTGGAAAGAACATTGAACATGAAGTTGGGAGATCAGAAAAAGGTGATTTTTAAATCTTAAGGTCTGAGAGAAATACAGATTATTATCATACATACATACATACACGATATATAAATGTATGTGTGTATGACATACATATACATATATGTGTGTGACATATATGTATACATGTGTGTATGTGTGTATGACCTGCACATATACATATATGTATACATGCATGCATATGTGACCTCATTTGAACCTCGCAGAAATCCTGTCTGGTAGGTAGAGCAAACATTATTATCCCCATATGAAAGATTTATGAACTAAGATTCCAACAATCAGATCCTTGAGAGTAGAGGTTATTTCATTCTTTGCATTCCTATACCCCATGGCTAGCACAGTACCTGGCATATAAATATATAGTCATGTTGCATTGACTTGCCCAAGGTCATAAAGTTGGACCAGGGCTTTGAATCTCGCTTCTCTGATTCTGTTGTGAACCAATCAGATCCAGTATATGTTTATTGAGTGCCTACTATGTGCAAGGCCTAATGTGACCAGGCCAAGTTCAGCTCTGCATTGGACTATGCTGATCTCCAAGTCCAAAAAACTACAATTCCAGAGTGTTCCATGAGAAAAACCACCAAAGTTTTGTTGGTGTAGTTAGAGTAGACATCTGGGGGGGGGGGAGTAACTACTCAAGATTTGTCACCACCCAATCTGCTTCCTCCATTGAAAAGCTATTCAAATGCATACTTGGCATACAGCACGTCTCTGCAGACCATGAAAAGGAAGTTATTTGAGGAAACCAGAAAAGCCCTTTCAGTTGGGGCATTTCTCTCTGCACTTGTTTTTTGTGATAATTTGCTTAAAAGGAAACATTAACACTTGTGCCAAGTAACAGAAAAATTAGATTAAACATGTGACCAGTTGGCTTCCCACCTTCCAGGAAGGACATTATCAAAATCATCTTTTGGTAGATAGCTTCTGGGCTAAAACACCACCATGGCTGAGGTCCAAGTGAAGAGAATGCTAGTGTGCTAGTGTCTTCCTCTGTGATTATCACCAATGTATCCCTTATATATTTTGTTTGTACATAATCATTTCCCTGTTATCTCCTCCATTAGACTGTGATCTCTTTGACAGCAGAGAATGTCTTTTGTCTTTCTTCGTATTCTCAAGACTGATCCCAGTTCATGGAACATAGTAGGAGGTTAACAAATGTTTATTGAATGAATAAATGACATAAGTCTCAGATTAAAAAAAAGTTAAATGATAACTTTATTATACATTTAAAAGGAATAGCAAATTGTACATAATAGATTTGTAGTTTCACGTGCAATCATCTTTTTAAAATTCTACTATGTTATGGAAAGTCTTGTGTTATTTCACAAATTAAAAATAAATTTTAAAAAATAAATAAATTTGATTTTTAAAAAAGATGTTGACTAGGGAGGTTAATAGCTGTACTTGGGTTTCAGTGGGGGGAGCAGAAGAAGGAGATATGGCACTCATCACCATGTACTCCCAAACAACATCACAAGCCATCAACTCCCCTGGAGCTCTCATCCTAATGAGACTGATTAGGGGATGGATTTCCCTTGCCCTCTCTGATCTTTGTTTCACTGTCTCCGCAATGGCCATGATATCCCAGGGATTTACAATCATGATGAAAGCCTATGTCTATAGCCACCAGGATCACCCACTGAAAGAAATTCTGTCAGCCTCTCTAGACTTTTCCATCTCCTTGCCAGCTGCCTTTCCACCCTGGATAAACCTCTGCCTTAAGCCCCCTTCTCATGATGAGTGAGTCTCTAGCCTGGGACAATATTTCTTTAAAGGCCCCAACAATCTTCATCTCAATTCTGGCTTAATGGACCTTCTGGAGATCTTCCTCACCAGCTGCCTTGTGAGGGGCCCTTCCCACCTCCCCATCATGCTATTCTTCTTTCATTTCCCCTTTATGTTGTGTCACCCATTAAAGCATACATTTCTTGAGGGCAGACACTGTCTTGTTCCTTTGTATACTCAGCAGCTAGTACAGCACTTAGCACACAGTAAGCCCTTAATTAATGCTCTACCTACCTACCTACTTACCTACCATACCACTTATCTATCTATCTATCTATCTATCTATCTATCTATCTATCTATCTATCTATCTATCTATCTGTCTGTCTCTCTGCCTATCAGTCACCTACATATTTACTATCTATCATCTACCTACTGTCATCTATCTACCTATCAATCATCTACCTATTTATCATCTATTATCAATCTATCAATCAATCATCTATCTACCTATCAATCAATCATTTATCTATCTATCTCAACCTGATTGCCATCCCTCTAGGTTCATCCATAGGGGAATGTTCCCCATCTCCCAACATTTTTACACAGTTGAAAAACACCTAAAACCTCAAATAAAAACAGCTTTAAAGTAGAAAATAATTCAGTAAAAATTTATTGAATGTGCCAAGGGGAGAAAATGCCACAAAAGAACAACAGAACAGGACAAGACTAGAAAGAAAAAAGCCTTATTTACAGGTAGTTAGGCCTAGTCCTAGGTTCATAGGATTTAGAGCCAGAAGGAAACCTAGAGATCATTTCTTTTCCTCCCTCATTTTACAGACAAGTAAATGGAGGAATAAAGAAGTAATTTAAGTAGGAAATAAGAAATAATAGACATCCAGAACCAAGATTTAAACCCAGGTTTTCCTGACTCCAGAAACAGTGTCCTTTTCACTATGCCATGCTACTTACCTAACAAAATGATTTTTAATATTCTCTAGCAGTAGCTGAGGACCAGCTTCTCCTCCCCAACCTACAGGCTGACTGTCCTTGCCTTTGGCCACCTGGTCCCTAAAGCAGCAAGGCACCAACATACTAAGATACGGGAGAAGTGTGGTAGGGTTTGGGATGGGGAGAGGCATCCATCAGCTCTTTAATATTAAAGGTCATGTACTCTTTCAGCTCTCTGTTACTCAGACCCAGGCCCATGTCCAATAAGAAGTCTACAGGCATTTTGTTTGTTCTCTGTTCTCATGCTTATTTCCTCTCCAATGCCCTGAATTCCTTTTCCTATTTAAATAAGAGGCTAGATGGACTTTCTGAGTGGCCATTCAGAAACTCTAGGCCCTTATTTAAATTTTGGTCAGAAAATTTATTTTAACTCTTGCCCTACCTCCTGATGGGGGCAGCAAGGTGGCACAGTAGATAGAGAGCACTGAGCTGGGAATCAGGAAGACTCATCTTCCTGAGTTCAAATCTGGCCTTGGACACTTACTAGCTGTGTGACCTTGGGCAAGTCACTTATCCCTGTTTGCCTCAGTTTCCTCATCTGTAAAATGAGCTGGAGAAGGAAATAGCAAACCACTCCAGTATCTCTGACAAGAAAACCCCAAATGGAGTCACAGAGAGCCAGACATGACTGAACAACAACAACAAATTCTTGACCTCCTCGTGGCTAGCTAGCCTCCTGACTCATCCTTCTGAGGCTTTTACTTACCAAAAAAAGGAATCAGACAGAGCCATGATAGGGACAGGCTTCATGGTGTCCTACATTAGGGAAAGCTGTTTCCCTTTTCTATACCTCAGTTATAGCAAAGTGCCTATAAATTTTTAACAAATGGCTCTCAGGCCGGGGCAGGGGTGGGGAGGGGGGATATACACAGAACACACTTTTAAGTTTAATCTGCATTATTAACATTTTTCTCCATCACTTTCTTAAATCTAGACAATCAGCAAAATGATAAATCAAGTTCTGATTTGTAGCATTTGCGAATTTCTCAGGTGTAAATACTCAGACTGAAAATTTAACAATCAGTGGATTCATGCTGTCTCCACCACATTCCTATGAGTTAGTTTCCTTATTTGTGAAATCGATTCGATGGCCTTTAAAATATCTTCCAGTTCTAATGCTAAGAATCTTTCAATCCCCATCATGTTCCTGGTTGCTAGCTCGAGTCCAAGGGTATGGCCTCAGTAGCCAAACTGAAAGGGACTGGGTGGAGCACCTTTGCCCCATTCCCACTGCTTCTCAGATTCTGAGGTGGGTCCAGTCAGTAAACAAGGATTTATTAAGCACTTATTACATGCCAGATTATACTAGTCTCCTCCTTCCTGAGACTCAGCTGGGATATATAATATAACCTGGAAATGGAATCAATCAATAAACATTTCTTAAGCACCTACTATGTTCCCCAAACTATGCTAAGTCCTCAGGATACAAAAAGAGGCAAGAGACAGCCCCTGCCTCAAGGATCTTACAGTCTAATGGGGAAGGCAACATTCAAACAAACATATGCAAAGCAAGCTATATACAGAATAAACAAGAAATAATTGAAAGAGGGAAGGCACTGGAATTAAGAGAGGTTAGGAAAGGTTTCCTGTAGAAGGGAGGATTTTAATTGGGACTTAAAACCAGAAAGGTCAATAGTTGGAGCAGAGGAGGGACAAGGTTCCAGACATGGAGACAGCAAAGAAAATGTCTAAAGCTGAGATATGCAGTGTATTGTTCATGAAAGAGCCAGGAAGTCAGTATCATTGGACTAAAGAGTAAGTGTTGGGGAGATGTAAGAATAATAAGATGTAAAAATACTGGAAAGGCAGGAATGAAAAGGTGAGGGTGAAGGAATTGGAGAGGACAGCATTCATTCAATGAACAACAAACATTTATTAAGCATCTACTGTATGCAAAGCACCATTCTATGCACTAGGATACAAACATTTAAAAATGTCATGGTCCCTTCCCTCAAGGAATGAATGAATGAATAAGTGAATGAAGCATTTATTAATCACTTAATATGTGCAAAGCATTGTACTAAGGGCTGAAGATACAAATAGAAAAGTAAGACAGTCTCTGCTTTCAGGAAGCTTACATAGGTCCCATGGTCTTTAGAGTTCAGCAGCAAAGCAGATGGTGATACCTTTTCTTTAGCATCATTTCTACTGAGAAAAATCACGTCCATTTTTGATCTTGAACCATTTAATAGTGATGAGAACTTAACTTTCTGAGTCTTCAGTAGCTCTGACTATAGCACCTTTGGAAGTAGGTCCCAGGCTGTGTCTCCACAGGGGCGGTTCCCCAGGACGCTGTCCTAAGGCACTGGCCTATAAGCGCAGCTACTCCCAAGGCTCTTGGGTTTGGGGTCTCAGGGGGGAGATGGTGGTGGTCTGGTTTGCCTGGCCCATGCTGTCTGTTATGCCTCCTTCTGGGCGCCTTGCTGCCTCAACTAGCTGGCCTGCCTGCCCTGTCTGTGCCAAGACATTGGTAGTAGGTGGGGATGTCTGGCCTTTTAATTAAGGAGCTCACCTCTTACAAAGGATGAGATGGAAGAAGAATATGACATGTACACAGAGAAGTGAAATAAATTTTATGAGAGAAAGACCACTCCCCTCTTTCTTGGGGGGAATTTAAGTAAAATGACAGAAGAAGAAAGGGAATTGAAGAAGGGTCATCTGAAATAGGAGCTGACCAAGACTGAAGAGGATTCTCCGGGAGTGGTGGACCCCTCTCCATAGAGCAAAGAGAGATAGAGGACAACTCTGGGAACCTTAAAGCCTTCAAGGTCATTCCATGGGCTTATAGCAATAATAGCTAACTTTTATATAGCATCTTAAAGTTTGCAAAGCACTTTACAAATGTCCTTTCTTTTTATCCTCACGACAACTCTGGGAGGAAGGTGCTATTATTATACCCATTTGACAGATAAAGAAACTGAAGCAGACAGAGGCTAAATGACTTGCTCAGAATCATACAGCTAGGTGATCCTGGTAGCTAAAGACACAGGCTTTCATCATGTAAATTCCTGGGATGCCGTGCCATAGTGGAGACACTGGGAGAGTGCAGGGGAAACCCATCCCCTAATCCAGGGGTCTCGAGGCTACATGTGGCCTCCTAGGTCCTTGGGTGCGGCCTTTTGACTCAGTACAAGTTTTACAGAACACATCCTTTTACTAAGGGGATTTGTTCTGTGAAGTGTGGATTCAGCACGTGAGCACTTAGAGGTCCACATGTGGCCACAGGTTCCCCACTCATCAATCAAGGCCTAACGAGTCACCTAACCATTTAAGCAAATCCTTTGTGATCATGGCCAGAAGTTCCTGTTTTCTGATGTTTAGGTTTCAAGCTCCTAAGCTGAATTTTTCAAAACTTCTACCTCCAGGCTGCTCAGGCAACCAATGGCTTTTACTGTCTTTCACAACTTGGTTCTAACATCTTTCTTTAGTCATTATGTATTACTCCTTTTACCACCATCCTCTTCTTCTTCTTTTTTTTTGGCTAGGCAATGGGGTTAAGTGACTTGCCCAGGGTCACACAGCTAGTTAAGTGTTATGTGTCTGAATCCAGATTTGAACTCAGGTCCTCCTGATTCTAGGGCCAGTGCTCTATCCACTGTGCCACCTCGCTGCCCCCACCATCCTCTTCTTGCTGCTCCTCACATGCAACACTCTGTCTCCCATCTCTATACCTGGAATGCTCTCCCTTCTTATCTCCATCTTCTACAATCCCTTGCTTTTTCCAAACCTCAGCTCAAATCCATGTAAAGCCTTTCTTAATTCCCCTGCTAATATCCTCCCTCTATAAACTGCCTCGTATTTTTTAATATTAATTTTTACATTGTCCATGTTTCTGTGTACATGTTGCCCCAATCAAACGTAAATTCTGGGAGTGTACGACTGTTTCATTTTTGTCAGCCCATAGCACGGTGCTTGGCACATATGTGTTGTTCAGTCGTATCTGACTCTTCATGACCCCATTTAGGGTCTTCTTGGCAGAAATACTGGAGTGGTTTACCACTTACTTCTCCAGCTCATTTTACAGATCAGGAAACTAAGGCAAACAGGGTTAAGTGACTTACCCAAGGTCACACAGCTAGTGTCTGAGGCTGGACTCAGGTCCCCCACCTTCAGGGCCAATGCTTTATCTCCACTTGTGTTTGGCACATAACAGGTACATAAATGCCCATTTACTGATTCATCAAATGATCTCCTTTCATCCTTGTCCCCAAGAATAGTGTTAAGAACATATTACACAGCCTAGGAGGACTTACAGAAATCTTCTATCAATAATAATACCATGGATTAAGTCATAAGATCATAAGATTTAGAACTAGAAGGGATCTTGGAGATCATCTAATTCAATCAATTTAATTTATTGATGAAGAAACTGAGTCACATAGAGTCAAAATAACTTGCCCGATGGAATGAAGAGCAGAAAATAGCAGAGGCTATGTGGCTAATAACTATGTTGGCTCCTAACTGTTCCCCTACCCTCCCAAGCTGGACTGTGGAAGGAAAAGCTCAGGGTTTGCAAGAGCCCCTGCAGGGATGACAGTTCAGTTGAAAGCTGGAAGGAGGCATAATCATGAGCAAGCTTTCTCTGTGCTCACTGCTTCTATCATCTCCTGAGATTTTCTTTCATTCATTGTTAAAGCATAATTAGAAGATGAAACAAAAGTCCCTTTAAATCTCACTAGTTTTCTCTAATTGGTGGGGGAGTTAGTCTTGACAATGGAAAATTGAAAGAAGACTACAAGAGTTAAAACTCTTTTTAGGCTGGTAGGGTCTGATGAAAATGAACCACATGGGAAGTCTGAAGGAAGCAAACTTGTTAACTTTCAAGTGCATGAAAATACAAGGCTGACAGGCTAGGGAAAATGGTGAGGGGGAATATATCTTAAAGAATCTTATCGGTGAATTGAATACTTCAGCCAAACACCAAGTAGGCTGGGTACAGGTATTCTTACCAAAGATTGCTATTTGATGTAGGATTAGATATAGTGTTATCCTTCGCTATAAAGAGGACATATTTTCCTGAGACATGGTGTTAATTTGCTTAGGGGTCAACCCCCTCTTTGCCCATAGTAAAAGCAGAGCAACCTATGCGTCTGTACTGTTGACTGCTCTGTAAAATGATGGGGTTAGACTCGATCACCAGTAAGCTACCTTCTGGCGCTAAGTATCTGATTCTATGATTCTAGGAAAGGGAAACCAAGGGAAATCTCAAGTGATGGGGGCTTCAGGTAACAGGTCATCTACCTGGGGTAAGTGGTTGGTCTCTCATGAGGAATGAGAGACAAGCTGGGTAGAGCCCCTTTCGACATGAGAAAAAAATCAAATATAAAACAACAACAATAACAATATGGTGTTGTACATGATCTGAAAACCTCATTACTCCTTCTTTGCTTCAGTTGGCTTTAAATTTCCTCCACAATTATGTCTGCTCATGAGGATCAATCCCTTTTTTCTGACCTGTCAAATGAAGTCAGTACCCTTTAAACATAAACAGTCTGACTTTTCTTAATCCAATTTTAAAAAATCTTTTATTTTAATTGGATTAAATGTACTTTCTTTTAATCCTGATCAACATCTAGCCTTTCAGTGTATCTAATTTCCTTTTTTGGAAAAGGGTGGTACTTCCTACATGAGATGATTGATGATGAGGAAATTATTCTTTATATTATGCCTAATCTTGAGGGGGAGGGTTAAAAATAATAATTAATAATAATAACTCACACTTACACATGCACATGCAAGGCCCTTTACATTTGTTATCTCATGATTCTCACCATTTTACAGCTGAGGAAACTGAGGCTGCAGGAGAATGACTTGACCAGGGTCATATAGGTAGCAAGTATGAGGCAAGATTGAAACTCAGATCCTCCTGATTCCCATTCCGACGTTCTATTCATTGTGCCACCTAGCTGCCAATAAGAGAGATAAAGAGGTTAACTGACTTGTCCACATTGACTCAACCTGTAAGCTTCAGAAATTCAAACTCAGGTCTTCCCTACTCCAAGCCCAGTACTTTTTCCACACTGCTCTAAATTCTAAACCATTGCCTGCCAGGTGAGGCCACATTCCCCTTTCTTTCCTTGTTTGTAGCTATTACATAATACTGTTCATAGCATTAAGCTTGTTGCATTAGACAATTACAATGAATTTTGCTGCAATGTGATTTCCTCTTAGGACATTATCAGGCTGGCCATCAGCAATACTTTAAAGACACACATCAATCTGGGATTGATTAATTCTGTGTCACACACTGTGCTGAGGAAAGGAGTTGTGATAAATTACTTTAGAAGGCCTCTTTCACTACTAAATATATCCTTCTGGATTAACTGGCTCAGAGGTTTAAAAGCTCTCTCTCTCTGTTGAGGTTGTTTCTGCGTCTAAATTTGAGTTGGAGAACTGATCATCTGTTCAACAATTTTTTTCACTTCATGCTTGGAGCAGCAGTCAGGATAAAAACTCTATTAAAAGGAGTAATGGTCTTAAAATACTTTTTAGCTAGGAGCTATGGGGGCAGGGGGGGATGATTAATTAGTCAATTCATTAATTCATCCACCTATCCATCCACATTCAACAAGCATTTATTAAGCTATGTCCCCATGTCATTCCCCTGTTCAAGAAGTATCAGCAGCTTCTGATCTCTAGGTAAAATACGAGCTTCTCTCTTTGGCTTTTAAAGCCCTCCAATATGTCTGCCTTGTCTTTCCAGACTTATTGTATGTAACTCCCTTTACATACTTTTTTTTTTTTAGCCAAACTGACTTGCTAGTTATGCCCTGCTTTTACATAGGTTGTCCCCAATGCCTGGGATGCAATCCCTCTTATTTCTTCCATTCATAGAATCCTGTGTTGTTGTTCAGTCTTGTTTGTCTCTTTGTGACCCTATTTGAGGTTTTCTTGGCAAAGATATTGGAGTGGTTTACCATTTCCATTTTACAGATGAGGAAGCTGAGCCAAACAGTGTTCCGTGACTTGCCCAGGGTCATACAATTAGTAGGCATCTGAGGCCACATTTGAACTCAGGAAGATGAGTCTTCCTCACTCCGGGGCCAGCACTCTATATTGACTCTATACATTTACTGCCCCACCTAACTGCCCCGTGCTGGGCCATCTCCACTCATCCTGATCTATGTCTGGCCACTGGACCCAGATGGCTCTGGAGGAGAAAGTAAGGTTGGTGACTTTGCACAGCCCTCCCTCACTTAGATCCAATTTACTTGCATGTCATGTCATCATCTCCCCAATGCCATGGTCCCCTTCAAGAACAAAGGATAAATGATAGAATCACAATAACTGCCCCCTAGAATCCCTAGCCTCCTTCAAAGTTCAACTCAGGAACCACTTTCCACAGGCAGCCTCTACTGAAACCTCCAGTGGCTTGTGTCCCACAAAATGCTTTCTTTATATACATACTTCTCTCTATATACTTTGTCCTTAATTTTCCTTGTGCATTCTTTATCCTCAATAGAAAGTTAGTCCCCTGAGGGCAAGGATTATTTAGTTTTTCCTTTGTATTCCCAGCTTCTGGCAGTGTCTGGCATGTAATAGCTGCTTAATATATGATTGTCGAATTAATCAATGAATTAGTTAATTAATGCTAGGTCCTAGGGTTACAAAGACTGAAAAACTTTCCCTAGACCCAAGCTTACCATCCACTAAGAATTCTTAAGGATGAGAACAATCCACACCCAGCTCATGATCCCACCTCTTATTGATACTGCCTGCTTGGCCTTTGAGCTCCTTTAAAATGAGGGGATTTAACTAGAGGACTTTTAAGGTCATTTTATCATCCTAAATTACCAATCTGTTGTTTGAGTATAGTATATACATGTATATTATGTATGTATGTATGTATGTATGTATACACATGTGTGTTGTGTAGGCATGTACACATATGTATCATGTGTGTATGTGTGTTGCTGCATATCTACATTGTGTTATGTGGGTGCATACAGGCATCTGTGTTATATATGTACATATATACATGTGTATTGTGTATATGTATATGTGTTATATAGGTATAGGCATGTGTAATATGTGTGTACATGTTTTATATATACATGCATATACATACATACATATACATACCTATATCTGTGCATTATATATACATGTGTTATGTGTGCATGTGTATTGTATGTACACATCTGTTTATATACATGTGTATGTGTTTCTATACATGCATAATCCCTATCCCAAAGCCCATTGGTATGGGATTCTCTCCTCACTGGTAGAGATGAAGCCCTGCCCTGTGTGAGGGCTGGGCAGAATGATGAGAACAGATCTCCCTCCAGCCTTATTGAGTGTCCCTGTAGGACTCCAAGCTTCCATTGGCTTGGAGTATTTCTGGCTTCCGTCTTCAAGAGGGAAGATGGGAGATGCCAATCCCACTTCAGGTTACTGAAGGAAAAGACTCTGGGAAGAAGTCGACATGAGAGAACCTGGCAGTCTCCATGATGTATGTCCCTGCCCCCAGGCTGCTGCTCTAGAGATTTCAGGGAGATTCTCCTTAAGTGAGATCCAGGACTTCAATCCAGCTCTCAGCTGAGCCAAGTCACCTCCCTCGTAGTGGGAAAGCTCCTTCATCTTGCCTAGCATATGTTCTCCTACGTAGACCTTCTCTGATTTTTGTTTTGCAGTGATTTGGATAAATAGGTTACTTTGCTATTTGCTGTGTGTCCATTGTAGAACTGGTTACTTGGTGGCAAATGGGTCAAGCTTTAGATATATAGAGCTTGTGGTCTTCCCCTAATAATGATACCAAGATCAGAAGTTAGATGGAACCTAATCATATCCTCAAGACTATAGTATTTAAGGAAGCAGATAAATAAAATTTTAGCCTGGTACCCCCTCTCTCTGAGGATGATAGCAGAGTGGCCTCTGGCTCCAACATCTTGTTTCTTCTCCTGCTGGCAGGAATTAAAGTCTCCCTTAGAGAAGGCTGGTGGGAGAAGAGGCTGGTGAATGTCTACTCTGCTTCCCTTTGAGCCATACAGGGACATGGGTCTCAATCTACACATTGAGCCTCTCTCATGTTACACATACACACACATTCTTTCTCTGTGTGTATGTCTCTCTCTGTCTCTCTGTCTCTATCTCTGAATCTGTCTCTGTCTTTCCTCTATATGTATGTATGTATGTATGTATGTATGTATGTATGTATGTATGTATGTATACACACATATATGTCTATGGCTCTGAAGTCAGAGACTGTGTTCAAATTTTGTTTCTGATAATTACTGTCTCTGTGACCTTGGTCTAGTCCCTTAACCTCCTCAGGTTCCTCCTCAGGTTCCTCATTGGTAAAATTAGAGAATCAAACTAGATGCATTCCAGATCCCTCCAACACTACCAATGATCCGATATGTCACTGGAATTGACCCAAACACGTGCTCAGTCCCATCACCCCCATTATATAGGATAATTTTTACACATTTATGTTTGAGTCAGGTCCCTTAATTTGACCTCACCTGCTAGGTCCTTTTTCCCCTTGTTCTCTTACTAATGTCCTATTGTACAGCTCACATTTCAGGGAAAAGGGAGGTGGGGGTTTTTTGGGTTGTTATTGTTTTTGTTTTTTGCATTTCAATCAGCTTCAAGGAATGAAAACACAGGAGGGATCAACTCACTCTCTTTAAATGCTCCCAATATCTCTTCAAGTTATCCCTTCCAGCACTTAGCACTGTTTCTAGCTCGTTGTGGGCACTTAATAAATGTTAACTGACTGAATTGCAACAAGTCACATCAACCTCTTCCCCCCCTCCTTTTTTTTTTTTTTTGGTGAGGGTAGGGCTGGGAGGAGACAGTTTAGGGAAACTGAAACCTCATTTTGGAGACAGCCCCTCCCTGTCTCACTCAGGCTGGACATACAGCAGCCACCCATGGTCCTGATCACAATGCCAATCAGCACGGAAGCTTTAACCGCCTCCATTTCCAACCTTGGCTGGTTCACCTTTCCTTAAGCAACCTGATGCTCGCTCCCTCCCAGGGGCTCACAATATTGATGCCAGATTTAGTGTGAACCCCAGATAGGCTTTAAGCCTCCCAGAGCTCAGAAATCCCCAGGCTGTGAAAATCATCTAGCCTCATCCTCCCCTGTAGCTGGAATTACCGGGGTGTGCCACCACACCTAGCAAAGGAAATTGAGTCTCAAAAGATTTCAGGAGAGGAAGTCAAACAGCAAGGCCATTCAGGAAGCTTTGGGTTTAAGCCCAGGTATCCAGACTCCCAATTCAGTGGGACTACTCAGACTGCCATCAATGAAAGGATTCATTGTTTATTTCTTCCTGCTGTGGAAGTCTTGTTAGGCAGCCTTGCTTACAAAGAGGCTTCCGGGCAGTCAGCCACCTGTCCAGCAGCCTCATGAAAGCAGGAAAAATGGTGGTCCCGGAGTACCTTGCTTTGTGTGTTACCAAGCACAAACCATATCAGAGCCAAATGGGAGGGAAGGTGTTGCTCAGAGTGGAAGGGATGGAATTTATCAACTTCAGCGGGTTTGCATTTGCCAGTTGTTGGCCATGAAAATTATACTTTGCTTCATAAATTTCCTAGAAGGGAGCAAATTAATTCCCTTCCAATGCTTGGTCTTTTATAATAGCTGCTTGTATAAGCCATTCTTTCTTTTTCTGCCTCCTTGGGATCGCATTAAGCAACATGGGCGGGTGAATACAAACCTCAGCCTGAAGGCAGGCTTTGTGTTCCTAGATTGCTAGTCACTTTGCTGTATGTTGTTGATTGAATCACTTAATCTCCAGACTTTGGATAATAATATCATGTCTGTCTCACAGGGAATGCTGTGAGCAGTGATGACCTTTAGCAAAATGGTGAACTGGGAAAAATTCATATTCCATTCCCCTCTGTCCACATTCCATCACAATGTTGGTCCCTTTCACTGTCCCTGGAAACCAGTGTCTCCTGATGACTTTTTAATGTTGAAGGGTGAGCTGTGTCTGGTTATGTCTCTCTTATGACTCTAATCTGGATTATCCTTTGCCCTGAGCCCCTTTTCCCTTCAATCACTCTCCCCATGTTCCTGGGCATCTCCCCCACTCTAAGTTCTTAAGGGGTGGACGTAGAAGTGAAAAAGATAGGACAGCTAAAACATTTTAGCAGATTCTGGAAGTTTTTGAGATTGATCATTAAGGAGTTTTTAAACACCTCCTTACAATCTTGTCACTCCTTTCCCCCACTTCCTCTGAGTCAAGAGGGTATCTCTGTGTGGGGATCCCAAACAGCGCTGGGTTTCTCTATTAACCCCTTTCAGCCCAGATCAGATTAGGAAGAGAGTGTTTTACCCCTCTCTCCCCTGCCCGCAAATTCACCTTCCCCCACCTGGCTATAGGAAGGAAGGGGAGGGGCAGCAGCTACAGCCTGGAAGTATCTTCCAGCACACAGCCATGGGGAGTAAAAGGGGATGGGTCAAGGTAAAGAAGCCAGTCTATAGGGATGGGAGTGGCCCCAGGAGACTGTTGGACCTGGTGAAAGGGTCTAGAAAGAAGAAAGATTTTTTTATTGGGTCAATTGTATTAGTTATGTTGCTGGAAGGGCAATTTCTTTTATAATCTAGAATGTTAAATTAATTGTGTCTTCAAAAAAAAAAGGAGTCAATTTGGCTGTTGGGGCATTTTATATGATCCTGTTTTGTAACATTTCCTTTTAAATATTGTAATTCAAGGAAGTATAAGATTTTCAAATTTTGTCTCTATTGAAAGGGAATTTTCAGTTGAAATTGTTTTGTTATAATTTATAAAATTTGTGAGATTGTTAACTAAGTTTTGGGGTTATTGTTTTAATATCAAAACCTAAGATTGTTAATTGATTACTTGTGTGTGAAAAGGAGGGGCACATGGCAATTCCCCTTATTTTGTAAACTTGCCAGGATCCCTGGAAACTTTGGGGGGGGGAGGAAGGTCATCTGCCCTGAAAAAAAAAAGTGCAGCTTCCATATGTTTGTTTGACATGTGGCATGGAAGGAATTTTCTTAATTGAATGGGTTGTAAATTCAATAGAGCGGGAGGGTGTCAAAGTGTCAGTTGAAATTATAGACCAAGATATCTGTGTTTCTTTTACCATTAACATGACATAGCATAGTCTATGTCCATAAGATACCGAGATAAGAAAAGTCCCATTGTTCTGGAGAGTGTTTGGTCCCAGACATCTTGGGCTCAGTGATAACAACAGAAAGAATGTTGGTCAGTTCTATCTGGTCCTGGAAAGGGGTGTTTTTGGTTCACTTGAAAAAAAAAAGAAGAAGAACCAGCTCAGGGTTTTTGGACCTTATTGGGGTTCAATTGATTATACTCACCTCAAGATGTTCCCATTGTTTAAAGGAATTATGAGAGCATAGTATTTTTCTGTGATCAGTCTCTTACTATTACCAATGTGAGATTAAATTCTTATTATCAGGATTTGTGATTTTATGGGACAGACATTTACTATTGTTTTGAGCTTTGATTACCAGGGTACTTGTCTGAGTTGTCATAAAGCCAATAGTAGAATGGCATGTGCTGCAGGCTGATAACTGATAAAGGTGGAAGTCTGCCTGGGAAGACTTTTGAGGACAACCTTGGACACAGCCTAGATAGGATCTTCTTGACTCTATTTCCCAATTGTGCTATTTCCTTTTGACAAGGGAAATCCCCACCTGATTAATCCCAGGCCCTGCTTTTAACATCCAGTGACTACGTGATTACCTATCAGATATGACTCATGCCTGGAATCAAATGGAGCTAAGGAAGTTCTTTCCTTCTGATATGATATATGACCCTGTCCCTCTGGAACATCCCTGTGTTACCGTAATAGGATGCAAGTACATTCATGGCCACATAATAATAATATAGGGATAACATCCCCCTAAGGAGGAAATGTTTACACACAATAATAGGACAAAGGTGTAATGTGATAGATGTCTAATTAAATAGGATAGCAAATTTTGAGAAAAGCAATAGGATTAGACTGATATGATTGGCTTCCAAGATGTATCTATCATGGCAATACAAGCTTTAAGCATGTTTAGGTAGGAAGATCACAGTTTTGGATTTTTACACTAAGCCAGAGAAGCAGAGCTCCCTTTTTGAACTGCCTATGAATTAAACCGATTGTACATGAGCAAGGAACTTAATGTAGTTAATATAGGTAATACTGATTGTATTGATTTGTATGATTCCTGTCTAAGGTTTTCTTTGTTACCCTGATTACATGTAAATCTCTCTTTTCCAAACTAGTCTATTGTGAGCTCTCTGATTGGTTTAATCTGTACCTGACTTAATGTAATTATGCAATTTTGCGAATTATGAGTAAACTTTGTTGTATTGTTTGAACCTAGTCCTGTGTGACTGGGAAAACTGAACTATCTCTATGTGCCTTTAACTAAAGACTTATGAGGGATTCTGGAATACTTAGGAATTCAGTTTCCTTAATACTACTCTGGAATTTGTGTTATTTAAGAACTTTTGTACCAATTTAGTGAGGTTTTATGAACAAGAGTAGAAATGCATGCAAGCTTTTTAGGGCTCATTTTGGAAATGTTCCTTAGGCAATGTGACATCTTAGGGTACTATAGAACTGGGACTTGTGTTCTGTGTGTGTTCCTATATGAGTTAAGTTCTTTACAATTAGGTCAGGGGTTTGTGAGAATGTTATTTTGTTATTTGGGTAATATCATACTTGTTTAAAGTTGTGTTACAATTAATAATGTTAAAAGGGAAATGGCTTGTGGTTTATCTTGTCCATGTCATCAGAGAAACATGGCATGACTGAAACATTTAAGATCCTATATGCACTGTGTTAAAATGGATTCTTTCATATATCTATGTATGTATTGGGGCCTGTGGATTAATGTAAGGTATGCATATTGTTGTTTGCTTTTATTTACTATTTAGTGGGGGATTGGCAGTATGGCTCCGGCTCTTATGGCAGTCCTCTTCCTTGGATGATTCCTTTGCCAAAAACTAAAAGGGGGGGAGTAGGAACTCAGGGCGGATGGCACTAATTCTTCCTTAACCAAGTTCCTGCAGGGACTCCAGAAAGAAAACACAGAGGCCACTACTGATCATACTTCTCTTGTGTTTGTTTGGTCCATGTTTACTAAATATTCTTGCCAGATTCCTTTCTTCTAGGGTCGGAGCCATCAACTTCCAGATGACTGTATACCAACCCAAGGTCTCTAGTCCACTGAACCTGGCATCAGCCAGGTTTTGAAGTTTGACCCCTCGAACGGGACCCAGAGAGGCAGGGACAGCTCTACGCCCCTTGCCAGCAGGAAGCAGTTTCAGAAGCAGAGACCTTCCCCTTTTCACCAAAAGAATTTGGTTCCTATTTGTTTGAGGGGGAGATGATGGGGGTGGGGCCCAAACCAAGATCTTCGCTCTTTGCCTCAAAGGGAATCTGACTCACAGGCCCCAGACCCTCATCTCCCTTTGAAAGCCTTAGCCTTACCTTTTAATCTTATTCAGATCTGGCTCCCTCTTGTCTATAGGCCCCAGAAAGGCCTTCCTTTATCTCCTTTTGAAAGTCCTAGCCCCACCTTGATTTTGTGCAGATGCCTTTCAAACTTCTGCCTTCCTGTTCCCTCCATTATCTATTCCCATTGTCTATTCAATCTCCCTTGACCCCCCCCTGCATTTCCCTATTCTCCACTACCCCTCCCTGTTTCACATGCCCCCACCAACTGCCCAATCCCCCCTTTTCCTTGGTTCTCCTTCCCTTTTCCTCTGGCTCCTAGTAGGACCCCTCAGGCAGATCCTCCTCACCCCTCGATTATGAGACTGCTCTGAAGCATCCATAGCATTGTCAACTCCACCTGGCCTGACCTAGGACCTAGCTGCTGGCTGTGTATGGATGCACAACCCCCATACTATGTGGGAGTGGCAGTTAATGGTTCTGTTTCCCATAGCCCAGACTCGGAAAATGTGGGAACAACCTAAGTTGACCCTGGGGATGTCCAAGGAAAAGGTACCTGTCTTACCTCATCCACCACATCCCTGAAAACTTCTCCTTACTCTCCTGTCTGTAATAGTACTGTGGTTGTTCCCCAATCCTCCTCCTCTTTTATTCAGCACCATCCGGCACTTGGTGGGCCTGTCTGGATGGGATCACACAGTGTGTCTCCGCTGTGGTGTTCCTAAAAGAATCTGAGCCTCTATGTATATTAGTCTCCATTATCCCCAGGGTCTCCCTTCTTCAGGGCCGGAGGGTTGGGAGTACTTCATCATGAGGGCAGTGTGTCCTACTGAAGCAAGCGAGCCGTTCCCCTCCTCATCCCTATCCTCAGTGGGGTTGGGGTTAGTGGGATCAACTGCTGTGGGTACCGCTGCCCTAGTCCGAGGAGAGGCCAGTTACCAGGAACTTAGTGCTCAGGTCAACTAGACCTCAGTCATCTGGAGCACTCTATATCCCAACTGGAGAGACAGGTCAACTCCTTGGCAGAGATGGTTCTGCAGAACCGGAGGGTTTGGCTTATTGTTTCTCAGGCAAGGCGGCCTTTGTGCCGCCCTAGGGGAGGCCTGCTGTTTCTATGCCAATAACTCAGGTGTAGTTCAGGAGAGCCTTTCCCTAGTACGGAAAAATATTGCAGACAGGCAGAGGGAACGAGAAGGGAACGAAAATTGGTACCAGAGCCTGTTTCAGACTTCCCCATGGTTAACCATTCTTATTTCTGCCTTAGCCGGGCCTTTGCTCCTCCTTACTATAGCCCTAATTCTTGACCCTTGTCTAGTTAATCGGCTCCTTGACTTTGTTAGATCCTGTATTAATTTAGTTAAGTTACTGTTGGTTAGAGGTCCCTGTTATCAGACCCTGGTGTCTGCCTTCTTTGCACCCTATAATGAGGCAGCCCCCACCCTTGACGTGGTACACAAAAGAAGTGGGGAATGTAATGCAGAACATTATTTTACCATTTAGGTAGTAGAACCCTTTAGGCCATGGAAAACTCCAAATTCCTTAGCAAGACCCTTATCTGGCTGCTCAGGCCACAGCCCTCAGATCATATCTCTGGAAGCCTCCATTGTGAGAAAGTTTGCAGAGCATTATCATATCTAGATAGAGGGAGAGGGTGTCCTTGAAAAAAAAAACTCTTCCTCTTGCCAGACTTCAAAGATCCATCCCCCTCCCTGTCCTGTATACTCCCTATATAAACCCTGGCTCGACCCCTGATGAGGGCTGCTTGATTTGGATGTGAATATCCCTGGCAGCCGCGCGCTAATATAATAAAGTCCACAATTTAAAATTAGTCTGGGTGATCAACTCGTTAATTTCTCGGTATAACACTACACTGGCTAGGAGTCTCCTCCCACTCCTGACCCTTCCCTCCACTGTCCTTTTCCATCAAAATTTATCCATTCTTTGTCCCAGTTTTTTATGGCCTGACTATCAAAAAAGGAGCCAAAAATAACCTAGTGTTACCCACACCCAGGACATTTGAATCTGGGCCTTATGGACTACAATTTTGGATTTTAGGACAAGTGGTAGGGTTGATATTTTTGGTCAAAGGGGACTTTTCTAATTCTAAAAATTATACCACATATGTCTTTTACTTATAAAGCCATGAGTCAAAAGTAGTGTGCTATGGTTCTTGAAGAAAAGAGATTTTATGTTTTACATGATTGCACATGTGTAATCTATATCATATTGCTTACCTCTCAGGGACAAGGGAAGGGAAGGAAGGGAGGCATAGAATTTGGAACTCAAAACTCCAAAAAAATTAATTTTAAAATTTGTTTTTAGATGTAATTGGGGGGAAATAAAATATTTTTTTAAAAGAAATTCTAGAAATACAACCAGGTCATTCTGGGATTGATTGCCCAATTTGTGGCTTATCTAGCTCCCTTTTCTCAAGAAGTAGCTTTTTGACTTTTCATTATCACCTGAGAGCTGATGGGGAACACAGAAACCAGACAAATCCATCAATTTTGCCACTTATTAGCTTTGTAGTTGTTCTCTAGTTGTTAAATGCGTGTATGTGAGAGAAAAACATATATTCACTGATGGATCAATATGAGATTGTTAGGGAAAGTTAAACATGTTTGGGGAATACCACTGTGCTTTTCAAAATGACTCTGTAGACCCCTGGGTATCTCGATGTTACTGTCAGAGACAGAATCCCAGACAGGATGGCTTAAGGAAAAGTATTTAGCTATGTAATGGAGAGAGCCCTGAATAGGGTTCCAGAAGACCTGGATTCAAATCCTACCTCAGACACTATTATTTGAGTGAACCTCAGCAAGTTATTTAACCTCCACAAGCCTCAGTTTCTCCATCCTTACAGTGAGGAAAATAATGGCACCTACTTCACAGGGTTATTGTGAAGAACAAATGGTACATAATCTATATAAAGTGCTTTTTTCAAACTTTAAAGCACTATATCATTGTCAGTTATTTCTTTCTATCATTAGGCAATTAGGTGGCTTATTGGATACAGTGCTGGCCCTGGAGTTAGGAAAATCTGAATTCAAATTCAGCTTCAGACACTAGCTGTGTGACCCTGGACAAGTAATTTAATCTCTATTTGCCTTAATCCACTCTCCTGACTTTTCACAGTTGCCTTTGCGACCCCAACATATACTATGTGTACAAAACGCCTGGCTGGACAAGCAGCAGCATCTCCCAGGAAGTCCTTTCCCTAGGGCCACAGTGGGACGTTGGACGAAAGCCATCAGAACAGCATTTAGCATACTCATCTAAGAAGACATTGTGTTCAGCTACCTAAGAAAGTTGTTGGGTTTTGTTGGGCACCGAGGCGGTGCAGTGGATAGAACACTGGACCTGGAGTTAGGGAAACCTGAGTTTAAATTCGGTGTGTGTGACCCTGGGCAAATCACTTAACCCTGTTTGCCTCAGTTCCTCATCTGCAGAATGAGCTGGAGAAGGAAATGGCAAACCACTCCAGAGTAGAACATAGCTGAAACAACTCAGCAACAAGAAAAACAGCTGGGGTTTTGGAAATTAACCTTTCTATGGTGTGACTAAGTCAAAAAAGTCCTTCTCTAAGGACTCTCTGTGGGCTGGAAGAGACCCTGGGTTCTTTAAGAAAAAAAAAATCGTCTTATGGATGCCTTTTTACATCAAATATTCCTAGATAGATATCTCTACTCAGAAATGAGTCCTATTAACAGAAAAATAATCGTTAAAAACCAATCACTATAGTGATTGCATCTGACAGTCTACGCAACATTTCACACCCATACATCCCCACCTTTTTATTTTTAGGAGGGAGATGTTTCTAAGTCTCTTCCCCATGGCCAAGATTTGCGCCTAGGATGACTGTACCTCAAAACAACTATACCACTCTACTTACTGAACTGTAGTTGTATGTTTCTCTTATGATTGTAATCTGTGTGCATCCTTTGCCCTAAACCCTTCTTCCCTTCTACCTCCTCTGCCCACTCCCAAGTGTCTCAAGGAAGGCTTTATGCTTTCCCTTGTATGAACTAAAATTCTGTCAGCATCACTGGCTGGTCTGCCTTAGGAAAGCCAAAAGTAGCTATAATGGACCGAGACAGCCACTAAGAGATGGCGTTTTGGGACTACAGCAATTCATAAAGACCATCTCATAAGGGGTGAATAACTTGGGATCTCTCTCAGGGGAAAGAATGCCCATCCTGATGAAATTATGGATCCAGCTGGTTCATAGAATCATAGATCTAGAACTTGAAGGACTTTAGTGGTCACCCAGCCCAATCCTTTCATTTTTTAAAATTATTTTTTTCAATTAATAAAAACATTTTTTCTCTCCCACCTTCACCCACATCCATGGTTGGGGCAGCGCAGGGGTGAGGCATGGAGAAAGAAAAACAAAAGCTTTGTAACAAATATGATAGCCAAACAAAAATTTCCACATTGGCCATATCTAAAACAACCCCTTCATTCTACAGATATGGCACCTAGGTGGCAAAGTAGATGGAGTGCTAGTTCTAGAGTCAGGAAGACTCATCTTCATGAGTTTAAATCTGGCCTCAGAAACTTTTACTAACTGTGTGACCCTGGGCAAGTCACTTAGCCCTGCTTGCCTCAGTTCCTCATCTGTAAAATGAGCTGGAGAAGGAAATGGCAAACCATTCCAGTATCCTTACCAAGAACAACAACAACTCTTTCATTTTTACAGATGAGGAAACTAAAATCCAAAGATTTGATTAAATGAATTGCAAGATGACACAGTGGCAAAGACAAATATTAAACTCAGATCATCCAGACACCAAGTTCAGGATTCTTTCTGCAGCACCACACTGGGTGTTTTGTTTGTAAGTTTGTGTGTATGTGTGGAGGGGGGGCGGCGCAGCTTTTGAGACTGGGCCTCCCTATCTTGCCCAGACTAGAAGTATATCAGCTACTTACAGGTCCAGTCCTACTACTGATCCAATCAAGAGTTTTAACCTATTCTGCTTATGATCTGGACCAGTTAACCTCTCCTTAGACAGCCTGATAGACCCTACCACCACCACCCTGGGGTTCCACTATATTGGCATCAAACTTAGTGCAGACCCAATTGGCTTTAGGCCACTGCAACTCAGAAATCCAGAGTTCAAAAGATCCATCAGACCCAGCCTTCCCAGTAAGGGGAATTCTAGATGTGCACCACCACATCTAGCCATCACATCCTAGATGAAGAAAAATACCTAAAAGGGGGTAAACAATGGAGCATGGAAATGCACTGATTCCAGAAATATAGCTATGCTTTGGGTGACAGGAATTGAGGGTGGGAAAAAATCCTTCCATGCAGCACAATATAATTATAAGAATAATTTTTAAAGCATAACCTATTTAGGCTTAAAATGTAGATTGTTCTATGTAACATGACATGAAAATTTGGTTATAGTAACAAGATACCTCCAAATTCTAAAATCTGGCTAAAACATTCTCTGTTAGCCACTGAGTTTCATTTCATTTCACACCAAGAAATTAATCCTCTCTGCCTTGATGGAAATAGTGGGGGGTATTATGATCAAGGCAACATAAATCAGTCATCCTGCCTTGCAGCTATGCATAATCCACTGATACAAAAATAGGTTTCAGAAAATATTCTAGAGATTTCAGAATGATCGGAAATAGCAACAGATTGAGACAGAAGCAGCTGCACTGGAGGTGAGGTTAAATTATCTTTGATGGAACTTGGGCAGAATAAAAGGCTACTTCCAAACTATCAATAAGCTATTCTCCCTATTCCTTTCAATTCTGTGACCACTTGAAGTGTTGGGGGCTTTGAAATTTAAAGAGAGCCTTAAGGATTTATAAGGTACGCTATTATCATATAACATTGAGGATACAGTGCCAATCTTTTTTTTTCTTTTAAATAGTTGAATTTCTCTGGTGGGAGCTGGGGAATGGGTCAGGGAAATATGTCCTTAGTTGACTAGGGGAGTGAGTTATGCAGAGCATAAGTCTGACACATTCTTTACCCCATTAAAACAATACTGTAGTCTGTGGGGCTTCATAACCCAAGTGATAGAGATACTGACATCTCTGATTTTAATATGCTGAGAGGGAAAGAGGAGAGAAAGGAGGGATGGGGAGAGGGAGAAAGAGACAGACACAGAGAGAGAGACAGAGACAGAGAGAGAGCAGAGACCGAGAGAGAGACAGAGAGAGAAACAGAGAGAGGAGAGACAGAGAGAGAGACAGACAGAGAGACAGAGAGACAGACAGAGAGAGAGAGAGAGAGAGAGAGAGAGAGAAGAGAGAGAAGACAATGCTTTCAAGCCCCTAGCTTTTATGGAATTCATAGGATAGATTCATCATCCATCACTGTCTTCTTGGTGTCCCCTGTGCCCAAGACTTTAGGAAGCTCTGCAGCATGCATGGCACAGATGATTTCCTTGGACACATGCATGACACAAGGGAACACAGAGACACACAGGAACACCAAAATGACACCTCCCATCTCTCTGTCTCTCTCTTTCCTTCTCTGTTTCTCCCTGTGTCTCTCTGTCTCTTTTTCTCTCTGTCTCTCTCTGTCTCATCTTTCTCTGTCTCTGTCTTTCTCTGTCTCTCTCCCTCTGTCTTTCTGTCTCTCCCTCTGTCTCTCTCTGTCTGTCTCTGTCTCTCTGTCTCTCTCTCTCTCCGTCTCTCCTAAGTAAAACAAATTCTGTGTTAGTGGCAAGGTTGGTCTTTTTTCAAATACCAGCAGAGAAGTCTTGCTTCTCGCTGTTTTTATTTGCTGGCTAAAAAGCAAGGTGTGAGAGAGTTGCTGCTCTCCTTAGTATTACTGACAACAGTCTCCACCTTCCATCCCAAGAGTTCAGTTACTTTTCCCCCTTTACTATGGTGACAATAATTCCCTGCCTGTGTTCTTGCATGCCACAGTTATACCTCCACTAGTAAACGAGTTAATGATCTGTTCTGGATCAGAAACACTTGTTTGCTCTCTGAAAGTATAGACTGAATTGAAATAGTTCAATACCTTTTCATTTATATCATCGGAGGGTCACACAGCTAGCATGTGTCAAATGCAGGGTTTGAACTTGAGTTTTCCCTAATCTGAGGCCAGTGCTCTCTTGCTATGCCAGGCTGTATCAAAATCAGAAAGCCCTGGGTTCAAATCCTGCATTTGACCCTGGGCAAGTCACTTAACCTCCAAGTCCAAAGCAACTCTAAGTTGCAGAGTTAGGTGCCAGTCCATATTGGTCAAAGGACCTTCCCATCTTCCCCATACCACTGAAGTCACAGTCCAGTTTTATTTTTTTAAGGCATACACTCATAAAATACAAATATCCCATATATGTTCAGTCTGTCTGCAAGCATTTAGTCAGCTTTACTTGTGCCCACAACTGTACTAAGCACTGGAGATACAATACAAACAAAAATATAGTCCCTGACCTCAAGGAACTTACATTCTAATGAGGGAGCACAGCACAGAAAAGGGAGCAGGAGGTACCTCCATGGGACCATGGTGGTGCTATCTGGAGAATAAGAAGAAGAACCAAGAGAGGAATGACATAGTCCTGGGGCTCCTCTTCAAAATGAAAATCCCAGGAAGAACTCATCAAAAGGGAAGGGGACTGCAGGGGCACAGGGGTGAGAAAGTCCCAGGCACTGAGGGAACATACAGGATGAGAAGGAAATTGAGGCATGGTGATGAAATCTAGAGATTCAAAAACAGAGACAGGAGAAGAATCAGGAGTGATTGGCCAAGTACCAGTGGAGGTTCTGGGAAGAACTCAGTGACGGGAGATGGGAGCTGTAGGGCAGAGAGACTGAAGTCAAGTTCAAAGATGAAAAGCCACAGAGCATAGTGATGTTCCAGAGTGAGAAGGTCACAGGCAATACACAAGAAAAATAAACACAGTGCCAGATGTTGGGGTGAGAGCTGGGGAAATTTCTCCTATGCTCCAGAGAGCAAGAAGCATTTCCCAAACCATAGTGTTTCCCTCTTGGTGGTCAGTAGTTCCCAGATTCGTTTTCCCAGCTTCTCAAATTCTGACTCGAAATGCCTTTTCTCATAGAAGTTTGGAATTAGTTACATTTCTTCCATAATTTTCTCAGTGTATACACTGCCTCCATACCTTCGAAGATGATCATTGTGACCAAAACAGTGGTGGTCAACATTCTGATGACCCAGCCCAGCCTCACTTAAATGTAATTCCCTTGGAAGTCGAGGCCGCTCTTTTGATGTCTTTGGTCGTCTTCGAGAACAAAGAACCGACAACAACAACACCATTGTGAATTCTGTTTAACTGGCCCTTTGACAAGAGACTCTGTCTGTCACTGGGACTACACTCAAAGCATTTCCACTTGGAATGACCTTACCGGAACTTGTATTCTCTCGGTACAGCCTTTTAGAATCTAGAGCTCTTTTTATCATTTCTGATGGCACAATATTATTCTGTTGGCTTCACAAACCACAATTGCTTCAGTTATTTCCCAATTGATGGACACACTATCAGTTGCTAGTTCTTTACCACTACAAAAAGACCCGCTTTAAATACTTTTGCACATATAAGGGGTTTTCCCCCTCTTTCTTTGATTTTTTGGGGGTTTGCTGGGTCAAACAGTATGCATGGTTATTGTCTTTGGTGGTGTCTGGAGCACAATTTATACAATGACAAAAACATCAGCGAGACAAACAACTTTGAAAGATCTAAGAATTCTATTAACACAATGACCTATCACAATTCCTAAGGGCCAATGACAAGTAATGCCATCTACCTCCAGATAGAAAGATGATGGACTCAAGGTACAGAACATTGGTTTTGGACATGGCCAGTGAAGGAATTTGTTTTGTTTGACTCTGCATATATGATTTTTCCTGGATAATTTACGTTTTCCACTTAAACACTGGACTATTGAGTTCTATTGTTTCTGATTTTTTTCTTGTCTAGCATGTCCATTGTCTATTTGTCTATTTTTTAAGCAATACCAACTAGTTTTGATGACTTCTGCTTTATAGTATAGTTTGAGGTACGGAAGTACTATTCCCCCTTCATCCCTACTTCTTTTCATCATTTTCCTTGATATACTAGATTTTTTGTTTTTCCAAATGAATTGTTGTTTTATCAAGTTCTATAAAGTATCACTTTGGTAATTTGATTAGCATAGCATGAAAATTAATGTTGGCAGTATTGTCATTTTGTCATTTTTTTATATTGGCACAACCTCACCACGGGCACCAAATATTCCTCCAGCTATTTAAATTGTTCATTATTTTATTTATTTATTTATTTTTTGGTTGGGCAATGGGGTTAAGTGACTTGCCCAGGGTCACACAGCTAGTAAGTATTGTGTGTCTGAGGCCAAATTTGAACTCGGGTCCTCCTGAATCCAGGGCCAGTGCTCTATCCACTGCGCCACCTAGCTACCCCTGTTCATTATTTCTTAAGGAATACTTTGTAATGAAACCACTACAGGTCTTTTGGGTGCTTTGATAGTTTGATTCTCAGATATTTTATGCATTTTGCAGTTATTTAGAATGGGATTTCCCGTTATATTGTTGCTTCCTGTATTTTGTTTTTATTATATACAAATGCTGTTGATTTTTGAGGATTTATTTTGTAGCCTGAAACTTTGCTGAAAATATTGTTTCAATTTATAACTTTGCTGATCCCCTATGATTTTCCAAGTAAACCATGAAATCATCAGCAAATAGGGGTAGTTTTGTTTTCTCTTGACCTATCTTATCTTTATGCCTTAAATCTCTTACTTTTGTCTTATTGCTATTATTAGCATTTCTAGAACTATTTCAAATAATAATGGGGCTAGTGGGCATCCTTGCCTCACCCCCATATTTGGAAAAGTTTCTAGTGTATCCCCATTGCAAAGAATGTTTTATTTTGGTTTTGGATAGACGCTGTTTATATTCTTTTAAAAAAAGATCCCTCTAGGCTTATATTTTGTAGGGTTTTTAGCATAAAAGATTTATCAAAAGCTTTTTTGCATCTATTAAGAAGATTACGTGGTTTTGGATGTTTCTATTTTTTAATATGCTTTATTATGTTGATTATTTTCCTAATATTGACTCATCTTTGCATCCTTGGAATAAATCCTATTTAGCAATTATGAATGATTTCTGAGATAAATTGCTACAGCCTAACAGGATTTTATTTTAAAATTTAAAGTCATTATTCATTAATATTATTGGCCTATAGTTTTCTTTCCGTGTTTTATCTTTTCTGGTTTAGGTATCAGGAGTATATTTGTTCCATAAAAGTATTTTGGCAGGATTCTTTCTCAATTTTTGAGAATAATTTGTGAAATATGAAACACGTGTTGTTTAAAAGTTTGATAGAATTCTTCTATGAATCTATCAGGACCAGGAATCCGGTGGGGGGAGAGCATAAAGGGGAATATGGGGGTGGTGGGGGTGGTGGTTCCTTTATACCTAGATCTATTTCTATTTCTGATATTGAATTATTTAAGACCTCTATCTGGTTCATCTGATAGTTTAGGTATTCTATATTTTTGAAAGTATTCCTCTATTTCCTTTGTGTTCTCAATTTTATTAGCATATAACTGTGTAATAAGTTCTGATTATTTTTTAATTTCTTCTGGTTTTGATATGATTTCACCTTATTCATTTGCTATTTTATTGATTTGGTTTTTTTTGCTCTCTTCTATTTAATCAGATTAACTAATAGTTTATCATTTTATTAGTTTTTATAAAGAACCAGTTTTTTTGTTTTACTTATCATTTTTATTTTTGCTTCAAATTCATCTATTTCCCTTATAATTTTTTAAAATATTTCCTCATTCATAGTTATTTTGGATTTATCTATTTATCAGCTTTCTGATTTTTTAAAATTTAAATTCAAAAATGCATATGCAGTTTTGTTACCTTCTGTTTTTCTGTTTTTCATTTTGTTAACATTAGACTTCCATGGATATTTTTCACCTGAGGATTACTTGAGCTGCATCCCAAAAATTTTTGTATATTATTTTTATCATTATCATTTTCTTTTATATAGTTATTAATTGCTTCTGCAATTTGTTCTTTGACACACTCAGTTAGGATTTCATTGTTATTGTTGTCTCCATTTGGGTCTGTATCTTTTATTTGTGGTCCCAGAAGCAATTACCATTTTTATTGCATTATGGTCTATAAATTGCTTATTAAGTCTTTCTGTATTTTAACATTTGTTTGTGCGTCTCTGTGTCCTACTTGGTCAATTTTTGTAACTTTAATATGGTGCTGAGAAACAAGTATATTCTTTTGCTGTCCCATTTAGAAAATGGCATGTCTTTTGACTCTAGTTTCTCTAACAATTTGTTCAGTTCCATATTTCTTCTTTTGTTTATCTTTCTGTTAGACTTATCTAAATCTAAAAGAAGGATATTGAAGTCCCCTTTCATTATTGTGTTAACTATGTCTTTTTGAGGCTCAGATAATATTTCCTTTATGCATTTGGAATATGCAAGTTTATTACTGATATTGGTTTGTTGGCTACAGTTCCTTTCAGAATAATGTAATTTCCTTGTTTATCCCTTTTTTAAAGTGTTTGCTTCTATTTTGTTAAATACTATGATTGCAATTTTGAGGGGGTTTTTTATTCACTTGATGCATGGTGATTTTTTCTATCCCTTCAGCTTTATTTTATCTGTGCCTTTGTTTTTAAAATATGTTTCTTTTAAGCAACAGACTGTAGGATTTTGTTTTCTTACTCAATCTATTGCTCTTTTTCATTTTATTGAATTGTTTAATCCATTCAAATTTTAAGTTATGAGAGTTAGATTTATACTTTCCTCTATACAATTCTAATACTGGAGATTTTTAAAGTTATGATTTTTTTTCCTTTTATACTTTAAAAATAGCACAATGTCCCTTCAATTACTTTACTTTAATCTTTTTTAAGGTGACCCTCTTCCCACTGGCTTTCTATCCCTCCCCTCTGATCTTCTCCTCCTGTTTATTACCCCTTTCCCTTTGGACTTTTGCTTTTTAATTCCTTTCTCCTCTCCTGCTTTTATCTGATTATATAATGCTTCCTTTATTTATTTCATCTCAGTAAAGTAGATACTCCCTACTTCCCTCCCCTTCAACTAATCCTATTCATTAGTTTTTTAAATTTTTATTTTTGTACCCCTTCCAAAAAGGATTTCTTTTATCCTCTTCATTAGTCATCCTTTCTTACTATCTACTCTAAAACCTCATTCTCTGATTCATAATCTCCATAGTTTTCTGTCTCTGTCTCTCTGTCTGCTGTCTGTCTGTCTGTCTCTCTTCTCTGTACTGCTCATGCAATCAAAACATCCAAGGTATCCATTCTGGGATCTTCCTTCTCAGTGGTTTCTGCCACTGAATTGTAGAGCTTGCCTAATGGATTCACCTCTTCTATTGTGCCTCACTTCCAGAACAATGCCAGTTATTGCAAGTGTCAGAGAGGACATTGGCCTATGATAGGGCCTTTCCTCAACCATGATTATGCAGCCCACCACTTATCTATTCCCCTCCCTGGTTATCATTCCCCTCCCCCCATTTGTCTCAAAATTTCCTCCCTGGGTCCATGTTCTTTCACTCCTCCAGGTGCCAACTTCCTTCTTCTTGACTAGTAGACTTTTCAAGCACCAAATGCCCCAGGCCACACCCAGAACAAAGTCCCTATCTCCCTTCACAGCTATCTCTTGTGAAGTCCCTTCCACTACCAAAGCAAGGCTTTCTTCCTTTCTTCCCTTTTTTAATCTTTCACACCTCCTCCTCACCTACACCTCTGAAGGTTCTTCTCTTTTATGAGATCATAGGGGTCGCCTTCCCATCATGGTTAGCCTTTGAGTTGACTCTGGCATACCACATATTCCTCTCCATCTCCCTCCTCCTCTCCTTGACTTTTCGTGTGCCCTCCCATGATGTAATATAGCCCCACAAAAAAAGATTGATTCACCTTTACGTAGGGTGCCTCCACGTTCTATCCAAAATGTCCAATGCCCAGCTCTTTATTGTTACCTCTATTGGACTTCCACCTTTACCCCTGTCTTCTCATGTATACTTAGAAAGAAGCCTCTTAATGGTCTCCCTCTTGTTACTCTATTGCCATTGCTTTCCTTGGCTGCTGCATTTATCCACTCCTGAATTTCCATTGTTTAAGAAGCAAACAATCTCTTCAGTTCTGGCTTTCTTTCTTAAAATGTTTCAAATATCTCTTTATTATTAAATGTCCATTTTTTTTCATTTATAGCTAAGCTTAGATTTGCAGGGTGGGTCACCCTGGGCTGCATCCTGAGCTCTGTGGCTCTTCAGAACATTATTCCATTCCCTCCTACATTTTCTGCTGGGTGCAGAATAGTCTTGTATTATTCAAATTTCCTTTCCTTTGTATTTGAAGGTCTTTTTTCCTGATTGTTTGCAGAACTTCTTGTTTTTTAATGAAATTGTTCAATTTTAACCACTATGTGTCTTAGAGTTTGCAGCCTCAGGTTTTTTTTTTCTGGAAGTGATCTATGAATGTTTTTCAAATGATGTTTTGTTTTCTGTGTATAGACATTCTGAGAAATTATCTTCACTCATTTCCCGCATTACAGTGTCAACATTTTTTGTCCTCTCATGTTCTTCTGGGAAACCTATGATCCTTAGACTATCTCCACCCATCTTGTTTTCAAGATCAGTATGTTTTGCTCGCACAGTGAATATATTTTTTCCAATGTGCTTTTTAAACTTTTCTAGATTGACCTTTACTTCTGTATATTTGCATTCACAATCTATTGTTCTCTCTTGTGTTTCTTTGGTGAGACTGGTCATCACAGATTCCAAAACAGATTCTGTTTTGCCCATTATTTCTGCTGTGCAGGCCATAAATTCTATTTGCAGAATTCTCATTTCTCTTTTGAACCACTCAGGAACAATGTGTTATGGTTCCAATATTTTCCTCACATGCCACAGGGTCCTCTGTCTCTTCAAGGGTTGGATCATTTTCCTGTGTCTTGTGGCATGTATTCATAGATGCCTGAACTTATTTACTAGATCTGGAGGCCATATTTCCTTCTGTTGTTACTGTTTTTCCCATTGATTTATCTGTTTATATTCAAGACCTCTGAGTTTTCTTTTCCTGAAGTCTTTGGTAATTTTGGTCTGCTTTTTCCTTCCTGGTTTTCTCCTATTCACTTTCTGAATCTGATCCGTCTGATGGTGGTTTCACTGGGGGCTGGATCTCAAAGTGTCTCAGCTTCCTTTCCTGCTAAGTAATTCATGGCTCACTAGCCTACATCTCTACCCCAAGTGACTTTCGGGTAGTCAAACCTGGCCTCATTTGGATGCTATGCTTTTTCTTTCAGACTTAGTGGAATTCTGCACAGCTTACACACACACACACACACACACACACACACACACACACACACACACACACACATACACACAGTGTCCTATCCTGGTGTCCTATCCTGCTCCTTCTAGTCCTCATTTCACTGGCCCATCACCACTCTGGTACTAAGGGGCTGTCCACCCCAGCACTGGCAGTTCAGAGATTTTCAGTACTGGTGCTATGGGTTGTGGCCCCTTTAGCAGGCTGCTAAAAAGACTTGCAGTTTCATGTGCAATCATTTTTTTATTATACTATATTATGGAAATGCTTGTTTTTGTCCACAAATAAAAAATAAAATGAATTTATAAAACAAACAAAAAAAGTAAATACAAAGGACTGCCACCATGCTGGCTGTCTTTTGTGGCTAAGCAAACTTCCATAGCCTGGAAAGAGGGAGGGGGACCAGAGAGTATGGGGTTGAGTTGTGTTTGAATCTGTGTGTCAGGTCCTTGGGCCTACTAGTGCAGCCTCAGTGCTAGTAGCATGGGAGATAGGGGAGGGTACTGAGTGAGTTCAGAGTTAAAGAGAATCAGTTCATGGTTTGTTGTTGTTTTTTTTTTCATTTTTTTAACCTTCTTTTGAATTCTGGATTCTGTTCTACATCATGGAGAAAGCTGAGATTGCTTGATCTATGACCCATAATTTCTGTTTTGGAGATATTTGAGAGGTCTTAGAGACGAGAGAAAATGTCTAGTCCTCCAACTTGTTGCTCACATTACCCAGAATTCAAATCTGAATATTTGTTTCAAGAGTTTTCTTTTTCTTTTCCTCCCCCAATGGTGGGGAGAGATTGGAGGGAGAGAAAGTAGATTTTTGCTCATTGAAAAAAGTTTTAATTTAAAATATATAAATGTGTGTGGTGTGTGTAAATAGATAGATAAATAGATATAGATATAGATATAGATATAGATATAGATATAGATATAGATATAGATATAGATATAGATATAGATATAGATATAGATATAGATATAGATATAGTCACCTCCAGGCCACAATGAGACATCAGAGTAGAAGTTTAGTGAAGAACTTTGACTTTTATGGCCTACCCTGGAACCTAGACACCTTTTATTGTTTTTTTTATGAAAAAATAGGGTCTGACTTACCAGTAGGTTGTGTCTCAAAAATTCATTTGTAAGTGGAAGGCTGCCCACACAAAGCACTAATATCACTGTATCAACTGGGACACACACACACACACACACATAAATCACAAAAAGGAAAAAATGTTTATGCTGCTGTTTGGACAGCATTCATCTGAGTGGTTAGAACTCCATTTCTCCAAAGCTGGAAACTTTTTTCTTTCTGTCACACTGAAGTAGGAGAGTAGTTCATCCAATGTGGCACAGAAGGTAAAAATAACATCAGCTGCAATAGAGTCAGGCTTTTTTCTCCCTTGAAATTATCTTGCCTGTTAACAAGACTTCCTGGTTTTCAGGGAGACATTTTAAACTACACTGCTATGATGTTTTCAGACAGTAGTAAAGCAGAAGAATTCTGGGCGTCTCAGCTGGGGGAAAGTGTTTCACAGTGCCCCCATCTCTATGACCACTTCAACTTGGAGCACTTTGGGGAAGCAGTCTCACTGTAAAGAGCATCTTTTAGTGTTTTTTGTAGGGTTTCTTCCAGGCACATCCATGGTCCTTTATATCTTCTGGCCTACTCCTGGGTCAGAACCAAAGCCAAGGGAGATTTGATTTGAACCAAATGTTCCTCTTGCCTTTTCACTGGAACAGAGATGTGTCTGCCTAACTGCAGACACAATAAGAGGCAGGGCAGCTAATGAATCTTCACAAAGACACATGATTATTACCAAGCTTAATGAGTCTACCTACAGCCTGCTGAGAGACTCCAGCTCTATTTCCTCAGCAGGTCGAGTTAATTGAGATACAGACAGATGAACCTGAGGTGGAAGAAATTACCATCAAATACAGGCTAGGGTTCCAAACAAAACCATCACAAGTGCAAGGATGTGGGTTACCCATGCTATTGAACAGGTGCAGAAGCAGCAGGAAAAATGCCAAATTAAGAAGCAGTCATAAGATCTTTCTTAATGGTACGGCAAAGAAATTATGTGCCTAAACAGCAGAGAAACTGAATAGACAATTTTACAATACTACAAATGATTGTTTAAAAAATCCTACCTTTTCTCCCTTTAGCTCTGCATGTGTTCATATGGGATATTCATATATTTTTCCCTGACTCAGCATTTAGGGCAGCTAAGTGGCATAGGGGACAGAGTATAGGGCCCAAAGTCAGAAAGATTTATCTTCCTGAGTTCAAATCTGGCTTCAGACACTTACTAGCTGTGTGACCCTGGGCAAGTCACTTAACCCTATTTGCCTCAGTTTCCTCTTCTGTAAAAGGAACTGGAGAAGGAAATGGCAAACCACTCCAGTATCTCTCCCACAAAAACCCCAAATGAAGATCTGGACATAGCTGAAAGGACAGAACAACAAACTCAGTATTTCCCTCAAATCCAAAGAGATGGTATCATTTGGATTTGCAGCTAAGAGGATAAGTTCAAATTCTACTAGAATTAAGATTCTGGAGGGAAGGGACTGTCCTCTCCTTTGTGTTTGTATCCACATAGTAAAAACCTGATCAATACTTTTTCCATTCATTCAGGTCCCACCACTTATTAACTATGCAACTCTAGGAGCCAAGGCATTTGATATCCCAGAGCCTCAGTTTATTCATCTGCAAAACAGAGATAATACCATTTGCATCTATCTATCTCACCAGCATGTTGTATGGAAAAAACTATTTATAGATTTTAAAGTGCTATAGTATTGATATGATTTAGAGGAAACAAAATAGTTTTTCGTATTTACAGGTGTTCACTAGGTCACTTGTAAAAATTTTTGTCTTTTTGTTTCTTTGAAGTTAAAGCTAATTATCAATGACTATCAATCAATCAAATACGTTATCAATGATTATTTGAAAAACAGTTGAAAACCTCATAGCCAAGAGGGGTTCCTTCCATTCTGTGTATAAGGAGAGTCCAGATTCTAATTTGTGACTACAGATGTTATTTAACAAGAAACATTTGCCTTGATGCCATTAGTCAAAAATAGTCTTTTGTCTCCCTTTGACTGCTACGTGTCAGGTTGATCTGTCAACTGCTGTCATTTTATGCCATCCTGAAGGCATAGTGCATCATTCGCAGTTTGGCTTCCACGTGTCCTTTAAGTCTTTCTCTGGCACAATCTGCTTGTGGCTGCTTTTTTTTCAGCTCACCTCATTTATCTGCCTTTCCCAGGCACTGTGTCAGTATTCAGCTGTCATCAATCCAGTCCAGTGGTCTGCATCACCTCGGTACCACATCAGGCAGCTCTAACAGAGTGAGGCAAGCACAGGATATGGGGTCAAAAGACCTGGCTTTAAACTCTTACTCCATAGCTCTGTTACCTCAGGCAAGTTTCAATGCCTTGGGCCTTTGCTCTCATAGATATATGCATAAAAGAGACCACCTAATCTAATTTCCACATTTTGGCAGTGAGGAAACAGAGCTCCAGAAAAGATTAAGAGACCTGCCTAAGGTACCATAGGTAGTAAGTAGTAAAAGCAAGATATGAACCCACATTTTTTATGCCAAATATACCATTCTGTCTCTATAAAATGTGAACAATAATGTCTGCTTCACAAGAGGTTGTATCAGATGACATAATGCATGTCAAGTGTTTTATAATTCATAAAGCACCATGTCAAAGGGTTTTTTTTTTATTATTGTTGTTCTTGTAGTTTTTAATTGATGTTGGAAGCCTGAGTACATTCCATGACCTAATTATGATTGCTGTCCTGTCTTCATGTCCTCTCTTAATGAGATATACTCTTCACTGCCCATGCAAATTCAGAAGGGAGGGGGAAAATCATCCTCTTGAAATCTTTGCTAATGCAAGCTCAACCCTAGGGCCCCCAGTTTGTTCTGTCATTCCTATGCATGTCTCTGAGAATGGACATTTGGTAGAAACTTAGAAGACCCCTTTGGTTACTACACATCTAGGGGTCAAATGATACTACGGGCATGTCTTTGAAGATATTGCCAGTTTGGTTCCACAATAAATCAGGTTCACAATAAAGCAAGTCACTTGAATTTTTTGGTTTCCAAGTACATATGAAAGTTATGTTTACACTATATTGTAGTCCATTAAGTATGCAATAATATTATGCCTAAAAAGTACATATCTTAATTTAAAAATACTTTATTAGGGGGCAACTAGGTGGCACAGTGGATAGAGCACCGGCCCTGGATTCAGGAGGACTTGAGTTCAAGTATGGCCTCAGACACATAATACTTACTAGCTGTGTGACCCTGGGCAAGTCACTTAACCCCATTGCCTAAATAAAAACTGAAAAAAAAAACTTTATTAGTAAAAAAAATTCTAAGCATCATCTGAGCCTTCATAGAGTCATAATCTTTTTTGCTGGTAGAAGGTCTTGCCTCAATGTTAATGGCTGCTAATAGATCAGGGTGGTGGTTGCTGCAGGTTGGGGTGACTGTTGCAATTTCTTAAAATAAGACAACAATGAAGTTTGCTGCATCATTTAGTTCTTCCTTTCATTTGAACACTTAGAGACCATTGTAGGATTATTAATTTGTCTGATTTCAATATTGTTGTATTTCAGGTAATAAGGAGGCCCAAGGAGAGGGAGAGAAAGGGAGAACAGCTGGTCAGTGGAGCAGTAAGAACACACATAACATTTATCTATTAAGGTCACTGTCTTATATGGGTGGGTTCATGGCATCCCAAAATAATTATAATAGTAACACCAAAGATCTCTAATCACAGATCATATGACAGATTTAATGACAATGAAAAAGTGTGAAATGTTGCAAGAACTGCCAAATGTAATACAGAGACAAATTGTGAGCACATGTTATTGAGAAAAAAATGGTACCGATAGACTTGCTCAAACAAATCTTTAATTCGTTTAAAAAAAATGCAACAAAATGAAAAGTATCTGTCCATGGCCATGCCCAGAATCACTCTGACTGATCAGAGGGAAGGGAAATGGAAGAATTGTTTATCCTGAACTTATGGAAAACCAGCTAGAGAGATATGCGCTAGGCTGTACCTGGATCTGGTTCAATGGTGGACCTAAAGGGTAGTCAGCCATGGTTCTCTATCAGTGTGGAAGGAGGTCTCTCATGTAAAAGCCCAGGTTTTTTGTTTGACCCTATGACACTGAATCTTTATATCAGTGATTTGTAAAAAGGCATAGAAGGAAGAAACTAGGGGAATCTTCTCTTTGCCACAATGTTCTCCCTATATATTTAAACAAGCTGGTTCACCATCAAAGATCAGAGATAATTGGTGTTAGGTAAAGTTTGTAAATGATGCTGGTGAAAATTCTCAGAAATCAATGTGACATATCTTGAACAACCAGAATTATAACACCATCTACAGGAACATGATTGGGGGAACAAGATGTCAGATATTAAGGTGAAGATTAATGAAGGCAGGAATAGAAGCAATATCACCATCAGGACCTACTACAGACCACCTGGAGAGGCAGAGGAAATAGATGAGATATTTAGGAAACAAATCACAAGCCTGGCAAGTAGACTTGTTAAAGTCAGGATATGTGACTTTAATTATCAGGACATCAGTAGAGCTCTCTGTCTGCCAAAAGCAGAGTAGTTAGTAATTTCTTGACTTGCTGATGATAATTTCATCCCTCAAAAGAAAGAGGAAATAATGAGGGAAACTTTCATTCTGGACCCAGTTCTCAACAAGGTAGAAATGATGGGAGCCTTGAAGGAAAAAGTCATGACTATATTAAAATTGCTGTCAGAGAGGAAGAAGAAAGCTGAAAATTTATCTAATGTGCACCCAGTTTTGAGACAACAGAATACAAGGGATTCAGAAAAAAGATAGGTGAAATGCCAAAGAATAAAACCTAGGAGAGATGGAAAGTTCATAAGAACTAAATTCTGAAGACACAAAGAGAAATAATTCCAAAAATGGCTATTAAGGAATTTATAAAGAGGGAGCCAATAAAAAAGCCACTAGATGCTTATAAAGAGTTCAAGTTACCTGTCCCAGATGAACTATACCTCAGGGTATTCAAAGAATTGGTGGATGCAATAGCAATATGTAATAGCTAAGCCAATGTTGGTGATATCCAAAAGGCCATGGAGAATTGTAAAAGTACCAGAGGACTGGAGAAGGCCAAGTATTGTCCTGATTTCTAAGAAAGGGAAGAGATTAGAACCTGCAAATGATAGGCCAGTGAATTCATGAATTCACTAAATTCATGGCAAAAATCTAAAGTATGCTATTTTAGGGATGATTACTGAATCTAGAAGGAGGCAGTAATTAGAATCAGTATGGGTTTATCAACAGTAGATAATAGCAGACTAATATCACTTCCTTTTTGGACAGGGTGACTATACTGGTAGATTATGGGAATGTTGTAGACATTTTTTACCTAGCCTTCAATGGAGTATTTGACAAAGGGATGGACACAAAGGGTAGTCATTCATAGTTTTATCAATATCAATGTGGAAGGAGGTCTTTCATGTAAAAGCTCAGGTATTTGCATTTGACCTTATGACACTGAACATTTGTATTAATGATTTAGAAAAAGTCATAGATAACATTCTTATCAAATTAGTAGGTCACATAAAAATAGGAAGGATAATTAACATATTAAATGAAAAACTCAGGATTCAAAAATATCTCAACAAGCCAAAACATTGGCTTAGTCTAATAAGATGAAATTTAATATCAATAAATTTAAAGTCTCAAGTGAGTTCCAAAAATCAACTTTGCAAAAATAAGAGAGAGGAGAGGTGGGAAGATAGTAATTTGTCTGAAAAAGACCTGGTGACTTAAAAACTTTGATCAATGCAGTAACCAACCAGGATGGTGGAACATGCTACCTACCACCAGAGAGTGATGGCCTCTGGGTGGCAGAATAAGATATTTTTTGAACATGATCAATTCAAGAATTAGATTTGTTTGAGTATGCATTTTTTTTAAAAAAGTTTAGCTTTTCTTTTTGTAAGGGGTAGAAAATAGATTTGTTTAGTTAACTGAAAAAATATTTTAAAATTTTAAGTTTAGAAGAAAAAGTCTTGAGGTTTTAGTGGACACCAAGCTCAATATAAGTCATCAGTGTGAAATGGAAGCAAATGAGATTGTAAATTACATTAATAAAGGCATAATGCCCAGGATTGCAGAGGTAATAGTCCCACTGCATTCTGTGCTCATCAGATGACATTTGAGGTATTATGTTAAATTTCAGTCACCACATTTTTGGAAAGACATGGATAAGCTATAAGATATCCAGAAGAGATCAAAAATAATGGTGAAGGAAAAAACCATGCTCACTCTGGAAATTAAAGGGGAGTAGAGGAGTCCACGTACTTTGAGGGTGGTCTCATAGAAGAAGGATTGTATTTGTTCTGCTTGGTCCCCAGAAGAGAGAACCAAGGGCAATGAGTGGCAGTTACTAGTGATCTCCTAATTGCCAAATTGGTCCTCAACCTCCATGAACTCCCTGAAGCTTTTGACACTGTTGATTATCTTCTTCTCCTTGATCACTTTTCCCTAGATTTTTATGACAACCTCTCTCCTGGTTCTACCTCTACTTATTTGCCTACCTTTTCTCAGTCTCCTTTGCTGGATCTTCAACTAAGTTGTGCTCACTAATAGTGAGGATCCCCTAAGGTTCTGCCCTGTGACCTCTTCTGTTCCCTTCTCCCTCTATAGTATTTCCCTTGGTGATAGTATAACCTCCCATAGATTCAATTATCATTTCTATTCTGATGATTCTCAGATCCATCTAGGCCCAACCTCTTTCCTGATCTCCAGTCTTACATCCCTAACTGCCTGTTGGACATATTAAACTCAATATGTCCAAAACTGAACTCATCTTTTCCCTAAAACCCTCCCTTCTTCCTAATTTTCTCCATTACTTCCAAGGGTACCATGATCCTCTCAGTCACCCAGGCTCACAACCTAGATGTCATCCTCACTACTTCTCACTCTCTCTCACTCCCCAATCAGTTGCCAAGTTCTGTTGTTTCTACTTCATGAAATCTCTCATATATACACCCTACTTTCCTCTAATAGGGCTACCACCCTGGTTCAGGCCCTCGTGACTTTATACCTAGACTACTATGAACCCTGCTGGTCAGCCTCCCTGTCTCAAATTTCCCCCTACACCAGTTCATCTTCCCTTCTACAGTTAGTTGACTTCCTGATGCATAAGATCAAATGGAAAATCCTCTGTTTAATTTTTAAAACCTTTGATAATATGGACCTCTCCACTTCCCAATCTTCTTACACTTTACACACCTCAACATACTCTGCAATCCAAGGACATTGTCCTCCTTGCTGTTTCTTGTATTAGAAACTCCATCTCCCAACTTTGGGATTTTTCTTTGGCTATCTCCCGTGTATGGAATGCTCTCCCTTCTAATTTCTGCCTCCTAGTTTCCCTGGCTTCCTTCAAGTCTCAGCAAAAGGTTCACTTTCTCTTTGGCTAGGCAATGGGGTTAAGTGACTTGCCCAGAGTCACACAGCTAGTAAGTGTTATGTGTCTGAGCCTGGATTTGAACTCAGGTCTTCCTGACTCCAGGACCAGAGCTCTATCCACTGTGCCACCAAGCTGCCCCTAGCTCTACTTTCTTTAAGAAGCCTTCCCTGATCCCTCCTTGATGTTAGTCTGTTCCCTCTGTTGATCAGCTACAATTTATCCTTTATATCTTATTTGTACATAGTTGTTTGTATGTTGTCTCCCTCATTAGACTACAAGCTTCTTGAGGGAAGGGATTATTTTTTTTTTTGTTTCCCTAGTTCCAGGCACAGTGTTTGGCATATTGTAAGCATTTAATAAATGTTTGTCAATTTGACTTGTGGGCAGTTGCAAACAGGTAGATTGAAACTTCATATAAGGAAAAGCTTCCAAACCATTAGAGCTATTCAAAAGTGGAATTGGTTGCCATGGGAGATGGCAGGTTTCCCCCCTCACTTGAGATCTTCATACAAAGGCTGGATGACCTATGTTAGGTACATGACAGAGGAGTTTCTTGATCAGGGATGGCCTTCAATACACGACCTCTGAAGTCCCTTCTGATGCTGAAATTGTATGAGACGGGTAAATTCCCAATACAAAGACTGCCAAAGTGAATCTTTTAAAAAGGTTCTATGAAATAAAACTGTTTCAATGAATAATCTAAAAAAATACACAAAATGTAGAAATAACAAAGATCATTATGGAAAGAACATTGTGTTGGTGACAAGGTGGCCTAAGTTCAAGTCCCAGCTAAGTCTAATTGAGTATGTAACTTTGTCCAAGTCAATTGGCCTCTCTTGTCAAGTGTAGCTCTCCAAGGTCCTTTTCAGTTCTGCTATTCTGTTCTGTTCTATTCTATTCCAAAATGCCTTCCTTCAGCCCCATTCATACAATATTCACTCTCTTTACGGTATTTGATTATGTGCTGTTTGAAAAACTGGGTTTCAACTGAGCTCTTTTTAGAGTTGCCTCTTTATCCTACCACTAAACAACAATTATCCTTCACCTCTCCTTTGTATCTTTGTGCCTCGAACATCCCATCCTGCTTAAACTCTCAAACCACCAGCCAGAATAACATATACGAGGATCCAAGAACCAGGAACACTTAAATGTGACACTTCTCTCCTTCCCATTCTGTGTTCAGAACATTTTACTTCATCTACTAAGTCATTCAAAGACATCACCCCATAAGTTCCATTTCATATATAGGTCCTTCTGACTAGCTATATGATTTATAAAAATATATTTATAACAAAATTCTACTTACAACAACAAGAAATATGTTGTTATATTATACAGTACTATAGTGGAATTTTAGGAAATTAGGTATCATTGTCACTTTACATATCATGGCTTGGCTTTGAGTTTAATTTCAGATTAGTTTCATAATCTTCTAGTCTCCCATGTTGATGGTCTTAACATGTTGGGTTTTTTTTCTTAACTTTCACAGTCCTGGCTATAACAGTGTCAATGTCATGGGCTTCTGCTGGGAGGAGAAATGAGAGAATTGGCAACTGATTAGATATGGTGTGTGCGTGTGTGTGTGTGTGTGTTTGTATGTGTGTGTGTATAGGTGGGGGGAGGTCAGGGGAGACTGAGTCAAAGAAGGCTTCTAAGATATAAGCTTGGGTGACTGACTGGAGGATGGCTATAACCTCAACAATAATCAGGGAATTCGAAAGAGGGGGAAGTTTGCAGGGAAAGAAAACAAATTCAGTTTTGTACATGCTGAATTTAAGATGTCTAGGAGACACCCAGTTTGATAAATCCAGTAGGATGGAGATGTGGGACTAGAGGTCCAGAAAGGAGTTAGGGCTAGACAAATAAATCTGAGAATCATCTGCAAAGAAATAATTATTGAATCCTTGGGAACTGATGAGATCACCCGGAGAAAGATAGAAGGAGAAGAGAAGGACTTTTCAGGACCTCTGAGTCCTGAGGGATGCCCACTGTTACCAGGTATGACCTAGCTCAAGATCCCCCAAAAGAGACTGAGGAGAAGTGGTTAGACAGGTCGGGGGAGAACCAAGACAGAGCAGCGTCATGAAAACACAATCCATCTAGTAGAGGGCAGTTGTGCGTAATACACATTTCTAAGAAGCCCCATTCCCTTCCTCATGAAAAACAGCATCTTGGCCAAACTTATGCCAAATTTCAGCAGCCAATGGTATACTGAAGTCAGCTTGAATCAGCTCATGAGAGCTGATTATTAAATTTTCAGTTTGAGCATTTACATATTATAAACTGGGCCTTGATTTATTGCTTTATTGATTGTGTGGCCTCAATAAAGTTATGGAGAAAATGTTAATACTGCAAATTAAACCTAAAGGTGTATTCTACATACTTTTTCCCCCCAAAAAAGCCAGTTGTTAAAGATTTACCAGCATACCTCTGCCACTAACAACCTTGTGAACAAAGCTGTCTACATAGGAATAACTTTGGTTCAATGGAAGTATACCAGGTCATATGTAACAGAAGGATATTTTTATTTATTTTTATATGTGAAATCATGCTAAATATGTTTCCACATTAGCCATATTTCAAAAGAAAGCAAGAAAAATGAAGTGGAAAAAATTATACTTCAGTTTGCACTCAGAGTTCAACAGTTCTCTCTCTGGAGGGGGATAGCATTTTTTCATCATGCATCATTTGTAATTTTCTCACATCAATGAACTGATCAGAACAGCCGAGTCTTTCACAATCAATCATCATCACCACATTAGCGTTACTGTGCACAATGATTTTCTGGTTCTGGTCACTTCACTTTGCATCAGTTCATACAAGTCTTGCCATGCATTTTTCTGAAACCACCCCCTTCATCATTTCTTATAATACAATAGTACTTCCTCACAACCTTAATCCATTTCAGCCATTTCCCAATTGATGAGTACCTCCCCAATATTCAATTCTTTGCCACTACAAAAAGAGCTGCTATAAATATTTTTATACATATGGGTCCTTTTCCTTTTTCTTTGATTTCTTTGAGGTACCAACCTAGGAGTGATTTTGCTGAATCAAAGGGTACGCACAGTTTTCTAGCTCTTTGGGCATAGTCCAAATTGTTCTCCAGCATGGTTGAACCAGTTCACAACTCCATGACCAATTCGTTAGTGTACCTATTTTTTCTTGCCCTCTCCAGCATTTGTCTGATAGGTGTGACATGGTACCTCAGCATTGTTTTAATTTGCTTTTCTTTAATCAATAGTGATTCAGAGCATTTTTCATGTGACTATAGATAGCTTTGATTTCTTCTTCTGAAAACTGCCTATTCATATCCTTTGACCTTTATCTATTAGAGAAGGGCTCTTATTTCCATGAATTTGATTCAGTTCCCTATATATTTGAGAAATGAGGCCATTAGGAAAGAAACTGTAAAATTTTTTGGTATTACTTCATTATCCATGGTAATTTTTAGCAAATGCAGTTTCTCTGATTATCTCATTTAATTAGGTCTATTTTTGCTTTTGCTTTGTCTGAGATCGTGATTGCTACACCTGCCTTTTTTTTAAACTTCAGCTGAAGCATAATAGATTCTGCTCCAGCCCTTTATTTTAACTCTATGTGTTTCTTTCTGTCTCAAGCATGTCTCTTGTATTAAAATTAAAAAAGGCATTGTTGGATTCTCATTTCTAATCCATTTTAATTCTAGCCCGTTATCTACTTCTGTTTTATGGGTAAGCTCATCTTATTCACATTTACTGAGATGATTACTAACTGTATTTCCCTCCATCCTATTTTCTTCAGTTAAAAATATTTTTATTGCAGAAAGATAGCGTCCCAATCCTTAATAGCAGTTACAGGATTCCAAGAGAGTTTCACAAAAGAATCCAACAAAGCAGTTATATGTAAAGCAATAGGGCTTTACTATGGAACATTTTAACTTAAGAACAGAGAGGAAAGTGAACTCTCTGGGGCAAGGACATAGGAACTAAAAAGTATAAGGTAAAGACATGATCAGTGTGGTTGTCAGGAACTCAGACAAGCAGGGGGTCTAACCATATTAGGAAAAAGAAGGTAGGTCAACCACGGTCCCTCAGAGATGACTGCCTTGGATTTAGCACATCCAGACCATAGATTCCTCCTTATCAACAGGGTGGGGGAAAGAGAGTGCCTGGGAAGCAATCATCTTCAAACCAAGGCAGCCCCCTGAGCCAGCAGAACATGGGAAAGCTAGATTTTCACTCAAGCAGAAATATCCCAGGCAGGGAGACATTCAGGAATTCCTAATACAATGGACCCAGCTGAAACAAATGTGGAATATGATAAGGGGCAGGAAAAAGCAGGCATGCCTAGAGTCTAGATAAGAGGCAGCCTTCTATGTATAAGTTTTGTGTATCTCAAAGAGTCCCATAGATTTCAAGGTGGGCTTTTTTTGGGGGGGGAAGAGTTGTTTGTTTTGTTTTTTTAAGACAATCATAGAGAGCAAAGAATGTTGATATTGCGTTTTAAAAAACAAAACTGAATGGCATAAATCTATATAACTATAACTCTATGACTAGGGCAAAGAAATGTTTTGTCTCATCTTTTAAATTCTCAGGACTCTACAGCCAGGCTGAATGAAAACATTCTTTTTACATCATGAAAATACTATGGACCAAATTCAGTGATCTTGAAACAGATCAAAGATGGAAAATAAAAGCTAGAGAACCAATATTTCTCTTATCCCTACCAGCTCTAAAAAGAAAGTCTGTTTGTGCCTATGTGGAGGTGTGACTTCAAGATCTCCTCTTTGGTGCTTTATATTGATCAAGAGTTTGAATTGATCAGAGTGGCAAGCGGTTTCAACTTCATGTAGGTCCAGACACTGAATTTGTTGAGAAAGAGGGGTAGTTGGAGAATTCTAACAATACATAAATAAAGCTAATACTGTGAATTAGTCCAGCCCTTCTAGAAAACAATTTTGAATTAGAAGAGGAAAGTCATTAATTATTCATACCCTTTGACCCAGAAATCCTAGGCTTGTTTGCCGGAGAGGTCAAAAACGGAAGGAAAGGCCTTATCCTTGCCAATATTTATATTGGGACTTTCTTTTTTGATAGCATAACACCCATAACAAAGTGAGTGCCAGTTGACTGAGGCATGTGAAAAATGAGCATGAGAAATGCACAGAAATATGGAAAGACTTGAATGAATTCATACAGAATAAAGTAAGACCAGAAAACAATACACACAGTGACTAATATTGTAAATGATAAGAATATGAAAATGAAACAAAAAGTAGAGTAAGTTAAAGTATTTTTATTATGCCTTTTAATAAGTAATTGTAATGACCATTCTTGGCCTTGAAGGTAAGGAAGAACCTCCCTTCTTTTGAAAGAAAGGTGATGGACTACAGGTGCAGAATTTAAATATTCCATCTTCTACAGTCACTATGTCAATTAGTTATGCTAATTGTTTCTCTTTGATACAAGAGAAGTTTCTTTGGTTGGATAGGTTTGGTTGGTATATCTGGAAATGATTACAATGTTAAAACAAAAGGCATCAATAAAAAAATTTTTAAAGAAAGCTCATTAATTTTATTTGTTACTGTTACCAGGGTTGCAGCAATAGCCCTGATATCATATGTTCCTCTACTATATTACAAACCCCTGGAGGGTTGGAACATATCTCATAACTCTCTGTGTAATTCACAGTACCTAGAAGAGGACCCCATAACAGAAGTATTCAGTAAATATTTGTTGTTATTGTTGATGATTATGATGATGATAGTGATTATATATGCTAATACCAATCCCTTAATCAAGCTTGCTACAAAGCAAATTGAACTAATAGCTCAAAAGTTTGGGAATTACAGTAGTGGCTCACATTTATTGTTTCTTCTAATGTGTGTTGGGGTGTATGGGGTGTTCAGGAAGGACTAGTACCTCTGGTGTGAGGGCTTACTAAACTCTTTTCAGGGCTACTCATCCACTTTTGGTGTCCACTTTTCAAAAAATTACTTTATTTTCAATTCACAGAGCAAAACAAGCCTTAGAAAGGCATGGAAAGACTGGCACAAAAGGATGGTATCCACTTTTCACCCTATTCTCACCTGTGGCCCCAAGAAGCTTTAGTATATACAGTGGCCACACACCAGTGAACTGTCTTGGCAGATGGGCTAAATCAGGTTGAAGGTAACCAACAGGCCTCAAACCTGTCAGTGAATTAGGAGCATTTCTACCCCAAGCACGTAAAGACTTCTCCTGGCAGAATAAGCAGATAAGAACGATTTGTTCCAATAGCCATGGAGGCAGCTGAAGCAGTTTCTGGGGAGCACTTGGAGCTTGGTCAAGCATTGAAGAGGCCGAGGTCATCCACAGCAGGTTATCACTGGTCGTCTTGACTTTTGTCTTGCCACTGGACTTCCATGACTCAGGAAGAGACAGTGAGACTGATGACTTTATGCAACTCTGCCTCACTAAATCTGATCAATGCACAAATCAAGACATCACCTTGTGATGTCATTGATCCTCTTCAAAAACAAAGGACAAACAACAACTGAATGTAGCCCTTGTGTCAAAAGCTCCCTTCCAACAAAAAGAGTGTCCCCACCTTTTGGGGACCTCTCATTCCTCTGGCTCTGCCTCTGAGAATGTCAGTATTGGGCATTTGCCTTAAGACGAAGACAGAAGAAACCCCTGGAGAATAGTCCCAGTGGAACACCTCCCTCAGTTAAGGGGTTCCCTTAGTTTGAGCCAGGAGTCCTCATCTAGGTAGAGAAGCCCATTCACCTGCCTAGTGAAAGCCCATTTGGTTTTCACCCAGACTAGCCCAGCTGACTCCAAGAACCTTCCAGATCCTCCAGAAAATCCTCCGCTCTCCTCTATCACTTCTGTGCCCAACAGGTAAGCCCTCTGCTCACCACATTTGCTATTGAATTTGCTCATTCAGCTTCCCCAACTTCCCTAGTGAGCTGTATGTGGAAAAGAACCACAAGAGCTGTGCTAGTCTGATGCCCTTCTGGTGGTCCTATAAAGAGCTCAGAACTGAAGACAGAGCTTCTTGCTGTAACTTCCATCTCTGTCCCCAGGAGCTCAGTTCCTTTTTCTGGCTTCTTCAGCTCTGCTCTGGAATGTGTGCATCCTCTCCCAAAAGGAAGCAAACAACCCACCGAGGCAAATGACTTGGGAGCCTGCGATCCTTCCTAAATGTGTTTCCAACTTAAAACCATGTCTCCAGACCAGTGTCTTTCTTCTTAAGAAAGTTTCTGCTATAGACCCAGGTACACAGCCCCATCCTTATGCACAACAGATCTCTTATAGTGTCTGTGGGAACTTTTCATTCTTGGATCACTTCAAATATATCTGTTTGGAGGCAATCCAGTTTACTACTTCCTCCCCCAAAATCTAGCACTGTGCCTCCTGTTCACATCTTAACCTCCCAGTGAATCTTGGGGTTTGGAGGTGCTCTTCCCATCAATGTTTGTCCATCTCTAAACCATAGCCCTCCATACCCCAGGGGGACCAGGCTATCCAAATTGCTGTAGGGCAGCTTTACACACTCCATTCAGAAGGGAGAGAAGAAGGCCCCTTAAGGGGAACATGTGTGTCCTTGTTACATGTAAAGGCTAGAAAAAAGAAAAATGGGCTTACCTCACAAATCACATGTACAAGATAAGCTGTCCTTCTGTCACTGAGATGTTTTAATAAGACTGAAGAAAACTTATGATTGTAAACTCCTGTGTGACACTTATAAGAACAGAAAACCATAACCTAACTTTGACCTTTATCTACTATAGACAAAAGAATCTGAATATTTTACACAGCTAGCCTCAACAAGAAATAGGGGGTATGTAATCTTGAATGAGTAAAGACTGTAGGGTCTCACAATGCTGAGGTGTGCACCCTGTGGAGCAACGTAGCAACTTAGAGAAGAAAAGAAAAGGGAAGTAAAATTCATGTTATCTGTCTAAACTAGCTCACTCCAAAAGGAGTTCCCAAAAGAAACTTGCAATTCAGTTTTCAATTTAATAAATGGATGTTTTTTAATTTTGTTTTGATCACAAGACATCATTTTTTATGGTACGCTTTTGCTGAACAGATCTTATATGTTTTTATACCCAATGGGAAAATTCATTAAAGTTCACTAGACTATGTAAACATCAATCTAATGTGGAGATTTGTATGTGTATATGTGTGTATATACATACATATATATGAGTGTGTATATATATAGCATATATATACAAATATATGTGTATATATTATGTGTGTATATGTACATATATGTATACACACAGAGACAGAGAACAAAATGGTGATGGCCATGTGGATGGAAAGAGGATTAGGAAGATGAGATGGAAAACCCATACATACATGTATACATTTATGCCCATCGCAGTTTCAATAAATCATGGGTCAGCATAAGAAATTAAATGGAAATTTTTGGAGAGTTTTGCAGAAGCTGCAAATGACACACAAAGGCCAGCAGATGACATAGAAAAAGTTTAGAAACTCTGAAATGCATAAAATATATGTATAGCATTGTGTAATATCAATATATTTTATCTTTTAAGCCATAGTAATTCAGACTTTTTCTCTGGTATGATGGGAGGGCCAAAAATTTTTACACAGGTTTTCCAGATCACAGGAGAACCACATTCCTAACTTCCATGATGTGGAAGGGATAACTGTATGTACATACATACACACACACACACACACACACACACACATATACTCATGAGTATATATAATCATATATAATTTACATATAAAAACTGATGTATATGCCACATACACATGTGTATATATATGAATATGTATATGAGCATTTACATATACTCATATAATTTTCATATATCTAAACTCACATATGCATGTGTATATATATATATATATATGTGTGTGTGTGTGTGTATATATATATGCGCATGTATGTGGGGAGGTACGTACATATATGAATTTTCCATCTCATCTTCCTAATCTTTGTTTCCACCCACGTACCCTTCACCATTTATTAACAGAATAGAGGAAGTTCATAGAGGACACCTCCTCTGTGGCTCCCTCAGCCAAATGTGTTGAATTCCTCGGCCCTCCATCTCCATTTTTGTTCAACAGGGGCATGTAGCAATAAAGAGTAGTTATGAAACATCATTCACAAAAATGGTTTTTGTATTTACCTGCATCGCATAATAAAAGATCTCCCCAGGTATCTCAACATCATCTTCTGAAGGAAATAATGAGCAAATGTTGTCTCACCTGAGCAGAATCTATTCTCCAGTGCATATGTGTCACTTTAAAATAAGCCGTTTCCTTCCTTTATTTTGCTTGTCAACAAATCATGGTATAGGGGAAAGAGCGCTGACTGTGAGGTCAGAAGACTGGGTTCAATTCCTTTCTCTGACAGTTAGTACATTGAGAAAATTATTTGCCTCCTTGGGTCTCTGTGTCTTCATTATGTGACACAAAGGCCTTGTCCTACATGGCCCCTAGGGTCCCTTCTGGCTCTATATTGATGAAAGACCAATTTCACTCTAGGATTTAGAGCAGGAAGGGACTCGAGAAATCATCTAAACCAAACCTAGCTTTACCAGTGAAAAAAATCAGGTCTACCCAGGAAAAGTAAGGCACCTTGCCCCAGGTTACACAGCTAAGAAGTAGCAGGGCCAGAATTCTAACCCAGGGTCTCTGACTCCAAACCTGAGGTCTGTTTGTCCAGTTTACTGCACAAGGGCTGGTTCTTCAAATATGAGCCTGTCTGATGCCTCGTGGAAGAAAGAGCTATATCAAAACCCAAAGACATTTCCTGGAGAAATCAATGAATTCACCTAGCAAAAGCAAAAATAAATAAATAAATAAATAAACAAACAAATAAGATTTTTTTTCCTTCAAAAGTAACTGAATGATCCATTAGGAGTTTCCACAGTTCGTTATCCTCGTGTAATTAATATCACCTCACCAACTGTGCCTCCTGGGGCACTCTGTTGCCTCTGGGAGATGGGAAACAAAACCAATCATATGTGTGCATGTGCATGCATGTGGGTGCCTGCGAGTGTGCGCGTGTGTAAGTGAACCCAACCCTTATGTACAAAAAATTTTTATAGCAACTTTTTGTCGCAGCAAAAAATGGAAGCAAAGGAGTGGCCCAGCTATCAGGGAATTGCTAAACAAATGATGGTATAGTAATACAATAGAATAGTACTGCCCCATGAGAAGTGATGAAACTGGCAGTTTCAGAGAAACTAGGATGGCCTGAATGAACTAGTGAACAGAAACCAGGAGACCAATTTATACAGGGACAATATTATAAAGTAAACATCTTTGAAAGACTTTAGACTTCCGCTCAATGGCACAGTGGATAGAGCGTGTGGCCTGGAGTCAGGACTCCCTGAGTTCAAGTGCTTCCTAGCTGTGCGACACTGGCAATTCACTTAACCTTCTTTGTCTTAGTGTCCTCATCTGTAAAATGGGCTGGAGAAGGAAATGGCAAACCACCCCAGTATCTCAAGTCAGACATGGCTGAGCAACAGCAACATACAGAGGATGGAAGAAGAAGCACCCCCCCCCTTAATAACTCATAAATAGTGGGGGAATTTGTGCTGATTATCCACGTATATTTGTTATGAGACTTTCGTTTTTCTTGTTTTAAAAAAAAGTTGTTCAATTGGAGGGGAGGGGAGGATGAAATAGATGTTCATCAATTGGAAAAAATAAAAATAAATTTTAAAAACAGTAGAAGTAAGTGAATGTAGCTAAGCATCATTGAAAGTCTTCATGACTGTAAGAAAATGACCAGGGATGGGAGGATTTAGCGGAATTTGTGCTGCCCAGATGGCAGCTGGCATGAATGTGAGATATCAGTTGTAAAGGATCTCTGCACTAGTCTGTATATCCCAACTAATTCCCATTCTTAACAGTGGGAGCACCCCCACACCCCTACCCCTGAAGGGCAAGAACAAAGGGAGAGACTGTCAGAGAATCTTCGCCTTTCGCGGGTCTAGTTTTATATCCAAAACAACAATATTGCTTTAAGGACAACTTCGAATGAGTAAATCATTTTGACTATTATAAATACCAAAATTAACTACAAAAGACATATGAAGGAAGATGCAATTTACATCCAGAAAAAGAACTGATAAATAGAAGTATGCGTAGAATGGTTTTACATATATATACATATTTGTGCCTAATGGTAGCCATGGCAGGGGAGGAATAGACAGGGAGGGAGGAGAAGAAAAAAAGGAAGTTACACAATAACTTTATCATGTATTTAAAAGGAATAGCAAGTTATGTGTAATAGATTTGTAGTTTCACGTACAATCATCTTTTTTTTTCTTCTATTCTTCAATGTTATGGAAATGCTTGTTTTATTTTAAGTTCAGAATAAAATAAATAAAGTTTAAAAAAAACACCTTTGCTCTCCATGTCTTCCTTCCTCTAGTGCCTAATATATCTGTTCTACTCAGAAAGGATGAGATTCTGTTCCAGAGCCCTGGGACAGGCTTTGAAATACTGAGTACAGGGAGTAATTTGGGTCAAATCTGTTCTTGGGGACCAAGATCCAGTCACTAAGAGGGCCTAGGGAGCTTCAACTATTCTGTGAATAAGGAATCCTAGAAAAGAGAGAAGATGAAAGGCAAAGGGACCTCAGGCTGCCCTTTCCTACTGATTTTATAACAAACTGACACTTGCTCAGCTATTTGATTGATAATGGTTCTTATTATTTTGTTTTTGGCCATTATATTTGCTTATTATTTCATTGATAAATTCCTCTGTTAGTCAAATAGACTCAGGGCACAAGAGCAAATAAAAGATTGGAAGGAAGAAGACGCACTGAATTTGCCCAGTGCCTTTCCTGTGTCTGGTATTAGCACTTTACACAAATGACCATTTTAATTGAGAACATACTGTACTCAAAGCCCTAGAAGGAGGGGTGAGGGGTGTGGGTGGAAGGGCAGGGAAGGAGCACAAAAGGAATATATAAAAGAGACTTTGCCCACAAGGAACTTAGAGGGGAAAAAAAAGCAGCTGAGTCTCTCTGTCTGGGAGAAAGGGATGTTTGCAACATAGCTTCCCATGAGAAAACCGACTTTGGGGCCCTCTCCTACGTCTGTCGTATGGTGAAAAAAGAACTAGGTTTGAATCCTGGCTCTGCCAAGGACAAGCTGTGTGACCCAAGGCAAGTTCCTCAATGTCTCTGAGTCTCAGTTTTGTCATCTGTAAAATGGAGATAGTATCACCTTCCCTGCCTATCACAAGACAGCTGTAAGGTTCCAACTATACAATATTAGACAAGGGTCAGCTATTTTTTTTTAACCAAATTCATTCTTTTGACAAAAGAAAAAATTACTGGAGAGATTCAGTGGGATCAGTCCCAGCAAAGAGGAGTGATTTGACCCTAGAAGTATCCATTCATTTGAAAGATGGGAAGCTCTGGGCTAGGTTTTGTCAGGGACATAAAAGAAGTAAGAGATCCAGGCCCTGATTCCCAGGAGCTTAAAAATCTAATTAGAAGGTATGCACATAAATAACTACATTACAAGGCAGGACTCAATTCTTGTCCTATGAGGAGTACTGGCAGTAAGTGTTATGGGAGCTCAGCAGAGGAAAAGCTCCCAGAGAGGATGGACAAAAGCTCTTGGCTAACACACAGCCTCCACTTTTCAGTCTTTAGGACTGGCTTTTCATTAAATTTTGTCTTTTTGACTCATTTTCCTCCTCATGGTTTCCCCTGAGAACAATAGAATTTGGGCCTTTTTGTCCCCACCCAGGGCTTCCTCTGGGAATATTAGAATTTGGTTTGTGTCTAAGCCTCTACGACTTAGACTTTTGGAAAAGGGTCCTCCCAATCCTATGCAAGTATTTAGGCTAACAACACATCATCTACAGAACAGGCTTTATGTAACTGAACTGTGCCCCTTCTTCCTTACAAAAAAGGATATACACTAGAATGCATAAGCTATCAAGACAGCTCTCCTTCCTTTTCCAACGAATTTCTATCTCCCAGGATCCCTCGACTAGAGGAAAATATTCTAAGTCACTAAAAAATCAACCCCTTTCCTCATATCTGCACAACCCACAAAACTCACAATATCAGTGAAGGGCAAGGCTTCCGTTTGATATCCCACATTGTAGCTCTATTTCATACTGCTTCTCAGTTTGGGTTCCTGGGTGTTAGGTTCCACAAGCTCCTCTAATGTCCTGATATTGCAACTCTATCACTGAAAGCTTGCATACTTGCATGGCCAGGGAATTTCTCAGTGCTCCACTACTGCCTAAGTCTGATGTCACCATAAATCCTCAGGCCTTCCTGCAGAAAACTGGAATCCATGTGTATCCCACTGACTTTTGTCTAATCCCTCAAATTAGTCCCCATTTTTAAAAGCTAAGACCAACGTATAGCTCAGGTATTAACTTCACAAGCAATGAGGTATTAACAGGGCTAAAAGTTCTTCATTGTACTGGAGGGGTTAGCTTAATGATACATAAGAGAATGGCATTCACTATCATTCTCCATATTGGAACAAAGACCTCACCCCCATTAACCCTGAAACAAGGAGTTAGCTTTGTCAAGTGAACCTCACACCTTATTAAGCAGACAAAAGAGGGATTCAAGAAGTCTTACTGGGCTCCTCCTGGGCATACACTTAATATAATAACATATAATAATACATAATAATTAGAATGCAGCTTGGGAAATGATCTGCTAGAAAGAATGAAATAGTGTACCCTGAGACATTTAAGAAGGATGGGATTGCTTCTAGCTGGAGGAATCAGGGAAGGATTCATATAGAGGAGATATCACAGATGAGTTTTCAAGGAGGGGAAAGATATTGGAAGGAAGAAGTCTGGAGAGAGTGTCTATTTTAGGCATGAATAGGCTTACCCAATGGTGAGTAGGCAAGAGGAGGAAGAAGATTGAGGAATAGTGAGTGGCCTAGTTTAATTTAGGAATAGAGTGCATGAAGGGGCTAACCAATGAAAACAAGTCTGAAAAAGTAAGATGGAGCTACTTTGTGGAAAAGAATCCTGAGCTCCTCAATTAAACTGCAAATGTTTTCAGACTCATTGCTATTCCTTTCACACAACACTGTATCTCCTGACTATGGTTTATTTTCTCTGGCTATCCCTCAGGCCTGGCACATAATAGGTGCTTAATAAATATTTATTGATTGATTGATTGATTTCTGTTTCCTAACTTCCTTTGCTGCCTTCAAGTCCCAGCTAAAATCCCTCTTTCTATATGAAGCCTTTCCTAATTTCCCTTAATGCTGATACCTTCCCTCTTTTAATTATCTTCCATTTATCCTGTATATATCTTGTTGGCACATAGTTGTAGGCTCCTTGAGAGCAGAGAGTATTTCTTGTTTTTCTTTCCTTGCATCTCCAGAGCTTAGCACATTGCCTGGCACATAGTAGGCATTTAATACAGGCTGGCTAACTTTAGTCAAGGCCCTAAAGAGATGGGACACTGGAAGGGGTAAGTTTTGATAGGGAAGAAAAGTGAGGGGCATCAGACAAACCCAGGCACTAGGTAGGTGAGGAGGCCCAATGTGAGGGTAATACATACGTGTGTTTTGGAGTGGGGATGGGAGGACTGGGGAGACTGCTCAGAAAATGGGATGCAGAGAAAGGTAGAGACTAAATTGGCCTGATTCACAACCTTGTCTAAAGCCAACAAAGTCTCATTTGCCTTTGGATAGCTATGCTTTCCTCTCTACTAAGTGATGAAGGCAGTGAAAGAGAAAGAACTAACTGATAAATAGAAGTACATACAGAATTATTTTACATATATATGTGTATGTATATACATATTTGTGTCTAATAGTAGCCATCTTTGGAAGGAGTGAAGAAAAAAAAGAAAGTTGCATGATAATTTTATTATATATTTAAAAGGAATAGCAAATTGTATATAGATTTGCAGTTTCATGTGCAATCATCTTTTTAAAATTCTACTGTATTATGGAAATGCTTGTGTTATTTCATAAATTAAAAAGAAAAAAGGCTAGAGACAAGTCAAAAGGCCTTTTATTTTCCTACCCTTTTTTGTTTTTAGTTTTTAGTGTGCCTATGTAAGCAAAGTGGAAAGAGGGCCTAAAGGAGAAAGTTCAGGTGATTATCTGGCTAATTCAGGTATTGCAGAGGTATACCTGAGGGCTGGTAGATAGAGAGCTGGCCCTTGGACTCAGGGAGACCAGGTTCAAGTTTCATCTCTTGTTCATACCTGCTGTGTGAACGTACACAGGTCATCTAATCTCTCGGAACTTTCTAAGATTGTAAATTACAAGGGTTGCCATTCTGCAGCAATGGAGAGAGTTTCTACATTGGGAGTTCACACATGTTCCCCCTCTCCCACATACACACACACACACACACACACACACACACACACACACGAAATCACAGGCCCAAAGCCCCTCAGCCTCTTGGGGGGGAGGGAATGATTTTCTTAAATCAAAGATTAAAACATAGAAATCAACAGCTACTGAGAAAACATTATTTTATTAACTTGAATTCTATCACGTAACTGTCTATAGCACCTAGATTCACTGGATAAACTCTTTACTTTTTTTTCACTTTTTTTCCGCTGTCTCCATTTTGTCATTTGGTTTATCAAATTCTTCTCAGAGGGGAAGCAATGAACAAAATTATTATACCAACCAACTCACCAGAGCCAAGAAATCTGTTTATTTGAAGCTGATTCCAGCTGGGGACTTTAAGAAGCAGGCAGCCCAACATAGATCAGCCTGGTGCCACTGTTGGAATGGGATCAAGAAAGCCCGTTCATTCTCCCTCACCCGCCCTTCTGTTCAGTCTGGCCAGCTCAGCCAATGACCTACCTCTCTCTGCCAGCCTCCCCCCTCCCATGCTCGCAACAGCCAGGCCCTGCTAAGTTCCCTAAAATGAGAAGCAATAGCTAATCAGCAGGGGCACACAGCATTTTGCAGGCGCTAAATAATTGATGTCTCTGCAGGTTCAGTTGTCACCTTATTTTTGCTATAGGGCAGGATTACAAAAGCCAGGCCCCAGGCCAAGCTGAAGAATTCCTCCTCGTGACCCTTACCCCACACAAGTAATTGCTTTTTACACAACCTCTTCAAAAGAGAGAGACGTGACAAATTTCTGAAAGGTCAACAGAGACAGGCACAATCTGTTTTTAAATCTCAGCGAAGGAGAAAGTAACGCCCAGAGAAGCCAAACATACAAGATTAATGATCTCCACATACTGCAGGGAGAAGCCAACACCAGCTGGGGAATAGGCCTGCCATGGACAATGAAGGTGATGCAGGCAAAGCTGCTGATGTGTTCATTCAGGGCTGAATTTAAATCATGGCTGAGGATTATACGGGGTAAGTACCAGAGAGCCAGCTTATCTTCCCTTAACGTGTTTATGAAGCCCAAAGAGAAAACATGTCACATCTCCCACACAAGGCCTTCCTCTAGATAACTACAATCCTTTTTTTGCTAATAACTTCCTTACGTTTCTGTCTTCCTCTTCCTAGTATTCACATACCATATTTGAATTTATATATGTCCTACGGAAGGAAAACATGTCAGTTAAACAGAAAAAAATGGGAAGTTTTCCCCCTTAATATTTCTAAAACTCCTTTTAATAATGCAACCTTTTATTTATAAGATAGCTTTTGTTTCTTCAAATAGCCATTTAGGAAATATGTATGTATATAATTAGTTCATGACCCCTGGTCAAGTCACTTAACACAGTTTGCCTCAGTTTCCTCACCTGTAAAATGAGCTGGAGAAGGAAATGGCAAACCACTCCAGTATCTTTTGCCAATAAAACCCCAAATGGGGTCACAGAGAGTCTGACATGACTAAAATAACTAAACAACAATATAATAGGCCTTGAGGTGAGGTTTGGATCCACTACTTAGAAACATATTCTCTCTTTCTCTCTCTCTCTCTCTCTCTCTCTCTCTCTCTCTCTCTCTCTATATATATATATATATATATATACACATATATATGTATATATATATATTATATATACACACACATATATACAGACATATATACATATATATATATATACACACAGAGACACACATATATACATATAGGTAGATAGGTTGATAATAAATATTTCAGAAATATATCTATATGTGTATATTCTCTCTATATATATTCTGACTCTGTGTGTATATTCATTTATATGGGAGCACATACATACATGTATTTATTTATATGTGTGTACATATATATATATATATATATATATATATATACATGCATACAACTCGTTGTTTATGTTATCACTTATGTAGATATACATATCACCATAGAGGTGATGAGTTTAACGCTCTTGCTCCCAAAGCTTTTACCAAACTTGGTTATAAGTAGTAAAATGAACAAGTTAATAAAAGCATCTGAGTGTTCCTAAGCAAGTCATCAACCTCTTTAGGACTCAGTTTCCTCTACTGTAAAGCTAGAGGGTTGGATTTGATGGCTCCTAAGGGCCTTTCTAGCTCCAAAACTGAACCACTTCCATTTGAATTATCTTGGGAAGATTCTGAAGATCACCTGGCAAGATAAGATGCCAGACACTGAGGTCCTTTCTTGAGCTGAACTGCCAAGCATTCAAATTCTACTGCAGAAAGCACGACTCTGGCTACGTTGTTCAAATGCCAAGCTTGTTTGCTTAAAAGACTATTGCCCTCCCTCACTTACTCCAATTTACTTTCCAGTCATGACATCATCTTCCTGATGCCATGGTCCTCTTTGAGAACAAAGCACGAACAACATCAACAATTTTATGGAGGATTCATACATGGAGGTCAGAAGAAGTAATACAAGGACATTCTCAAGGTCTCTCTGGAGAACTTTAGTATCAGTCGTGAGACATAGGGGACGCTGGCACAAGACTCCCCAGAATGGCGTGCCCTCATTAAAGAAGGTGCTGGCTCTATGAGCAAAGCAGAATTGCAGTAGCTCAAAAGAAATGTGAGATGCACAAATTTAGAGGCAGCTCTACTCCAAATGTTCCTATGGACTATTTGTGTCCAACCTGTGGTAGAGCCTTCTGAGCTCATGTTGATTTAATCGGCCACAGTTGGACACACCGTACCTTGACCCTGATGTTGTAATGTCATCTTGGTTCTCTTCAAGCACAAAGGACAACAGCCAGCTCAAAAGTCATTATGAGTCTATTCCCTAAGTCAAACTTTTCCTTGCTCATCTCTAATGGAGAGCCAAGAAATGGTTTAATGACTGAGAGCAAGAGTGGTTAGAACACAATGAAATTAAGCTAAAGGTCTGGATGCTCCCCAAAACAGATAACAGCCTCTGAAAAGCCGAGAATTGGCTGAACCAGAAAATTTCAAAATGGCATGGGATTCCTGCAGCTGGATAAAAAAAACCTGATAAAATAGTGTTGGCCTCATACATCAAGAGTGAAGAAGCCCAGAGGCTGCCTCTGCCTCCCAGCTTCATTTCATCCAGCACAAAAACAAATACAATAACTGACTATAGCTACAATAAAGGAAGAACTCTGAAATTCTCTGGAAGTCACATCCCTCAGGGCCTTGAGATGTGAATATTCCTTCAGGAAAATGCACCTCTTTCTCTGTAATGACAAATGACACTTTTTTAAAGCAGGGGGTTAAGTAATTTTTCCATTGTAGCTGAGGGGAAAAAATGGATTTTAAGAATCCTCATTCATCCCAACTTTAGGAATTAGAAATCTTTAATGATAATTTTGGGATAGATAGATCTATATAAGTAAATGTGTATATGTGTACATACAGAGACATTATATAGAGAAATTATATATATAGATATATTTCAGAAATATTTATTATCTATCCCATGTTTACTCATTTTTTAATTTAGAAAATTGTTCTTTTTTTCCCCAGAGAAAAGTCTGCACAATCTCTCTCTGCCCCTTTCTCTCTCCATCTGTCTATTTTTATCTCCCTTTCTGCGCCTCTCTTCCCCACACCTTCTTACATTAATATGTTACATTTCTATAGCACTTTAATGTTTACAAAGCACTTTATGTATATAATCACATTTGAGCCTTTGTAACTGCCTTATGAGATGGATTCTACAGGTATCATTACACCCATTTTACAGATGAGGAAACTGCAGGTCAGAGAGATTATGTGGCTTGCCTGTGGTCTCACAATTATTCAAAACCAGGCTTCTCCTCTCATCCCTTCCTACTTCTTTTCCTTATTTTAACTGGCTTATAATACATACTTAAGACATAGCATGAAGCAGCAATGTTGCATAGTAGAGAGATCATTAGCCTCAGAGTCAGGAGGTGATGAGTTCAAGTCTTGCCTCTTACATATATTGATTACTTGACCAAAGGCAAAGTCACTAAGTGTCTCAATGCCCCAGGCAGCTCTCTAAGAGAGAGAGATCTGTGTGTGCATGTATATATCTATACATGTACCTATGGGCGAGTCACTTAGCTTCCATCTACCTATGAAATCATGGGACCAGTATATATACAGCAATAAAATTATTAAAAGTCTAATAAATTATCAAATGATAATGCATTGTAAATATATATTATAAATTCTAATTATATATATTGTAAATATATATAATACATGTATACGTATGTATAGGTATTGTATTGGGAATGTATTGTATACTCATATATGTATATGTGTATATATGTACACACATTTACACAGTGGACAAGTAGTATATGTGTATGTGCGTGTGTATATGTATACATGTGTGTATTTGTGTACATATACACATATACACATGGGAAATTTATATGTGAATGTATATATGTATATGTATATATGTATAGAATGTTCTATGCATGTACGTGATACATACACATCTATGTATGTATGCACGTACATGTGTATGTGCATATTTATATATACATTGTGTGCATACATGATGTATTATGTATACATTATCATTTGCTATATTTAATAACAATTTGTTGTTATTAATGATTTATTGCATTATTAACATAATATGTTACATATAATAATTATATATACTATATATTAATATAGAATTTAATATATACTATAATGTATTAACATAATATACCATACTACATTAACATAATATAAGTTATTAACAATTATAACGATATTTTAACAATTTAATTTCCCCTAGGTTTTTTTTCCCTGTGGCTCAATGGGCCGTCATGAACTCAAGGTTGCCTGCCCTTGTCATACATACATCTTAGCTACAGGAAAATGAATCTTCCCTCATCAGAGAAACTATCTGTAAATCACAATGGATTTATTTTTCAAAGAAAGTGCTTTGGCTTTGTTGGTATCTTTTCAGATCTCTGGGAAGCACATGATGAGAAGGCCCACATCTGTTTCAGGCCTGGGGAGCAGCAGTATGTACAAGCTAATCACTCAGGGAGGGACAATTGAGGTTTGACAGGAAATCCTGGCTCCTCTCTGTTGCCTTACCTGTCTAAAGGGAGAGAGAGGAGTATAGAAACTTATCTCTGCTGCATTCTTCAGTTCCTGTCATTCTATCTCAAAGAACCCTGGGGGTCTTCAGAAGGTTCTGCCTCTTTCTCATTCTCTGGGCTGGAGGCTGCTCTAAAGACGTACATATAAATATGTCTTTCCCACAACCGCATAGTTGCCAGGTAAGAGCATGATTTGGGCTTGCACTTTCCTGAGGATTCCCTGCTTTGGTATGTAACAGCAAAAAGCTCTGACTAGCTCTAAGGTAAGACTTAGGCAACAAAGCATAGTTCCAAAAAAAATGGTAGGCAGACCTTACTACAGAAGAGCAGCAGCAAGAATTCCAATCTAGCCTGGGAGAAACTACTCACTCTCACAGGATTTTCCTTGAGTGTGAGATCATCAGATTCAGAGTATATCCTATAAGCAAAAGTAAGAAGTATATGGGGGAAAACCACCTTAACGCAAATAAGTTCTGGGTTTCAGGGTCCCTTTTAGTGGATTAAATTTACCAAACTACATAATGAGTGAGAACGAAATCATACACCCAAAGTTAAAGCTGAGATAAATACTTTCCCCATCAGAGTGTTTCTCATTTCAATAACCCAAAGGCAGCATCCTCTGGAGTCAGAGGAAGTAGGCTCATAACCCAGCTTTGCCAGTTACTCCAGGTATGACATTAGATAAATCAACCCACCTCTCTGAGCCTCAGTTTCCTCATCTATAAAATTAAGAGGTTGGATTGATACAGAGATGAGGACTTAAGGAGCAGACTGAAATACACATTTTTGAACATGGCCAATCCATGGGTTTATTTTGCTTGTGTATGCTGTTCATTTGTTACAAAGGAGACTTTTTTTTTACATGGCGGGGAGCATTTAAGAAGAAGCAAGGGATTAGCAATTGGGATGACAAAAAAAGGAGAAGAAAAGGAAGAAAAGAGGGTAACTGTAGCATTTTTAAATGCACAAAATAGAACTGACGGAAGTTCAGAAGAAAACACAGATAAGTAGGACATCATGTTGAATGTACTGCATTTTTTTAAAAAAAATATAAGCCATATATAATAGAGATTTATGGCATCATGTACAATTTTCTTTTTCCATTCTATATATATGGAAATGCTGTTTGGTGACATTTATCAAGTATGGAACCACAAAAAAAAAAATATGTTCCTTGCAAAAAAAAATAAATTAAGAGGTTGGAGTAGATGACTTCTCTTCCATCTCTAAATTCTATGAAGAGCTATTTCACTCTGGTGTTCTACCTCTCTCTAAAGCCATCAAGGTCATCTTCAAAAAAACCCTCACTTGGTCCATGCATTCCCGATAGCTATCACGCTTTTGTGGTGAAACTCCTTAGAAAGCCCTCTACAACAGGTACCTCCATTTCCTTTCCTCTTACTCTCTTCCTAACTCTCTGTGATCTGTCTTCCAACCTTATCATTCCACTGAAACTGCTCTTTTCAAGGTTCCTAACGATTTCTTGATTGCCAAATCCATTGACCTTTTCTCAGTCCTCATCGTTCTTGACTTCTCTGCAGCCTTTGATACTGTTGGCCGTCCTCTTCTCCTTGCTATTCTCTTCTTTCTAGGTTTTCATGGCACTGCTCTCTCTTGGCTCTCCTCCTGCCTGTATGACCACTATTTCTTGGTCTCCTTTGCTGGATCTTCTCCCACATCTTGTAGAAGAATACATGGTTAATACATGGGTGTTCCCCAAGGCTCAACCCTGGCCCTTCTTCCTTCCTCCGTACTATTTGCCATGGTGATTTTATCAAATCCCATTGATTCAATTATCATCTCCATGCAGATGATTCTTGGGGATCAATTTGCCCAGCCCTAACAACTCTTCTGACCTCAATATCCAACATATGACTGCCTATTGGACATCTTAAACTGGACGTCCCGTAGATTTCCTAAACTCAGCATGTGCAAAACTGAACTCATCTTTTCTACCAAATGCTCCTCTCCTCCCAATTACTGTTGAGGTCACCACCACCCTTCCAGTCACCTTCCAGGACGATCCTTGACTCCTCACTGTTTCACCACCACCCCCCTTCAGTCAGTTGCCAAATTCTGTCCTTTCTATATTTACAGCATCTCCTATATACACCCCTATCTCTTCTCTGATGATGCAACCAGTGGTGCAGGCCCTTAGCACCTCAGGCCTGGACAACTGCAACAGCTTCCTGGTGGTCTTCCTACCTCAAATCTCTCTCTACTCCAGTTTATCTTCCATTGAGCTGTTAAAGTGATTTTCCTAAAGTGCTGGTCTCATTACGTCACTCCCCTATTCACTAAATTCCTGGGGCTCCCCTATCACCATATACTTTACGATCCAATGATACCGGCCCTCCTGACTCTCCCTTACATAACACACTCCCATCTCTGGGCATTTGTAGCTATCCCCCATGCCCAGAGCCCTTTCCCTCTTCAACTCTGCCTCCTGGCTCAACTGGCTTCCTTCCATTCTCAGCTAAAGTCTCACCTTCTACAAGTAGTCTTGCTCCATCCTCCTTAATTTTAACACCTTCACTTTGAGATTTTCTTTAATTTATCCTGTCTCTATCCTATTTGTACATAGTTGTTGGCATATTTTCTCCCCTATTGGACTGTGAGCTCCTTAAGGAAAGGGATTGTCTTTTGCCTTTCTTTGTATCCCCAGTTTCTAGCACCGTGTCAGGCACGTAGTAGGTACTTCATAAATGCTTGTTGACTTGACAGTGACATGGTGTTTTTTTTCTTTTTTTTGGTGAGGCGATCAGGGTTAAATGACTTGCCCAGGGTCTCACAGTGGCAGAGTGTTTTCAATTTCAACATGTTTTCATATACATTTCCTTGGAGACCTACAGCCACCCTGTTACTTAGGCAATGCAGGCATTATATTCATTTTACTGACAGGGAAAGTGAGACTCAGTTCTTACCACTAGTTTGGTGGTGTTGGGATCCAGTTCTAGGATTTAAATGGGATTTGCGCAATGTTCCCATCCTTCCTCCATCACTGAAGAACCCCTATTCCTCTGAGGTTTATGCTATTCATATCTAGCACCCAATCAAAATCCTGGTAGCTGTTGTCTAAAGACCCCAAAGTCTCTCCCCTCCTTTTCTCAATGAGTTTGGTACATCGTTCATAATTTTTTTCTCCTACTCAACTCCTGCCCTAATACTAGGGGACTTCAACATACATATTCACTCTCCCTAAAGTACCCTAATACTCAGTTTTTCAACCTACTCACTTCCCATGAGCTACTCCTCCACCCAACCTTAGCCACATACAATGATGGTCATACTCTTGATCTTGCTGTAATCCACAAATGTATCACCCGTCTTCAAGAATTCTGAATTCTCCTTATCTGACCATAAACTATTGGCTCTTCACCTCTCTCCCTCTTTACAAAACCCCACTCTTCATCCACTCCACTAACTCCAATCCCTTGACCTCTCAATTCTCTCCCAGGCCACCTCTCTTGCACTACTCACTTTCTCCTCTTCACCCCTTGGTGAACCAATTCAAGACTACACTCTCCTCTTCTTTTGAATCTCTTTCCCCTTTATCATGTCATTGATTATGCCCAGCCAAATCACTTCTATATACGTGCTGCTAAACAAAGAAAATCTAGCAATCATTCTGACTAGATCCACTACCAGTTTATGTTACACAGCCTCAACTGAGCCCTCACTGCTGCTAGGCAATCCTACTATACCTCTCTCATCAACTCACTGTCTGACTCTTTAACGTGGCTCTCCCAAATCTTTTAATCCCTCTTCAAACCTCTCAAGGTTTCCCTCTACCCATTCTCTCAGCTAAGAACCTTGCCTCATATTTTACAGAAAAAACTGAGGCCATTCACCATGAGCTCCCTCTTCCTCACCTTCTATCACTCAGATGCCTTCTGCCACCCTCTCATCCTTCACCCCTACTTCACATGATTAAGCAATCTTACTCCTGACCAAAGCTAACCTCTCTGCTTGTTCAAGTGATCCTATTCCATCTCCTCTCCTCCAAAAGATTGTCCCCTCTATTGTCCCCATTTTTTCAATTATTTTCAGTCTCTTCTTGTCTACTATCTACAAACACTCCCATGCCTCCCCATCCTGAAAAAAAAAACATAATTTGATCCTTCCATTCCTGCCATCACCCTATATCTCTTCTGCCCTTTATAGTCAAAAAGGCTGTCTACGATAGGTGCCTCCACTTTCTCTCTTCTCACTCTCTTCTTAACCCCTGACAATCTGGCTTCCAACCTTATCATTCCACCAAAACTCCTCTTTCCAAAGTTACCAACGGTCTCTTAGTTGCCAAATCCAATGGCCTTTTCTCAATCCTCATTTTCCTTGACCTCTCTGCAGCCTTTGACACTGTTAATCACTCTCTCCTCCTTGATACTCTCTCCTTTCTAGGTTTTTGGGACACCACTCTCTCCTGGTTCTCCTCCTACATAGCTGACCACTCCTTCTCTCTCTTCTTTGAAGGATCTTCTTCTAGATCATGCCCTCTAACCATAGGTGTCCTTCAAGGTTCTGTCCAGAGCCCTCTTTTCTTCTCCCTCTATACACAACCTAACTTGGTGATCTCATCAGTTCCCATGGATTTAATTACCATCTCCATGCTGATGACTTTCAAATTTACCTGTCCTGCTGAACTCTAGTTTCACATTTCCAACTGCCTTTCAGATATATCAGACTGGATTTCCATTAAACATCTTAAATTCACTGTGTCCAAAGTGGAATTCATTATCTTTCCTACAAATCCTCCTGCCTCCTATCTTCCCTATTACTGTAAAGGGTAACACCATCCTCCCAGTCCCTCAGGTTCACAACCTAGAAGTCATCCTGAATTTCTCACTATGTCTCATCCTCCATATTTAAGCTCTTACCAAGACTTGTTGATTTCACCTTCTTTGGTGTGTCTGCTTCTCCTCTGACATCACCACTGTAATTCAGGCCCTCATCACCTCACACCTAGATCATTGTAAAAGCCTGCTGGTGGTTCTGCCTGCCTCAAATCTCTCTCCACTCCAATCCATCAATTATTAAAGTGGTTTTCCTAAAGTGAAGGAACTAGAGTATCACATGCACAATCCCTCCCTCCACAATTCAATAAACTCCAGTGGCTCCCTATTGCCTCCAGGATCAACAACCAAAATGCTCTATCTGGAACTCAAAGCCCTTCATAACCCAGCCCTTTTTACCTTTCAAGCCTTTTTTTTTTTGCAAGGATTGCAGTTGGGGTTAATTGACTTGCCCAGGGTCACCCATCTAGTAAGTATCAAGTGTATGTTCTGAGACTTGATTTGAACTCAGGTCCTCCTGACGCCAGGGCCGGTGCTCTATCCATTGTGCTACTAACTGCCCCTTTTCAAGCCTTTTTACACCTTACTCCCCAACACTGACTCTTCAATCTACACTGGCTTCCTGGCTATTCCACAAACAAGACACTTCATCTCTTGGCTCTGAGCATTCTCTCTGGCTGCCCAACATGCCTATAACATTCTCTCTCCTCTGCTCTGCCTACTGACCTTCCTGGCTTCCTTCAAGTCCCAATTAAAACCCCACCTTCTACAGGAAGTCTTTCCCACCCTTCTTCATTCTAGCACCTTCCCTACATTAATTATTTCATATTTAACCTGTATAAAGCTTGCTTTGTATATATTTGTTTGCATGTTGTCTTCCCCCTTACATTGTAAGCTTCTTGAGGGTAGGGACTGTCTTTCACCTCTTTTTGTATCCCCAATGTTTAGCACAATGCCTGGCACATAGTGGGCCAGTAATTGTTAAAAAGCAATAGACCCCTTTATTTGGTGTGTTTAAAGAGAAGTTATGTGGTTTAACCAGAGACATTCAGGGTGGCATCAAAGGAGAGGCAAGGGAAAAGGGAAAAGTACTAGGGCAGATCTACGCCCTCAAAATTGGGCAGCAACTGATACTTCCAAACCAGGGCAATCTGCTGACCACCACCCCCACCCCCTGTCCTCCCACAAGCACATGAACACAGTATTTGTACTTCTGAAGCAACACTGGGTAGAGCAGGAGGGAATGTGATCTGGGATGCTGCCTGGGAGCCTCAGAATCATGGCAGGAGGGGGTAGTTTATAATGGTCTTGTGAAAGGCTGATCTGAGACTTGGCACCTAATAGTTCACCAAGCTCTCCCAGGGACTCCTGGGTTTATATTCTCTGCATGTGTCAGGACAGCTCCAAGTTTTATAGGGAAGGGTGGATTCCCATTCAGGTGCATCTGCTTGGTTTTCTATGACAAGGCTGTAATCAAGGAGATGCCAACCAGCTAGAAAATTAGACATTTATTTAGCCTGGAAGCTTCTAGGTCAAGAAGATTCTGAAGTGGAAAGTTCCAGAGAAGGGGAAAGAAAGGGGTATAGGAGGGGAGAGGTTGCTCTAGCTATTCAAGGTGATGCGGTTAGGGGTCCATCAGATCATAGATTCAGAGACTGAAGCAATCTGGTCCTAGAGGACCATCCCAGAGATAGATCATCTAGTCCAGCCCCCTTCTTTGACAAGTGAGGAAACCGAAACCCAGAGAAGCCATTACTTGCTCAAGGTCACCCAAGTAATAAATGGCAAAGTCAGGGTTTGAACGCAGTTCCTCCTCCACCAAACCCAGGACCCCTTCCACTGCACCCCCACTACATAAAAAGCTTGTTGGAAAGAGAGCAGGCATCCCCTCCTCCCTCCCGAATAACCATAGAGAAGATTTTCTGATCCGTAACAGTGAGAAAAGGTAGGATTCAAACTCAATTATTTTCATTCCAAGTCCAACACAATTACAGCTGCATAGCAATATTCCTGGCATTATTCCACTTAATCATTTCTAGGAGAAACAAACAATTCACCCACCCTCCCCCTTCCTAATTCCCATAAGAGCAAAACTGAACATTCCATCCAACTTTCTTCTTTGGATTGCATCCTACCAACCCTAACACCTTAAAATCTGATTAATAATTGCCCAGAAGAATGGTTACCTGCAAGGTGTTAAAGGATCACTTTTAAGCCCAGGGTCCAAAGCTGGTATTCCCTCGTCCTGCAGATACCCAACCTGGCTGTCAGGACCAGCTTCTCCTAAGCTAAAACTCTGGGTCCACAAATATTCATTTCAGAAAAATTCTGCCCCTTCCTCTTTGTTAAGTGCCACTAAATCTCTCTCAAGCAAAGATGTGCCCTTTCCCTTTAGTATGCCCAGAAATTTCCAGGCTTCGTACAATATTTATGCCTATTATAAGAACATTTAGCCAAGTTGATAGTGCCCTCCCACCAAAATCAGCTAGTATCTATTTTTATATATTTTATAAATCTCTATCTGTATATATAGATGTATATAAATCTCTATGAATATGTTGTCTTCCTTGTTTCTGTTGTGAGCTTCTAAGAGTAATTGACTGTCTTTTTTTTTTTTTGGTCTTTGTAGCCTCAGCACTTAGCACAATGCCTGACACCTAATAATTAATAATTGTTGAGTCAGCAAGGAGGCCCTGGACTTGGAGTAAGGAACACATGAGTTGAGAGTCTACCCCAGACACTTAATAAGCTATATATCCTGAATAAATCATATAACCCTCTCCAGCTCCAGTTTCTCTGTCTATAAAAAAAAAGGGATAATAATATCACTTATCTCACAGGGTTGTATTGAAGAACAAATGAGATAACATATGTAAAGCACTTTGCAAACTTTGAAGCTCTATATTCATGTTAGTTTTATTGACTGGCAAGAGACTGGGAGAGATTGCAATGCAAATTTGTTCATTCTGCTTTGTAGAGGTTACCTATCTAGTCTAAAACACAGGAAATGGAATCTGGGCAAATGACAGACACACTCTTGAAATCCCTTCTGCTACAGAACACTCATGACTTTAGAGGAACTATAGGGAAAGCTCTTAGAATAGATAAGCTATTCCACCAGCTTCTCTCCCTTCCTCTGGAACAGGAAAAAAGAGTGACAGTGAAGGAGACAGAGTCTTCTGGGAATTTTCTGTGGGCCCTGTTACTGAGACAACCACACAGTGGCTGTGTATATCTGAATCTTGCCTAGTCTATCTTTCAGGAATTGGTCAATGGTTAGTCTTTAATACCTTTCCATGCCTACATTTTCAAATATTTAGGAATGTGGAAAAATAAGTTTTGAAATTATTAAAAAACAATAATAATAATAATATGATAAAAAATATTTTTTAAACAGGTAAAAAGAGACAAAGGATAAAGAGTGAATAGTGCTGGACCTGGAGTCAGAAGACCTAAATTCAAATCCAACCTCAGGTACTTACTAGCTGTGTGACCCTGGGCAAGTCACTTAACAACTGTCTGCCTCAGTTTCCTTATCTGTAAAATTAGGATAATAATAGCACCTACCTCCCAGGTTGTTGTGAAGATAAAAATGAGATAACATTTGTAAAGTACTTTACAAACCTTAAAGCATTATGTAAATGCTAGTTTATTATTATTATTATTATTATTTTAAAAGTGGAATTTTTTGGTGAGGGTAACTCTAGCACTAACCTCCATAAAGTACATCAAAAAATTGAGGCCATATCTCTCGCCTACCTGGACTTCCTGGGATCAAATCAGAGAAAAATAGGACTGAGAAGGCTAGATGCTGGCAAAACAGCTAAAAAGTTTTGGTATATAGATCATGTCTGCTTATTTCTCCCCTGCAAAATAAAAAAGAAAGAAAGAACATTGCTTTCAAGGAGATGGAATTTCCCTCTTTTTCTTGAAGCAATGAAGCAGAGAAACAAATTATCTGAAAGGGAGCCAAGGCCTGTTTTCCCAGTGCCAGATTCCCAAAAGGATACCAACCTAAAGAAAAAGTAAATTCTTATTCATTCTTTAGAATAGAAAGGGTCAGAACTGGGTATTTCCTCTCATTAGATGGGTCTTTGCATGGCATAGAACTTTTTAAGTCAATGGAAGAATCTCTGTATCTCTCAAATATATGTATGTATATGTGTGTGTATATCTACCTTTGCTCTTTCCTTGGGCAGAGGATAGACTTGATAACTTGTCATCCATCTTTGGGTGGGGTCCTAAGATTCTTAGAGTTTGTGATTCCACATTTCTAAATAATGGCCTTGTTATGCCACTTAACTACCTCATAGAACAGTATGCTATTATGGAAAGAGTACTGCCTCAGAAGTCTGAGGACTTCAGTTCAAAATCTGCCAGTAATGTCCATTACCTTATGACCTTGAGTAATCATTTACCTTCCCCAGGCATGTTTACTTAAATATAAAATAAGGAGGTTGAACTATATGGTCACTGAGGTCCCTTCCAGCCAGGAATATGATGGTAAATGTTTAATAACCAACCTTCCAGAACTTTTTAAAAAATGTATATACAGTCCATTTTAAAGTTTAACCTGCATCATTAACATTTTTCCATCACTTTCTCAAGTTGATACAATCAATAAAATAATAAATCAAGCCTTGATCTGTAGTATTTGATGATTTCTAAGGTATAAATACTCATACTTATCATTGACACACTGAAAAGTTAATAATCAACTGTCCATCTCATCCCTGCTTCCAGCTTTATTTCTATGATCCTATAAGGAAGAAAATTTACAGAATTAATGGGGAAGAGAACGTGGTATATAATGGAAAGAGTGTTGGATTTAGAGCAGGAAGCCCTAATCCTATTTCTGTCCCTTACTAATAGTAATTTCAAGGAAATTGTTTTGAGTTCTTTGAACCTCAGTTTTCTCATCCATAAAGTAGAGATCTACATCCCCGTAGTACCTTAGAGCTGTTGTGAGAATCCAATGCGATAATGTATACAAAATGCTCTGGAAGCCTGAAAATATTATGTAAATATGAGCTCTTATAGACCAATCAGTCCCAAAGTATTTAGTGACAAATGCATAACCAAGAACTATTCTAGAAGCTTCAGGAAATATAAGACTAATATGGTAAGCTTTCTCTCCCTTCAATTTTACAGTCTAGGTTGAGAAACAACATAACAGAGTGATTATGCGAGGAGATCTCTATATCATCTGTATGTCTATATCTCTATCTTTGTATAGCTATCTTTATCTATAGCTCGCTCTCTCTCTCTCTCTCTCTCTCTCTCTCTCTCTATATATATATATATATATATATATATATGTGTGTGTGTGTGGGTGGGTATGTATACATATATACATATATACATATATACATATATATATACACATATATATGTCTAGCTAGATTCTCGACAGCTATACCTATCTCTAATATGTACACACACATATATATATATTTATTTATTTATATCTATTTCTATATCTCTATATCTCTGTATATCTCTGTAGCTATCTCTATATCTCTAGATCTAGATATCTATCTATAGATCTGTATATCTCTATAGCTATCTCTATATCTCTAGATCTAGATATATCTATAGATCTGTATATCTCTATAGCTATCAATCTATATCTCTAGATCTAAATATCTATCTATAGATCTGTGTGTATATATACATATCATATACATATCTATCTATATCTATATGTCTTTCTTTATCTGTCAATTTCTATCCCTATATCTATATCTCTATAGCTATAGCTACTCCTTTCTCTGTCTATACACACACACACATCTATCTCGATCTTTCTATATCTATATGTCTATCTCTATCTATGCATATGTCTATATTTTTTCTCTCTGTATATCTCTATAGCTATCTCAGTCTTCATCTCTAGATATTGATATCTAGATCTATAGATCTGGCTATAGATCTGTGTGTACATATATGTATGTGTGTGTATATATATATATGTGTGTGTGTGTGTGTGTGTGTGTGTATAAATTACTCCATGGCAGGAGTTAGGCAATATATACAGAAGACAAGGCCAAAGAAGGGAGAGGTCAATAAGGAACAAAATAGTCGAGGTAGGCAGCTTCATGGAAAGGTGGGACTAGATCCGAGCCTTAAAGGCTATCACTACTGTATGTGTCTACTGCTATCCTAGAACTAAAGGATGCTTGGCTAGTTGAAAAATTGCCCACCTGGTGACAAAAAATGGCAATCTAACCATCCCATGTACCCTCCGGTCAAGAACATGGACCATTGTTCCTATGGGCCTGTGAAAAGCAGGCTGATTAAATATGAGTGAATGCTAAATGAATAAGTGATTATTGCTTGCCCACATAAGTCCAAAGAAAGCTTCTAAGTTGGGCTAAACACAGAGAAGTTTCCTATGCCAAGCTTTGTGCCAAAGATGGGGTTACCCCTGTGGTGATGGGTTTTCATCCTGGAAAATAACATAGTAACTACCCATGTCCTTTGGGCCTGAAAGAAAATAGGCTGAGTCTAGTGGGTTCTATTTCTAGCTCTGTTATTAATTAGCTGTGTGACTTTAGGGAAGTTATTTGGCCTCTCTGGCCCTCATTTTTCTCATCTGTGAAATATAAATTTATAGATGGTCTGAAAACTATTTAGTTCCTAGAACTCTCTGTCCCCTTTTCAACCAGTCAGCCAGCATCATGACAGAAACAGAAGGGAGGACCTTGAGAGTACCAAGAACTGTTAGGAGTTTTTTATTTTTCTATGGGTTGCCAAGGCCAAAGAATTCATCACCATATGGCCAGCCTCCTGGTGACAAGTCTCTCTCTGCTTAGCTAGGCTAGTCCTTGGAACGCAGGCATAGTCTGTTGCTGGAACAGTATTTAAAGTCTTTTCATCATGACAGTACCTGCCCAAGTTTGTATTCTACTGGTCTAGTCCTTGACAACCAAGACTGTCCTCTGAGGGAGGCATCAAAGTCTTTCAGTCATAATTTATGCCCGCAAGTCATGGAATACTATAGTCTCTGCAGAATTAAAGTTGAAGATCACCCAAAGGGCAATGAAGAGGTGTCGAGGGACAGGAGCAGGCTGCAAATATATAAATCAGAGAAATGCATGGCCAGAAAAAAGACAAACCTTCCACATAGCAAAAGTGAAGACAATGGGTGGAGCAATGCATAATGTAAACAAAATATTAGGAAGGCCCTGAGCATCTTGGGATTACCTCCTTTGGGGAACTTATGGGAAGACATGGGCAATAGTTACCTAGGCTAGGCAGGTGTGGGTGGCCTATGATCTGCATTGTGGAAAGAATCCCCCCAGAGAGTTGACAGATCTCTTAGACTAAGATATGAGAGTTGCATTTGATCTCCGAAGTACCTTCCTGAAATAACATTGGTTATAGAAGAGACAAAGGAAAATAAACCAAAATGTCTGCTTCTGGTTTTTCCCCATAATATTCCTGAAAAGTGATGTCAAACATTGTGGCTGCTACATGACAAAGGGTGAAAAGAAGCATCCCTGCACCTGAAGCTGTGAGGGCAGAGGCTGCCTGCAATTCCCCAACACTATTGAAGAACTTTAGGAAATAGCCTCAGGGCTGGAGCAAGTCATTGGTGGGAGGGGAGAAGCAGGATGGGAAAGGTAATGGGAGAAGTTTGAATGGAGAGCTAGCTTCTGTGTGAGTGCTTGGAAGTGTAGGAATTCCATTCAAAAAGCATTTATTAAGTGCCTACTATGTGCCAGGCACAAGGGACATGAAACAAGGTAGTCTCTGCCTTCGAGGAGGTCACATTCCATTGAGGGGAAACAATATGTCCATAAAACATTAAATACGAATACATATATAGTATATATACAAAGACACATATACATGTGTGTATATATACACATGTATATATTGTATACTTATAGGCGCGTATATGTGTGTATATGCACATATGCTTACACATCAGTATGTTTATATTGTGCATATACACATATGTATTGTGCACATGTGCACACAGGTATAGTATGTTAACAGCACAGCTACATATGTATTACATATGTATACACATGTGAGTGTTTGTGTACGTGTACACTATATATAACATATACACATATATGTTCGTGTTTACTGTTTTATATACATGTCTCTCCTCATTAGAATGTAACTTCCTTGAAGACAGAAACTGTTAAATTTCTGTATTTTTATGTGTTTTATATACATATCTGTGTGGATGGATGGATGGATGGATGGATGGATGGATGGATATTTCTATGGGAAGAGCACTAGCACCTGGTGAAATGATGATTGACTTCCTTTAGGAAGTGGCTGTTGAGATTTGAAGGAAACTAGGACTTCTATGGGAAGGAGGGAGTGTATTCCAGGCATAGAGAGACAGCCTATGCAAAGTCTTGGAGGTGGGAGATGAAATGTTGTGCATGAGAAACAACACACAAGACAGTTTGACTGGAATGAAGACTGCAGGAAAAAGAGTAATGTACAATAATCCTGGAAAAGTGTCTTTGCGCCAGATTGCAATGACCTTTAAAAGCCAAAATGAGGAATTTGTATTTTATACTGCAGTTTGGTTGCTGGGGGGAAAGGGGGAGGAAAAGATCATTGAGAAGGGAAGGGAAGACACAGAGACAGGGCAAGCACTAAAGCAACTGTGGAGATGGTAAGGCCAAGTCATATATTGAGCCCTGATCCAAGAGAGCCTGCAAGTAGGAGCCTGAGTCCTGGTGTCTATGACATCCCCCCAACCCCCACCCTCCTTGACAATAGAACATTAGCAGGAGAGAAAAAAGGTGAAAGATTTTTGAGCAGGTTTGACTGCATCCATTTATCTGAATCTTGCATTTCTGAGTTCTTCCTCATCTGTTTTAATAAAAAAAAAAAAAAGAGCCCCCGAGGGGCCCAGGTGGCATAGGGTGCATACAGGGTAAGAGCATGACAAATGATGAGTCCCATTTTGCCAGCAGAGACGAAAAAGTTTCTATGAAGGAATCAACTTTCTAGGAAATAATTTCCCAACCATCACTCCCCTTGTATAAACCCTTGTTCTTAGCATTTCAGGCTTGTCACAGTCTGTGACCTTTCCAGCCTTATCTCCAGTTATTCCCCTTCTCATGCTCTATGCTCCAGTCCAATTAAACTATTCTCTGCCCATTTTTCTTATCCTGCAGACTTCTGCCATCTCTCTACCTTTGACCATGATGGACTCTCCTCTCCCCCTCAAATTTCATCTGCCGAAATCCTTCCTTTCTTTCCAAGTCCATCTTATGCAGCCCCTCTTCTCTGAAGTCTTCCCCTAACCTCCAGCTGAAAGTGAGCTTGGTTTCCTCAAACATATTTGGAGAGAGACAACATCTTAGCTGGTGTTTTGCATTGGTCTTATAGATAATTCTTTTATTCTAGCTCAGAATAAAGAACAAGGAAACGATATAAAGTGGGGAAGGGACTGAAGAGGTAGAACACAGTGGGACAACTTTCTGACAAGTTTTTACAGTGTATTTTGACTACTATATTTGAAATATTGTTGATTTCCATGATATTAAATGTGTTCAGATTCAAATGTAGGTTTTCTAAAAGGAAGGAAAAAATATAAATAGTTTTTATCTGTCATTTTCCTCTTTTTCTGCTTCATTAGCACAGATAATGTGCTAATGTTGACATCGATGGATGCCTACCTCACTTAGCTACCTTTTCCAATTCCCACAATACTTTGTACTCTTTTTGTGCTCTTATAAGCTATTCTGCATTACAAATGTATATTCATCAGAGTTATTTAAGATTTGTGGATGTGTTTTGTTAAATGGTAAACTCCATGGGGACAAAGACTATGTGTTGTATCTCTCCCAGTCTCTAATGCAGTCCTTTGACATAATGGTGATGGCACATCAATAAATTGTTGTTGAATGAATGGAATGGAACAATGAGAATTTTATCATACTTCTTTCTTAATATATATTTTATTCCCCCCCTCCCAATTACATGGCAAAACAATTTTTAACATTTGGGTTTTTTTTAAGTTTTGAGTTCCAAATTCTATCCTTCCCTTCCCTCCTTCTTCCCCTCCCCCCTAAGATGATAAGCAATCAGATATAGGTTTTACATGTGCAATCATGTAAAACATTTCCATGTTAGTCATTTTGTACAAGGAGACTCAAATAAAAGAAAAAGAATGAAAGAAAGTGGAAAATAGCATGCTTCTGCCTGTATTCAAACAGTATCAGTTCTTTTTTGGAGGCAGATAATATGCTTCATCCTTAGTCCTTTGGGGTTGTCTTGGATCTTTATATTGCTGAGAACAGCTAAGTCATTCACAGTTCTTCATTGAACAGTATTGCTGTTACTGTGTACAATGTTCTTCTGGTTCTGCTCACTTCATTATGCTCCAGTTCATAGAAGTCTTTCCAGGTTTTTCTGAAATCATCTCGTTTGTCATTTCTTATAGCACAATAATATTCCATCACAATCATATACCACAGTTTGTTTAGCAATTCCCCAATTGATGGGCATCCCCTCAATTTCCAATTCTTAGCCACCTCAAAAAAAGAGCTGCTGTAAATATTTTTGTACAGATAAGGTCTTTTTCCTCTTTTTTTGGATGTCTTTGGGATATAGCTTAGCAGTGGTGTTGGATCAAAGGGTATGCACAGTTTTATAACCCTCTGGATGTTGTCATATTTCTTAGCCATATGATTGCCATAATGTACCAGAATACTGATTGATTTTCTTTTCAGAATCAAGGCTCTACTAACTTCAGACTCTGGTGTATTAGAGTCAAGAAGATCTGATTTCAAGTCTTCTCTGTGACATATTGTATTTGCTGAGTGATCAATCCTGGGCAAGTCACGGAATATCCTTGTGAGCCCAAGAAACTCTACAAAAATTTCTCTTATTTTTTTAATTTAGTATTTTATTTTTCCCTAATTACATGTAAAAACAATTTTTAACATTTGTTTTTAAAACTTTGAGTTCCAAATTCTCTCCCTCCCTCCCTTGCTCCCCACCCACCTCATTGGGAAGGCAAGCAATTTAATACAGGTTATGCCTGTGTAGCATGCAAAACCTATTTCCATATTAGTCATGTTGTGAAAGAAAACAGACCAAAAACTCAAGAAAAAAAAAGAAAGTAAAAAAGTATGCTTCAATCTGTATTCAGACACCATCAGTTCTTTCTCTGGGGATCGATAGCATTTTTCATCATAAGTCCTTCAGAGTTGTCTTGGATCATTGTATTGCTGAGAATAGCTAAGTCATTCATAGCTGATCATCCTATGATAGTGCTGTTACTTTGTACACAGTACATGTCACTTTCCATCTTCTTCTACAGGTCTTTCCAGTCACTTTGCATCAGCTTCTGTAAGTCTTGCCCAGTTTTTCTGAGAGCATCCCACTCCATTCTTATAGCACAATCATATTCCATCACAACCACATATCACAATTTGTTCAGCCACTCCCCCAGCTGATGGGCATCCCCTCAATTTCAAATTCTTTGCCACCAGAAAAAAAGCTGCTATAAATATTTTGGCACACATAGGTCTTTTTTTTCCTTTTTGTTTTTGGTATCTTTTGGGTTAGACCCAGTAGTGGTATTGCTAGGTCAAAGGGTTTTATAGCCCTTTGGGCATAGTTTCAAACTGCTTTACAGAATGGTTGAATCAGTTCACTACTCCAGAAGTACATTAATGTCTCATTTTTCCCCACATTCTCTCCAACATTTATCATTTTACTTTTCTGTCCTATTAGCCAATCTAATATGTATGAAGTTAGTACCTCAGAATTGTTTTAATTTGCATTTCTCCAATCAATAGTAATTAAGAGCATTTTTTCATATGGTTATATAGCTTTGATTACTTAATCTGAAAAGTGTTCATATCTTTTGATCATTTATCAGTTGGGGAATGGCTCTTATTTTTATAAATTTGACTCAGTCTCTATGTATGAGAAATGAGGACTTTATCAGGGAAACTTGCTTCAAAGATTTTTCACAGTTATATTTGCTGACTGTATTTCCCCCTCTGTTTATTCTATTTTCTCTTTCTCTTTTCACCTTGTTCCTCCTCAAAAGTGTTTTGCTTCTGACTACCCCCTCCCCCAATTTGCCCTCCCTTTTATCACTTCTCTTATTCCTGTCCACTATCTTCTTGTAGGGTAAGATAGATTTATATATATCCAATTGAATATGTAGGGTAAGATAGATTTACATATGTCCAATTGAATATGTAAGTTATTCCCTCTTTGAGCCAATTCCAATCAGAGTAAGATTCACTCATTCCCTATCACCTCCTCCACCTTCCCCTCCACTGTGTGTAAAAGCTTTCTCTTGCCTCTTTTATGTAAGATAATTTGCCCCATTCTACTTTTCCCTTTTCCTTTCAACTAGTACATTCTTCTCTCACACTTAACTTTATTTTTTTAGATATCATCCCTTCATATTCAACTCACACCTATGCCCTCTGTCAATATATACCCCTTCTAACTGCCCTAATGAGAAAATTTTTGAGTTACAAGTGTCTTCTTCCCATGTAGGAACATAGACAATTTAACCTTAAGTCCCTTGTGATTTCCCTTTCCTGTTTATCTTTTCATGCTTCTCTTGAGTCTTGTATTTGAAAGCCAAATTTTCTACTAAGCTCTGATCTTTTCATCAGGAATGCTTGAAAGTTTTCTATTTCATTGAATATTCATTTTCCCCCTGAAGGATTACACTCAGTTTTGCTGGGTAGATGATTCTTGGTTGTAATCCTAGCTCCTTTGCCTTCCAAAATATCATATTCAAAGCCCTCTGATCCTTTAATGTAGAAGCTGCTAAATCTTATGATATCCTGTGTATGGCTCCATAACATTTGGGTTTTTTTCTGGCTACTTGCAATATTTTCTACTTGACCTAGAAACTCTGGAATTTGGCTATAACATTCTTGAGAGTTTTCATTTTGAGATCACTTTCAGGAGGTAATCAGTGGATTCTTTCAATTTCTATTTTACTCTCTAGTTCTAGAATATCAGGACAGTTTTCCTTGATAATTTCTTGAAAGATGATGTCTAGGCTCTTTTTTTGATCATGGCTTTCAGGTAGTCCAATAATTTTTAAATTATCTTTCCTGGATATATTTTCCAGGTCAGTTCCAATGAGATATTTCACATTGTATTCTATTGTTTCATTCTTTTGGTTTTTATTGTTTCTTCATTTCTCATAAAGTCATTAGCTTCCATTTGCTCAATTCTAATTTTTAAGGAATTATTTTCTTTAGTGGGCTTTTGGACCTCCTTTTCCATTTGGCCAATTCTACTTTTTAAGGAGTTATTTTCTTCAGTAAATTTTTGTATCTCTTTTTCTATTTGGCCAATTTTACTTTTCAATGCATTCTTCTCCTCATTGGTTTTTTTGTGCCTCTTTTTACCATTTGGTCTATTCTGTTTTTTAAGGTGTTATTTTCTTTAGTATCTTTGGCACCTCCTTTACCAAGCTGTTGACTCTTTTTTCATTATTTTCTTGCATCACTGTCATTTCCTTTCCTAATTTTTCCTCTACCTCTCTTACTTGATTTTTAAACTCTTTTTTGAACTATTCCATGGCCTAAGACCAATTCATATGTTTCTTGGAGGCTTTGGATGAAGGAGCTTTGATTTGTTATTTTCTTATTTTCTTCTGAGTGTGTGTTTTGCTCTTCCTTGCCAGCATAGTAACTTACTGTAGTCAGAGTGTTTTCTGTCATTTGCTCATTTTTCATTAGTTTATTTTGATTTATCAACAATCACTTCCATAAGCTTTTGAGTTTTAAATTTTTCTCCCCCTATCTCCCCAAGATGGCATGCAATCTGATATAGGCTATACATATACATTCCTATTAAACATATTTTCACATTAGTGATGTTGTAAGGAAGAATTAGAACCAATGGGAGGAACCACCAGAAGGAGGAAACAAAACAAAACAAGAAAAAAATAGCAAATAGTATGCTTCGATCTGCATTCAAACTCCATAGTTCTTTCTTTGGATATAGATAGCATTTTCCATCATAAGACCTTTGGAGATGTCTTAGATCCTTGCATTGCTGAGAAGGGCTAAGTCTATCAACGTTAGTCATTGCACGACATGGTTGTTATTATGTACAACATTCTCCTGGTTCTGCTCACTTCACTCAGCATCAGTCCATACAAGTCTTTCCAGGTTTTCCTGAAGTCTGCCTGCTCATCATTTCTTACAGCACAATGGCATTCCATTACATTCATATGCCACAATTTGTTCAGCCATTCCCCAATTGATGGGCATTCCCTCAATTTCCAATTCTTTGCCACCACAAAAAGAGCTGCTATAAATATTTTTGTACATGTGGGTCCTTTTCCCATTTGTATGATCTCTTTGGGATACAGCCCTAGAAGTGCTATTGCTGGGTCAAAGGGTATGGGCATAGTTCCAAATTGCTCTCCAGAATGGTTGGATCACTTCACAATTCCACCAACAATGCATTAGTGTTCCAATTTTCCCACATCTTCTCCAGTATTCATCATTTTCCTGTTTTGTCATGTTGGCCAATCTGATAAGTGGATGTGGTACCTCAGAGTTGTTTTGACTTGCATTTCTCTAATCCATAGTGATTTAGAGCATTTTTTTGTATGACTATAGATGGCTTTAATTTCTTTATCTGAGAACTGTTTGTTCATATCCTTTCACCATTTATCAATTGGGAAATGACTTGTATTCTCATAAATTTGACTTAATTCTCTATGTATTTTAGAAATGAGGCCCTTATCAGAGAGACTGGTTGTAAAAATTCTTTCCCAATTTTCTACTTTCCTTCTAATCTTAGATGCATTGGCTTCATTTGTGCAAAAACTTTTCAGTTTAATGTAATCAAAATTATCCATTTCGTGTTTTGCAATGTTCTCTATCTCCTATTTGGTCACGTGTTCTTCTGTTCTCCTTAAATCTGATACGTAAATTGTTACTTGCTCTCTCAGTTTGCTTATAGTATCAGCTTTTATATCTAAATTATGAACCTATTTATTTTGGTATATGGTACGAGATTTTGGTCTATGCCTAGTTGCTGCTATCCTCTTTTCCAGTTTTCCCAGCAGTTTTTTGACAAATAGTGAGTTCTTATCCCAGAAGCTGGGATCTTTGTGTTTATCAAATAATAGATTACTATGGTCATTGATTACTGTGTCTTGCATACTTAACCTATTCCACTGATCCACCACTCTATTTCTTAGCCAGTACCAAGTAGTTTTGATGGTTGCTGCTTTATAATACAATTTAAGCTCTAGAACAGCTAGGCCACCTTCCCTAGCATTTCTTTTCATTAGTTCCCTTGATATTCTGCACCTTCTGTTTTTCCAAATGAATCATTATTTTTTGTCATTTGCCTCATTTTTCCAGTCTATTTCTTGACTTTTAACTCTTTATTAAGGTAGGGCTTTACTTCAAGGGTAGAGGGTGCACTGTCCCAAGGTTCAAGGGTTTTGTGTAGCTGTTTTCAGAGATACTTCTAGGGACCTATAAGTTTTCAGTTCTTTCAAGGTGGTATGATCTAAGGAGAGGTGTTTACTACTCTCCTGGCCTGTGCTCTGGTCTGTGAGTGAGCACAAGCACTTTTCTGCCCTGGAACTGTGATGAGAGTCACAGCTCCACTGTGACCTGCAATGTCTGGTCTCCTCACCCTGGTATGCCCAGGACTGCAACCTGGATCCAAGTATGGGCAAGGCACCAGAGTCCTGCCTTGATCCTAGCAAAGAGATCCCCGTAATCTCCTTCTGACCAGTTGTTCGACCCCCTTGCTGTCTGTGGACCAAAAGCTCATAAAGCAGCTACTGCTGCTGCTGGCTGATTCAGTGGCTCTCAAGGCCTGCTTCTGGTTTGCTGGGTCCTGGTCTGCACTCATAGAGACTGTGTTGGACTGTGCTCCCACCCCGGTGAGACAGACCTTTCCTGCCAGACCTTTGCCTGGAAAATGATTTCACCCTTTCTTTTTGTGGGTTCTGCTGCTCCAGCAATTGTTTTATTTAAAGGTGTTCAGAGGGGTTTTGAGGGACAGCTCAGGCTGGTCACTGCCTCTTCTCTGCCATCTTGCTCCATTTCCTAATGGCAGAACCAGTAGCTGATCTTTGTTTGTAGAGAAAATCCTTCACCAAGAGTTCTCTATTCTCATGAAATGATCATTTTGTTTTAGGTGCCAAAAAATCAAACCAAAAATTTTTTTAATTCTTCAGTGAGTACAGAGAAGGGTACTCTTTAATGGCATGAGGAGGGAAAGGGTATAGGATGTACACAAGGAAAATGCTTTCCTATTAAACTATTTGTTTTTTTGTTTGTTTTGTTTTTTGATTGGGCAGTGGGGGTTAAGTGACTTGCCCAGAGTCACACAGCTAGTAAAAGTGTTATGTGTCTGAGGCCAGATTTGAACTCAGGTCCTCCAGAATCCAGGGTCGGTGCTCTATCCCCTGCACCACCTAGCTGCCTTCCCCCCTATTAAACTATTAAAGCTTAATACTTCAATAAGACTTTTGGGACACCTTGTATTTTAACCCTCAAAGTCCTACCAACAAAGAAGCCTTTCTGGGAATTTTACAGTACAAAGACATCAATGGCTTGTGTCTGATTTTTAAAGAAAGATGTGTCCAGGCCCATAGTGATGTCAGTGCAAAGAAGTGAGGGGAAAGGGTAGTTACCACCTGGTGCCATAAAACAACTCCAGCTCTCATGGCACTCTTTCATGAGACAAATCATCATCTCCTCAATCTCTAACCTTCTATTCTTTTTCCTGATCTTTTCCTTTGCTAATTTGACCCCTACTATAGCCCCCTCCCCACACACAGGGTTTTCAGCCATTGCTTTTATGATTCCTAACTAGCCCTTTGGATTGAGTGATCCTAATTGCTCTGGCTGGACCTCATGTGGCATTCTGTTTACCTTCATGGATCATGACTTGGACCACATGCCTTCTCCCACAGTAGGACTCTCCCCCCTCAACCCCCGTTAATTGTCCCTAATCATCTCAAGTGGGTTCCATTCCTGTAGTGTTAGTCATGTAATTTTTCACGTTTCTTCTGAGTGATTTATAAGCCCTGTCCAGAATATTACCTTCTGATTTCATACATCAATGCAGGAAAAAACAAGCTGTTTCATGCTTTTTAATACGAGACTGTGCACTGAATATATATAAATTTCACATAGTATCTACATAGTATATAACATTGGATTGAAAAGCAGATAATCCCATCAAATCAGTTGGATGATGGGTTGTCTTAATATTTACACTGAATATAGTTCGATTTATGCCTCTACTGCACCGAATAAATGGGCAACAAGGTGGTGCAGTAGATAGAGTGCCAGGCTTAGAGTCAGGAAAACTCATCTTCCTGAGTTCAAATCTGGCCTCAGACATTTACTAGCTGTATGACCCTGGGCAAATCATTAATCCTGTTTGCCTCAGTTTCCTCATGTAAAATGAACTGGAGAAGGAAATGGCAAACCACTCCAGAATCTTTTTGCCAAGAAAATCCCAAAAGAGTCATGACGAGTCAGATATAACTGAAAAACACCTTAACAACAAGCATTGAGTCTAGTCAACTTTTCATTCAAGCTTAGTTACTTTAGGGATAATCAAGGTATTCACACAGATGCCACTTCATCCTTAAATTACACAGATTTAGCATCCAAGGCACTTTGTCATTTCTCAAAACCTGCCTCTACTATTCAGCAATACTGTTACCAACCAGTGGTGATTAATCCATAAACATTTATTAAGAGCCTCCTATGTGCCAGGCACTGTGCTAAGCACTGGTGATACCAAAAAAAAAAAAAAAGGCAAAAGACAGTCCCTGCCTTCAAGGAGCTTATATATATATATATATATATATATATATACACACACATATATATATACATATATACATATATATATATATATATATATATATATATATATATATATATATATATACATATGTATTATACACACACACACACACACACACATATATATTTTAGGCAATTGGGGTTAAGTAACTTGCCCTGGGTCACACAGCTAGGAAGTGTCAAGTGTTTGGTCTGAGGTCACATTTGAACTCAGGTCCTCTTGACCTCAGGGCTGGTGCTCTATCCATTGGGCTACCCAGCTCCCTCAAGGAGCTTATAATTTAATGGCAATATGCCATAACCATTGAAACCATCATACAATGGGTTAGTTTTTCTCTGGATTCAGATGAGTGCTCTCTGCTCAAATGCCCAGATTTTAATAGTTAGTTTCCATGCATTTTTATGTAAAAAAAAAATAGATCATATTACTAAGCAAAATCAACAGATAACTGCTATTAGAACAAACTTTTAACTAAACTAGTTTTAACTGAACTAGCTAATTCTAATACAAACCAGGTATCTTCCTTTGCTGTTGCTTGATGTATGTATCAGCTTTGGCTTTTTAAAATTCCCTTACTTGTCTTCAAAGAAAGAAAATGAGGTCCTTTTATTCATCTACTTAACTTTGTGTCATCAGCCCCTTCAGCTGCTTTGTCTTCAACTCTTCTGGCTTCACCCTCCTTCATCATCAAAGCTCCTCTGACTTTTCTCTTAGCCAAAAGCCCTTTTCCCCCAGTCCTTTCTTCTCTCAATTATCAGATGAATCAATTGCCAGAGGGAAAAAAGGATATACCCTCTCAGGGCCTGTTTCTACAGTTCCCTGTTCTGAAATGTCCTCTATTCTTTCCATGTAAGGAAAGATGAAAAACATCCCTCCATCTGGGAAGTGTAAAACCCCTGTGCAACCTTTGCCATCAACTAACAGGAACACTTGCTCCCCAGAGGCTAGTTAGCTCCCCTGATGTCATTCTGAGTTTAGTCAGCTACCACCAGGTATACGGATAGTGGTGCCTCTTAGGACAACATGGTGAGGTGACTAAGAGAAGTAAAAGATTCAAGCATAAGATCTAGTTAATTTTGCCTTTTCACAAAAATACAACCTTTTTACTAAAGTAGCAGTGTCATTATTTCACTACTGTGTAAGAAATGAGAAAACACATAGATCCGAGCTGTAACAAGAGAGTTGAGCTCAATAATGTAAGATCCTTTCCAGCTCTGGCATAATATTATTTTGAGGAAATGTAGCAACTTATTACAAAGTTATGCCTCCCCACATTAAACTTTATTGCTTATCACTAGCTTAACTTAATCAAGAGTTATTAGCATACTCTGAATTTTTTATTATTGTCAAAATCCTCTAGGGCTATTTAATTCAATTTGATTCAACAAATATTTATTAATAGATGAATGATAAAGCATTTATTAAATACCTATTCTATGCCAGGCACTGAGCAAGCCTGGAAGTACAAAGACAAAAATTCAACCACCCTTGTCCTCAGGAAGCTTACATTCTACTGTGGAGATACAACATGTAAATAAATAAGTACAAGTTTATGCAAAATTTTACAAAGGAATTTGAGGAGGGAGAGAGGACTGACAATCTTAAGACCTTTATATAAGGTAGCCTCTCAGCTGTGCTTTGAAGGAAGTTAAAGATCCTTCAAAGTGAAGATGAAAAGGAGGAGCAGCTAAGTGGTGCAGTGGATAGAGCACTGGCCCTGAGGTCAGGAGAACCTGAGTTCAAATCCAGTCCTCAAACCAAACACTTGACACTTACTAGCTGTGTGACCCTGGGCGAGTCACTTAAACCCCAATTGCCTGAAAGAAAGAAAGAAAGAAAGAAAGAAAGAAAGAAAGAAAGAAAGAAAGAAAGAAAGAAAGAAAGATGAAAAGGGTGTGTATCCCAGGTATAGGGAAAAACTTTGCAAAGATACAGAGATAAGAGATGGAACAGAAAACACCTGATGGTCCAGTTTGACTGGAACAGAAAATGCAGGAAGAAGAGTAATATGAAATCTAACTGGAAAGGGAGATGGAAGCCAGATTATAGATCCACTGTGGGTCAAGTTAGATGGAAGCCAAATTGTAGAACAATTGTAGGTTAATTTAGCACCTGTAGAGGATAATCGATTAGAGGTGAGTGGCAGGAAACAAAAAGATCAATTTGGAGGCTATTGTAAAAAATGCAGGTGAATAGTGATTAAGTACTGAATTGAGGCGCAACCTAGAGTCCATGTTCTTATTTTCATAGCTACAGTTAACCCTTTCACATCACAGAGGTTAGGAGCACAGTGCCCCCACAATCTGGAAAATCCATGTAAAATTTTTTGGCCTCTCTTCATACCAGAGAAGTCTGAATGTTTTCATTTTCTTTTATGAGGTGTTTAGAGTACCTTATTGTAAAATTGGGGTTGGTATTATACAATACTATACATGTATTTTGTGGATTTTTGAGTTTCTAAACATTTTCTGTGTCATCTGTGGCTTTCACAAAACTCCAAAAACAAATTCCCATTTAATTTTTTATGCCAACCCACAATATGTGGAAACCTAGATGGGGAAAGTCATGATGTAGAAGGGATAACTGTATTTTTTTTCTTTTAGGCAATCGGGGGTAAGTGACTTGCCCAGGGTCACACAGCTAATAAGTGTCAAGCATTTGATCCACTGAGCCACTTAGCTGTCCGATAACTGTATTTCAATAAAATTGGTTTCCTTTGTAGTCCTGTGCATTTTATTTAATGCGTTTTAAAACATGGTTCTAAGAAAGGGTCCATAGACTTCCCCAGACTGCCAAAGAGCCTAACACACACACACACACACACACACACACACACAGAGAGAGAGAGAGAGAGAGAGAGAGAGAGAGAGAGAGAGAGAGAGAGAGAGAGAGAGAGAAGGTTAAGAACCCCAGGTAGACGCTATGTGAGTAAAGAGCCTGGGATGGATGTGAGTCATAGAAGTAAAATACAGAAGAGTATGATTATAAACCTGGATGACAGGAAGTATTGCAGTGCCCTCAGTCATTCAATCAATAAACATTCATTAAATACCTACAATGTGCCAGGCACTGTGCTAAGTACCTAAGACACAAATACAAAATAAAAACAAAACAAAGACCTGCCCTCAAAGAGCTTCCCATCTAAAGAGTGAAGACAAGGTCGGGGTGGTTAATGGAAAAATCAAAAAGAAGTCTGCAAGCAGTGTAGTTTGGTAGTAAAAAGGGAGAAGACTACACTGAGCCCCCTCCTTAAACAGAGACGCATAGCCCTACCCTCTGGCCAAAGAATCCAAAGAAGGCAAGCTAGAGAGGGCCAGAGAAGTCCAAAATCAGTGTAGCTGATGGGAAATGGGAAGAAATACAACAGAAGTAGGGACATTTGAAGGAAGGGTAAGTTTGGGTATAAATTTAATGAGCTCCATTTTAGACGTGTTGAGTTTGAGGTGCCGATGCAACCTCCAGTAATGTTATTCACAGCAGGCAATTGATAATCCAGCAATGAGGGTTCAGGAAAGAGATTAAGGCTGGACATATAGATTTGGAGTGATTTGTACAGATACGCTAATTGAACCTATGGTAATTGACGCAATCACTAAGAGAGAGAGGGTAGTGGAAAAAAAAAAAGGCAGAGTCCTGACTACACTTTGTCAGAAGAACATTATGTCCTACAATCATCACCTCTCTTCAGCTAACTTGCTCAGTTTTTTGCTTTTACCCTTTTTTTCTAATCACCTACCTTTTACTCAGGCCTCTGGCCAATCTGCTTTTACAGGGAGCAACACTAGTTCCTTTTGTTTGTTTTAGAAGAAACCACTCTCAGATACGGTCACACAGTGGTTTCTTGACTGTAGTAGCTCACATATCTGTGATGCCATAAAGAGAGAACATACTCACAAGATCTCATCTGGTCGTCATGTCCTTGTGAAAAGTATGTGTTATTATCCACATTTCAAGGAGGAGCAAACTGAGGCTTAGCAAACTGTCAAAAAAAAAAAAAAGATTTGTCCTGAGTTACTCACCTCATTAGTACTGCAGTTAAGATTTGGACCTGCCTCTTCCTGACTCCCAGTCCTTAGCACTATATGGTTGGGTTCTCAGTGTTCTAAGATTTCTGTGCCACTTTGTTCTCTAACAGAAAATTTCTCCTTCCTGATATCGCTGCTTTAGTTAGAAGTTTAATTCACTCAATTTTGACTCCAATGCATCATTAGGTTGCGGAAGCGACCTTGGGCTTTGGAAGACTGCCATTTGAAAACAAGTTCCACCAAGCTAGAAAGGCATTTTGTACAGAACCCCGGGGTGGGGGGAGGGAGAGGGAGAGAGAGAGAGAGAGAAAGAGAGAGAAAGAGAGAGAGAGAGAGAGAGAGAGAGAGAGAGAGAGAGAGAGAGAGAGAGAGAGAGAGAGAGAGAGAGAGAGAGAGATTGGCTAAGGAAAAGTTTAATTACAGTAGAAAAGACTAATCTGTGCTTCAGTTTCCTCACCTGTAAGATGGGGATAATCAGAGCGCCTGCTTCTCAGAATTTTTCTGTTACTTGAGAGAATATACGTAAAGTGCTTTGCCAACTTTTATGTGCTATATAAATGCTGATTATTATTCATAATAATAATCACTAAGCAGACTTCATGGTAATATGAGTTATCATCTCATTACATGGTATTTACACTTTCACCATATCAAGTCTCCAAGTCCATCTATCAAATCATAGCAGGTCTGTATTCTACATCAGTGGTGGGATGCCCCAATCAAATCCTAGCTACTTGGAGTTTTGAAGCATTGGACAAGGCTGAAATATGTTTTAGTCTCACATAGAAACTGTGATTAGGTTAGAGGTTGACCCAAGCAACAGCTTCAAAGGCTAACTCCTTCTAGAAATTGTCTCATGAAGAGATGTCTTAAAATACCAACTCTCTTTTACATGGACCACACCATTCTGAATATCAAATTAAATTTCACTGAAAAAGGAATCCTATTGAAGACATTTTGCCGTAGACATCTATATGCATTCACTTCTTAGTTCTTTCTCATGATGTGGCACTGGAATGTGGACAGGAATTAGGCAAAATGGTTGGACTGAGCAAAGAACAAACAGACTATGACACTGCCAAGGTCTTATTAGATCAAGGGCTCCAAATCCTTTTTTTTTTTTTAGTCCTCACATCCTTTGGCTTTTCAGTAAACTTTTCCATATTTTCTATTCAATTTGAAAGAAAATAAAATCTAGAGTTTACATAAGAAATGAGACTGATTTTTCTGCTTTAATCATGTTTTTTTAAAAAGTTGTGATTTTATTGGTTGGACATCAGTCCAGAATTTCTATAATATTTAAACAGGATAATGTAGTTCTTTACAATAGTCCCTCATATCCCCTTAACAAGTTTTTTTTCTTTGCCCCTGAAGTACAAGTATCCCGGGTTGAGAACTCCTGCATTAAGTGATTCAGGGTTTAGGCATAGGAAGAGGTCAAAACCAGGAAAAGAAGCCAACAGTTGAAGTGGTCAAGGCAAGAAGCCAAGTATTCAGTTTCCAGATGGCAAAAATTCCCTCTTCATCTCTGCTTTGAAAGTTTGTCTTTGCAACACCCCTAACCCTTACCCTCACATTCATCTTTTCTGTAAAGGACAGTTAGGGCTTTGAGCTAGAGAATATTGATCACCTCTCTAACCGGTAAAAAGCTACCTTTTTCATCCCTGTACCTCATGCCTCTCTCTTATACCTATCTGGTTTTCATATGCAAATGTTTCCTGTAGTTTCTCTTTCACAGAAATTGATATAATGAAGCTGTGGCAGAGAGATAACTTCAAAACCATTGGAAAAGAGAGGCAAAAAATCCTGTCCCCTCCTCAAGAGGGTAGGTGTTGCCACTGGGGGTGTGGCTGATCTTTCAGGTAGCCAGTGGCTACATGTCCTATAATTCCATCAAGTTTGATTGAATAACTTCTTCAAACTTGTAAAGTGGTAACAAAACGTAAATATTTCCTTATACTTCAAGTCCTTAATGTTTCAATTGTCCCTATCAATATTCCTTCCATTCTGTAATTTCATCAATACTTCATTGTCTCTATCACTTACACCTTAACATTTTTTAATTTTATCAAGTTGGTTGGGCTTGGTGAACCTTCTCCTTACTAAATAATCTGTTTATCTATTCTTTGGAGAATAAATAATGCCTTTAGTATATAAGCATAATTGTTTGGTTCTGTGCTGAATTAATTCCATTATGCTTGGCTAATGTGACCTACATTCACTGAGCTATAGCAGGGTCAGGAAGGAGGAAAGATTTGTTAGTAGATGGAGGCTTGGAGCTAATTTCTAAATGGGTGAATCCACAAATCTACATGCCTCGGCAAATTGGTGCTGCCCCACCAAAAAAAAAAAAAAAGACAGAGCTGAGAGATGTTAACAATTCTCTGAAAATTATAGAAATCTTAGCACTTACTCAAATTTATGCTCACCCTGGTAATTTGTTTTTGCCTCACAGAAGGAGTTCTCTAAGACTCAGACCTTCAGTTACTGTAAGATCAGGTAAGTGGCTGACAATACCACCTGGTGGCTAAATCTTACTTCAAAGCTAAGCTCAGGTGCTTTCTGGCCCCCTTCCAATTACCATATGTATGTATCATGTTGTATTTCCAAGTAGAATACATGTTCCTTGAGGTGAGGGATTATTCTATTTTTGTTTTTTTGTTTTTGTCTCCAAAACATAAGTTCAATGCTTTGAACATAGTAAATACTTAATAAATACTTATTTAATTGAAAGACAAGAAAGGAAACAAGAAACTAAAAATTAATAAACAAAGCTGAAAGTCAGTGGGCAACCATAACTGTTAACAGAGATGTCTAAAAAGTTACGAAGAGAGATAGAGAATTGACAGAAAACCATGGTCAGGAACAAATCAGGTACTTGGAATCGAGTGTCACAATGAAAATCTGAAAGTCGGCAAGTAACTGATGAGACAATGAGTTAAGAAACCAGACAGTTGCTAAAAGCAAGTTAAGCAGGAATAACTTGATCTAGAATAAGGGTTCTTAAATTTTATGTCGTGGAGCCTTTTGACAGTTTGGTGAAGACTAGGAATATTTTCTCAGAATCATGTTTTTAAAGTCATAAAGTAAAATAAACTCGTTACAGATTGAAGCATTTTTTTTCTTGTTTTTTTTTCCTTTTTGAAACATAGACTAAGACAGAAATTTGTTTTACATGACTATATATATTATACACACACACACACACACACACACACACACACACACACTTGTAATTTGTTTTTCTTGCCTTCTCACTGGGTGGAACAGGGAGAGGGGAAAAGAGAATTCAGAATGGAAAAAAAAGAATTTTAAAAGCCTCTGCATTTTAAAAAAAATGGAATAAACACATAAAATTAATAGGATTACAAAGGAAACTAATTATATTGAAATATCATTTTTTAAAAATTAAGTTCACAGACCCTAAATTAAGAACCACTCCTCTATAGTCTGTCATTCTTTACCCTACCAGAACAGGAGCCAGAGTCTAGTGCGAGCCTTGAAGTCACAAGTACAAGCAGAGGAGTGATTTCATCAGGTTTGAAAAGAAACCTATGGCTGAAGAAAAGTTTTGAATCAGGCTGGAGCAGAGGAATGAGAGAATACATATACACATATGCACACATGTATGCAAACATGCATGTATTCTCTCATCCCTCTGTGCTCTCTTTCTAAATACATATTTATATATACACGTATAATATATATTATATATATATATATCTGTGCATATGTGTATATATTTGCTTATAAATAAATTTATAAATAAGTCAGGATCTAAAATCATCACTTTAATTCTGAAGACTTTTAAAGGCAAATTTTTTCCTTTGAAACAATACACAAGGCAAAGGAAAAGAAAGAAGAGGTAATAACCTCCAGAGTCAGTGTGGTTAATTTATAAATAAACAAATACATACATATTTAACATATAAATATAGATTCGATTTTATATATGTGTGTATGTATATATGTATATATTCTAATTGATAGAGAACTGGGAGGGACCTGCTCTCCCCACTAAACTCTGCGTCTTAGAATCCCTGCTTTCCTTCAAGACTCAGCTCCAAGACCATCTTCTTCTATAGTAGGCCTCTCCTGATGGCCCAGCTATTAACGCCCTCCTCTTTAAGATTAGTTTGTGACTACTTTATATGTATCTTGTGTGTATGTGTATTTGTGTGTGTGTGTGTGTGTGTGTGTGTATGTGTGTGTATTATATATACCTATACATCTTGAAGAATAACCTATGTTCTTTCCCATTAAATGTATTAGGGTCTTTCCTGTTAAAATGTAAGCTCTTTTAGGGCAGATACCATTCTGCCTTCCTGTCCCCAATATTTAGTGCTGTTTCTGGCATATAGAAAGTGCTTAATTAATGTTTGGTGACTACCCAGAGAGATCAAGTGACCCGCCCAAAGATACACAGCTAATAAGTGACAGATGTAGAATTTGAACTCAAGGTCTCTGCTTCCAAATGCATTGTCCTTTCCAATCTCCCACACGGCCTCTCAAGATTGCCATCTCTTCTTTCTTTTTGTTTGATTCAGTTACTTTTTCAAAGGGAAGATTTTACCCTTAAAAGTCTTCAGATTTGGAGTGATGATTTTAGGTCCTGACCTGATCATTGAGGGTCGTTAATTGAAAATCATCTCAACCTAGAGGTCCCCAACAAGAAGTCATGTCTCCTAGCCAATCGGTTAATGAACATATATTAAGCCCTTACTATGTGTCAGATACGTTATAAATGCTGGAGATACAAAAAAAAATCCTTCCCGACCATCTAAAGGGGTAGACAATATGCAAACAATATGTACAAGCAAGCTATATATAGGATAAATCGCATGTAATTATCAGAGGGGAGCTACACACCGTAGACAGAGTGCTAGGCCTGGAGTCAGGAAGACTAATCTTCCTGAGTTCAAATCCAGCCTCAGACACTTACTAGCTGTGTGACACTGGATCATGTCTCATGACCTCTGCTGACTCAGTTTCCTCAACTATTAAATGAGCTAGAGAAGGAAATAGCAAACCACTCCAGTGTCTTTGCCAAGTAAACCCTAAATGGGGTCATGAAAAGTGGGACACAACGGAAATAACTGAACAACAGAGGGAAGGCAAGAGAACCATAGAGAGAGATAGTGTGATGCTATGTAGAGTCCTGGACTTAGGGTCAGAAAATGTGGCTTCTTATTTCAACTCTGGTGTTTACTGGCTATATAATCTCTCCCTCTGCCTTGGTTTCCTCATCTGAAAAATGAGGATCATAATAATCACACTACCCATCCCATGGAGTTGTTGTGAGGGAAGCACTTGGAAAACCACCAAACTGTCTATAAATGTGAGCTATCTCTCACTGTTACCAACTTTCAAGAAGTTGGGACAAGAAAAACTTTTTATCTGGAAAAAAATAGCCTATGGGTAGAACTGTCTCTAGAGTATTAGCCCCCAGGCTTTCTGCTGTAGGGAAGAGAAGGAGGCAATCAGGAGCTGATAGCTAAAATGTAATTACTACTAGCCTGCCTCCCTTTCCCTCTTCCTCAGTAACTCCTTCACAGTCTTTTTGGGATACCTTCCCCCTCCTATAGACCCCTATTGCTGGTGCTCACACTCCAAGCTTCATTACTGATGAAGGATGCCCTTAATGTTCACCTGTATAGAAATGTCAGGTGGATACAGTTAGAATGGCTCTCAAACTGATCCCTGGAAGGGTGAGGTGGAATCTCAGATCATTCCCCTTTAAATAATACAGATTTAACCGTATCTGAATGCCTTTGTCATCACAGACTTCTGGTAAATAGACCTATACACACACACAACACACACACACACACACACACACACACACAGAGGTACCAATCACAACCATAGAACAGAATGGGAAGGGCAGGTGGAGATCTAGACACAATTGTGTGCCTTTCTCCCTGTTGCCTTCTCAGAAGGTCAGCCATTGAGGGAACTCACAGAAACGTCCAGAGAAGACTCCCTGGGGCTACCCCACATAGTTACAACAGGGCCCTTCCCCCAGGCTCTGATGGGTTTTGCTTAACTCAATTTCTTTCTCCAGTTAGAAACCTGGTCTACTCAACAACCATAGAAATGCATCCTGTCTTATGTCCACTGGCAATCAGAATTGTTGCCCCTTCCTCACCAAGTACCCAGGTAACAGGCCCACAAGCTAGAATGGTAGAAGAATTACTTACTATGCAATTTTGCTGCTCCTTGGAACTCCTGGGTTCCTCTGGTTCCAAAGCTAACTGTGAAGAGGAAGGAGCCCTCTGTGGTATGATTTCCTCCCCGGGAGCAACTCTAAATATGGCCTAGCTTGTGGCACTAGAAAGTTGATTCCAGGTTGGGTTTCATTTGTTTGTTTGTTTATTTTTTGCATGGGCCAGGGGTAAATTTTTCTTTCCTAATGATAAGAACCTTTCTTTGAAAAGAAGGCAAGGGGGGTGGGGGGAAAACAAAAACAAAAACCCAGTGCCTCCCTTAGGACCAACTACATTTCTGAAAAGCTAGCAGGCACTTTCAGGTTTCTGTTACAGACCTAAGAAGATAAGGAGGGATGGGGAATTGGCACTTAATTGAAACAACTTCAGTAATTAGTCACTGTTCCAAACCTTGCAAGTCCTGGGCAGCCCAGCCCCGCACCATGAACTTTTGTCAAGTAGATTTTGCTAAATATTTTGCTAAATTTTGCAAAATATTTGCTAAATAGTAATGACCTACTGGGAAGCCATTAGCTATGTGACTTATGCTGTGAGGATTCACCCACAGAGGCAAGATTAATAATTCCGCAGTGATTTCTCTGTGTGCTCTACATAAACTGTTGAGTTCTAGAATTGGAATGGAAGGCACTTCATGGGTTTGTATCCCAACTGCCTACCAGGTCAAACAACAAGCCTTTATTAAATGTCTACTATTTGCTAGGCACTGTGTTAGGCCTTGGGGACACAAGGACAAAAATGAATGAGTCTTTTCCCTCAAGAAGCTTACATTCTATCAGGAGAAATAATTAAGGAAAACACTTTCCTTAGCAGATGGTCATCTATTCCTGTGCTTGAACATTTCCAGCTGCAGAAATGTTGACCATCTCCCAAGGGTAGCTCATTGCAGTTTCGGACAGCTCTCATTGTTAGAAAGCCCTTGCTTGTTTTGAATGAAGGTGGTTTTCCTTGTAACTTTCATACTACTTTTGACCTTACATAGATGGTCGTCTTTCTCCCCACGCGAGTCTCTTATTACTTGAAAACAGATAAGGTCTCTTCCAACTCTAAAATTCTGAGATTGTCTTCTCCAGGCCAAACTCCCCTAATTTCTTCAATTGTTTCTTACATTCCAGATTACTTGGACTACTTGGGCCTGACCTGTGGTAGGGCCTTCTGAGCTCATATTGGTCTGATCAGCCACAGTCAGACACACTGTACCTTGTCCCCAACATATTGATGTCACGTTGGTCCTCTTCAAGAGCAAAAGAAAACAATCAACCAACTTTCCAGACTCTTCACCATCCTGTTCACCCTGTACTAGACACACCCCAGTTTTGACAATGTCCCTTTAAAATGCAACACCTGCAATAAAACTAAAAACAATATTGCAGTAATAATAACATAATCCCTCAAAGTAGATTTAGTAGCTTTAATTTACAAAGCACTTGAGGATTTACAAAGTATTCTATTAAGGTTGTTTCATTCGATTCTCCCACAACAGCCTGGTGAAGTAGGTGCTATTATTATTATTCCCATTTTATAGATGAGAAAACTGAAGCTGAGAACGGTTAAGTGACATGCCCAAGGTCACATAGCTAGTGTCTGAGGCAGGATTTGAATTCAGGTCTTTCAGACTACAAGCATCAAATATGTGGCCACGTATGATCCAGTGCAGCCCAAACCAGATAAAAATGTAGTTCCTATTCGATTTTAGTGTGTTGATGTATCAACAACAACAACAACAAAGAATATATAAACACATTGTTTTCTAAGCCAGTAAGTGGCCCACAGGGATCCTTATATGTGGTTTAGTAATCTCATTTCTATTCAAGTACACAGGGTTGTAGTGAGGATCAAATAAGATGATAATTGTAAAGCACTTAGCACTGTGTCTGGCCCATAGTAACTACTATGTAAATGTTAGCTATTGTGATTATGGTTATTATGCCAGGCCCTTCTTTCCAAACTATAGAGGCTTTGAATATAAGCTGATATATCAATGGGCTGTGTGTGTATGTTGACTGAGAGCAGCCAAGTGGCTCATCACCAGAGGCTGGGCCACCAAGTGGTAAGAGTTTCGGGACACAGCAATTCCAGAAGATTTTGGAGAAGGGTGAAAATCTGCATTGGAGAGTTGGTAGAGGGAGTTATCCACACCAATGAAATCATGCATCCTTTTCATTAAACATTTCCCCCAATTACATGTTAAAAACAATTTTTAACATTTGTTGGGATTTTTTTTAAGTTGAGTTCCAAATTCTATCCTTCCCTCCCTCCCTCCCTTCCCCCTCCTCCTCGAAACAGTATGGGATCCCCATTGGAGAAAAGCTATTATACACGGTAAGAAATGAAAAGCCATTAACTTAAACTCTGTGAAAAGTGGCCCAGACATGGTGACCTGCTAAAAAGTCATAACTCAGATACTGTGATTGGTAGATGACCAGTACCCAATCTTGAGTGCCTGGGCATTTGCCCAACAGCTCTGGGTAAAATGCCTGGGTGTCTGGGAACCAGGTTCAATACTAAGTATAAACTGAAATATTAGGCAAAACATTAACTAAGCAGAAAAACCCAAAATATCCACCAATCCGTAGTGAAGCACCCTATAGCTCCTCTTCTTTTTGATTTTATAATTAGCACAAGGATTTTGAGGGGATCTTTGCAGGAACCACTGAATTATCTGGCAGCTGCCCTAGATTGCCCCTGTTTGTAAATATTCGTAATTATTGGTTAAACTCCTATGATCAGTCTGTAGCTTCTTGGCCTCTTCCTTTGGCATCAAACTGGCCCCACGGCTATAGGGGAGGTACAGTGTTCCCCAGCCAGGGGGATTTCAGACCCTACAGGTGGTAAGCAATCTAATATGTTAAATGTGTATAATCGTATAAAACATTTTCATATTAATCATTTTGTACAAGAAGAATCAAGAGAGAGAAAGAGAGTAAGGGGGGAGAAAGAGGAAGGAGGAAGAGGGAGAGAGAGGAAGGGGGAGAGAGAGAGAGTGAAAGAGAGAGAGAGAGAGATAGTATGCTTCAGTCTGTATTCAGACAATAACAGTTCTTTCACTGGAGGTGGATAGCATGTTTCATCATGAGTCCTTTGAAATTGTTTTAGATCATTGGATTGCTGAGAATAGCTAAGTCATTCACAGTTCTTCATCATACAATATTGCTGTTACTGTGTACAATGTTCTCCTGGTTCTGTTCACTTCACTATGCATCAGTTCATATAAGTCTTTCCAGGTTTTTCTGAAATCATCCTGCTTGTCATTTCTTATAGCACAACATTATTTCATCAAAATCATATACCATAGCTTGTTTAGCCATTCCTCGATTGACAGGAATCCCCTCAATTTCCAATTCTTTGCCACCACAAAAAAAGCTGTTATAAATATTTTGTATGAGTAGATCCTTTCCCCTTTTTTTAAGTCTCTTTGGGAAACAGGCCTAGCACTGATATTGTTGGATCAAAGTATATGCACAGTTTTACAACCCTTTGAATATAGTTCCAAATTGCTCTTTAGAATGGTTGGATTAGTTCATAACTCCACCAACAGTGCATTAGTGTCCAAATTTTCCCACATCACCTCCAACATTTATCATTTTCCTCTTTTTGTCATTTTAGCCAACCTGATAGTTGGCAAGTGGTATCCCAGAGTTGTTTTATTTTCTCTAATGAATCATACATCCTTAAGGCATTTAAGCAATTGATGGTAATTTTAAGGAACTAGGTTACAAAAATTTATTTACTGTGACCTCTGGCCTAGATGAGAATATTGATTTATGCAAATTAAAGTGTCAGAGACACCTTCTAGACTCCACAATGAAATAAAACTTAAAAATAATTTGTTGCCAAAGGAAAGTGGAGCTATTTGCCTCTAAAAGAAGATTCATGAATACTCTAAAGCCAGCTCCCAACAAATATGCCACATTGCCATTTGTACCAAGGCGTAAGTATTTAAAAAAATATATTCTTGCAAAGAACTGAGACCCAAATTGCTACAAGGAACCCACATCTCCCACAGAGTTCCCAAGTCCACCCATTTCATAGTCAATTAGGGGTCACACCCCAGTCTTTCTGGGTATAGGAGCTTCCTAGATGCTTTCCAGTAACTTCTCCACCCAAAAGAAGTATCTGGCATACAATAAGTGCTTAAGTAATACTTATTTACTAACTGGCCTTTCATTTACCCACCTCTGACAAATAACAATTTGTCTAGGCCAAAGGAATTTTTTTCATTAATTCAAAACATACAAACCAATAAAACAAAACAATAGTGAAATATGATGTTCACATCAGTAAAAATTGGCACATATAAGTAATTCTTTTTGAGACCCTATTCTATTTCATCCATGTTTCTCCATTCCCCTTCCTTGCCTTCTCTCCCACTACCCTTTTTAAAACCTACCCAATTAATTCTGGTTTTTTTTAAAAATGTACTTTTAATTTCCTATAATCAAGAAGAGATTTTTCCAAAATTTATTCACTTCTGGAATGTTGCAAATTTCAAGGACAATGCTATGAAATTTCCCAAGATGAGAAGATATGGAGAGACTGTGATCCATAATCCACAGCCTATGACTGGACTCTCTTAGTTCACTCCACTTTGCATTTGCTTGTCCTGCCTGGTTTCAATTCTATGGAGCAAGCTGCCCCTCCCAGGATAAGTTCATCACCTCTAAACTCACCATCAGGCTGCTAACTCAAGTCCTAATTGATACCGTCTCCCTCAGCCTCTTCTTCCCTCTAATTGAAGGGCTGGAGGGTGGAGTACCAAACTCCTCCCAATGCCTTCCTTTATCCAGGGTAGAAACCAGACTCTCTCACCTCACTCCACTCTCCATCTACTGCCCCATCTGGTTTCAAATCCATAGAATAAGATGCCCCTGTACAGGTACTCCATGGTGTCCCATTTTTCCCCATCCCCCTGTTTTTCTGCTTTCTTTTGTGTGTTATCTCCCTCTTTAAATTGTCAACTCTTTGAAGACTGGGATTGTCTTTTTTATTAATTGTATCCCCAGCATAAGCATAGGGTCTGGAACATAGTAGGCACTTAATAAATATTTATTAGGTTGGATTAGAAAGTAGAGGGAGCACCCATGCTAATAAGATATCTGAGCCATTTAAATAACTTGGCAAAGACAATCACCAACTGATTGGTTTTCCTGCCTCCAGTCTTACTGAACCCCAATCCATCCTCCACATAGCTGCTAAAGTGATTTTCTTTAAACTCAGAGCTGACCATGTCACTCTCCATCCTACTTAATAAACTCCAATGGCTCCTTCTTGCCTCTAGGACAAAACATAACCTCCTCTGTTTGGCTTTTAAAACCCTTTATAATCTGGCCTGACTGTATTTTTCTTGTCTGATTACGTTATTCCTCTTCTCATCCACTACCATCAAGTCAAACTGGCCTTCTCTCTCCTCCTCACACACAGAACTCCATCTTCCATCTCTAAATAGATCCTTTGAATACATTTTCACTGAGAATTTAAGTTTATTTCATTTAAACCAGGAAACATTAGCTATAAAAATAATGTTGTGCTGATGTGGAAATAAGTTTAACATGATTGTACATGTATGGTCTATATCAGTTTGCTTGCCATCTTGAGGGAGAAAAAAACTTGGAACTTAAAATCTTATAAAAGTGCATGTTGAAAACTATCTTCACATGTAATTGGAAAAAATAAAATATTATTAAGTGGAAAAAATAAATAAACTTTATTTCTATTGGGGGGAAAAAAAGTCATGCCTTTAATGCCCCCCAATCTGCCTCATAGAATTCTTCTCTTCTTTTAAGACATATCTCAATCATTACTTTCTACATAAAGCCTTTCCTGACTCCCCCCAACCGCCAGTGCCCTCTCTTCCTAACTGCCTAATAAACTGTATTTTTAAATTTTATTTTGCGTGTACACACATACATATATGTATATATACATGTGTGTATTTATGTATGTATATATATATATGTATGTATTAATACATATGAGTCATTCCCCTGATAAGATGTAATCTCTTTGAGATAAGGGACTGTTTCTTTTCTGTATTTATATCCCCAGCACTTATCACAGAGCCTGGCACATAGAAGGTGCTGATAAATATTGATTGATTGATTAAGGGGGGGGTGTTGAGCATGTTGGCTTTTGCCAGAGAAGCTGTTTCTCTCCACATTCTAGAATAGTGAGCTGACAAACTGGTTTGGTCTCTTTTGACATTCCTTTTCCTGTTCAAAAGACCACAGAGCTGTTCTGGGATGCCTGTGTTCCAGGGTGTGAACCTGTTCATTTACACAGTCTCTTTCCCCCAGGAGCTGAAATGGCCACCTTGAGGCAGAGATAGATGGGAGTTGCACGTGCTTGCACCCAACCTGAGAAAAGAAATCCTCAAAGTGAATTTCCCCAGTCAAGGAACACCCAGGCACAGAGACAGCTCCCATAGGACACAGCAGAAATAAGTGTGCATGTACCTATTCAGCCCAAGAGGGGAACACAAGCCTGGAGGCTTTTCTTGTGGGTGTCACCAAGTTGGAGAGTTTGAGCACTGTTCTAGAGGAAGAAGATTCCCTGAACAGTATGCTTCTTTGAGAAGGAAGAGCATCACTCATGTAGCTCCTATAGCTAAAATGGCAGGGGAGGGGTTTGGGAGCAGGAGATGGGAAGAAATCAGGACCTTGCCACCCATGTGTTACCAGGAGTGTCTCAGACAGTTCATATCTGATAGGAAAGGAATTGATCTATTGTTTAGCAGCCCCCAAAGTATGTTAACCTTATTTTTTTTTTTACAGATGAGGACACTGAGGCACAGAGTTAAGCCACTTGCCCAGGGTCACAGCTATTAAGTGCCTGAGGCCAGATTTGAACTCAGGAAGATGAGTCTTCCTGACTCTAGACCCAGCACTCTATCCACTGTGCTACCTAGATGCCCAGATTATAAAAAGCTTAAATGCTAATAAAGGACTTTACATTTGATCCTAGAGGAAATAGGGAGCCACAAGAGGTCATAGAGAAGGAAGGTGACATAGCCAGATCTATACTTTGGATAAATCACTTTAGCAACTCAGTGGAGAATGGATTGGATTAGGGAGAGACTTGAGTCAGACAAACCAGAAGGCTATAGAAATAGTCCAGGCATAAATTAGGGCTGAGGCTTCATGATCCAAGAGAAAGGGAAGGATTCAAGAGATGCTGTGAAGATAGAAATGACGAGCTTTGTCAACAAATTGGATATATGGGATGAGCAAGAGGGAAAAGTCAAAGATGATGCCAAGGTTATACAGAATGGTGGTCCCCTCAATAGTAATAGGAAAATTCATAAGAGGGAAGAGTTTGGTGGAAGAGATTAGTTCTGTTTTGGAATTGTTGAGTTTAAGATGTCTACAGGACATTGAGTTTGAGAAATCCAAGAGGCAGTTGGAGATTATAAGATGTAAGATAGTAAGAGTCCTCTAAACAAAATAGTTACCCAGACAGAGCAGGGCCAACGCTATATCTGATCTTAGCCAAAAGGTCAAGTAGCTCAAGAGAGAGACCATAAATGGATATATGGGCAAAATGGCTTATAAGTATCCTTCCAGTTCTAAATCTATGAGAGGAAAAATGACACAGGGAAAGCCCTAGTTTCAAATCCTGCCTCAGATACTAATTAGCTATTGGCTAAGCAGCTAGGGGGCTCAGTAGATAGAGTGGTGGGCCTGCAGTCAGGAGGACCTGAGTTCAAACCCTGCCTTAGACACTTACTAGCTGTGTGATCCTGGGCAAGTCACAACCTCTGTTTACCTCAGTTTCCTCGACTATAAAATAGGAATAATAATAGCACCTACCCCATAGGGTCACTGCAAAGATCAGAAGAGATAATATTTGTAAAGCACTTAGCACAGTGCCTGGAGCACAGTAGGCACTATGTAAAGGTCTATTCTTTTCCCTATGTAATAATCTTGGGCAAATCACTTAGCCTTTTGATGTCTCATCTATAAAGTAAGGGGGTTAAATTCAGCAGCCTCTGAGGTCCCTTCCAGCTCTAAATCCACAGTCTTATGACTTGATCCTATGCTTTTGGATGGGTTGCCCCCTCATGCCTTGAATGTCCTCCCTCTTCTTCTTTCAAGGATCAACTCAAGGGTCACCTCCTGTAAGAGCCTCTTCCCAATTTACCTGGTATTGGGGCTCCCTCCCTAGAAATTATATTTATTTTGTGTTTGCTGTTCATGTCCACCCAACCTGCTCACTTTCCCCTCTTACCCACCTCCCAGTTTAGTAGCATGTAAGCACCTTGAAACCAGGAGCTGTTGTTATTTTTGTTTTTGCCCAGTGCCTAATATAGAGTGTCGTTTAATAAATGCTTGTTGAATTACATTTACTAGGAAGAATAACATTCAAGTGCTGCTTTGGACACATACAAGCTCTACGACATTGGGTAAATTATTCTTTCTCTAAGTGCCCCCAGGAAATTCTTGAAGGCCCTAAATTACACAGATGTTACTCATCCACATGGTTTCCAGGAATTTCTATACCACAAATTCCCCGTGTCAATACAATCACAGGTCAGAGAAACAGACAAATGTGAATTGTCATTATCCCCAAGAGTACCAAGCACGAGACTTTGAACATAGTAGGTGCTCAGTGCATGTTTGCTGATTGGTCGTTAGATGTCCCAGACCATTCTCTCATGCTGGTGATTCGGATTAGCGGTCTTAGGTTCAATTTGGAAAATGGAGGGTAATGCTGTTAATGCTTTGGGCTTCCAGCTGGCACCTGAAATGATAGCTTGTGAACAAAGTACTAGCCACATAACGCATTTAGGCAGCCAGCAAAACCATTCCCATTATGTACAATGAAATGGCAATATCAGTGCTCTGTTTAATCCCAGTTTTATTTCTAAATGGCTCTGAAAGCCCCGGTGCCTCCTGGTTACGTGCACTCAAGAGGGTCACTTAGAGCTCAGAACTGTGTGGAGATGAATCGAGGGCAGACAACCAAAAACAAATATTTCTTTCATTAAGGCCCTTAGAGAGAAAGGGGGGAAAAACTGGATTGCATGGTTGCCCCTTTAAAAAGAAAAAACTACCGGGAGATTAATATAAAGGATGAAAGGCTTATGAAGCAAGGAAAATTGTATTTACTCCCTACAGATTGCATTTGATGATCATTACCTCCCTTCCTTTCACTATAAAGCTGGCCAGATGATAAAAGGAGCTCTCTTCTTGTGGATGGTAAGGCTCGGCTTTAAGGAAATATTCCAAGGGAAGAGGATGAAAGGTGATTTCCTGTGTACGGCTTCTCCCAGAGGGGCTGCCGGTTGCTGACCATTCAGAGGAGGTGGGTGAACCACACTCTCAGAGAGGATGAAAAATGACTGTCCCTTCCTGAGCTCAAGCATTTGGTGAAGGAAGAGTTCCTAGAAGCAAAGGATGCTACACTGAGAATCAGTAGGAAAATCAGGAAACCAAAGTTTTGCCCCTAAACCAATTGTACAGTCTTGAGCAAGTTAGTTTCATGGTCTTAGTTCAATTTAGAAAATGGATGGTGATGCTGCTAATGCTCTGGGTTCCTGCTGCCACTTGAATTGATACCTTATGCACAAAGCAACTTCTCAGTAACTCCCCGAGACTCAATTTCCCTGTCTGTAAAATTAGAGGATTGGATTAGAGCAGGGGTTCTTTTTTTTAATGTGTTATGGACCCATTTGACTGTCTGGTGAAGCCTATAGACTCCTCAGAATAATGTTTTTGAATGCAGAAGATAAAATACATGGGATTACAAAAGCAAACCGATTATATTTGTGACAAGAAAGAGCTTGTTATATATTGAAATAGTTGTCAACTTTTTTTAATTCACAAACTTTCAAGGCAGAAAACACTGAATTATAGGATCTCTGAAGTCCCTTTAAGTTCTGTAGTCTATGTTCTAAGTAAGCCCTGTCCCAGCTCTTACATTCTATGTTCTAAAGTCCCCTCTAGCTCTGATATTTTATGCAGCTAGGTGGCTCAGTGGATAGAGTGTCAGGCCTTGAACTAGTAAGACTCATCTTTCTAAGTTCAAATCCAGCCTAAGACACTACCTGTGTGACCCTGGGTAAGTCACTTACCCCAGTTTGCCTCAGTTTCCTCATCTATAAAATGAGGTGGAGAAGGAAATGGCAAACCATTCCACTATCTTTGCCAAGAAAACCACAGATGGGATCACAAAGAATTAGACGTGATTGAAAAAACTGAACAATAAACAACAATAACAAAAGGTCTCTTCCAGCTCTGATATTCCATCTTCTAAGGTCACGTCCAGACAGTAGTATGCTGGCAAATGTTTAGCAACTAGCCTTCCAAAAAAGAAAAAAAGGGGGGAAAAAGGACACACAACACACTTTTAAGTTTAATCTGCCTTATTAACATTTTTCTCCATCACTTTTTTTAAGTCTAGATAATCAACACAAGAATAAATCCTGCCTGAATTTGTAGTTTGCTGATTTCTGAGGTGTATACACTCACACTGAAAATTTAACAGTTCAAATCCGGTTTCAGCTGACTCCAGCATAGCCCTGCTTCCAGCCTTTCGTTCCATATTCATTCAAAGGCACCTTTCAGCTTTGACAGTCTATGTTCTGAGATCCCCTTCTAACTTTGACATTCCACGTCCTGAGGTCCCTTTCAGCTTTGACAGTCTATGTTCTAAGGTCCTTTCCAGATCTTATATTCTATCTTCTAAGGTTCCTTGAAGCTCTGCCTTTTTTTCTCTTTAAAACATTTGTCTTTTATATTTGGAACTTTATACCCCCCCCAAAAAAAAAGCATTCCATTTACACAGCAGAATACAAAAAGAAGCCTGTATATGAACCTATAAATCTCTATTTCATAAACTTTGCATTTTTTAAATTTTAATTTTTAATTTATGGAATAAAACAAGCATTTCCATAACACAGTACAACAAAAAAGATGATTGCACATGAAACTGCAAATCTGCTATGTACAACTTGCTATTCCTTTCAAATATGCAACAAAATTATCATGTAAATTTCTTTTTTTTCTTCACTCCCCTCCCTCCCTGCCCTACAGATGGCTACCATTAGACACAAATAGTATATATATATATATATATATATATGTAAAATTATTCTATACATACTTCTATTTATCAGTTATTTCTCTGGATGCACATAACATCTTTCTTCATAAGTTCTTTGTAGTTAATTTGGATATTTGTAATCGTCAAAATAACGTATTCGCTCAAAGTCATTCTTAAAAACAATATAGCTGTTACTGCATACAATGGTTTCTTGGTTCTTCTCATTTCACTCTTCATTATTTTTTGTTTGTTTTTTTCTTTTTGGTGAGGCAATCAGAGTTAAGTGACTTGCCCAGGGGCACACAGCTAGTCAGTGTTATGTGTCTGAGACCACATTTGAACTCAAGTCTTTCTGACTCCAAGGCCAGAGTTCTATCCACTGCACCACCTAGCTGCCCCTTCACTCTTCGTTATTTCATGCAAGTCTTTCCATGTTTTTCTAAGATCATTGAGCTCATCATTTCTTATAGCACAGTAGTATTCAATCACAATCATATACCACAACTTGTCAGCCATTCCCCAATTGTTGGGTATCTCTGCAATTTCCAGTTCTTTGCCACCACAAAGAGAGCTGCTATAAACATTTTAGAACATGTGAGTTCTTTTCCTTTTTCCTTAATTATCTTCAGAAATAAACCAAGCAGTGATATTTCTGGGTCAAAGGGTACAGATAGCTTAATATCTCTTTGGGCATAATTCTAGATTGCTCTCCAAAATGGTTGAATCAGTTCACAATTCCACCAATGATGAATTAGTGTCCCAATTTTTCCACATCCACTCCAACATTTGTCACTTTCCCCTTCTATCATTTTAGCCAATCTCATAGGTATAAAATGATATCTAACAGCTGTTTTAATTTGCATTTTTCTAACCAATAATTATTTAGGGCATTTTTTCATATGACTATAAATTGTTTTGATTTCTTCATCAGAAAACTGCCTGTTCATATCCGTTGACCCCTTATCAACTGGGGAATGGCTCATATTCTTATAGATCTGACAAAGTTCTTTACGTATTTTAAATATTAGACCCTTATCTGATAAATTGTCTGCATAAATTTTTTTCCAGATTTTCTGGTTTCTTTCTGACCTTGGCTACATTTGTTTTGTTTGTATAAAACCTTTTTAATTTAACATAATCAAAATTATCCATTTTACACCTAACTTTGCTCTATATCTCTTGTTTATTCATAAATTTTTCACCTATCCATAAGTCTGATAAGTAATATGTTCTATGTTCTTCTAATTTTCTTGTAAAATCTCTCTTTATATCTAGGCCATGTATCCATTTTGACCTTATCTTGGTAAATGGTATAAGATACTCCTCTATGCCCAGTTTCTGCCATACTGCTTTCCAGTTTTTCCAACAATTTCTACCAAATAATGAATTCTTATTCCAAAATCTTAAGTCTTTACACTTGTCAAATAAATATTGTTACGTTTATTTGCTGCTATAAGTTGTAATCTACTCTATTCCATCAATCTACTTTTCCATTTCTTAGGCAGTACCACATAGTTTTGATAATTACTGCCTTGTAATACAGTTTAAGATCTGGTACTGCTAAACCTCCTTCTTTTATACTTTTTTTCCCCATTTTTCCTTTGATATTTGTGACTTTTTGTTTTTCTAAATGAATTTTTTTTTCTAATTCATATCCAAAGTCATAATTACTATTTGTGAATTTCCCTCAATCTTATTTTTACTCGCTGTTTTCTTTCTTGACCTCTCTTTTCACCCTATCCTTTATTTTCTCCTTGCATTGAAAAAAACAACAACAACTATGTAATAAATTCTGCAAGTTACTTTTGAAAATGACCTCTTCTGCTCTTTTCTGTATATTTTAAAAGAAATGTTTCAATGGTCCAGTTTTTTGGTTTTGGACTTTTGGCATGATTATTACCCTCTCTGTTTTCCTCAAAACTGCCTCCTGTTTAAAAACTAAGAGTGAGGAAAGAAAAAAAGAAAGAAAAAACTTGTAACAAATAAGCATAATCAAGCCAAATTAATCCACATAATGATCATAACCAAAAATTTGTCTCTTTCTGAATCTTGAGTCCAAAACCTCTGTCAGTAGATGGGTAACATGCTTCATCATAGGTCCTCCAGAGACATTGCTGGTCTTTGATCAGAATTCTTAATTCTTCTGAAGTTGTTTTTCTTTACAATGATATTGTCCTCATATAGACTATTCTTCTGGATATGCTCACTGTACTCTGCATCAGTTCATACTACCCAGAATTCTCTGAAATCATCTCTTTCATAATTTTTTACAAAACTATTCTATTGTATTATATTCACATAACACAATTCATTCAGCCATTCCCCAATTGTTTAGGCAGCATCCTAAGATATCCCCTTAGATTCCAGTTCTTTTCTTTTCTTTTTTCTTTCCTCCATTTAATTCCCACTTCAGAATGAGGAAGCATCTTTTACTTGATACTATCCCTTCCCTACTAAGCCCTCCTTTCCTATGCTATATTTCTACACATTCTATTTTGTATGTGTATGTGTTCAAACCTCCTTTGTTTCAGATTAATGAGGTTCATTTGATGCCTGCTCCATCTAACCCTTTCCTCCATATTCATGTACTCTTCTTCTCATATACCCCAATTATGAAAAATAGCAAGCTCCACCTCCTCCTTCCTCATTTCTGTACTAGCATATTCTTCCTTTTATCTTCCTTTCTACTTCCCTTATTAAAACACTGGTAGCGAAAATCAATCCACACACTATATCTTACCTACCTCCCACCTCCAGTTCTCTGTTTTTCTTACTTAACTCCTTCAAAATACCCACTGAAGACATTAAATTTCTGGTGGGACATTTGTTTCTTCTTCCCCTATTAGAAATGTTCACACTATATAATCATATGCTCCTTCCAAATTGCTCAATTTTTCTAGGTTTTTCTTGCGTGATCCAGACTTTGATTCCTTGGTACTTGAACTCCTTTCTAGATAATTGAAGTATTTTTTCTTTGTTGTAGGACCTCTGGATTTAGGCTATGACATTCCTAGAACTTTTCCTTTAAAGATTTCTTTAAGAGGTGAATGATAGATTCTATCTATGCTTTGCCCTCTGGTTCTAATAGAACTAAGTAGTTTTGATTTACAAATTCTTGAAATATAGTGTACAAACTTTTTTTCAATCATGGATTCAAGGAGTCCAATGATTCCTAAATTATCTTTCCTTGACCTGTTTTCTAGATAAGTTGTGTTTATGTCAGATATCTTGTATCTTCTTTTTTTAAATCTTTTTATTATTCTAATTTTTTTGGTGTTTCATGGATTCACTGATTTGTTTGGTCTATTCTAGCTTTTAGAGAATCTATTACTTGGCTAAAGTTTACTATTCTCTCTTCTAAGATACTTGAGCTACAAAGCTACTCCTT